>NC_054848.1:103673469-104277979 GCF_018345385.1 Vulpes lagopus
AGAAACATCACGTTTTCTAAAATGTTATAGTGTGATCATAAGTGAATTGTGTCCTGGGCGTGAAAGTATTGTGAGCCTTGAATTGGGACTCTGGGAGGCATGACCCAGAAGCTCAAGAACCGCTAAGGGGCTTAGGTGCATCAAAAGCACAAATAAAACCACATTACCATCCTGCCTACTTGGGAAGGGGACCAGCAGCCTGGTTTAACAGCATTCTGGAATCTGTGCCATTCTCACAGTTTTCTTTCCATCGCTAGTCGCAACACTACTCTTTGCTGAGATTTTTTTTTTCTAAGATTGCCATCTTCACAGTCTTACAATATCGGGCTTTTTAGAGATGGATATCTTGTTTAAGGAGGTTCAGACTTAATTACTTCTCATCTGTCTGAAAGGATTTGGGTACTAACCTATTCATGTCAGTGTAAGTGAAAGAGTAAAATGTAGCTGCAGTGGCCGAGTGCTGTGCAAAAGAAAACTGGGCTTCTAGTCCCACTTTCTGTCTCTGACACACAAGTTCTTGAGAAAGTGTCTGCATTTCAATGTCTTTACCCATGAAATTGAGGTAATAATCCCAGGCCCACTAGGCAAAGTAAAGTGAGATAGGTGTAAAAACATTTTAAAGATTATCAACTAGGGCACCAGAATAGCTCAGTTGGTTAAGCATTGGACTCTTAGTTTCGGCTCAGGTCCTGATCTCAGGGTGATGAGATTGAGCCCTGTGTAGGGGGCTCTGAGCTCAGCAAGGAGCTTGCTTGTCTCTCTCCCTCTGCACCCCCCAAAAATAAATAAATAAAATATTTTTAAAAATAAATAAAGAGCATAACCCATTATATGTGTGTAACATATTTCATGACCCATGATTCTACATGTTTGGGTCCCCCCTCCAAAATTCATATGTTGAAACTTAACCCCCAGTGTGATGGTATTTAGAGGTGGGACCTTTGGGAGGTGATTGAGTCATGAGGGTGGAGCTCTCATGAATGGGATCAGTGCCCTGCTAAAAGGGACCTCAAAGAGCTCTCTCCTCTCTCCTGCCATATGAGGGGATGGTGAGCAGACAGCCATCTAAAGAAATAGGTTTTCATCAGACTCCGAATCTGCCAAGACCTTAATCTCAGACTTCTCAGCTTCCAGAACTGTGAGGAACAAACGTCTATTGATTGTAAGCCACCTAGTCTGCGGTGTTTGCATCATACCTGCCTGAACAGACTAACACAAAAACGTAATGAACTTGTGATCCCTTCTAAACTATTATGATATGACCATAAATAAAAATAATTTTAATGTGCACAGGAAACCTACATTTTTAAAATGGAACAAGCAAGACTTTTAAAGTACAGAAACTCTTTAAAAATATCCACCTACGGATGCCTGGGTGGCTCAAAGCCTCAGTGTCTGATCTGGGATCGAGTCCCGCATCAGGCTCCCTCCAGGGAGCCTGCTTCTCTCTTTGCTTGTGTCTCTGCCTCTCTCTGTGTCTCCCATTAATAGATAGATAAATCTTTTTAAAAATCCACCTAAAAGTGCTCATTATGGAAAAAAATAACCTTGCTTCGTCATGCCTTTTACAAACCTTTACCATTCATTCTGGACTCAACTGACTAAAATTAACAGCTAGAAATATTTTGATTTGTTCTAACACAGATGAACAGATTTTCAAATCTGTCAACCTCACCTATACTCTCTCTCATTCCTGGCAACTAAGAAGGAGATTGCTCATTCCATCTGGACTTATGAAAATTTCCAAAATGCTTAAACAGCCATCTTTATATTTCCCATGGTTAGTTCAAGAAATGGCACACCTAATGTATTTTTTTGCCTTCTCATTCAAATGTATTTGAACTGAGTCTTTCAATGCCCATGTGGAGGTGCCTGGGTGGCACAGTCGGTTGAGTATCCAACCTTGGTTTTGGCTCAAGTCATGATCTCAGGGTTGTAAGAGTGAGTCCCGTACTGGGCTCTCTGTTCAGCATGGAGTCTGTTTGGGATTCTCTCTCCCTCTCCTTCCACCCCTCCTCATACTTGCTCTCTCTAAATAAATGAATAAATAAAATATTTTTTTTAAAAGTGCCTATGTAGAAGAAGGGGCAGTTCAAGATGTAGCATTGGAAGACATTGAACTCACCTTCCCCCACAGACACGCCAAATCTATAGCTAATTATAGAACAATTCTCTCTGAAAAAGACTAGAAAACTAGCTGAACGATCTCTCTACAACAAAGGAGAAAAGGGCAGCACTGAGACAGCTAGGCAAGGCAGAGACACAGTCTCACCAAAACCCCACCTCCAGTACAGTGACCCATAGCAGGAAGAATCTCACAAACCCAGAGCATATCCCTGAAACACGAAGGGTTCAAGCCCCTCATCAGGAAACCCAAACCCTGGGACCTACACTGGATAAAACAGTCCCAAAACATCTGACTTTTAAAACCAAGGCTTACATCCAGGAGACTCAAAGACCTGTAGGAAACTAAGATTCCACTCTTAAAGGAATCACTCACAGATTCAGTCTCCACAAAAGCAGCAGGTTGAAACATACATAAACCATATGTGAAAGAGATTCATTGGCTAATTGTAAAGGTTTTGCTAGAAGGGCAGGGGTTTATTGGAACTCCTTCCTGCAATGGAGGCACTGAATTTTTCTGTTCTTCTACCTTGCCATCACCAGCACTGGAGAGGGTGATCCTTTACTTTCTTTCTACCTTGATAGAGTCACATGCTCTGCTCTGGCATTCACCCAGAGACCCACCTCACTAAATCCAGCAAGCAAGTTTGCCTTGGCTCAATGCTTCTCTGTGGCTCCAACAAAACCAGTGGAGGCTCAGGGTCCACACAGGGGATGCCCCTTGAATGCCTGGCTTTGGTGCTCAGGGGTGCTTGTATTTCTGAGCTCCATAGGACTAAAACAACTGGAGAGAGTTCTTGGCGGGATACCACCCCCAGGACACTGCACAGGCAGCAAGCAGACTGAAACACACTCTTAGTCTTCCTACAACCACTCTTTCAATACTGGGAGAAATAGCTGTTTCACTTAATACACAGAAACAAACACAGAGAGTGAAGCAAAATGAGGAAACAAAGGACTATGTTCAAAATGAAAGAACAGACAAAACCCCAGGAAAAAATCTCTATGAAATACAGAAAGTAAGTGAGGTCAAAATAATGGTCATAAAGATGCTCACAGAGCAGAATGAATGTACACAGAAAGAAGTTAAACAAAGAGATAGAAAATAGAAGAAAACAGACAACACAGAGCTGAAGAACACAGTAACTGAACTGAAAAATACACTAGAGGGGTTCAATAATAGAACAGATGAAGCAGAAGAATGGATTAGTAGAACTAACCCACCCAGAGCATAAGAAGGAAAAAAGAATTCTAATAAATGAAAGAAACAAAAAAACAAGCAAAGGGGGAGAAAAAGGAGAGAGAAACCAAAAAAACAGATGCTTGGCTATAGAGAACAAACTGATGGTTACTGGGGTGGTGGTGCAGGAGGGAATGGTTACAATGGGTAATGGGGATTAAGTGATGCATTTGTTGTGAGGAGCACTGGGTGATGTATGGAATTGTTGAATCACTATATTGTACACCTGTAACAAATATAACACTGTATGTAAACAATACTGGAATTTAAAATAAAATAAAATAAAAGGAACAAACAAAGCCCAAAGTTAGTAAAAGGAAGGAAATAATAAAGATGAGAGTGGAGAGAAATGAAAATAGAGACTAAAAAGACAATTAAAAGATCAATGAAACTAATAGCTGGCTCTATTAAAGATAAGCAAAATTGATCAATGTTTAGCTAGACTCACTAAGAAAAATTAAAAGAGCTCAAATAAATGAAATCAGAAATGAAAGAAGAGAAATTATAACTGACACTAAAGAAATACAGAGAATCATAAGATTCTACTATGAATAATTATACACCAACAAAATTGACAATCTATAAGATTGGATAAATTAGACACACACTCTTCCAAAACTGAATCATAAGGAAAAGGAAAATCTGAAAAGATCAATTACTAGCAAGGAGATAATCAGTAATCAAAAACCTCCAAACAAGCAGAAGTCCAGGACCAGACAGCTTCACTGATGAGTTCTACCAAACATTCAAAGATTTTTAGCATCTATCCTTCTCAAACTCTTCCAAAAAATTGAAGAATAGGGAATGCTTCCAAACCAATTTTTTATGAGGCCTGCAATACCCTGATAACCAAAATCAGACAAGGATACTACACAAAAAATTACAGGCCAATATCCCAGAACAACATAGATACAAAAATCACCAACAAAATATTAGCAAACTGAGTTCAACAATACATTAAGATCATACACCATGATTTAGTGGGATTTATTCCAAAGATGGGAGGATCAATCAATCAACATGATACATCACATTAGCAAAACGAAGGCTAAAAATCATGCTATCATCTCAATAGATGCAGAAAAGCAGCTGACAAAATTCAACATCCGTTCATAATAACAACTCTCAACAAGGTGGGTATAGAAGGAACATACATCAACATAATAAATGCTATAGGGATCCCTGGGTGGCGCAGCGGTTTGGCGCCTGCCTTTGGCCCAGGGTGCGATCCTGGAGACCCGGGATCGAATCCCACATCAGGCTCCCGGTGCATGGAGCCTGCTTCTCCCTCTGCCTGTGTCTCTGCCTCTCTCTCTCTCTCTCTCTGTGACTATCATAAATTAAAAAAATAAAAAAATAATAAATGCTATATATGACAAATCCACAGTAATTATTATACTCAATGGTGGAGAGCTGAAAGCCTTTCCTCTAAGATCAGGAACAAGACAAAGATATCCACTCTCACTACTTCTTTTCAACATATTACTGTAAGTCCTAGCAAGAGCAGTTAGGCAAGGAAAATGAATAAAGGGCTTCCAATTAGGAATGGAAGAAGTAAAACTACCACTGTTTGTGAACAACATGATTTTATACATGCAAAACCTTAAAGATTACACACACATACACACACACACACAGTTAGAACTAATAAGTCAATTTAGTGAAGTTGCAGGATCCCAAATCAATATGCAAAAATAGGTTGAGTTTTTATACATAACAAACTATTGGAAAGAGAAATTAAGAAAACATCCCCATTTACAATTGTACCAAAAAGAATAAAACACCTAGGAATAAATGTAGCCAAGAAGGTGAAAGACCTGTACACTGAAAACTGTAAGACACTGATAAAAGAAATTGAAGAGGACACAAATAAATTGAAAGACATTCCATGCTCATGGATTGGAAGAATTAATATTATTAAAATGCCCATATTAGCCAAAGCAACCTATAGATTCAATGCAGTCCCTATCAAAATCCCAATGGCATTTTCCACAGAGATAAAACAATCCTCACATTTATATAAAACCACAAAGATCCTGAAAAGCCAAAGCAATCTTGAGAAAGAACAAAGCTGAAGGCCTCACACTTCCTGATTCCAAACTATAATACAAAGCTATACTAATCAAAACAGTATGGTACTGGCTTAAAACCAGATATATATGTCAATAATACAGAATAGAGAGAAAGAACAAAGCTGAAGGCCTCACACTTCCTGATTCCAAACTATAATACAAAGCTATACTAATCAAAACAGTATGGTACTGGCTTAAAACCAGATATATATGTCAATAATACAGAATAGAGAGCCCAGATATAAACCTATGTATATACAGTCAATTAATTTACAACAAAGAAGGCAAGAATGTACAATAGGAAAAGGACAGTTTCTTCAATAAATTGTGTTGGGAAAACTGGATAGCACATGCAAAAGAATGAAACCAGACCACTATCTTCCTTCCACTACACACAAAAATAAACTCAAAATGGATTAAAACTTGAACATGAGCCCAGAAACCATAAAAATCTTAGAGAAAACAGGCAGTAGCTCCTTGATAAATCACTCGATAGATAGATGATGATGATAGATAGATAGATAGATAGATAGATAGATAGATGATAGACAGATAGACAGATGATAGATTTTATCTGACTCCAAAAGCAATGGCAAGAAAAACAAAAAATACACAAATGCGACTACAACAAACTGCTACAAAGCTTCTGCACAATGAAGGAAACCACCAAAGAAACAAAAAGGCAACCTACTAAATGGAAGAAGATATTTGAGAAATCATATATCCAATAAGGGATTAATATTTAAAAAATTTAAAACTCATACAACTAAATAGAAAAAAAACATGCATTTTAAAAATGGGCAAGGGATCTGAATGACATTTTTCCAAAGAATACATATAGATGACCAACAGACATATGAAAAAATGTTCAGGGGTGCCTGGGGGGCTGAGTTGGTTAAGTGACTGACTCGTGGCTTCTGCTCAGGACATGATCTCAAGGTCGTAAGATCGAGCCCCACATGGGGCTCCAAGCTCATTGAAGAGTCTACTTCTCTCTCTTCATCTCCCTCTACCTCTCCCCTTACTCATGCTTGCAGGTGTATGTGCACGTGCTCTTTCTCTCTCTCTCTCTCTCTCTCTCTCTCTCTCTCTCTCAAATAAATAACTCTTTTCATTAAAAAAATTTTAATTAAAAAATGCTCAGCACCACTAATCATCAAGGAAATGCAAATCAAAACCATAATGAGCTATCATCTCACACCTGTCAGAATGACTATTATCAAAACATAAGAAATAACAAGTGTTGGTGAAGATGTGGGAAAAAAGGAACCCTCGTGTACTGTTGATGGAAATGCTAATTGGTGCAGCCATTATGTAAAATAATATGAAGGTTCCTCAAAAAAAAAAAAACTAGAAATAGAACTACCATGTGATCCCGTAATTCTACTTCTGTGTATTTATCCAAAAGAAACAAAACCACTCATTTGAAAAGGAATGTGCAACCTTATCACTGCAGCAATAATAGCCAAGATATGGAAACAACCAGTGTCCATCAATGGATGAATGAATAAAGACAATGTGATACATACACAGACACACACACAATGGAATACTATTCAGGCACAAAAAAATGAAATCTTGCCATTCATGACAACATGGATGGACTTTGAAGTTATGATGCTAAGTAAGTCAGAAAAAGAGAAACAATGCCATATGATTTCACTTTTATGTGGAATCTAAAAAACTAAACAAATGAATAGCAAAGCAAAACTCACAGATGCTGAGAGCAGATTGGTGGTTATCAGAGGGGAAGGGGGTTGGGAAATGGGAAGAAGGGGTCAAGAGGTACAAACTTCCATTCATTAAATAAATAAGTCATGGGGATATAAGATACAGCACAGTGACTACAGTCAAGAATATCATTGGGCATTATGTAACTTTATACTAAGGCCCTCCAGGACTCACAATGATTGTAAGAGCTGCCATTGATTGAGGTTCTACAATGTCTACTATGTGAAGCATCACACTGGTGCTTTAGAGATTGGTCTTCTTTCATTTCTGCAACAAGCCTTCAAGGGCATTATGCCTATTTTAAGATTAATGACATTGAGACTCAGAGAAACTAAATGACTTAGTATTTCATTTTCTTAATTGCTTAAGGAGCCCAGATGGTAAGTTCCATGAGAAATCAGTCTGTTCTGTTCACCAACATATCCCCAGTGCTTAATGTAGTACCTGGAAAATAGGAGGCATGCCATAAAGATTTGCTTACTGACTGATGTGATGAGGTGGCACCATAAACAAATGGCTACATCAATGTTCAAAATCCAATAGGGCTGGAGGATTGGAGAAGAAATAATGTATTGAAGTATAACAACTGAGTTTTAAAAATAATAAAAATGATAAGGAGTTCCCAGTCATTTACTAACTAGAAATTTGTGAAGTAGTTGGATTGGCTTCAACTCCTCCCAGGCACTGCATGGCCCAAATCTTGAGACCCATACCAGTTGCCAAATAGAATTTGTTTGAAACAGCTTAAAGTGACTTTTAATGCTCCTTGTTTATAGAGAGAAGCATATTCTGGAACAAAGCATTTCCTTTCCATTCCAGGTAACTAGGATGCAGTGCCCTGAGTTGGTCAGTGCACTCCTTATTGCTAATTATAATGCTCACAGAATCTTAGAAACAACCATCAAAGACAGGCCATTAGAGTTCTCACGTAAATTCAAACTTGATATGTGTGAAATTATGAATCGAAAATAGAACCTGGGATCCCTGGGTGGCTCAGCGGTTTGGCGCCTGCCTTTGGCCCAGGGCGCGATCCTGGAGTCCCGGGATCGAGTCCCACGTCGGGCTCCTGGCATGGAGCCTGCTTCTCTCTCTGCCTGTGTCTCTGCCTCTCTCTCTCTCTCTCTCTCTCTCTGTGTCTATCATAAATAAATAAATAAATCTTAAAAAAAGAAAATAGAACCTTCACCTCCTTAGACCAACCCCATTTAATAATTAAACCTGAATCAGTACACATCCCTAGAAGAATGTATTTATTTGTCTTATTTAGAGATTACGTTGCTATTGATCGTACCTTAGGATCGAAAGTGAAACCTACATAATGTGTGAATGATCACTGGACTGAAAACACTACACAGATCATATGGGATTAAATTTATCATATTTCCTTAAGATTTTTAAAAATTAATCACATTTTTTGAAAAGTTGTATTTTTTTCCCCAATAAAGACCAAATCAAATGCTACTGCCAACAAAGAGGTTTCCTGAGAGGTAATTACTATTAGTAAACTAATATTACTCCAGTAAAGTAACCACAATCCTGCTGGTAGCCAGGCAAAAAGATGTAACAACATTAAACAAAGCTATTGTGGGAAACTCATTATAAAAGAAAAACGATATCCCCAAAATAAACACTCAAGCTGCGTCAAATCAGATACCAAATTATTTGGAAATGAAATTATCTTTGAGAGGATATTTACTATAAGCAGTCAAGATTTAAACAAATAAAATTATAGGAGAAAAAAGACCCAATTTTCTCCTAAGGATTTATCATGGTTAAACAGGCAATCTCCTGCAGCTCAAGAATTCAAGGCTATAACTCCAGGAGTTGCTCTCAGGACAGAGGACTAAAGGATATAAACACAAGAAGGTTAATACTGTGTATTGAGAGAAAATCTAAATACTTAACTGAATAAAAGCTGATTGTGAGCTGAGTACTCAAGGTAGAAATAAAACAGCCACTCTTTCTGGGCCAAACAAATTCTTAACAGAAAAAAAAGGAATGATCTAGGCCATATTTGCCTACTGGGTATTTCTACCCCAAAATGTGAAAACATCACAGGAGGACACATTCAAGTCCCAGGCGAAGAAGTGATTTTGTGGAGGCCATACATAGCTAGTAAAACGCAGATCTGGACGAGAATAACAAAAGCCCCATGAAGGCAGGGACTTTGTATTGTTTTGTTCATCAGAATGAAGACCAAAACAGAGTACATGCTCAAAAAAATATCTGTTGAAGGAAGAAGGGGAGGGAAGGAAGAAAGAAGAATGAATTCAGTTGAACTCAAAAAAGTATTGTAAGATGTCCTGCTCAGAATTATAGGAGTGTACGTGGCGTTGCACCTGGCGCCAGAAGTTTGCAGTTTATTTGGGGTATATAAGATGTACCCAAGAAAGTTGTGACTGAACTACAAATGTTATATGCTGAGGGCCAAATAAGTGGTGTGGACGTCAGCCCTGCAGGTAGGTTGATGAACTGCTGTGGTCAGGGAATTCTTGATCGCAAAACAAGAAGGACTAGGCGCCACTAAAGACATTAATATTCTGAGGTTCCAAGCCCACTCACCACCTAATGCAACAGGATCTCTTCACAGTTTCCCAAGTACACTCAGTTTGTGTTGTTTCCTGCACTTCTATCACAGCACTAGGTGGTAGGCAGGAACTGGGGGCTGATCTCCTCTGAAGAGAAAAGAGACATTCTCAAAAATGAGAATTCATTCAACCCAGTGCTGTACGTGATGGCATCTATCCATGTCTGGGAAGTTGGGAGTCTTAATATGGATGTTTATTGCATATGTAGGATGAGAAGGTGCAAGATGGTCACAGACTAGTGAAGAAAAATTGTTAGGTGGTACAGAAGAACCAAAGCACAGCCAAGAAATGTAGGAGATGATGGAGAAAAGGTAAGCACTTCCTCTAGTGAACAAGCTGAGCCATTCTCTCCCTTGTTCCATAACAACAGTTTGGAGAGAAGCCAGTACACCCTACACCCACCTCCACCGGGGATAGCTAGGACTGCCCCTAGCACATATGCTACCTTTATGTAGAAAACCAAAAGATACCCTCTCCAGGCACACCCTCCTCTGGGATGATATAGTCCCCTTCCAAAGCACAGGGCTTGGTGCGCGAAGCACGGGCTGCATTTCAGCTCCCATGCATTTCCTCTGCTAGGCATCTTTATACAATACTCAATTGCACACCCAAATATGCCGACCATGGCAATCACCCATTCTGTCTTTGACCTGCTATATTAGAAGGCACTTCCTTTTACGAGGTCCAAATCCACCTCCCACTGGGACGTGTCAAGTTCTTTCCAGCCAGATGGGAAATATCGAAGTGCCTTTCCCAGGGATGGCCCCTCAAACACAGACACTGCTTCTATGCTCCTTCTCAATCAAGCCGTGGCACGTAGCTATCTCCATGGAAAGAAACCCAAACAGCCCCAAAGCCACAGCAGAACCACAGTGTCATTGACAACATGCTTACAGCAGAGCTATCATGAAGGGACTGAAAATACCAAGATCATGACAAATTTATCAACACTCTAAAGCAAGCAGTCAAAACATGAAATGGTGGGGGGAGAAGTAGCCAAATATGCAAGACACATGCACTCGAAAGAGCCCCAGAGTCTGAACAACAAGGAAATGGAAGAGGAGGGCACTTGATGGGATGAGCACTGGGTGTTACACTATGTGTTGGCATATTGAAAAACAAACAAACAAACAAGGAAATGGAGAACTGAATGAAGGCTGAAAGGAGGAGAGAGTGCAGTGAAATGATAAAGCATTCCAGAGATGTAGGCTCAAGGATGAGGACTAGAACTGCTTAGGAAAAGAAAAGGCAGGTGAGGAGGAAGAAGATGGGGGGGGGGAAGAAGGCAGTGGGGGAGAGAAACAGCTTATATCCATACACATATCTGGTTATCAGGTTTGGATGTTAGAGTTCACCAGTGAACGCGACTCTGGAGACATCAAACCTAACACCTTCTCATTAACTCTCCATTTATCATATTCATGGAAACAGTAGCTCTATCTGAGGCATCTGTGGGGGTGGGGAAGGAGTGGGTAGTTTGTTGATTTTTTTTCCCCAAGGCAAGTCCACATAGAATATGGTCTGCAGGGGGATCCCTGGGTGGCTCAGAGGTTTAGCACCTGCCTTTGGCCCAGGGCGCGATCCTGGAGTCTCGGGATCGAGTCCCACATCGGGCTCCCGGCATGGAGCCTGCTTCTCCCTCTGCCTGTGTCTCTGCCTCTCTCTCTCTCTATCATGAATAAATAAATAAAATATTTAAAATAAAAAAAAAGAATATGGTCTGCAAAATCTGGCTTGAATGATGTTCTTGGTCGTGGGCATATGAGTGTATAAGGGGCATATTGTCAGTCCGTAGTTGATTTGTTTCATAATGCTTCAGCTGGGCTTTTCCCAAGTCTACTGCATTTGGATTTTCTTCTGGTATTTCATGTTCATAATATGCCGTTTAATTTGCCACAGCACATTTGACCAGATGGCCTCCTCTTTCATTCCCACTATGCCGAATCTGCCCAGTCTTTGTACATCCTTTCTCCTGCCAACCATCACAGAATAAATCTTTTCACATAAAGCAGTACTTTCTTCTACTGACTCTGTTCCATGGAAGGCTGGATAATTCTGATCACTTGCTGTTCATCTAAATGAGGAGTAGGTGTGTGAGGGCCAAGGGAAAAAAGGAGCAGCTTCCAACAAGCAGTAATGCTCAATGAATAGAATTCATTTCTGTGATAGCTTGTTCCTGTATGCATTTCTATTTCTTTATTTATTACAAAATAGGATGTAAGTAGATAAAAATAAAAATAAATCACCCGTAATCCCATGATCCTAATATACCAAGCGTTTTCATTTCCCTGAGCTCCCTTGCTAGAGGTCCACATGCATTATGTTTGAACAAGGTTGAAATATTAGCCCAGGTACAAAAGCGCATCTCACTGTTTTCCATTTGCCATTATGAACATTTCCCATGTTGCTACACAGTAGTCATAATGATTATTTTAACAGATGTATAATATTCCAAGGAGTATGTGTATCTTTATAAATGACTGGATATTTTCTATTGCTTCCCTTTCCTTCCTTATTAGGGTTGATGCTATAAATTTAAATTTGTAGAATTTAATATAAGTTTAAATATTCACATATTCAATATATAGACTTTCTCCCCCACTTTACAGATATGGTGGTAGAAGGAAGTAAATTTTATCAACTTTCCCTTCTAAAACAGAATAATTTTAGCTGCAACATATGAAAACACCAGGTTAACCACCTCTCTCCAGCATGAAGAAATCTCATTTTCTTAAAGTTTGATAATTCAAAAGGTATGAGATGCTGTCTTGTCATCATCTATGTTGTACCTCTTTAAGGAGCCCCATTTCAACTGCTCCCCCATAGTTCATTCACTAGCTGTATCCCCTGTTATGTGAATTGTTAAAGTTCTTTTCCATTAATTTATGTGGGTGTATTAAGACAAATATTTCCCAAATCTGTTTTCCTTTTTATTCTAAATATTTTTTGACACTCATGAGTCTTTATTTCTTCTTTTTAAAGTTTATTTTAGTCACTTCTATCACAACATGGGGCTCGAACTCACCACCTGTGATCAAGAGTCGCATGCTCTTCTGACTGAGCCATCTGGGCATTTCCTTAAGTCTTTATGTCTTAAGTAGTCAAAATCTATATATTTTTTCCTTCATTATTTCTTCAGTTCAGAACTTTATCACGTAACAGATGAATTCTCAAATGAATTTTCCACTGTTTTTTTCTGTGATTTGATTTTTAAAATAAGTTTATTCTTTAATAATTGAATCATATGCCATTTGAAATTGATTTTCATATAATATATCTGGTTAAGGGCTTATGTATATTTATTTGGTAGCCAGTTTTCCCCAAGCCAACAGTTAAATAGCACTTCCTTTCCTTATTTTTTCCTGGACACTTGTGTCCAGTTCATCACATATTCAATTCATATATATGAATATAAATAGAACATACAAACATCTATTTTCATTTTTTCTTTTTTCTATATTTTTCAGCCTCATTGAGGTAGAATTGACAAATAAAATTGCAAGATATTTAAAATGCACATCATGATCTGATATAACATATACATTATGAAACTATTCCTCCCATCTAGTTAATTAACACATCCATCATCTCACAGATTTATCTCTCTCTTTTTCAGGGGGTGAGAATATTTCAATTCTATTCACTTAGCAAATTTCAATTTTACAATACACTGTTATCACTTTTCATATCTATATACCATTTTTTCTGTTCCATTAGCCATACTATTTTGGGACCAGAGTCATGCTGTTTTAATGACTATTGTCCTTTATTGTGTATTTACCAGCTTTCTTCCTTTGTATGGTTAATTACAAGTGTACTGGAGGCGTTTCCTCACAAATTTTGACACAACAGGAGCAAGCACAGTCTAAGAAATGGTCACAGAATAGTGAGATAAGGACATTGGCTTCAGAATCAAATCCCTGCTCTGCCATTTCCTCGCTCTGTGACCTTGAGAAAACTATTTAGCCTCTTTGATCCATAGCTTCTTTATACCTCATATCCACATCATCCAATACTATAGCTACTGGCCATATTGGCAATTTACATCTTAACTCATCACAATCAAACAGAATTAAATTATCAGCTCCCTGGTTGCATTAGAAACATTTCAAGGGCTCAATATTCACATGGCCTAACGGCTGCTGGAGTTGTGCTGGTATTATAGAACACTTCCATCATCTTGGAAATTTCTATCAGACAGACCTGCATAGAGTTGACATGATGACTAAAGAAGGTACTTCATGGAAAGCACTTAGCACACAACCTGGTACACAGTAAACACTTTATGGTAACTTGTAGTAGTAAAAGTGTGAAACACAATTGTTTTCAAATAAATATTAAAGTACCTACTACTAGTAAAATGGAAATTGTCTTCATCAAGAAGTTGTATTCACAGGGCATCTGGGTGGCTCAGTCAGTCAGGCATTTGCCTTCGACTCAGGTCATGATCTCAAGGTCCTAGGATTGAGCCCTGTGTCGGGTTCCCTGCTCAACAGGAAGTCTATTCCTCCCTCTCCCTCGGCCCCTACCCCCTGCTTATTTTCTCTCTTTCTCTCTCTCAAATAGATAAATAAAACAAAAACAAAAAAAAAGATGTTATATTCGCACCTCATAGTAGACCACTTATAAATCAGCAGCTGAGGAAGCAGAAGAAATAGGTCAGTTTCATCAAGCTGGAGATACATGGCCTCAATCCTGTATGAAAATTCCAAAGGTGCTCTGATTCTTCAGGATTGAGATTTGGCACCTCGGTGAAACAACCCCTACCAGAAAAGAGGTAATATATGTGGAAATATGTCAACTCTGCTCTCCTGGAGCATTCACTGGTCTAGAATTTGGTGTCCTGAGTGGAATCCCCACTAAAGGGTATATCTTGAGGGTCTGAGCAATCAGTGCCAGTTGTCAATATAATTAGTACGTGAATGAAATGGAAATTTATAATTACAGATCAGCGTCTTTTACATTTTATTAAAATCATTCCTCCAAAATTTGATAAGGTCTTGGTGGAACCCAACATTCCTTAAGTTATCCATTTGCCAACAAATGGGTTTAAGCTCTGGCCACTATCTTCTCTTGCCTCCCAACACCTGTCTAGGGCTCACTTCTCACCACGATCAATTGGTATATGGTAAAGATGTGAACATGCCATTATTATTCTGGGCACAAAATCTGCAACTCCTGAGCGGAAGTGGGAAAGACCTTCAAACAACCCACATCAGTCATCCTTCACTGGTGCAGAGAACTGAGAATTGGTTATAGTCTTACACAAGAAATCAGTTTATCTCCATGATATGCTTACTTTATAACTGGAAATTTGTGCCTCTTAATCCCCTTTGCCTATTTCACCCATCCCCTTGGGCAACCACGCTATGGAAAAGTCTATTTGTTTTTGTTGTTATAGTTTCTTGTTTTTTTTTTTAATGTACTGCACAGGGAATGTAGTCAATAATACTGTAGAAATGTTATATGGTGACAGATGGAGACTACACTTCTGGTGAGCACCGTGTATAGGATTGTTAAATCACTGTGTTGGTACACCTGAAACTAATATAACACCAATGTCGACTGTACTTTAATAGTGAAAAAATAAAATAAAAAGAAAAGAAATCAGTTCAAAATCCCATTTAGATAAGGTCCTTGTACTAGATTTTGGAAGTCAGGCTTTTAACTAAATTTCCATTTGCTTAAACCATTTTACATGGAAAACATGCCAAGGAATAGCCTGTCTTCTATGAGCTTTTTTAAACCTTAGGATATTAAAGCAGGATGAGAGATCTAGTGGGAACTGAGATCTCCCAGCTTACAGATCAGAAAAGCAAGTAGGAAGAGAGGGGAAGTGACTTACCCAAGGTCATAGCTAATTAGTGGCAGAGTTACTAGAACCCATGTGCACTTATTCCCAGCAGAGTATTTCTGAAACAAATCAAGTGCCTCAGGAGTATTTTTCACACATATTAACAAGTCTTATAATTTAACAAAATCCCTCAATATGATCATATAATCTCCGTGGGTGTGCTTATTATTTAATAAATTTAATATTCACAACTCAAAATGTTCGTGGAGAAGCTGCTATGGACTGAATGTTTGTATCCTCACACCCCAATTCACATGCCGATATGGTAGCATATTGAGTCTCCAAAGAGCCTGCCTTTCCAAAGGAAGCAGAGTCCTGCAAAAAGTCTTCAGACAACTGCATATGGGCCCTGTGAAGTTTATTAACTTGTTTTTCACCAAAGTGTAAATGTCGTAGATCCAAATAACAGCAGTTGGGGGGAAGAAAAGGAAGAGAGAATGCTAGATCAAAATATTTATTACCACAATCACATTGTAAAGAATTTAGGGAACATTTATTCATAAGTTTATAGATTAGATAGATAGATAGATAGATAGATAGATAGATAGATAGATATCTCATCTCCAATGTCATGGTATTTGACAGTGGGGCTTTTGATAGGTGATTTGGTTATGAATGAGATTAGCATCCTTATAAAAGGGACCCCAGAGAGCTCCCACATCCCTTCTACCAGGTGGGCGCACAGCAAGAAGACAGCTGGCCATGAACCAGGAAGCAGGTTCTCACCAGGCACCTGATGGGCCTTGATTTCACACTTCCCAGTTTCCAGAACTGTGAGAAATAAATATCTGTTGTTTATAAGACCCCTCCCCATCCCCAACCTCCAATCTATAGTGTTCTGTTATAGTAGTTAGAATGCTCTCAGCAGAGGCTGACTCTCTGTCCTTTTGGGATACTAAGAAACTACCTCAATTGCTGTGTTTTTCAAAGTAGGAAATAAAATCAATGTGAGATTGGCGCAGAATTATGTTACACAAAGAGGCTTCACAACAAGATATTTTAAACAATAATAAAAAAAGATGGCCATGAAACAATCAATAAAATGCTCTCTATCTGGACCGGCTGATCAAACAAAGCTCTGCAGAAGCCCGGAGATTCCTTCCCAGAGTCCTCAAGAGTAAAGGCGATGCACTGCCGAGTCCCACGGTTAAGTCATGTGAACATCAAGCCATCTTCCAACTCAGCTCATCAGCTCCTGCAATCTTCCAAACTGCATTAAGGCCAATTAAATGTTTAGGAGATTAAAAAATCAGTAAGAAGGGGATAAAGTTCTGGCAGTGGCAAGCACTGAGACATGTAGCGTGGAAATGGTGTGACTGGTACTCAGTGACAAGTCTATGTATGCTGCTATTGCAAAACCACAGAGTCACAGTGGCATGCTCCCAATCACTCTTTCTGCTGTACCTGTGATAGAAGTTTGCTGCTCTTCTATTCTCACGCATCCTCTTAAATTGCTCCCAAGGAAGACAGGGAACAGTTACTCTGTGAGTGACAATGAGAGGTTCTGGGTCCTCATTCATGCATCCAAATATGTTATTCCAGACTTCTCGTTCCCAACAATTTCCCCTTGCTATCAAACCTCTGGTTATAAGAAGATATTAAAACACTTTGGGGAGCCTGGGTGGTTCAGTCGGTTAAGCGACTGCCTTCAGCTCAGGTCATGATCCCAGGGTCCTGGAATCCAGCCCCACATGGGGCTCCCTGTTCAGTGAGGAGCCTGCTTCTGCTTCTCCCTCTGTCACTCCCTCTGCTTGTGTTCTTTCTCTCTCTCTCGCTCTCTCTCTCTCTCTCCCCCTCTCAAATAAATATAATCTTTTAAAAATAAAACACTTTAGGTAAATTAAACACCAATAAAAGTTAAAAAAAAAATAAAATAAAACACTTTAGAAATAGAAGCCTCTTGATGAAGTCCCAATAGTTCATTTTTGCTTTTGTTTCTTTTGCCTTCGTGGAAGAAGTTACTGTGGCTGAGTTCAAAAAGGGTGTAGCCATTAGAAACGACAAATACCCACCATTTGCTTCAACGTGGATGGAACTGGAGGGTATTATGTTGAGTGAAGCAAGTCAATCGGAGAAGGACAAACATTGTATGGTCTCATTCATTTGGGGAATATAAATAATAGTGAAAGGGAATATAAGGGAAGGGAGAAGAAATGTGTGGGAAATATCAGAAAGGGAGACAGAACATAAAGACTCTTAACTCTGGGAAACGAACTAGGGGTGGTGGAAGGGGAGGAGGGCAGGGGGTGGGGGTGAATGGGTGACGGGCACTGAGGGGGGCACTTGACGGGATGAGCACTGGGTGTTATTCTGTATGTTGGCAAATTGAACACCAATAAAAAATAAATTTGTTATAAAAAAAAGAAATAGAAGCCTCAGTGGCAAACTTCATTACACCGCATCTGACTGAAGCATCCATTCACACTCATGGAAACTATATGCCCAGCATACACTTAATTTCAAAACGCATTTCTTGGATGAACAAGAAAGGGAGAGAATGAATGTATGAATGGCTTTCATGACATAAGCAGCCATCAGTTAAACCAACATATGAACTGGTTAAGAACAGAAGTGTCCACCTACTTAAAGATCAAGAACAAGAATTTGGTTCAGGACTCGAAGAGAACAGACCTGGATCCAGGGTGAAATTGTGAGCAGCCCTCAATTCAGGCTCCTGCAAGATGAATTCAAAACTTCACCGTCCTAACATCAGACAAACCCTCCCCGCACACACAAGTGATGAAACATTGTCTTTATGCATTTGACAGCTTTCTACAGCTCCCTCTTACTTCCTGAGAGTAGCCCCTACACAACAAATTTCTCCTAAAGCAACCAGAGGCTTTGTACACTGCTCTCTGCCAGGTTTATCAATAACCTTGAAGCTGCAGAATTGCCCTAGATCCGAGAGGGCATTTCCCCAGCATTCTTGCACCGGCCTTGGGAATTCTCTGTGTGTACTTTGAGACAAACAAGTGATCCATAAAAACCGGCAAGAAGAATTTATCTTAGAGCTGCCCCTGCAAAAAGGAATACTTTGAGTCAATAAACAGAACCATCAATGCAACTTTATTTCAGTGTTGAAACACTCTCCTGAGGGTGCAAGGGAAGCCAAAGTGATTGGTCATGGTAAAACCCTCCACACCAACAGCCCAGAGTGCCAGATAGCAGAAGTTGGAGGCGCTGATGGGAACTTGCTCAAGGCCCAGATCAAACACTTCTCCCTCGTGCTACCAAAGAGAGGACAAGGCTCCCTTCAAGAGGCCTTGGAACCCCACCTGTGCTTCCACCCCCTCAAAGCGGCTATGTGAGAATGGAAAATCCAAATCCCAGCACAATCTGGGGCCAGCACAATATCCGGGCCAGAGACCCTGCCAAAGGCCTCCCTGGACTTGGCTGGCTGTTCCACCACATGGGAGAGGCTCTCCCACATCCCCTCTTCCAGAAGAGAAACCCACGGTAGAGCATGGACAGCAGAAATTCAGGAATGTTCTTTCTCTATGCTTCTGCCATCGCAGGGAGGGCCATGGACAACAAAGGAGCAGTCCAAGAGTCCAAGGAAATGAGATCCACTTCCTAGAGACAAGAAGGCTGTTGGCTACTCTCTACCAAGAAGCCCACTAGCAAAGCAATGAAACTGCAGGGGCTGCCAAATCCTGAGGCAGAAGGCAGGTGGCTGGGGTAGGAGGAGTTTGGGCTGCACAATATGGTCTACGCAGGTGGCATGGTAATATTACGCAGAACTACGAGGTCTTAACATGTCCCTGAGAGAAGTGAGTGGGGCGGTGGGGAGAAAAGTTAAAATGATTTTAAATGTTGGGTTTACTTTTGTGCTCCCTTCAGTCCAAGGTTCAAGTTTAGCATTTAAAGCGTTTGAGGACCCTTAGTTCCATTCTGAAGATGGAGCCCTGGTATCACTGTGCCCAGCCCTATTGGAGAGGAAATGCATAGTCTCAAAGTCCCCCATCTGCAAAGGCTAGCAGGCTGGCATGAGAAAAAAGTCAGGAACCAGCCAGCTGTTTCCTTTCTCTCCCTCCATCTGTGTCAGCAGCACCCAAGATGTCTGAGCATTTTGTTATGGTCTAGGGAACTGGTTAGCTTGCAATTAGCACAGACCTTTCTGCAAAGCTCCTCCTGGGGGGCCCTTGATGAATGGCAGAGGAGACTTTGCATGAATTCATTTTCATTAGCTGATAAAAACGAGGATGTAACACATCTGTAGAAAGACACACTTAAGGCCAAAGTCTACAGTCCAAGGCTTGGATGAGAAGTGGATGTTTTATTTTAAAATCCACTACACTTTTAAGACCACACAAATTTTGGGAGGGAGGCAGGGGAGGGTTGATGGGAACGAGAAGATACTTGGTTTTACACCAACATTCTGTTCTCTGTTAGCCCACAAAACAAAAGAAAAAACAGCTTCTTTGGAAAAGATGCTATCACTGAAAGTTTTGCCACTTGGTCATTTCAATGCAGGGGATATAAAAACAATCACAGTCCTACAAGGAGGGGCTCCAGTAATGAGAAAATCCTGAAATGCCTCTTTTCCAAAAGGCAGGTCTATAATCACGTCCTGTGACAAATATGGGCTTGTTTAGGTAATCCTCCAGAGCACCCCCAGCCCCTTTGTGGTGAAAATATCAAGACACAAAGGGGACTGGGGGATGGGTAATTTATGTGAGAATGGAAGGCTTAATCCCCTGCCACTTTAGGCAAACTTCATTAACCTCTGGGATACCAGTCCCCATTTACTGATGCGCTGAGACCCATCCAGAGTTCCACAGGCATCAGGTGCTAAATGACTTGGCATCTGGATCCCTAACTTTCCTTTCTTCCTTCAATAGTTCTTTGAGTTGTAGAACTTTCAATGAGGCTATTTGTGATCTGGAGACAGAATAACAGCTTATTTTCAAGTAATCTGCATCTTGGGGGGGGGGGAAGATGTTTACATTTAGGATTGCCCTCCCTTGGCAAGTTTTTGTTTTGAGGCTTGATTGCTTTTGGTCCCAAAAAAGAAAAATCAGTCACGGGATAGAGAGGTTCTGGGAAGAATGCATGGGTGGGGAAAAGAGGGCTAGATGGCTGGAGCACAGTCCTGAAGGAATACCTACTCCTTTGTTCCTTTGGGAGGAAGGTGAGAGACAGCCTCAAGGGACAGAAGAGTGAGTGGCTGCTGAGGAATCCGCTGGCTCCACCCCCACCAGCGGGGGCCTGGTAGGGCCTTCATTTTAACCCTTGGTTGACCCTGGCAAAGGAAAATCACACTCTTGGCCAGCATAACTGTTCCAGCACAGATAACACCTTGCAGTGGGAAATGCCAAGGGGGGAAACAGTTTTTGTAGTTTTGTTCTCAAAATCTGCAGCGATAATATGTGCAAGCAAATATAATATTTCCCCCACATCAAGGACATGAGTTCTAAAAGAATAATATTTAGCCTGCTTTATTGGCTGCCGTTCAAAGACCTGGAAACATTTACTAGCAAATGTAATTACTTTGCATTTTTAGAGCTGAGGAACTGGAGCTAACAAAGCTAAAAAAAAATTTTTTTTTAATTTTTGAAGTTGTGTAATCCAAGACACAAGCAGTCTGTCTTCAACACACATCCGCCAAGATCTGGGAAAGCCCCCGTGTCAGGACAGTCCAAAGAGGACAATTCACACCCAGGCACTATTAAATACCTCCTGCTTGCTAAGCACTTCCACATACATTATCTTACTGGAGCCTCACAATAAACCCAGTGGGGAAGGTGCATTTCAATACTTCCATTTTAACCAAGGGAGAAATACAAGGCTCTGAGTGTGGCAATTCAGTACCTGTGTTTGTACTTACCGTTTCTAAAATGTCTACCCAAATACTTGCCCTTTTAATCCTCACAACACATTTTCATATTATGTACACCAGGTATTGGCAACATTTGTAACATGTAAAATAAGGAGGCTAAGCTCAGAAACGTGAAGTAACTGAAGATCGAAGATCGTACTATCAACCGGTAGCAGGTCTGGGGCTTAAATTACGTCCTCCAACACTAACTCCCCAGATCTGATGGCCACTTTGGGTCAGAACCTTTTTCATCCTGGCCATTTGGTTCAACCAGTGCTCCCTAAAAGATCAGCTTGATATAGAAGGAAGGTTGTTCATGCAACAAACCTGCACTCTTCGGGCACTGTGCAGGACACCAGGAGGGAGTCAGGTCCAAACTACATATTTGCTTTTCTCAAGTATCTGCCAGTCTAATGGCAACTGTGTTCTAGAAGCTCATTGAGTAAGCTGCACCTTGGCAAGAGAGTAAGAGAGGCATTGACAAAGCCCCATGGTACCAATAGTGACAAAGTCACCAATTCCATATGTGGAAGGAGAGACAGTTAGAGAGGCTTCTTGGAGGAGGTAGCCCTCAAATTGAGTAGGAGATGGAATTCAAGACATTCCAAGATAAGGGAATCATGGGAGTAAGAATATTTGAAAGACTTTTGGTGGTGGTGGGCGGGGGGGGGGGGGACTGGCGAATAGCCATTCGGGAGTAGGATATAAAGCCCTTTCTAGCAAGATACATTCTTCTAAGTAATAAGCAGTTGTAAAATTACTGCTGCTACCAAGACTGTAGCAATTGGTTCAGCTCATATTCAATGTGAACTTTAAAATGAAGAGACATTCTATGCTACACGAAGAATGTATTTGCTTTTTTGAATACTCGAAGACAGTGAATTACAGCAAATGCCAATGAAATGCTCCTAAATGATGCTAGAAAGCCAAATAGAATCTCAAAGATTGAACAAAATATTAATTTAAAGAAAATAAGATCATTTGGAATATAAATCAAAGATAATCAACCCATCACATTGTCAAAATCTGAAACATTTTCAATAAGGTACCACATCCTAGATACCATATACAATCAGACAATTTTCTTGGATATTACAGCTTTAATACAGAGCACCACAAAATGCTTCCCTGGCACCCTGAACCAGTTCCAATCCTGAAATAAAAGCCAGAAAATCAGTAATGATGCCTGAGAAAGCAATATTTGAAAACCCCATTTCCAAGATGAAGAATGTCGTAAAAAGAAATTAAACAAACTTCACCAAAGCCAGCAATGCCCCAGTTGCTTCAAGCTCCCCAAACAGATTGCTTGACAAAAAAAAAAAAATCATGAGAATTACTAATTATATGCATTTAAGGAATGAACATCTATGTTTAATTAGCAAATTGGAATGAAAAACCCCGTTTCAAGGGCCTTTAGCCTCTTCTCGCTAAGCAGGAGAATAGTGTTCTTTGGTCCAGGCTTAAATCACATGCAAAGTAGCTAATAGTGCAATGGCTAACCTCTTGAGGGATGACTCCGAGTAGCTAGACTCCTGCTAAGGCAAGCCCAGGTTTGCAATGGCCTCTTCCCACGGCATAACAGTCATTGCCCCGTGAAGTAATCCTGTGTATCATAAAGAAGAATGTCTTTCTAAAGAACAACACATTTTCAGAGATGGTATGTATAGCAAGTGTGGTTATCTCTCAACTCCTGGAAACATATTGTTTGGGTCTTATTTGAAATTCTATCACATTCTGGTAAGGATGACAAGAAATTGACACCCTCTCAGGACCTGATTGAAAACCTATACTATTCAACCACAAAGAGGTGGTTAAAACAAAGGGAGCACAGGATTTCCCTCCAGGAGACTTACCCAGACCTGTCATGGTTGAAATCAAAAGAATTCGAGTTTTCGGGCTAGAAGGAATGGGAGAGATCAGCTTTCGAGTTCAGCTCAATCTTCAATTTTTTCTTAACCATTACACATGAACTGAACACCTTGGGACAAGCCTCTGCTCTGGGCACTGGAAATACAAACGTATGACTCAGACATATTGTGGTGGTCCAACTGCAATATACACAAATATTGAATCATTACAGTGTACACCTGAAACTAATACAATGTTATGTGTCAATTATGCCTCAATTTAAAAAGAAAGGATTAAAAAGAAAAGCTATCTGCTGTAGCAGCTCACACTCACGGGGAAACAAGTCAAGAAAAAGCAAAAGGATCTACGAGGCCATGAAACTCTTTTTCCATCCTTTGGAAGCTGAGCACCTACAATGTTCACTACTGCTCTTTTGGCACTTCTCCACATCCTGTTCTTGCATATTAGAACACATTACTTCAAAACCTATACTGAGCTTGACTTCAGGGACCACTTTAGTCCAATCTTGTACCTGAATGCAGGAACCCTTCTTCAGAAAAAGTGCCAAGTGGTTGGTAGCCAGCTTCTGCTAGAACAGTGTAGGTGTGAGCCAAAACTTCTCCAGGATTTGCCAAAATTTCTCCAGGACTTGCCACTACATCACAGATGTTAACAAAATGTTTATTCACGGATATATTTCTTTCTCTCAAGCACACCTTCACACCTTTTTCCCTTCCACATCCTTCCGCCTCCCTCTACCCTAAAATTAAAATAAACGTGGTAAAGAAGCTTAGAGAGAAGGATCTCATCTGAGAAGACATGTTGTAAATTTAGTAGAGAATCCGTTTCATCAACTTTTCACGTGCTCAAATCCATGGCTTGGGGAGCAGTTTCCAGTGGGGAGGAGCTTCTGTGCTGAGTCAAAGCAAAGGGCATGAAGCCCACCAAGTCCTGAGGATATCAAAGTAGGCTCAGTGGGGGAGAAAGGAAGAGATGAGTGTAGTCAGTGATGGATGTGGTCAGAGGTTGTGGTCATTGGAGTGGAAGCCACTGACACAAAGTATAAGATCAAATGTTCATAAGGCATGGTGACTAAGGGTGACCCGTACTGGACTGTATACTTGAAAGTTCTGTAGAGAGTAGCTCTTAAACATTCCCACCACCAAAAATAAAAATAAAAAATAAAAAAGGTAACTGTGAGGTGACAGATATATTAACTTATCTCACTGTGGCCTTCATTTCACGATATATCCATGTATCAAATCATCACGTTGTACGCCTTAAGCTCACACAACGTTATATGTCAATTCTATCTCAGTAAAGCCAGAAAAAAATAAAAATAAGAAATGAGAAAGATCAAATGTATGACTGTGCTAGTGGGTGCGTGAGTGGAGGAGCATGGAGCAGAGGCGCTTATCAACAAATCTAGCAGAGACAAGTAAGGTATTAGAGCCATCTTCAGTGTGCAAGTAAGTAGGTGATGAGTGGAAAGAAAGACTATGATCAGTTACACAAAGGTTTTTAATTTCTCCCCCACTAACATAAGGAGTTCAGGTGCATAGGCAATAACTCCTCTTACCCCATTAAAGAGAACATTACTTTTGGCCTAGAGAGTAGTAATAGCAGCTAGTGTTCAGTGAATACTTACTGTGTACCTGGCATTAGGTTGTGTGCTTTACAGAGATTATTTCATTTAATCCTCAAAACAACCTTATGGTCAGTAGTATCAATATTACTATCATTATTCTTGTAACACAGGAAGAAGATACTGAGCCTTGGGGAAACGAGTACCATACCATGTCCAAAGTCACTTAGCTATTAAATGGGAGAATTACATTTGAGTCCATGTAGTCTGACTCCAGGACCATAGCATCAAACTTTCAGCTCCACAAAAAAATATGGAAATATAAAAATGGAAGGGTGCTGGTTTCAATGCAGGCTTTCACAGCCATTATCAGGACCAGAGCTGTTTCCAAGTTGAACCATCAGAATGGTTTGGTGTGCTTAGAGTACCCTGAGCTCATATGCATGTGATGTATTTATGACTTTTGATTTTTTAATTCTGTAATTACTTCCTGGTCACTAATAATCAAATATTGATCAAGTTCATTTTTGTGGTTACAGATGTTGAAAGTGCAGAGATCCTGGGTAAGTACTGATGAGCCTCCCCTCCACCACGCTACTACTGGGTGAGGCTGTTACACAGTTCCAATGCCAATCACAAGAGCGAGGGAGGGAAGCTGAAGGTCACTGGCTTTCAAAGCCAGAGAAATCAAGGAGTACTCCTGCCTGGGTTTTGGCCAGCAGTCATCAGGAAAGTTATCTAAAGGGTCTAGTGCATTTATTTTTACCTAATTATAGCTATCAACTGGCATTTTCAAAGGGCTTCAATTATGTAGTCAGCAGCCTGGGAACTCACAGCATCTGATACAAATAAATTGCATACATTACTATGGAACCTTCTTAGTCAAGGCTTCAGTAATAGAGAAATTCCAGAACCATTTGTAAAAGAGCACATTCTGCTGGAGCAGTAATTCTTAACCTACTTTAGTTCATGGGTCCAAGGAGAATGTGATGAAAAGTTCCCAGTTCTTTGCTCAGAAAATTCACATATATACATACATGAATGATTTTATATGTAATCTCGGGCAGGGTGAGTATAAAAACTTCCTGAAGCACATCCTGCTTAGGGGTTTCCAATCCCGGACTGAAGTCCATGAGTAGGGCAGGAACATGATAACCTGGTGCATCCCCTCACCTAATTTCTAACAAAAATGTTGTTAATTGAAAGAACAAAATGCTCTGTCAATATGACTTAGCATCATCATGTTCAATATGGTCTTTAAAAGCAAAATAACATTTTGTCATGCAGTATCACTTCAAAAATATTTTTGTTAAAAATGCCCCATCAGGTTATAATATTCTTGACCTCCCTTGTATTTCTGATAGTGGACAGTCTTGCTAATCAAAATGTGGTCCATGGATGAGCAGCACTGGCATTGCCTGAAAACCTGATAGACACACAGAATCCCAGGCCTCATCCCAGAAGTACTGGATCCGAGTCTGCATTTTATAAGACTCTCAGGTGATGTATATACATGTTTCATTGGAAAGGCATTTGTACACGGCAAAGACATCAAGGCATAAAGATGCAGTGAGATGTGGTAGAATGAGGACCTGAGCTCTGAGGTCAAGTTCTCATGATCTTGGGCAAATCCTTCTACTTCTCTGGGGATTCTTTCCCAACTCTATCCATACCTCATAGGGCTTTTGTGCCTAACTCATAGTCATCACTTAACAAACTGTACTTAATATTCTTACAGTTAAGATTTTGATATGTCTTAACAAATATCCTATGTCAGTGTTTAGTAAACTCAAAACCCCTGTAGACATTAACAGAAGGAAATGAATGGGAGCAGTGTGCAATTGATCTAAATGGGACGAGTGCACCAGATGGCTCCCATGGCTGATGCATGCAAAATCAGGGGTCTGTGGCTCTACTGACCATCTCTCAGACATATGCCTCAGGGCATAGAGGGGAGGACTCAAGCAAAGGCCAGACTATAAGCTCAAATGCCAGCTGGACAGCATTGTCTGTGAAGCCCAACAGAGTTCTTCCCAGGCTGGGAGATACCCAGGGGCTGGTGGCAGTGGGGAAGGATGAGGGGGCATTGCACCAAGATGGTTGGATGAAGCCAAGGAAGACAAGAATGGAGAAGAAGGAAGATGGCATTGAGGCCCATCAAATGCTGTCACAGACGGTGTCCATTTATTACAGGCAACCAGGTTGCTGTGTTCCCTAACTACAGAGTCCTGAGACTAATTTTGAAATAGTAAAGGACTGGGCCAGGGCCAGAATCCAGGCCTTTTGACTCCAATTCCTGTGCCCTTTCTACTTCATGGTGTAAGTTTCATTCAGTACTCACCAACCTAGGCCCTCTATGTAACATGCTGGGAATTTGTATAACATGGGGCTGTTGAAATTCACTTCTGGTCCCCAGCAGGCCAACACTGAGGTGCTTCTGAGGGAATCACAGTTTATACTTATGAAGTCTGTTTTGAGGCTATGGCATCACAACACAGTCCCAGTCACTTCCAAATCACAAGGAAAAATAGACCTATTTTTGTAATGGAAAGGATGACTGGGAAAGCCACATACCTCATCTTCAAAGATGATACAGTTTCCAAAGGGATAATAGAGGAGGCTGAAGGGCAGAAGTCCAGTTTCATGTGAGAAGCAAAATATTGCCATCCAAAGGCAATATTTAAGAGAGTAGCTCTTAAACATACTTAAATATTAAAATATTTAATATTTAAGGCAATGTGCATTTTTAAATTTCACTTCAAGTGTAGCCAACTTTATTTTTTTTAAGATTTTATTTATTTATTCATGAAAGACACGCACAGACACACACACACACACACACACACACACACACACACACAGAGGCAGAGACACAGGCAGAGGGAGAAGCAGGCTCCATGCAGGGAGCCAGACGTGGGACTCGATCCCTGGACTCCAGGATCACGCCCTGGGCTGAAGGCAGGAGCTACACCACTGGGCCACCCAAGGATTCCCTTAGCCAACTTTATTTTACCTATAAAATCAGAACCAAGAACCAGAACCAGAACCTCTTCCTTCTTCTTCTTGTCACTCTCAGTTCAAATTCCATCTCTGATCCCAAGGGTTTCACTACTCCAATAAACTAGGAAATTACAATTTTTCTCCTCCAACCCATTACCTTTTACTGTCACTTAAATTTAGCACAGAGAGCATGCCACCAAGATGAGGATAGCAATTGCATTATTTTATTTTAAAGTGTTCTCATTAATCTGACCATGTAGAGAGAAGAAATTCTTATTTTATTAAATGCAATGGCTCCTCATTTTTCTAGTCTCATTGGAGAAAAACAGTGTTCCATTGTGATAACTTAAAGGTATTTCTCAATGATTTTTCAATTCTAAGTACTTCTATGGAAATCATTCAAAAATGTCATACACTCCTCTCACTTCTTTAATGTATCATGTATATAGTGATATATATAAAGTATAATAATCACAATTTAGCTTTTTCATTCACATATATGTGTATGTAATATATATACGCACACACTTTATTTAGCACCTTTATATGTGGCAGGCATTTGAGGAGGACTTCATACACATTTTGTCTTAGCGTCTTTAGGAATATCTATTACTGCACTAGGTTATCAAAATGTGATGCTCGGTAATATCAACATGGAAACAACTCTCTGGAATCTGGTCATACTTGTTAGATTCACCTGTTTCCTCCTTCTGCTATCCATGATCCCTTCTTCTTACTGACACTGGACTGTTGTTTCCAATCTCCAGGTCTTACCAATAAACTGAGAGTGATTCTGCATACCTACAGTGTATAGTGCATGAGCTTGATGGAAACTATTTACACTACTCAGGTGTCTCTTTTGCTTCTATAGGAGAATCATTCTAATGTTGTCACCTGGCAGATCCCAAAGGTAAATAATTGGAGGAGCAACAAACATTAAGAATGGAAAGACTGATTGCCTTAAAGGAGAAGGATAATGTTAAATTCAATGTTTGCTCATATTAGAAACTCAATGAATATTTTATGTTAGGAATTTGGAGCAAGTTGTAAACAGAGGGCTGCTGCATCATAGACAACTGGAGAGTCAATGTACCACGTGAGAAAGCCAGACAGACCGTGTAACCACACCCAAAGCAAGTGCTGATAAGTCAATTTTCAGAAGGATTTCTGCAGGATGTGGTCTATCAAAAAAGATAACATCTTATAATTCTACTCCCAGGGGGAGAAAAAGTTTTTGAAATGAGCTCAAAAATTTTAAATGAGGTGAAATCAAGGAGTAACCTTAGAAAATTCATTGCTGTAAGTCAAGTTGTTTTCAGATCAATTATTGGTACAGAGAAATACTATTGATTTTTGTAAGTTGATACTTAATCACATAACACTGCTGTATTTTCTAATTAGTTTTCCTTTTTGTATATTTTTTCTGTTGGTGATCATGTCAACTGCTAATAATAATAGTTTTATTCCTTTCCTTTCAATCCATGTACCTCTGACTACTTTTCCTTTCCTTAAGGGATAATTCATTGTCAGAACCCCATCATTAAAAGAAATAATAAAGTTCTTTCAGCAGAAGGAAAATAATAACAGATGGAATACTGGGGATATGAAAAGGAACAAAGAGCACTGGAATTGATAAATATGTATATAAACATTAAATATTTGTTTCTTATTTTTAAAAATTTCTTTCAGGGGCACCTGGCTGGCTCAGTTGGTTAAGCAACTGACTCTTGATTTTAGCACAGGTCCTGATCTTAGGGTCCTGGTATTGAGCCTCATGTTAGGCTCCGTGCTCAGCAGAGAGTCTGCTTCAGGATTCTCCCACTCCCTCTGCCCTCCCCCCTGCTCGCTCTTTCTCTAAAATGAATAAATCTTTAAAAAATGAAAACACTCTTTCAAAGATAACTGTTTAGAGCAAAAATAATAACATTGTATAATATGCTGTATAACATATGCAGAAAAAAATTATTTAAAAAAAAGCAGAAGCTGGGGCACCTGAGTGGCTCAGTTGGTTAAGCATCTGGCTTTGGCTCGGGTCATGATCCCAGGGTTCTGGGATAAAGTCTCGTATCATCATCTCATCATCATCGGGCTCCCTGCTCAGTGGAGAGCCTTCTTCTCCCTCTGCCCCTCCCCCTACTCATGCTTGCATTTCTCTCTCTCTCTCTCTCTGAAATAAATAAATAAAATCTTTTAAAAATAAAAATAAAAACAAAAGAAGCAGAGGCTGAGACATGGGAAATTAATACATACTGTTGTAATGTTTCATAGAACATGTGAAACGGTATAATATTATTTCAAGGTATAATGTTAAAAGTTAGACGCTGTAATAGGCAGCCTATAAGATGCCTTGTTTTCTGTGTGCCTTTGGGTAATTCCCTCTCTTCAAAAGTGGGATGGATCTAGTAGTGATTTACTTTCAACAAAGAGAACAGAGTAATAGTGCTCAGATGTCACTTCCAAACTTGAAGTGCCAAAAAGATTCTGGCTTCTCTCTTGTTCACCCTCACTTGTTATCTCTCTCTTATTCTGATGAAAGCAGTTGCCTTGTGGTAAAGTGCTCCATATGGAGGTCCATAGGGCAAGGAAATGAGAGTGACTTCTGACCAACAGTCAGTGAGGATCTGAGGTCCTCAGCCCAACATAATACAAAGAGATGAATCTTGCTAACAACCACATGAGCCAGCTTGGAAGAATATCCTCCCTCAGTTGAACATTCAGATGAGGGGACTATAGCCTCAGCTTGATTGTAATCTTGTGAGAGACCTTGAGCCAAAGGAGCCAGCTAAGTCATGCCTAAATTTCTAACTCACATAAACTAATGAGGCTGAATATTTTTTTGTTTGTTGGCCATTTCATTTTATACTTTTGTACAGGACTTAGTCATCTTTCACATATTTTTTCTTTTTTCTTTTTGTTTCTCCCCAGATGTTGTTCTCTGTGTATTCTGTATATTCTAACTTGAATTTAAACAAAATCTTAGGAGAAAAAAACCCTTTCCTTTATAGTTAGCACTTTCTAAATGGCTTGTTGAATAAAGCCATTTATGGCTTGACCTCAAAGCAGAGGTCATGGAGACACTCTCCCATATTATCTTCAAAGGATTTTTCAGATTTGCTTTTCATCTCTAGGTTTTTAATAAATCTGAAAGTGATGTTCTTGTTTGTATGATAAGGTAGTAATCTGGGAAATGTTTTCCCCCATATGGACCTCAAGTTGTCCTACTACCTTTACTGAAAAGTCTATCCACTCACCACTGATGTTCCATGTCTTCTCTAGGGAATGTCAAAATCCATGGATTCCTGTATCTATTTCTCAAATTCTGTTTTACTGTTCTAGACAACTACTCTGGTGTTATGATACAGCCTTATTTATTATAGCTTGACATCTAAAAGGGCAAATTCACTCATTTTACTGTTGTTCAAGAAGATCTTGTCTCTTTTTGGCTCTCTCCATTCCTCTATAAGTTTAAAAATCAGTTTAACAGGTCCCACAAAAACAAATGGGATTTTGATTGCAATTACATTGGATCTGTGGATCAATATGGAAAGAAGTGCCAGCTTTATAATATCAAGTCCTCTAATCCATGTATGTAGTCTCCCTCCACTTAGGTAGGTCATCTTAATGTTTCTCCATAAAATTTTACAAACTTCAGTGAGGTCTTGCACAGCTTTTGTTACTTTTCCTAAGCATTTATTGTTTATTGATGTCATGCCAAATGGCATCTTTTTCAAATTTTATTGTTTCTATGTAGAAATGGAATTGATTTTTATATTAACTTTATATCCAACAGCTTTGCTTAACTTTTATAAATTCTAAACATTTATTTGAAGATTCTTGTGGATTTTCTACTTGTACAATTGTACTTGTGCAAAATAGCAGGTTTTCTCCTTTCTTCTTAATTCTCATATCTTTTTATTTTTCATGTTTTAGTGTGCTGTCTAGGATTTCCAGTAAATTATTAAAGAAGAGCTGAATGTAGACAGCCTTGCCTTGTCACTTTCTGAAATCTCCTGTAATAACTCCAAGTTTAGCAGCCAAACCAAGTCATCAAAATTCTGGGATAACAGGCAGAGCTGTGACATACCCATGCTATTCCTCACTAGACAGTGAGTCTTCCATATTACCCGTAATATGACCCGTTAACTCTCCACCACCTACCTCAGCAACAGTAAAATACTCTGACTAAGGAATTCCATAAGTTTTTATAACCGGGTCCCAGTTAATGTTGTTGAGGCAGAACAGGTCACCATAAGTAAAGATTTAGAGTATGGTTATTGTGCTGCCACCACCAAAGCCAGCTTACCTCGACTCCACATATCATCTGCTAGAAGTCTAAATTGGAGTGAGGCTGCTGTAGGGTAACGTTAGGAACTACCAACAATAATAGCCTTTTCAGGAAATGGTTCTGGGTCAAATCAATAGCTACATATTAAAGAATGAACTTGAACTCCTATCTCACACTATACACAAAAATTAACTCAAAATGGATCAAAGACATAAATGAAAGAGTTAAAACGATAAAACTCTTAGAAGAAAATGTAATTGTAAATCTTTGTGGCCTTCAGTAGGCAATGGCTTCTTGGATATGTCATCAAAACCACAAACAACAAAAGGAAAAATCGATAAACCATATATCATCAAAATTAAAAACTTTTGTGCTTCAAAGAATATCATCAAGAAAGTGAAAAGACAAGTCACAGAATGGAAAAAAGTTTTGCACATTCTACAAATCATAAAGAGTTTTATCTAGAACTTATAAAGAACCATTACAACTCACTACTAAAAAGTCAAATAATCCAATTAAAAATGAACAAAGATTCTGAATAGATATTTCTCTAAGGGAAATATAAAATGGCCAATAAGCAGATAAAGATATGATCAATATAATTAGTCATTAGGAAATGCAAGCCAAAGTGACTATGGCATACCACTTCACACCCACTAGAATGGCTATGATGAAAAAGACCAATAATAACAAGTGTTGGCAAGGATATTGAGAACCTGGAACACTCATGCATTGCTGGTGGAAATATAAAATGGTGGCTGCACCATTTGGAAAATAGCCTGGCAATTCTGCAAATGATTAAACACAGGGTTACCATATGACAAAGCAATTCCATTTCAATATATATACCCAAAAGAAATGAAGGCATATGTCCACACAGAGTTGTACACAACTGTTCATAGAACCGCTATTCACAAAAGTCAAAAAGCAGAAACAACCCAAATGTCCATCAACTGATAAAGAGATAAATAATATGCGGTGCATCCATACAATGGATTGTATTTTTATTTTATTTTACTTTATTTTATCCAACAATAAAATGAAATAAAGTACTGACTGATGTTACAACAGAGATAAACCAAGAAACTAGTCACAAAGGACCACATATCATATTATTCCATTTCTGTTAAATGTCTATAATATGCAAATCTGTAGAGACAGGAAGTAGACTGATTAGTGGTTGCCAAGGCTAGGAAGAAGGCAAGACTGGAGGTGAAAGCTGAGGAGTGTGGGGTTTCTTTTGGGAGTAATAAAAATATTCTAAAATAATAGACTTGTCAAATCACTCTACTGAATACTTGAAACTAATGAAACACTGTGTATCAACTATACTTCAGTTTTTAAAAATTCTAAAACTAACCGTGGTTTTGGATGCACAATTTTGTGAATACACCAAAAACTATCGAATTGTACCCTTTAAATGGATGAATTACATGGTATGTGAATTAATCAAAAAAAAAATTTTTTTTTTAAGGAGAATTTAGGAGAGATCTTGATAGTCCTATCAAAGTAGCTGAGTTATATGTGGATTGGTTTGTGCCCCTGCTTTCCTAAATTAGAAATCATGGAAATGTTTCAAGCTAGGCCCACAGAAGAACCCCACCAGAATCCCAGGTTTGGGACTAGGCCCTGGCAAAGCCTATAGTGTGTTGGACCCCAACCAGCATGGAACCAGTCACCAGGCTGTCTTTTCTGATTAGAAACAACGAGTAGCCATGAGGTGTTAAGCCAGGTTAACATATAAATGTGATTTTCTGCCTGAGCAAATACTGCTCTAATTAAGTAAAATACTTCTAAATGATTATGAAAACAGGGCTAGGGATCCCTGGGTGGCGCAGTGGTTTAACGCCTGCCTTTGGCCCAGGGCGCGATCCTGGAGACCCGGGATCGAATCCCACGTCGGGCTCCCGGTGCATGGAGCCTGCTTCTCCCTCTGCCTGTGTCTCTGCCTCTCTCTCTCTCTGTGACTATCATACATAAATAAATAAAAAAAATTAAAAAAAAAGAAAAGAAAACAGGGCTACTACTGAGTGGTCTCAAAACATGGAAATGCCAGGATTTTGATGCCTAGGGGCTTTCCAAAGTAAGTTGTACAGGCTCTTGTTTCCTGAATCCAGGCAGAGAGGATTCTCCACTGTCAACTCTGCATAGATCTGATTTATCTCATGGCCCAGTGGCGACACACTGGTATATTTCCCACGGCTAAAGGGGAATTATCAATGTAAGATCATATAGTAAGCCTAAATGCAAAGAGGTAAGCAAACGCAGTGTCTTTACTAAGAATCATTGATTTAAACCTTTTTTAAACACAACTGAAGTTAAGTTAATTTTTTTGCTAACTACATTTATGAAAAGAGAATGCTTTCCTGAGGCTGAGGAAGGTAGGGAGAAGGAGCACTCATCGTAAAGTCATTCCTCAAACCATAACAAATTGAAAACAGGTTTAATATATAACCGAGATGGTCAGTTTTGTAATGATTTTAAGTCTACAGTATCATCCCTTTTTTTCTAGGGCATTATATTTCACTCAGCAATAGCTCATATCCTGGTTTCCCACCAGGCACTTTTCAAAGGCAGAAATGTACATTACTTCATCTGGTGGCTCAGTCCTGGTATACGGAGCATTACATCAGCAGAGACGATTTCTTGTAACCACCTCTGGTCGTTACAGATCCTCAGGGAGGTAGGATTTCATGCAGCCTAATTTCATCACCACCAAGAATGGTCATCACTTGAATAGCTACAGAGGTGATAGTAAATGAGGACATCAGAAACCCCCACCCATTCCACCCAAACAGCATTCCTAAGTGGACAGAAGATGATGTGATCTTGAGTGCCTGATATACTCACATTCACTCCACAATTTGCCATCCTGGGATCCTTAAAGCCTTCAAATTTGGACCTATGCCTTATAGCAGTAGACTTCTTTGAACTCTTGTGAAAGCGGGTTGCTATGAATCTGGACTTTCACCAGCACTTCTTGGAATTTTGGTCAGGATTAAGCTACAAATGCAGACAAATCTAAGGATCCATTTTAGTAAAACACCTTCTGCTTTGTTGCTGGGGCTAACCATCTCAGAACTAATTCGCGTTCGCCAGTTTTGTGTGGCCAACATGTTATATCGAAGGACATCACCTTGAAAAGCATCACCATGAAAAAGAAAAGGAGGGGCAAATAAGAAGCCAAGATCTGGGCTCCATTATCTTGTTTCAGGCAATGTGCAAGGCAACTTATAGGAGCTCTTTCAAGGACACACACACACACACACACACATTCCTTTGAATCACTATCAAGGAACACCCTGATGATGCATATTATGGAGAATGTGGATTTTGTTAATGCCTTCATAAATCCTATCAATGTACAGTCGTGTCAGAAAGGAGAAGGATAGGACATTTTCTGCACAGCACATGTAAAGCAGAAAAGTGCAATGCATAGAGTCAGAGGCCAGTTGATTCCAGAGCAGGAAGTAAAATCCTGGCCCTGTGTTGCTTTGTACTGGGGCCTAGCCCACACAGGGATGGTTTTAGGTTTCCAGCAGCAGTGGTTCTTTGCCTTTGATCCATGTGCCTCTGTAAATACAAGCTTCTGATGGACACAGGAAAAAATACTTCTAGGAATCCTGTAGCATGACGTGTATTAAAAGTCTCACAGGGGAAATATTTGCCGGTATTTTCCCAGTAACCTGGTCCTACAGGCACTTATAAGGCCATTCCTAACTAATTTCCTTTCCACTGCTCCCGGACCCCTATTAGACTCCCATGATCCATTCTGCTCTTACCAAAAATTCAGCAGGCAAAGAGACAAGTTTTAAGGGGATTTTATTTCATGAGCTTCTGGTGCAAACTCTTGAGTTAGGTATGTCAGCAAAGTAACACCTGCCCAACGGGCCTGTCAAAGAATTACCTCCAAAAAGGGCTTAAGCAAAGATCTCATCAACATTCCTTGGAGTGAATGGACCTCATCATCTTTGCAACTGTGATTCCCTCAGCCTGATACTTTCGGCTTGTCCATGGCTAGTTCCTTCGAATTATTCTCTGGGATTTCAGCTCAAACGTAACCTCCGTAGAATAGCCTTTCTTGAGCATCCTTCTTAAGAAGTCCTGTCCTCCTCCCACGGCAAAACCCCTTTTCAAATACTCCTGTAGTTATGTCCACAGGCTATGAGACGGACCCTGGCTTTTGCCCCTCACTAGTGTGACCATGGCCAAGTCACTTAATTCTGTCTCCTGACCTTCCTCTGGGTGATCGCCATTGCAAAGTCACCATGAAATGTAAAAGACAACAAACTCTAGATTAAGTATTGGGGAGGGAGGCACCTCAGTGGCTCAGTGGTTGAACGCCTACCTTCAGCTCTGTTGTGATCCTGGGGTCCTGGGATCAAGTCCCACATTGAGCTCCTTGCGGGAAGCCTGTTTCTCCCTCAGCTTGTGTCTCTGCCTGTGTGTCTCTCATGAATAAATAAATTAAATCTTAAAAAAAAGAATGGGGGGGATCCCTGGGTGGCGCAGCGGGTTGGCACCTGCCTTTGGCCCAGGGCACGATCCTGGAGACCAGGGACCAAATCCCACATCGGGCTCCCGGTGCATGGAGCCTGCTTCTCCCTCTGCCTGTGTCTCTGCCTCTCTCTCTCTCTGTGACTATCATAAATAAATAAAAATTTAAAAAAAATTAAAAAAAGAAAGAATGGGGGGTGCCGAGTGTCCGACTCTTGATTTTGGCTCAGGTCATGATCTCAGGGTCAGGAGATTGAGCCCCTACTTGAGATTCTTCTTCTCCCTCTGTCTCTCTCGCCTCTGCTCATTCTCTCTCTCTCTCTCTCTCTCTCTCTCAAAAAAAAAAAAATCAGGGGGCCTCCACTTCAGTGTTGATTCTGCAGCTCACCTGGTGGGTAACCTGCGACAAGTCATTTCCCCTCATGGAGCCTCCATTTCTTCATTGGTTCCTTGAGGGGACGGGACTCCATGAAGTCCATGGGCCATGCCTGCTCTGAGAGTAGCTTCTTCTACATCTAGACAGCCTGCATTTGCATACCCCCATCCCCAGATTACAGCTACCCTGATGTTAGGCCCAGGTTAGGCTTTCTGGTGACACTGGAGCTAATACCCTCCCTCTCCCAGACCAGTCAATTCAACTCAGTAAAATGCAGAGTTTAATAAATGCAAGCTGTGCCCATATTTCCTCCCTGCCCCACCATGTGTGGTGCTGGAAAGGTGTTTACAGCCAACAAAAGGGGTCAGGGTCATCTGTGGTGTGTGGCTCAGAATATGACCCTCTAAAATGGCACTAACATTTCTCTTGGAACCTTCTTGGCAAATCCAAATGTTCATCCTTGTGCTCCTCAATCCGATGAACACCATTCCTTCCATTGACCCACTATGGAAACTCCTCACCCATGGCTTTCCCCATGGCCTCCATGTCTGGCTTGCCTGGTGGACCTCTACTCCTCACTAACCTTCAGGGACATACTCCAAATCTCAGTCCTCCAACCCTATGCCAGGCCCTGCATGAGAATCTGAAGTTACAGCAATTAAAACTACTCCCGTGGTCCCTGATTTGGGAGGGAGGAACATGTTACGTGTAAAAAGCCTGTTCCACCAAGTCAAACATGATTATGTGCCATCCTAGTAAATGATGGCTGATGGACCATCTTCTCCTTCTGCCTCTACCCCTCGGTCAGGCTCCACACTGCCTGCTCTGAAATGCTGTCCTTTTGCCCACCCTTGTAAACTCTGGCTTAAGTTTTCATTCAATTGTCTCAACTGAATTTAATAAAACTCACTAACTAAACATCTTATCTGAGATAAAATGTGATTTTTTTGCTTCAGTAGTAAAAACAGACCTTCAAAGGCCTTCAAATTTACCCCCGTTCTGCTCTTCCAAAGGGAGAAAACGATGATTAAGGTGTTCTCCCATTGCTGACATTGACTCCCTGACAGTATGCTTTCCACATGATCTCATCACGTTAACAACGCGCATACAAATGCTTAAATTAGCCAGGGAGTTATGGAACCCACTGACAATTACTACCCTAACAAACATACCTGAGCAAGGCAAAGCTGGACCCTCATATGACAAGTATCACATCAATGAAATAGACTTCTGTCTCTGAAGTCAGTCTGTGTTCAGAACTGAGGGAAATCACACTGTAAAATTTCAGCCTAACCACCAAATGTTATTTAGGGTGGTTAATGTTTGTGGAGTGGTTTACTTACAATCCTGTGTTTGGCTCCCTCCCTGCCCCCGCACTTAAACTAAGTGAAATTAACAGCACAGAGTTCTGTAGATGGAAACTTTCTACTCATCCACAAAAGGGAAACACATAGGAGTTATCCTTTCCAGGCAGCCAATTCACCAACACTGGCCCTGGCGGGGGGCGAGCACTTAGAAGACAGTTCGATTTCTTGGTGTGACCCAATCTTTGTCTTTTCCACCTCAAGGGACATTCAAAGGGCTAGCAGAGCTGGGCCTGCTCTCCCAAACCCAGAGCTGCCACCAACTCCACTCAAAAATGGGACCAAACAAGTGCACAGGGGTTTTCTTCCTTCCCATTATATTTTTTTAAAGATTTTATTTATTTATTCATGAGACACACACACACACACACACACACACACACAGAGACAGAGAGAGACAGAGGGAGAAGCAGGCTCCATGCAGGGAGCCTGACGTGGGACTCGATCCCGGGTCTCCAGGATCAGGCCCTTGGCTGAAGGCGGCGCTAAACCGCTGAGCCACCCAGGCTGCCCCTATTACATTTTTTTAAGTGTTAACATTTATAAACATTTCTATGCCAGCTTAAAACAATCATCAACTTTTGAAAAATAACAATGTCTCATCCAATTTTTCTAAAGAAAGATGGATTTGAAAGGGGAAAATTGCAACACACCGAGAAGCAGCCAAGTGCAATGAGTCCTTGAGGCTCTCCTGTAGCTAGGCTGAGGTGCGGACAGATTACCCAAAGCTACAGCTAATCCTCACATTAGCCATTGGACTGTTGTCAGCCTTGCCCTTTGGGGCCAGCCCCGGCTCCTCCCTGGCCCGGTGCTCCTGCTGGTAATGCAGAAAGCACTGCTATTGGCCATCAGCCCACTGGTGACCCTCAGCGGTCTCCATTACCATAAACGCTGAGGCTCAGTATAACACAGTCCTCAGGGCTTGAGCTATGGCAACAACTTGCAGGTGAAATCACCCAGCGACCTGGTATTTCTAGGATCCTGGTGATTCAGTCTCCCTCATGTAGACGAGCTGCATTCAGCAGTAAAATGATGTCCCAGCAAGATGAAATATGGCCATGGACAAGAGGTACTAGGACAAGGTGAAGCGAAATTGCTTTGCACTTGAGAGGCCCGAGTTCTAGTAAGCCCTGCCGGGAACTATCTATGTGACCTTCTCCTCTCTGAGCCTCTCTGCAGAAGCAGCAGGCTGGACTAGGTCAATTTTCAAACTTTGTAGGAGCAGTAATCTGTCACATGAAACAGCATCTATGAGCCCAACAGAGGAAGCAAAGAAACCATGTCTTTCCAATAGTGTTAACTTCCACTGTTTAGCAGAAACCAGTACATCTTCTTCATTTTAAGATGCATTTTTTTAGTCATAGTTCGCATTTAGAATAGTAATTGGTCTTAGAAGGGTGGTGTCCCTTCTTTTAATATTTCCGAAGTGCCAACAGTAAATTGATGGTAATTAGAACTAATGGCATCTTAATATCAAAGATGATGATGCTTTGGAGATCCCCAAACCTTCATGTCCCTTCTCCAAACAGTTGAAATCCAGGGAACATGGCTTGAAAACTACTGGACCAGAATGTTTCCAAGGGGCTTTGGAAATCTGACATTTCGTGGTTTGAATACCATATGTAACTATTAGAAATGGTGGCAAAGTCCAAGCCTATCCGGTAAGGGACCATGCTGGAAGATGTTTCCTTTATGCCTAAAAAGACCAGTTCTGAAGGCCATTCTCCAGCATGGGGTTCCCAAAAGGATAAAGCCATCCCTACATAGTTGGAAATGCTGTGTCTTCCCAAGGTGACTTCTCCAAAGGTTCTTATTTTGAGCCTTCATTTATTAAATGGAATCATATGTCTCTACAGGAGAGAATACTTCTTTCAGTGTTAAGGTGAGAAAAAGTTTAGCAGAGCCCTGGGCCTGCCTGACCATGGGAAAATGGGGAAGCCCTTTACTGTACACAAAGCACCTTAACGTCCATGACCTCCTCTGATGCCTCATCAAAGCCCAGGAGGTAGAGAAGGCAGGCACTGTCCTTCCCCCATCTTAGAAAGAAGGAAACTGAAAGATCAAACAGGTGAACTAAATTGCCCAAAGCTGCCTAGCTAGCAAATGGCAGAGTTAGGATTTGAACTGCTTCATCGGGACTCAAAGTCCACGTCGTCTGCTATCATATATGTCTGCTCACAGACCTTACACCATAGAGTCCCAGAGCAATTCCAGCTCTGCCTGGGATCAGGTTCATTTTAACAGAGGGGCTTCATGTGGTAGTAATTTACATGCCATTCTCTCTGCCAGGAGTGGAGGGCCTTAATTTCTTAGGTCTGTATCTCCCCTTTGAAATCGTCAAGAGCTCTGAAGAGTGTCCAGACTGTCCATTCTGGAAGAGCCAGATGACAGACACACAGACAGCCCTGGCAGCTTGATTCAGCCGAGGCATGATGGTGGCATGGACCCTGAGAGGCAGACTTGCCAGAGGTGCATGAAAGGCTAGGACACTTGGTGATGAGAGCCAGTAATTTTTTTCAACAGGCCACAAACAGCCATAATTTTCCAGATAGGAGGCATTTTGCCCCACATCCTTTAAGAAAGCCTTCAGAACTACAGTTCAATTGAAGCCCATCAGTTGCCTCCTTGGAATCCCGTTGGGTAAGATATGGTCTCTCTTATTGTGTGGTCTTCAGTGAAGCCCTGCTGGCTGCCCTGTTTACTCTGAAAAAAGCCCCACCCCTTGCTGACAGCCAGCCAAACACTCACCCTCAGTTTCATGGTCCCTCTTCTGGATGCAAATGACAAGGTTCCTCAGAACAAATGACCTGCCAGAAGGCAAGAAAGTATTGCAAACTAGTCCTATCACACCTTCAGATTGGCCCTAAGTCCATGCTGCTTCTTTATGCCGTCAGTTCTTAATTTTTATGCTACCAGATGGGAACGATGTAGAGAACTATCTAGAAAAGGATATAATAAAGAGATAATTCATACGGGATGGCAGGCCACATTGGGTGATGTTTTATAAAATTTCCTTCTTGATTATGTTTTCTTTAAGGGATTGTGGAAATAACTTGCCATTCCTGGTTTGGCAGTGGCAAGGAGTCTTGCAGATGTGTCTCAGAGGAGTCAATTTCCACGATAAACTTTTTCACAGAGGGACTTCTAAGAACCCAGAGATCAGCAGCATGGAGTTCTAAAATCCTAAGACACACCCTCCGAAGATTTTTTCTGAAATACAATCGAGGTCTCAGGTAAGTTGTTTCTAGAGCCTTATAGGAGCTGACAAAGTAAAGAAAAAGTGAACCGACTGTGAAGGGGGATTTTGTGAGGTGTCCCCCCTCCCACTATCCTCTCCCCAGCCCACCCATAATGCACGCAAAGGTACAGTTTTTACAATTTTGATCTTCCATTAGCAAATTCCTTTAAGTCAAAGGCACTTCACTTCTCCCTAACTCCTGAGTTTTCAACAGTCATTTGAAATCTAAGCAGAGAGGGAGGGGCAAGATGGCAGAAGAGTAGGGTCCCCAAATCACCTGTCACCACCAAATTACCTAGATAACCTTCCAATCATCCTGAAAATCTACGAATTCGGCCTGAGATTTAATGAGAGAACAGCTGGAATGCGACAGTGAGAAGAGTTCGCGCTTCCATCAAGGTAGGAAGACAGGGAAAAAGGAAATAAAGAAACAAAAGGCCTCCAAGGGGGAGGGGCCCCGCGAGGAGCCGGGCTGAGGCCGGGGCGAGTGCCCCCAGGACAGGAAAGCCCAGTCCCGGAGAAGCAGGAGCTGCACCAACCTTCCCGGGCGGAAAGGGGCTCGCAGGGGGTTAGAGCAGGACCCCAGGAGGGCGGGGATGCCCTCGGGCTCCCGGGGACACTAACAGACACCTGCGTGCCCGGGAGAGTGCGCCGAGCTCCCTAAGGGCTACAGCGCGCATGGCGGGGCCCGGAAGCAGCTCGGAGGGGCTCGGGCGGCGGCTCCGCGGAGGGGACTGTGCAGCCGGGAGCGCGAATCCAACAGCGCAGGCTCCGGAGCACAGGGCGCCGGGACACGGCCCAGGATCCAGCCTCCCCCGGGACAGGCAGAGGCCGGGAGGGCCCAGGACAGCAAGGACGCTCCTGCCGCGAGCTGAGCAGATCAGCGGCCCCGCCCCGGAGCATCCAGGACCCTGCAGACGGAGGGCCCCGGAGTTACTGCGGGGGCTGACTCCAGGGCTGCAGAGCTGGCGGCCGCCACCGTGGTTGTTCCTCCTGCGGCCTCACGGGGTAAAAAACCCCCACTGAGCCCTGCACCAGGCAGGGCAGAGCAGCTCCCCTAAGTGCTAACACCTGAAAATCAGCACAACAGGCCCCTTCCCCATAAGACCAGCTAGAAGGACAAGTTCCAGGGGAAGTCAAGGGACTTAACGTATACAGAATCAGAAGATACTGCCCCGTGTTTTGTTTTGTTTTGTTTTGTTTTTGTTTTTGTTTTTGTTTTATTTTTTTGCTTTTTCATTTCTGTTTGCTTCCCCCACCCTTTTTTTCTTTTCTTTATTTTTCTTTCTCTTTTTCTTCTTTTTTTCTTTTTTGTTTTTTTTCTTTTCTTTCCTTCTTTCTCTCCTCTCTTTTCTCCTTTTCCCAATACAACTTGTTTTTGACCACTCTGCACTGAGCAAAATGACTAGAAGGAAAACCTCACCTCAAAAGAAAGAATCAGAAACAGTCCTCTCTCCCACAGAGTTACAAAATCTGGATTACAATTCAATGTCAGAAAGCCAATTCGGAAGCACTATTATACAGCTACTGGCGGCTATAGAAAAAAGCATAAAGGACTCAAGAGACTTCATGACTGCAGAATTTATATTTAATCAGGCAGAAATTAAAAATCAATTGAATGAGATGCAATCCAAACTAGAAGTCCTAACGATGAGGGTTAACGAGATGGAAGAAGGAGTGAGTGAGATAGAAGACAAGTTGATGGCAAAGAGGGAAACTGAGTGAAAAAGAGACAAACAATTAAAAGACCATGGGGATAGATTAAGGGAAATAAACGACAGCCTGAGGAAGAAAAACCTATGTTTAATTGAGGTTCCCCAGGGCGCCGAAAGGGACAGAGGGCCAGAATATGTATTCAAACAAATCCTAGCTGAAAACTTTCCGAATCTGGGAAGGGAAACAGGCATTCAGATCCAGGAAAGAGAGAGATCCCCCCCCTAATATCAATAAAAACCGTTCAACACCTCGACATCAAATAGTAAAGCTTGCAAATTCCAAAGATAAAGAGAAGATTCGTAAAGCAGCAAGAGACAAGAAATCCCTGACCTTTATGGGGAGGAGTATTAAGGTAAGAGCAGACCTCCCCACAGAGACCTGGCAGGCCAGAAAGGGCTGGCAGGATATATTCAGGGTCCTAATGAGAAGAACATGCAACCAAGAATACTTTATCCAGCAAGGTTCTCATTCAAAATGGAAGGAGAGATAAAGAGCTTCCAACACAGGCAGGAACTGAAAGAACATGTGACTTCCAAACCAGCTCTGCAAGAAGTTTTAAGGGGGACTCTTAAAATTCCCCTTTAAGAATAAGTTCAGTGGAACAATCCACAAAAACAAGGACTGAATAGATATCATGATGACACTAAACTCATATCTGTCAATAAGAACTCTGAATGTGAACGGGGTTAATGACCCCATCAAAAGGCACAGGGTTTCAGACTGGATAAAAAAGCAGGACCCATCTATTTCCTGTCCACAAGAGACTCATTTTAGACTGAAGGACACCTACAGCCTGAAAATAAAAGGTTGGAGAACCATTTCCCATTCAAATGGTCCTCAAAAGAAAGCAGGGGTAGCCATCCTTATATCAGATAAACTAAAATTTACCCCGAAGACTATAGTGAGAGATGAAGAGGGACAGTATATCATACTCAAAGGATCTATCCAACAGGAGGGCTTAACAATCCTCAATATATATGCCCCGAATGTGGGAGCTCCCAAATATTTAAATCAATTATTAACCAAAGTGAAGAAGTACTTAGATAATAATACACTTATACTTGGTGACTTCAATCTAGCTATTTCTATTCTCGATAGGTCATCTAAGCACAACATCTCCAAAGAAACGAGAGCTTTAAATGATACACTGGACCAGATGGATTTCACAGATATCTACAGAACTTTACATCCAAACTCAACTGAATACACATTCTTCTCAAGTGCACATGGAACTTTCTCCAGAATAGACCACATACTGGGTCACAAATCAGGTCTGAACCAATACCAAAAGATTGGGATCGTCCCCTGCATATTCTCAGACCATAATGCCTTGAAATTAGAAGTAAGTCACAACAAGAAGTTTGGAAGGACCTCAAACACATGGAGGTTAAGGACCATCCTGATAAAAGATGAAAGGGTCAACCAGGAAATTAAGGAAGAATTAAAAAGATTCATGGAAACTAATGAGAATGAAGATACAACTGTTCAAAATCTTTGGGATGCAGCAAAAGCAGTCCTGAGGGGGAAATACATCGCAATACAAGCATCCATTCCAAAACTGGAAAGACCTCAAATACAAAAGCTCACCTTACACATAAAGAAGCTACAGAAAAAACAGCAAATAGATCCTACACCCAGCAGAAGAAGAGAGTTAATAAAGATTCGAGCAGAACTCAATGAAATCGAGACCAGAAGAACGGTGGAACAGATCAACAAAACCAGGAGTTGGTTCTTTGAAAGAATTAATAAGAGAGATAAACCATTAGCCAGCCTTATTAAAAAGAAGAGAGAGAAGACTCAAATTAATAAAATCATGAATGAGAAAGGAGAGATCACTACCAACACCAAGGAAATACAAACGATTTTAAAAACATATTATGAACAGCTCTACACCAATAAATTAGGCAATCTAGAAGAAATGGACACATTTTTGGAAAGCCACAAACTACCAAAACTGGAACAGGAAGAAATAGAAAACCTGAACAGGCCAATAATCAGGAAGGAAATTGAAGCAGTCATCAAAAACCTCCCAAGACACAAGTCCAGGGCCAGATGGCTTCCCAGGAGAATTCTATCAAACGTTTAAAGAAGAAACCATACCTATTCTACTAAAGCTGCTTGGAAAGATAGAAAGAGATGGAGTACTTCCAAATTCATTCTATGAGGCCAACATCACCTTAATTCCAAAATCAGACAAAGACCCCACCAAAAAGGAGAATTACAGACCAATATCCCTGATGAACATGGATGCAAAAATTCTCAACAAGATACTAGCCAATCGGATCCAACAGTACATTAAGAAAATTATTCACCATGACCAAGTAGGATTTATCCCCGGGACACAAGGCTGGTTCAACACTCGTAAAACAATCAATGTGATTCATCATATCAGCAAGAGAAAAACCAAGAACCATATGATCCTCTCATTAGATGCAGAGAAAGCATTTGACAAAATATAGCATCCATTCCTAATCAAAACACTTCAGAGTGTTGGGATAGAGGGAACTTTCCTCGACATCTTAAAAGCCATCTACGAAAAGCCCACAGCAAATATCATTCTCAATGGGGAAGCACTGGGAGCCTTTCCCCTAAGATCAGGAACAAGACAGGGATGTCCACTCTCACCACTGCTATTCAACATAGTACTGGAAGTCCTCGCCTCAGCAATCAGACAACAAAAAGACATTAAAGGCATTCGAATTGGCAAAGAAGAAGTCAAACTCTCCCTCTTTGCCGATGACATGATACTCTACATAGAAAACCCAAAAGCCTCCACCCCAAGATTGCTAGAACTCATACAGCAATTTGGTAGCATGGCAGGATAGAAGATCAATGCCCAGAAATCAATGGCATTTCTCTACACTAACAATGAGACTGAAGAAAGAGAAATTAAGGAGTCAATCCCATTTAGAATTGCACCCAAAAGCATAAGATACCTAGGAATAAACCTAACCAAAGAGGTAAAGGATCTCTACCCTAAAAACTCTAGAACACTTCTGAAAGAAATTGAGGAAGACACAAAGAGATGGAAAAATATTCCATGCTCATGGATTGGCAGAATTAATATTGTGAAAATGTCAATGTTACCCAGGGCAATTTACACGTTTAATGCAATCCCTATCAAAATACCATGGACTTTCTTCAGAGAGTTAGAACAAATTATTTTAAAATTTGTGTGGAATCAGAAAAGACCCCAAATAGCCAGGGGAATTTTAAAAAAGAAAACCATAGCTGGGGGCATCACAATGCCAGATTTCAGGTGGTACTACAAAGCTGTGGTCATCAAGACAGTGTGGTACTGGCACAAAAACAGACACATAGATCAATGGAACAGAATAGAGAACCCAGAAGTGGACTCTGAACTTTATGGTCAACTAATATTCGATAAAGGAGGAAAGACTATCCACTGGAAGAAAGACAGTCTCTTCAATAAATGGTGCTGGGAACATTGGGCATCCACATGCAGAAGAATGAAACTAGACCACTCTCTTTCACCATACACAAAGATAAACTCAAAATGGATGAGAGATCTAAATGTGAGACAAGAGTCCATCAAAATCCTAGGGGAGAACACAGGCAACACCCTTTTTGAACTCTGCCACAGTAACTTCTTGCAAGGTACATCCACGAAGGCAAAAGAAAAGCAAAAACGAACTATTGGGACTTCATCAAGATAAGAAGCTTTTGCACAGCAAAGGATACAGTCAACAAAACTAAAAGACAACCTACAGAATGGGAGAAGATATTTTCAAATGACGTATCAGATAAAGGGCTAGTTTCCAAAATCTATAAAGAACTTATTAAACTGAACACCAAAGAAACAAACAATCCAATCATGAAATGGGCAAAAGACATGAAGAGAAATCTCACAGAGGAAGACATAGACATGGCCAACATGCACATGAGAAAATGCCCTGTATCACTTGCCATTAGGGAAATACAAATCAAAACCACCATGAGATACCACCTCACACCAGTGAGAATGGGGAAAATTAACAAGGCAGGAAACCACAAATGTTGGAGAGGATGCGGAGAAAAGGGAACCCTCTTACACTGTTGGTGGGAATGTGAACTGGTGCAGGCACTCTGGAAAACTGTGTGGAGGTTCCTCAAAGAGTTAAAAATAGACCTGCTCTACGACCCAGCAATTGCACTGTTGGGGATTTACCCCAAAGATTCAGATGCAATGAAACGCTGGGACACCTGCACCCCGATGTTTATAGCAGCAATGTCCACAATAGCCAAACTGTGGAAGGAGCCTCGGTGTCCATAGAAAGATGAATGGATAAAGAAGATGTGGTCTATGTATACAATGGAATATTACTCAGCCATTAGAAATGACAAATACCCACCATTTGCTTCAACGTGGATGGAACTGGAGGGTATTATGCTGAGTGAAGTAAGTCAATCGGCGAAGGACAAACATTGTATGCTCTCATTCATTTGGCTAATATAAATAATAGTGAAAGGGAATATAAGGGAAGGGAGACGAAATGTGTGGGAAATATCAGAAAGGGAGACAGAACATAAGGACTCTTAACTCTGGGAAACGAACTAGGGGTGGTGGAAGGGGAGGAGGGTGGGGGGTGGGGGTGAATGGGTGACGGGCACTGAGGGGGGACTTGTCGGGATGAGCACTGGGTGTTATTCTATATGTTGGTAAATTGAACACCAATAAAAAAATAAATTTATTATTAAAAAAAAATCTAAGCAGAACCGGAGGCTGGGACGTGATTGTAGTGCTGCCCGCTGGGAGCCACTTCATGGGCAGAGTTCGGTCCCCAGAAGCACCTCTTCCCACTGAACAGAATCAAAGCTGCCTGAACACATCAGAAAACCCAACTGACCCTCTAAGATCTCCTTGGATTGATCTTCCCAGCACTGCACCCTAGAGAAAGCCAGCAGTAAGCATAAGTCAGCATACAGAAAACCCTGGAAAGAGGAATGAAGAACAACCCCATCAATGCGATGCTCAATTAAAGAGGTAGAGAACAAGTTCTAGCAAATGTCTACATGGCTCAGGGTTCTCCCCTGAATGCAACCATGATCCAGAGGTGGGGGTGGGGGGTGCGGTGGGAGGGTGGGGGGCAGCTCTGGCTGAAGACTGTAAAGTGGTGCTGGAGCTAAGAATACCTGACATAGATCCTCACCCCCATCCCCGCATCCATCCACCAAAAACAGGATGCCTTCCTCATCTCCCTCATCTCTCCACCTCCTAGAGTCTGGCCATCTCAGATAGAGTAAGTCTCAACAAGCACAGGTGCGCTTCTTTGTTAAGGCTGGAACAAAATGCCTAATCCTGGAAGTGGGACGTTGTGCCACTGCCCCCTAGGCACTGTGGTAGGACCAGGTAACGCTAAACCCACCTGGGAAGGCTTCCGTTTCAGCAAGGCTTACACTTCACTGAGAATGTACACACACTAACCATCTACCGAACTCTGGCTGAAAGCAAGGCAAGAGAAATCAGAAAAAGGAAATGACAGATAATCTTTTAGGCGTAGAATTTATAACAGATTGCTATCCCGGGTACTGAGGTAAGATCCTCAGTAATTCAAATGAAAGGGAAAAAAAAGAATGTGAGCAGGGGATTTTGGACTGACCAGGCCCAGAACAGCAAATATTTTTATTAGAAAACATTGAGGCAATTCATTGCCAGATACTCTGAAACAATGGATATCAAGTTATTGGGGTTTTACAATAAATGACGTGAAGAAGCCTATCTGACTGTCTGGTCCAAGAGCCAATAGTCTTAGCATGTTGAATGCCTGACCAGCTAGTTAACTGACTGGATGACCAAATGGATGGATGGATGGGTGGATGCAAGGAAGGAACAGCATCATCTGCAGGCAGCCCTGCCTAAGACTGGTCCACCACCACTCAGCCCTTGGCTCCTCAAACCTGACTTTGTTTTGCCCCTGCCTCTGCTCCCACCTAATATAAAGACAAACCTAGCAACAGATGGGTTGTTGCTTTATCCTCATAGAAGGCTACAAGGATGAACATGATCAGAAATATATTTGAGAAATATCATACTGGTTATGGTGTGTATAGAGAATGGAGTGAAGGGGACAGAGCCAGGGAGATTAGATGAAAGTTATTACCATAGTTCCTCCCCACCCCCCAAAAAGAGGAAGGCTTCAGCTAAGGTGGTTGGTAACCAGAACAGAGATGAGTAATCAGAGCTGGGACAGAAGAGATAGGGTCAACAAAACTTGATGATGGACTAAATTTTGGAGATGAGGCAGAGACCAGAGTCTAAATCCTTGCTACCTGAAGGGCAGTATACAGACCAATGGTATTAGCATCACCTGAAAGCTTGTTAAAAATGCAGAATCTTATGTCTACCCCAAACCTACCGGATCAGAATATGCATTTTCACAAGCTCCCCAAGTGACCTGCGCACAGTAAAGTTTGAAAATGTTGTTTTAGAGAACATTCAAGATCCCTGGAAAGCTGGCTACAGTGCCACCCAGTGAAAGACAAAACTGGGTTTAGCTTCTGGAAGGTTGGAATTATGATGCTTGTAAGTGATTTTGCTTATTCAACAAACATGAACTGACTACTATAAATAGCAGCTCTAAGACAGACATGAAAGACAGCTCCTGGCCTTAAAAGACTCTTACATGGTAAAACAAACTTTTTAAAAAGACACTTATACTATAGGATGATGAGTACCACATTTGAGGTATTCACAGGTTACAAGTTTGGTACACTATTCAAAAGACGGTTCAGCTTCCTACGTTCATCCTGAGGTCAAGAGCCAGCCAGAACCCCACCTGGGCAGGCTCAGGTTGAATGGGTAAGGTCTCCCTTCAAGTTACTCAGCCAACGAGAAGCCCACATCATCCTTAGCCAGACATGTCAATTACTTAGGACCCTAGGGCTTCTTTCCTTCAAATCATGTACTTGGAGGCAGGAGGCAGAAGAATATTTTATGGAATGAATAAATTGGCTCAAACGCTGATGAGCAATCATTTCCATCATCTGCTTACAGGTCAAATCTCTGAAAGGAGTAAAATCAGAAAGTTGTAGACATAAAGCATCAGCAGCATTTTAACAATTAAACAATCTTTCAAAAACTTATTAGGCAGATTTGGAGAGTATCACCTTGGCTCAGCTAAAAAGGCTTTTCTCCATTCACCAGTACTCACTAATTCTGGCTGCCTCCATTTATAACACCCTTCCAAATTCACTTCATTACGAACAAGTGAGAAAAAGCCATTCAACCCACCGGGCCATAAAATACTGAAATCAGACCAGTATTTCAATGGCTACTTTCTATTGGAAGAGCAATACTTTTCTCTTCACTCTAACACCATCTTTTCCATCTGATGCCAATAACCTGTTATTTGGTCTACATATTTTGCTCCCCCAGTGATTCATTTCTTGACCATATATTGATACTTACCAAACCACAGACTACTTTCTTTGAGAACAAGTTATTTCTCAATAGAATTTAAAGTGGTTCTAAGGCCACTTTATGATCTAATTATCAGTCCTGCATCTCTTTTAAAAAAAAAAAGATTTTATTTTGGGGATGCTTGGGTGGCTTAGTCAGTTAAGCCTCTGCCTTTGGCTCAGGTCATGATTCCAGGGTCCTGGGATTGAGTCCCATATCGGGCTCCCTGCTCCATGGGGAATCTCTGCTTCTCCTTCTCCCCCTCCCCTGCCACCCTACTCCCGCTCTATCTCTCACTCTCTCTCAAATAAAATCTTTTAAAAAATATCTTTTAAAAAAAGATTTCATTTTTTATTTGTTTAATATTTATTTATTTATTCATGAGACACACACAGAGAGGCAGAGACACTGGCAGAGGGAGAGGCAGGCTTCCCGTGGGGGGCCTGATGTGGCACTTGATCCCAGGACCCTGGGATCATGACCTGAGCCAAAGGCAGATGCTCAACCACTGAGCCACCCAGGTGCCCCAAAGATTTTATTTTTAAGTCATCTCTACACCTAATGTAGGGCTCAAACTCACAATTAAGAGGTTGGGAGTTGCGTGCCCTACTGACTGAGCCAGCTAGGTGCCTCTAGTCCCGCAGCTTCATGAGTTCAGGGACAGTGTTAATTTCCACTTTGCCATTAAGGAGACTGAAGCAAAGAGCACTTTAGGGGCTTTGTGCAAAATCAATGTGCTGAGCTGGGATTGGAACCTGGGAACCCTTATTCCAAGGGGTAGTACCATCTACCGCAGGCCCTCCCACTATGAAAGAGCATTCGTAAATAGATTACTCAGGTGTACAATAACAAATCTCTAGGCATCAGGAAATGTCTGTGGAGCTCCATAAAATTTTTGCAGTGCCTGAATTTCTGCAAAAAAAAAAAATTAATTTTCCCCTCCAGCATCCAACATTAGTTTGAATATCTTGCAAAGATGATAAGACTCCTTATGGTAACTATTCCCCAGTTAAAATTCATCACTGGGTAAAAACCTGGTTCTTCAGCTGTCCCGCATCATCAGAGGCAAGCTAAAATAGCTAATATCCTTCAAATATGGCACATTAGCTGAACTTCGTCTCTTCCCAACATATCCAACTCAAATTAGAAATCAAGGATATCGATGGGATACAATGAAAGCACTAATAATTGCAAGCATTAACTAATATATGCAAAAATCAAATAATACCAATGTTTGGGGACCATTAAGACATTTCAAGGTGAAGCAAAGAGCAAAACTAGCTACAAAATCATAGAAGTTGATATGTTTTAGGTTTTATATAAGCATGTTTGAAACAGTGGATAAATCATCAAGAGATATCCTCAAATGTGTTCCTATAAGATTGGGGGGAAATCTGGGCAGAATCAATCAATGAGCCTGAAATTTAAAATACAGACCTAGGGACACCATTAATGTAGCAACAGTCTTTCTTATTAGGGGAAAATAGGTTAAAAGTTACTTTTAAGTGAAGCAACACAGTCTGATATTAACAACACTCTCTCACTCCCCAGGATCCACACCTTCCAGTCACACATTCTTTCTATTCTTCCTCCCAAATACATCCTGAAACCATTCACCTTTCACGTGCCCCAAATCCAGTCACCACTCCATCTGCCCTAGACTTCTACAGCCTTCTAACTGGGTTCCCTGCTGCGTTCTCAGCCCTCTCCCGTCCCTTCTCCACACAGCAGCCAAGGCAACTAGTTAAAACACAAATCAGATCATGTTACTCCTTTGCTTGACTCCCCATGTCCTCTGACAGCGTTTAGGATAAAGTCCCAGATATGTTCCATGCCCTACAAGGCTCCACGTGACCTGGCTTCTATCTAGTTCCGAAGTCTTGGACCCAGCCCCTGAGTACAAGCCCTACACCCTCTTGTAGCTGTGCTTTTACTTGGGCTGTGTCATAAGGTTTTCCCCTGCGCCTTGCGTGGCTGTGGGGCTTTGGGGACCCAGCCTGGGTGTCACCTCCATCAGAAGAGCCTTTGAGGAACCCTCCTCTCCATCCTCACAGCAGCGTTGCTCAGCTTTATCACAAGGCCAATCACCCTATTTGATTACTGGTTGCCCCTCACTAGTCTGAGAACTCTCCAAAGTTAGTGCCTCTGGCACTGCCAGCTTTGTCATCCCAACACCTGACCCAGTGCCATTCAATACATACTGAATGAATTGTTAATGAACAGATTCCAACCTCATCAAAATAGGTTGTGTTGTCGGTTCTACATCTTAGTGTGAGACAGTGTTTTGATTCTGTTCATGCTGAGCTTGTGGTAGCAGACAAATTTCCAGATCCCACATTATCCCAACTCTTCAAAACCAAATGCCTACATCGGGAAGGGAGAGATGGATGCAACCAAAATAAGAAAAGGTAGGGGCATATTTAATAAAAAATATTTGGACTTCAAGAATCTGATCCCTGGAAATAAAGAAAACAGGGCCACTACAACTCTCAATGTATAGAGAAGTTGATGACTTAGTAATTGGGAATGGCTGTGCTAAAATCAGGTGAGGACAACACATAGCTCCGATACCTTAAACAGCCAAACCAGATCATTCGAGCAAACAGAAACAGGTGAACTACATCTACTTCCAGCTCTGGGCAAGAGAGAGTATACATATTTCTCTCTATTCCTCCAATTATAGATCTGTATAGGTACATTAAAATAAGCATTAGAAGGTACTAAGAGGTAGAGAGAAAGATATATCATGCACTCATGGACACATGAGTCGGAACAAAGCATAAGTGGCTATGTTAACATTAGATAAAACAGACTTTGGAACAAAGAAAATAGCCAAAACCAAAGAGAGGACATTACATAATGCTAAAAGTCAGTTGACCCAGAACACGTAGCAATCCCAAATCTGTCTGTAACAAACAACAGAGCTGCAAAATATATAAAGCCAAAACTGATGGAACTGAAAGGAGAAAGAGACAAATCTGTAATTATGGTTGGGGACCCTAACACCTCTCTCTCAATAACTAGGAGAAAAACTAGACAGAAAATCAACAAGGACACACAAAATCTCCACAACACCTTCAACCAACAGGACCTAATCAATGTTGACCAACAGCAGGATCTAATGAACTCCACCCAACAACAGAATTCTCAAGTGCACTCCTAAATTATTGATGTTTAGGACAATAATGTACTGCTTGGTTTGTAAAATACAGATGTAAATTTTATAACAATAACAGCACAAAAAGGGAGAAGAAGGAATAGATTAAGGGAAACGCTTCTAAATCTAACTACAATGTATTACAAATATGAAGTTGATTCTGAAAGTTCCAATGTATAGATTAAGCCCTAGAGCATACACTAAAAAAATAACAACAAATTACAGTAAAAAATATTTAAAGGAATTAAAATGATATATTAGGAAACAGTTGCCTAGTACAGCAGAAAGCAGTGAAGGAGGAAAAGAGGAACAACAACAAAAAGATATGAGATATACAGAAAATAAAAAGAAAGTCTTGGATTGAGCTATCAATAAAATTAATGGATGAAAAAATCTAACCAAAAGGCATAGACAGGGTACTTGGCTGGCAGAGTCAGTAGAGTGTGCAACTCTCAATCTTGCGGTCATGAGTTCGAGCCCCATGTTGGGTGCACAGATTGCTCTAAAAAAAAAAAAAAAAAAAAAAAAGCACAGACTGTCAGATGGATTTAAAAAACCAAAACCAAAAACAAGATCCAGGACACCTGGTGGCTCAGTGGTTGAGTATCTGCCTTTGGCTCAGGGTATCATCCTAGGCCTGCGATCAAGTCCCACATCAGGCTCCCTGCGAGGAGGCTGCTTCTTCCTTTGCCTATGTCTCTGCCTTTCTCTCTGTGTCACTCATGAATAAATAAATAAAATCTTTAAAAATAAAAATAATAAAAAATTAAAAAAACAAGATCCAACTATATGTTGTTCACAGAAAACACGCATTACATTCAAAGATAGAAACAATATGAACAAAAAAGGAGAAAAATATATTATGGAAACAGGAACCATAAGAAATATGGAATGACTATACTAATATCACAGAAAATCGATGCTAATAAGTGTTAGAGATAAAGAAAAAATTTTTATAATGATAAAAGGAACAACACATCAGGAAAACATAACAATCATAAATATACATGCAATTGATAACAGAGCCTAAAAACACATGAAGCAAAAACTGACAGAATTAGAGAGAGGTGCCCAGGTGGCTCAGTCAGTTAAACATCTGATTCCGGATTTCAGCTCAGGTCATGATCTCAGGGTCGTGAGATCGACCCCCATGTCAGGCTCTATGCTCAGTACAGAGTCTGCTTGAGATTCTTTCTCTCTTTCTGCCTCTCCCCGTGCTTGTGCACTTGTGCTCTCTCTCTCTCTATAGATGATGAGAGATAGATGATAGATAGATAGATAGATAGATAGATAGATAGATAGATAGATAGATAAAGATATAATCTTTAAAAGAAACAAAGATTTAGAAAGAGAAATAGAAAATTCAATAATGATAGCTGGAGACTTCAATGCCCCAATTTCAATAATGGCTGGAATAAGTAGAAAAACATCAATAAAGACACAGAAGTCTTGAGCAGTACAAAAAACCAAGACATAGCAGTCATCTAAGTACATTGTCTCTCATACACACCATAAAACACTTCTCAATATATTTTAAAAGGCTGAATCATGTAGTGTATGTTCTCTGACTACAGTGAATGAAATTATAAATCATTTAAAAAGGATATTTGGGAAATTCATAAATATGTGGGAATCAGACAATGCACTCTTAAATAAACAATAGTCCAAAGAAGAAGCACAAGGGAAATTAGGAAATCTTTGAGATAAATTAAAATAAGACAAAACATAGCAAAACTTACAGGATGCAACCAAAGCAGTTCTTAGAGAATATTTTATAGCTGTGAATGTAAAAAAAAATGAGAAAGATCTCAATCAATAACTTAATTTTCGACCACAAGACACTGGAAAAGAAAAAGCACACTAAACCCAAAGCAAGCAGAAGAAAAGAAATATTACAGATTGCCGTGGGAATTGAGAGTTGAAAGGAATGGGAAAAATCAATGAAGCTAAAACTTGGTCCTTTGAAAAAAAAAAAAAACAAAATTGACAAATCTTAATCTAGGCTGACCAAGAAAACAGAAGACTCAGTTACTAAAATCAAGAATGAAAGAGGGGACATTAGAACCATCCTTTAAAACTACAATGAGCAGTGTCTGGCTGGCTAAGTCAGTGGAGCATGAGACTCTTGATCTCGGGGTTGTAAAATTCGAGCCCCACGTTGGTGTAGAGATTACTTAAAATCTTTTTTAAAATGACTAATCTATAGATGAATGAAATAGAATTAAGAATCCAAAAATGATGGGCAGCCCAGGTGGCTCAGCGGTTTAGCAGTCCCGGGTGTGATCCTGGAAACCCAGGATTGAGTCCCACGTCAGGCTCCCTGCATGGAGCCTATTTCTCCCTCTACCTGTGTCTCTCTGCCTCTCTCTCTTTCTCTCTCCCTCTCTCTCTGTGTGTGTCTCTCATGAATAAATAAATAAAATCTTTTTAAAAAATCCAAAAATGAATCCATACACTGATGGTCAATGATTTTCAACAAAAGTACCAAGGTGATTCAATAAAGAAAAAAAAAGTCTTCAATGAATGATAGTGGGACAACTGATATCCACATGAAGAAGAATGAAGTTGGGCCCCCTTCTTACAATATGCACAAAATTAATTCAAAATAGCTCATGGACCTTACTATAGACATAAAACTATAAGACTTTCAGAAGAAAATATAAGGGTAAATCTTTGTGGTCTCAGGTTAGGCAAAGCCTTCATAAGAGACAAAACAAAGAACAGTTAAATTGGATTTCGTGAAAATTTAAAACTTTTGTGCTTCAAGGAACATGATGAAGAGAGCAAAGAGACAACTCACTGAATGAGAGGAAAATATTTGCAATAAATAAATCTGAAAGGAGACCTGTATCTAGAATCTATAAAGAACACCTAACTCAATACTAATGAGCAAAAAAAAAAAAAAATTTGTTAAGATTTTATTTATGTATTCATGAGACACAGAGAGAGAGAGAGAGAGAGAGAGAGAGAGAGGCAGAGAGGCAGAGACACAGGCAGAGTGAGAAGCAGGCTCCCTGCAGGGAGCCCAATGCGGGACTCCATCCCAGATCTCCAGGATTACGCCCTGGGCTGAAGGCAGCACTAAATCACTGAGCCACCCGGGCTGCCCACCAAAAAAAAATTTTTTTTTTGTTTAATGGCAAAGACCTGAATAGACATTTCTCCAAAACAGACATTCAAATGGGCAATACCACATGAAAAGATGCTCAACATCATAACCTTTGAGGAAAATGCAAATCAAAACCAGAATAAGGTTACATTTCACACCCATAAGGTGGCTAGGGGGTGGAAACAACAGACAGTGACTGCTAATGGGTAGAATTTGCCACCGGTGATAGTCTTACAATTTACTGAATATAGTAAAAGCCAGTGGACTGTGTACCTTAAAAGGGTGAATATTATGATGCATGAACTGTATCTAAGAAAATAATTTGAAATGTATCATAGACTTAAAAGTAAAAGTTAAAACTATAAAACCTTTAGAAAAAATACAGGAAAAAAATCTCAAGATCTGGTGCTAGGCAAAGAATTCTCAAACTTGACACCAAATCATGATCCATAAAAGGAAAATTTGATAGATTGGACTTAATCAAAATAAAAAATTTGGGGATGCCTGGGTGGCTCAGCAGTTCAGTGTCTGCCTTTGGCTCAGGGTGTGATCCTGGTCCCAGGATCGAGTCCCACATCGGGCTCCCTGTGAGGAGCTTGCCTCTCCCTCTGTCTATGTCTCTGCCTCTTTCTCTGTGTCTCTCATGAATAAATGGAATCTTTAAAAAACAGAAATTTTACTGTGTCAGGGCCCCTGGGTGGCCCAGTCGTTTAAGCATCCGACTCTCGATTGCAGTTCAGGTCATGGCCTCAGGGTCTTGAGATCAAGCCCTCTTGCTCTGTCCCTACATTGGGCTCCACACTAGGTGTGGATTCTGCTTAAGATTCTCTCTTGCCCTCTCCCTGTGCCCCACTCCTCCCCACTCACACATGCATGTGTGTGCTCTCTCTCTCTCAAAAAAAGAAATTTTGCTCTGTCAAATGCCATGTGAAGAAGATGAAAGGCAGGCAATGGACACAGAGAAAATATTTGCAAACAATGCATCTGATAAAAGACTACAGAATATATAAATAATACTCAAAACTCAGCAGTTAAAGAAAAAAGAATCCCATCAGAAAATGGGCAAATGGCATGAACAGGCATTCCACCAAAAAGGATACACAGAAGGCTAGTTAGCATGTGAAGGAATGCTGAACTTCATCAGCTATCAAGGAAAGGTAAATTAAAGCCACAATGAGATATTACTACACACCTATCAGAATAGCTAAAATAAAAAAATAGTGACAATACCAAATGCTGACAAAGATGGGGAGAAATTGGATCACCCATGCATAGTTGCTGGGAATGTGAAAAAATATATAGCCCTTCTGCAAAAACAGTTTGGCAGTTTCTCATAAAACTAAACAAGTAATTGTCAAAGGACCCAGCAGTTGCATTCTTAAGCATTTATCCTAGAGATCATTCTACAAAAGCCTATACACAAATGTTCATAAAAGCTTTATTTGCAATAGCCAAAATCTAGAATCAGCCCAGATGTCTTCCAACAGGTGAGTGGTTAAACAAACTGGGGCTCATACTTACCATGGAAGATTCTTCAGCAATAAAAAAGAACGAACTGTTGGTACAAGCAACAGCTTGGATGAATCTTGAGTGAATGATGCTGAATCATGAGAGGCACCCCAAACCAGCTCTCACCCTTAATCCAGCAGAACCATGGTGTCCCACAATTCCAAGTTGACAGCCACCAGTGGCCCCCAGACCTATGTGGCAATTTGCATGGCACCACTGCCTCCCTCTTGGGCCCTGAAGCAGATGTGGGTGCAACTGATTGTCCCCAAAGCTATATCTTGAGAGGGAGGTCTAAATCGTTAAGAGGCAACCTGTCGTTTAATTATAGTAATAATTTATCATTTTTTCTCCCAATGGTATTTCTCTCCCTTAGACCCAACTTAAGCTTCTGACATTTTAGTTGGAACTCCTATCATTTTGTGAATATTTCTACCTGCTTGAAGTTGTGGGAGAATGTTTGTCTTCTTCCCTCTGTATTTCTTGTACTAAGCCAAATTCGAAGACCAAGAGCCAAATAATATAGCTGTGCAGACCTCCGGCTTAGTGGCACTCAGATCTCTCCATTTTACCAGGCTCACTACATACAAGAGCTCCTCTCATTAACCAGAAAGAGCTGCATCTCAGAGTCAGACCCCAGCAAATCAGAAGAGCTGGATTTTCGTGGTCCCTGGCTTATCTACTGTCATCATGGAAATCTGACCCAGCCATAGGTCACAACCTGAGACTCCATACTCTGTCCCTAGATGCTGGAACCATAAGCTTCCTACAACGAATAATGGTTACATCACCATGCTTGAAAAGCAAAACAAAATATGACATTCAATGGGGAGCATCACAGTCTTGCTCATTCCATTCCAATCATACTATTTAGAAGGGGAGAGAGGGATCCCTGGGTGGCTCAGCAGGTTAGAGCCTGCCTTTTGCCCAGGGAGTGATCCTGGAGTCCTGGGATGGAGTCCCACGTCGGGCTCCCTGCATGGAGCCTGCTTCTGCCTCTCTCTCTATCCCTCTCTCCCTCTGTATCTCTCATGAATAAATAAATAGTCTTTAAAATAAAATTAAATTAAAATTAAAATAAAAGGGGAGAGACTGTCAGTGTAACTGCTCACGTCCAATGCGTGCAGACCCTATATGCAGCCTTTAACTTAGCATTCAGCAGAACTCTGGAAAATCATGAACCACTTTCTTACAATAGAGGTAGATGAGGTGCCTGCGACACAGGACTCCCTCCTTGAGATCAGCTTAGCTCATTTGGCTTCACTTAACAGTCTAGGTAAGCCACATATATACCTTTAGCTCCCCCATGTCAAAAGTATACCCCCTCTGGGGTGATGGGGTAACTGGGTGATGGGCACTAAGGAGGGCACTTGATGGGATGAGCACTGGGTGTTATACTATATGTTGGCAAATTGATAAATTAAAATAATAATAATAATAATAATAATAATAATAATAAACCCAAGTGTGATTTCAATCTCTTCCTAATGTATCTTGTGACATCCAGGTCTCTAAGGCCCTCAGTAATAATTTTTCAAAGCCATCTGGAATAAATAGAAGTCTCACTCAAAGCTGCATGTATGCAAATTTCCACACTTCAAGTGGATTCTGTCCTTAAGTGCATAAACCCAAAAGCATGGAAGCAATTGGATTAGAAAAGCAAGGTTTTTTTTTTAACCCCCCTCTAATTGGCATTAAGTCACCAAACATTGTCAAACACATATCACTTGCTTAATTACTTTGTGTGCACATGTGTATATCTTTATAACTTCATAAACATATAAATGAGAGAGAGATATGCAGATTTAATGTACACCCATATGGTGATAAATACAAAAGCTGCCAGAAGATTGTAAAATGCTATCCTAATGCTAAAATGATATCTTTTTTATCTTTTGCTTTGCTTCCAAGTCACAGAGAACAAACTGAGAGTGGGAGATGTTAAGCATGGATCCTTACCTAAAAGGAGAAATATGCACAGGCCATTTTGTTCAATAATGCAAAAATATTTTTAAAAATACCTTGCTTCAGATCCATAGTCACATACTAGAGTAATTGTCTTGTGCTAATCTTATGGTGTGTTTATTATGCATTAAATCGTTTCTACATATCCATGAAAATTTGTATGGAAGCAATTTTTCATAAACAACCTACTATGCATCATTCACCCCAATATGCTTCATTTCAACATTGCTTTCATGAGTTGGAGTTGACCTATTATGCTCCTGGAACATACTGTACCACCCTCAGCAAAACCAATCATGAAAATCATAAGTATTTTTGCCTCTAGTGTATCTAGTAAATAAGCTCCATTTCCCAACCTTCAGGATGTCATGCCAGTTAACATTCTACTTAGCAAAGTCTCAGCTGTGAGGTATCTGCCAAGGTGGCCACCATTCCAGGTCACACTGGCCTCTGGTAATAGTGGGCGTCTCTCTACCATTCTTCCAATACCGTCAACTGAATTTCCTGGCCACCCACATTAATGTCTGCCAGGCTGGTAGGCCCATGCCAATTTACATATTCTCTTTTCTTTCTTTTTTTTTTAAGATGCTATTTATTTATTCATGAGAGACACAGAGAGAGAGAGGCAGAGACCTAGGCAGAGGAAGAAGCAGGCTCCCTGAGGGGACCCCTATGCCGAACTCAATCCCAGGACCTTGGGATCACGCCCTGAGCTGAAGGCAGATGCTCAACCACTGAGCCACCCAGGTTCCCATACATATTCTTTTTTCCAAAGCTACCTCTTCCAAAAGAGAGAGAGGGGTCAGTCCTCTCTTCATGATGGGCCCTGGAGATGAGAGCAGGCTTCAGGATTCATCACTTGGTTTTGAGTAAAAGTATCTTATTTGACTGGCTTTTCATGTTTCATGACCACATGAACTGATCTGGCTGAACTCACTCACACTCCCCTCCAAAGGCTGTGTCTACACAGACCAAATGCAGTGAAAAAAAGCAATGGTCATTTATAGAAACAGGCCGTGGTCTGAACAGTGCAACTTGACATTGCTAATGAACCAAGTGCCAACATTCCAGAAGGACTAAGATGCTTTGGCCTCTTACAAATCTTATCAAGTGTGTGCACCATATCTTAAGTCTACATAGGGCATAAATTAAAATACAGTCAAGGTCTTCATTTTCCTTATCTGAAAAAAAGTCTTTCCTCTAACATAACTCCTTTCTTTTTTTATTTCCCCTAAAACATCATTCTTCTGTGTAAATCAGTGTTGAAAGTATTTGCAGTATCTTAGATATCTACTTATTTTTATTGGTGGAGATCTAAATCTTTATTTAAGAATGGCCAAAAGGAGTTGCAGAATTCACCCTCAAAGAGTAATTTTTACTAAACTTTCTAAAAGATGCTTTGAAAAAAAATCAGTTAACAGGTCTCTATTTTACTTAGCTTATGTAGTAGACATGGCCAAAAAAATGGGCAGAGGCTTTTGGAGATTTGTCTGAAAATTTAGCAGAGAATAAAACATATCAGACAGGCCATGTGCCCTGATTTTAATTGTCAGCTCCAATATTGACTGGCTGGGAAGATCTAGGCCCAATTCTCTGTTGTTTCATCTTTAAATGGGTTTTTAAAACATCTGCCTTACAGGGTTGTTTTGAGGATTAAATGAGAAAATATATGCTCTGCCCCAGGCATAGGGCCTGGCTTAATAAATACCCCCAAATATTAATAGGTCTTCTGGGAAAGTCAGGCCAAGCTTCCGGAGTCAAACCATCACTTTCCAGTACTTCTCTTTGCCAAGGTCTTGGAGTTCTACAATCTTGCATGTCAATTAAGAAACCTGATGTGGTTGTTGAAGGACTGGCAATACTTCCAAATATATCAGACTACTAATGTTCCCTCTCATGCACTCAGATGGAGCCTGATCTCTTGTTCCTGCCTGACTGGTTACAACATCCAATGACTAAACACTGCATGGTCAGATAGTATGGACTGTAAGATATTTACTCACGGAAGTTTTTCCAGACTAACTTCACAGCTTAGTATATGGTCTATTTTTACAAGCGTTCCATATGTGCTTGACAATGTGCATTCTTCTAATTGGGTGCAGGTCCACTGTACTGAACTTGTTAACCAAATCTTCTGTATCCTTAACCCATTTTTTTTATTCATTTCATCTGTCAATTTCTGAAAGAGGTTAGCAGATTTTACAATTTCTCCTTGTCAATGGCCCTGTCAATTTTTGCTCTATGTATTTTTAAATGATATTATGTGCATACGAGTTTAGGATTGCTATCTGAAAAGTGGAACTTTTTGCCAATATTTAGTGATCTTTTTTATCTTCAATAAAGGTATTGACAGTCTGTTTGTCTGATTTCAGTTTAAGTACTTCAGCTTCATTCTAGTTAGTATTTGCATAGTATATCTATTCCAAACCTACCTGTATCTTTATGTGTTAGCTTTGTCTTTTATACACAGCACATAGCTGGATTTTGTATTCTTATCCAATATGATAATCTATGTCTTTCAACTAGTGAGTTTAGTCAACTTCTATTTATTATAACAACTGAGAAGCTGACTGCCAAGATCAAAGGACCTTTTTAAAGTATCTCTTTGTTTCCTGGCTATCACCTGGTCATCCTAGTCAATTTGTAAACATTCTTTGCTAGCAGTCATTCTCCTGTACGAAGTTAGCAAAAGTCCAATGATCTCCATCAGTGAACTGGAGCTGGTACTATACTGAAGACTTGTCTTTATTAGTACAGTTATGGGGAAAAGTCAATTAATGCAAGGAATGGTGCACACAGGCCTAATCCATTTGATGTAAATCAATGCATTACACATTTCAATTGCTCTGTATTCCTTCAGAAAAGTGCATGGAAGTGATTCATTAGAACTAAACTCTTCACAAGAAACAGACCGATTCTCTTAGGCTCACTAGGGCATCTCTGCTGGTAAAATTTAAAAAGCAATCAAACTGAATAAGAAGTCCTTTTTGCAGACATTTACATGGGGGAAGAACATGATTCTTAACAATTCAGAGTAAATGAAGTGCAAATTATTCTCTTATACTATATCCCAGGATTGAAACTTAAATTGTGACTAAAAAAGAATCCACAGTTTAATCAGAAAAATATATTTATTGGTAATTCCCAAGCTTCTATTTGATACATTTATATCATAGGATAACAAGTTCATAACTACTGCTGTTATAAATATGGAATATATGCAGAATTTGCATGTATTGAATTTTATTTTGAATTTGCAAGTGTGCCTATATTTGAATATTTATAATATTCCAGAAAAAGCACAGTGGAATGTGCAAGACAGATTTATTTAGTGTAATGCTCTGAAATGTGTCAAAGTCTTCAACACTGTTCTTTAGAGGCAAAACGGCAGAAATAACAAATGGGATGCAATAAGACCAACATAATAATCTGTGAAGTCCAATACCCAGTAAAACAGGGAAAGCTCTTTTGCCAATAAATATTTTATTAAAATTAGACAAATATTTCTGTAAGCTTACAATGGCATTGTATTAGGAGATATATACCATTAGTTGGATTCTTCATTATGCTTTACTAGAAAAGAGAGCAATCCCACCCATACTCTTTTGTCCCCATAAACTCAGTGACTAAATATCTTATTTTATTTGTCATAGAATGTTGCTGTTAGCTTTTCCACTGTGAAGCACGTTCTTTTTACCGTCAAAATAACTGGTATCTAGAATGGAGTTTCGACAGATTATGCACCTCACTATATAAGTAGCCCCTCAGATACCCAGAGCAGTGGAGAAATGAAGTGTTCTAATCAACTTAATGCATAATTTAGAAATTTAATTTGAAAATATATTAATAAGCGTAATTTAATTTATAGTTAATTGAGGGGCTCTTATGTTCTTATGAAGGAAAACTGCTTTGTGAGGAGGCTGCCCCAGTAAAGTGGACTCCCTTTCTTTCCTGGATGAGGGCAACACAAGCATTAACTGACCTAAGTTCTCAGTTGTGGCTGTTTAGAAAGGCCCCCAAGACTTGACTCTGATCCAGACTACTAGCTCTGGTGTCCATTCACGTGGATAGAGGCTCATGAAGATTCAAAGCCCAGGCTGTCTTGCGTGGGTCTGGCTGAGCAGAACAAGTCTTATTATTTCCAACTGCGTACCATTATTAATTTCCTGCTCCATTTAACTTTTAAACAGAGAAGAAACGATAGCAATATACTCAAATATCTCTATAATGGAGTGGTGTAAGGGTTCCATGGTTTCTTTGGCGTATGATAACAGCCACTCATCAAAAAAAAATCAACAGCCGATTCCTGACTTATCACCTCTGCCTTTCAGTCTGAGAGTTTATTTAGCTGAGAGTTTACTTTGTTTTCCTCAATAAGAACTCCCCAGATACTGGGGCGCCTGGGGGCTCAGTCGGTTAAGCGGCTAACCAGCTCAGGTCATGATCTCAGGGTCCTGGAATCGAGCCCCACCTCAGGATCCCCACTTAGCATGGAGTCTGCTTGTCCCTGCTCCTCCCTTTCTCCCACTTCTCTTCCTCTCCCTGTGCTCATGCTCTCCCTCTTGCAAATAAATAAATTTTAAAAAAATTAAAAGAACTTCTTGGATATCAAGAGGCTAAGGAAATAGCCAGCCATGGTCTTCAGGAACCAAAAAGTGGACATGAGTATAATTTATCACAGCCATGAAACGACATCATTTTAAAAACTGTTAGTGTTGACTTTTATTATAAAAGCAGTGCAGGGGATCCCTGGGTGGCTCAGCGGTTTGGCGCCTGCCTTCGGCCCAGGGCATGATCCTGGAGCCCTGGGATCGAGTCCCACATTGGGCTCCCTGCATGGAGCCTGCTTCTCCCTCTTCCTGTCTCTGCCTCTCTCTCTGTGTCTCTCATGAATAAATAAATAAAATATTTTTAAAAAGCAGTGCATACTCATAAAGGAAATGCAAAACCTTCAGAGAAGCATAATAAGAATAAATCACTAACTGATCTACTAATATCCTGGTATCTTTCTTTCATGCTAAGATTTGGAGGAATGGGAAGATGTTATGTGTGTGTGTATGTGTCTCACTCTCCCCACTCCCTCTCTATAACATAGTTATAGTTACACTGTGTTCATAATTGTCTCTCTCTTTTTCCCTTAGCTTTAAATCACTAGCAATTTTCCATACTCCCTGAAAGGGCATTTAAATGATTTTGTAATAGTCCTTCAAGTGGATGCACTGAGATTCCTTGAACCATTCTCCTCTACGTGGATGTCCACATTTTTTCAATTTGTTGCACTTATAAAGAACTCCAGCTAGCCTGCTTGTACCGTTAAATCACCCTATATCCCACCCCATGGCATTTCTCACTATTTCAAGTCATTAACTGTTTGTTTCATGTCTATCTTTCCCACTCCATGAAGGCAGGTACCACAACAGTGTCCCCAGCACATAGTACATTGATAAGGGACACTCAGTAAATATTTGTTGAATTAAAAAGTGAAGAAATAAATGAGTGAGGAAATAAAAACATGTATAGGATTATGGCTTTCAGTAAAATCTCGGAAAAGAAACAATGGGTCAAAGAAAAAATATTTCTAATGTTCTGTTTATGTTATCTAATTTATTTCCAAAAGAATTGTTCAAGTTTACACACTCACTTACAACGTATGCAATGTATGAGAATTACGGGACTTACAACACTCTCATCAGCACTGGCTACTAGCTTTTTTTCTTTCATGGTGGTGGTGATGTATGTTGACGGTTTTTTAGTTTTTGGTTTTCCTTTTTAAATCAGGGCTAGACGGGCAGAAAAGGTTTTCTTACACTTAATGACTTAAAGTTGCATTCCTCTAGTAGCAGTGGGACTAGATGGGTTTTCCTTGTCTATAAAGTCGTTGTGAATCCCATGATGAAACTTGTCTGGTCATATCCTTTGTTTTTCTCATCAATTTGTAGCACTACCTTCTACAGAAAGGATGTCATCATTTTGTCTGTTTTATTTGTCGTGCCTATTGTCATTAGTTTGACATATGCCTTTTCATTTTGGCTACTTTTTGACAGATGAACAGTTCTCATTTTTATGTAATCATAACTGTCTATCTTTTCCTCTATTCAAACATCCTTCTCCTTGGCTGAGTCCCACGTGTGAATTGCAGCTATCATTTAAATAATAATGCCAATTGTTAAAGCAGATTAACTGGGTTCAAAGACTCCCACATATACAACTAAGCCCTAATCTGCCCCAGAGTGTTTTTCCCCTCCCTTCGAGCCCTGGCCACCACATGTCCAGGCAACAGAGACCAGTCACATCCCTTTCATACAGTGCCCTCCCCACACAAACTAGATCTCCTTCTCGACCTCTCTGATTTGGTCGCTGATACCATCTCCACTCCACACTAGAAATCAGGAGGTGCATTCAACTGGACTCCAGACTTCATCTCCTTTCATATTTTATACATTCCTCCCATCCATATGCTTCTCCCACTCACTGGGATTCACCTTCCTTATTGCCATTCCAGGACCTCGACCATGAGGTCTCACCCCATCTACCTCCCTCCCTCACCCTTCCCCAACCATGACCTTCTCAGTTCTGGCCAGCCCTGGCTAGGTGAGGACGCTGAACCTCAACGATGCCAAGAGGATGCCATTCTCACCTGCAATGCCTCTGTTCTTCTAAAATACAACCCACACATTCCCAGATGTCTTCCTGAATACATCTCTCCTTTTTCTGGCCTGTTCCTTCTGGCCTGAGAAAACATCTTGGTTAAATCTCCCATTCTTCAGAGGGGGGATGGACCTGCCCCAAAATCACAAGCACCCCCCACCCCCACTCTGATCCACAGTTCTGCACTTTGCCCTCTAATCTTTATAGACTTGAGGCTGAAGATGGTGACACATTTGCTTTTCTGGCTTTGTCATGGCTCTAATCTCTCCCAACTGCTAGCACTGTGCAGAGGTCATGATACTCCAGAGTTTGCTGATTAGACACAACTTCCACATAAACAGATGGACTTTTCTCTATGTTTTACTATATCCCTTTAAAGGTGTGACATTCTAAAGACATTCTTGATATTCAAATAATTTCCAAACAAAATTCGTCTCCTTTATTAAACAACTAAAATACCGAGTTATTTTGTTCTGCTGTAAGCTCTGAGAGAGCAAGAATGACGTGCCTTCCCTGGAAGATAATGGGCAGTTTCACAAAATTTTGTTTAATGAATAACGATGGAAAAGATGACTAATCTTTAATGTCATTTCATACTACCAAAGTTGACGACAGATATCTATAAAAGACAAGCTCTGACATTCTTCTTGCCAAATAACACCACAGCTCTAAAATTACTATTGAGAAATGCTAATTTTGAAGAGCCTTTTTATACTACCCTGAGAACTGAGAGGGGCTTTTTAAATTTTTATTTATTTATTTGAGAGGAAGAGAGAGAGAGAACGAGGGAGAGAGAGAGAGCATGGGGGGGGGGCAGAGGGAAAGAGAGTAGCAGACTCCCCATTGTTCAGGGATCGCAGGGCTTGATCCCAGGACCCTGGATCCATGCAACCGTGCTAATGAATTATGCTCAAGTTTAACAGATGTGATGGGGGTTTTTTCCCTTCTCCTGTGAAACAGGTGGGAGAATACAGCAGCTCCTCTCAAAGGCAGCTGAAGAAGTGCACACTGGGCTATGGTGCTGCCCCTGTGAGAGCCAGGGGGGGTGGTTCTAAAGCCTGGAGGGCCACAGAGCATCATCGCTGCAAGTCCGGCCTGTCATGCTGCCTCACTGCCAAATCCGAGACAAGGAATCGGAGCATGGACACATGAGGCATGAGTGGGCACAGGCGCCACAGAGTTCCTGTGAAGACACAGCTCGTTCAAGATAGAGCCACCTTTTTAAAAGAAAGGGAAAGAAAATATAGAGCTTTTCTTCATATAAATGCCTTTTAGTAACTGGATTTTAGATGACAATTAATTATTCTTCCGTATGGCTGCTGGAAAATGTAGAGACCCTACAAGTCTAGGATGCAACAGGACCCTCACAATCAGATTCTTTGACTAGTACAGCTACAGAACTTGGTCTGTGCCCCCGCACCCTCCAGCTGCCCTGTGCATGCCAGCCAGCACGGTACCTGGCAAAGAAAAATGAGGCCAGCACACGTTCCCTGTGCCCAATTCGGAATTCCTCCCACAGACCAAGTGGTGCTCTGGAGTTGGCTACAAACAGAAGGAATTTGGCCTTAGAAAAGCTTGCAGAATTTGGGAGTTTTAACAGCTGGTAAGCAAGAATGTTTTGATACATTTTGAAAAATGGTCTTAGAAATTCTAGAATGAGCAGGACCTGTCTCTGACCCCAAACAACATATTGGCAGACAGATGCATGAAATGCAATTTCTAGTTTCTTCTTCTTTTCTTTTTTTTAAGAAATATTATTCTCAATAAACAACTTGAACCTTTTGCCAGCCAAGCATTCTCTGTCTTTGTCCTTGCCAGGCAACGTGCTCGTAGTCATTTCTATTCAGCAGCTATATATCACCCGAGCACTCTGCCATCCTCTGAGGCAGGGAAGCATGACAAAAGTAGCACTGGGAGCAGGATTCAGGGTCTTGGCTTGCAGCCGCAAGGCCTCTCATACCCCCTGTAACGTGGATAGATGGCTGTGAGTCAGAAGGTAGCCCCTGTTGCTACTCAGCACTCCTCCCGTTGCTTATTCACCAGGTCCCCAAGTGTCCTGCCATTCTGCATGGCTTTGGAGTGATTTCCAACATGGCAGTGAGAGGCCTTTCTGCAACCTAGCCAGGAGACTCCTCCACTCACAGAGCACAGAAAGCCTCAGGGTGCCAGAAATCTGTTCTCCCCGGGGCCGTGGCAACCCTGGTCCTATCCTATGTCCCAACTCACCCGTGTAACATTACTGAACCCAGTGACCATGCAGGTGGTAACACTATCAGTTCCCATTAATCCAGTGTTCACTTTGTGGGCATTACTAACATGAAATGCCTCACGGTACTCATGTCAGTACCCTGTGCATCAAGGTGCCGTCAACAGAGCAGACAGAACTGCAATATGATTTCCATTGGGCCACCCCAGAGCTCCATGACCTTGGCAAAGTCCGTCAGCACCTTTGCTCTCATCTGATAAATGGGGATACTTTTGTTCTTTCCTCCCTCTCCCCAAAGATACTGCAAGTTTATGGTGAAATAGCAGACATAAGGGGATGTGAAAGCTCATCAGCAACTGGAACGCACTCTCCATACGTACAAGGCTTGGATAGCTCCAGTCCAAGGTCACATAGCTGGTTTGTGGCTGGCCTGCAGTGAAGGCCCAGGTGTCACAACTCCCTGGCCAAAGAGACAGAGCCCACTATTCCCCCCAGTTCAGCAGAACACACAGACCACCAGCTGGCATGGTAGGCCACTCCACACGGGAACCCTGCATGGCTGACTCTCATCTCCTGAGACCAACTCCTCACCCCACGTATCACCGCTGCCCCTGCATCTACATTTTCACCACACACGCTCTCGCACACATTCTAACTCACATACACTTAATGTATATCCTCTCTCTTCTAGATTATCAGAACTCACTGAACTGGTCCTTCTGAAGGCAGGGATGTATCAGCACCCTGGGGAAATTCTGGAACCCTCAAGCTACCACTATTCTTCAAGATGAAGATTTCTGGAGGTGGGCAGAAATTAATGAAATAAACAGATAAACTCGGGGTAGCAATGTTTCTCTAGCAATTTTTTTTTAAATTTGTGCGAATGGTGTAAGATCCATTAACTGTTTAAAAAGTGGTTCTTCTTTGATTAGACTAGATGGCACTGTGGTATCACCCTTTTATGACCAAGTAAAATCTCATTTCGTGTCAGATAATGTTGCTTCAATTTGGGACAATCTAAGAGGATGAACCTCCACTTGAGGGGTCTTGATTATTTTATGGAACATTTCTGAAGGGGTCTGCCAGAGAATAGTGGCCACCAAATACATAATCTGGGCCACATTTATAAGGTGTGTTTAGAGACTGTGTCACACTCTGACCTACATGTCCAGAAGGATTTGAAAAGGCACATGTGCCCTGTGGGGCTCTAGACATGGCCATGACTTCCACAGTGGCCAACATCTCATTTTTACTTCACCAGCACAGTCATGGCTGTGGGTTTCTATTTTTGCTCTAAAGAGCTTTTTTTAAAAAGAAAAATATAACCATCCCTCACTACACCTACAAGCTCCGTCAGCAAGTGAGATTGTTTTCAATATTGCTGAATTGTTTGGGATCTTCCTAAACACCAGTATCTTATGATGACAATGACTTCTACAATTCTTACAATGGACTGAGGTGGCAACCTTCCTGGAGCGAAGATTCTCTTCAGATGGAAAAAAGAAATCTGTTAGGGCTGTAAAGGCAGTGAAAGTTCAACAGATTCTGCCAGAATCCCAGCATTCAGGAAAAAATACTGCGAAGCCAGGAGAAAGGAGAGTGAGCCGGGATGTCTCTTCAAATTTCAGTGGTGACCAGGGAGAGTCAGAGGGCTCCATTTGCCTGGTCTAGAAAGAAGAAACTGCACTGGGTCTCACATTCCAGGAGCCTCTGCAAAGCACCTCCTACTTCAAGGCACAGAGTACCCTGCCTGGGGGTGGGGGTGGGAATTGGGAGCCCATCCAGGTAAGTAGCTGCTGTAAACAGCAAACTCCAGGGCCCCTGTGGTCACCTGAAGGGGAGGCAGGGAGCACATCCCTGCCCTTGCCAGCCCAAAGACCCTGGCCAGAGAGGCCCTGCGGGGCAATTGGACTTAATCAGGCCATTGCCTGAACTCCCTGCCCCGGTCCAGATTTGTTTTATTTTTTTAAGATTTTCTTTATTTATTCATGAGAGACCCACAAAGAGAGGCAGAGACATAGGCAGAGGGAGCAGCAGGCTCACCATGGGGACTCCAATGAGGGACTCAATCCCAGGACCCCGAAATCACGCCCTGAACCAAAGGCAGACATTCAACCAATGAGACACACAGGTGTCCCCCAGATTTGTTTTAGGGACAGTGGCATAATGGGAGCCCAACAGGCTCTTCTCCCCCTCCCCCTTTTACGGCACTCCGTGACCTCCAGCAACGGGGCATTGCGGCTGGATGAAGGAAATGCCATAGCTTTGAAACCAACCGGCTACAGGCTCTTCATAAATCACTATTTCCCGCATTGGCCCCGGGTTCCCGGCGCGTGGGCTGCCAGCCCCGCATGCTGGAGCTCAGCTTTTGTACATCTGGAGAGGTTTTTCAAGACCGAACCCTACATGGGGTCAGGGCAGCGTCCCAGCTCCCCCTTTGGCACGCAGGGTGTCCCTCGCACTCGCAAAGCGCGGCAGATGCCTGGAGTGCAGCCAGTAGTGGAGGGCGCAAACTGGGTACTACAAGGTCTCTCCAGGTGTCCCCAAACAGGGGCAGAGGGGACTTGCCGCTCGCCCAGGGAGAGCAGAGCCAGAGGAGAGAAAGGAGGGCAGTGGCAAAAGTGAAGCAAAAAAGAGAAAAATCAGAAAGGGCAAAAGAGAAAGAATGAGGGGCAAAGTGAGAGAAAGAAGAAGGCAAGAGGGAGCGGCCAGGAGCCCACAAGATCAGGAGCAAGAGAAAAAGAGGACGGCAAATAGAGGAAGTGAGAAAAGGATGGGGGAGAATGCGGGAGCGGGAAAGGGAAGAGAGGGCAGAAAGAAGGCTTCGGAAGCGGGATGCAGAGAAAAGAAGAGAGAAGACAAGAGGGACTCAGGGTTCTTGCCGGCGCTGCAGTGCGGAGTCCCCGTGCGGTACCCTGTTCCTGCAGCGGCCGGGGGGCGCTCGTTCCGGACCTCCCGGCCGCTCCCCACCGCACGCACTCCCAAGCCGCGGCCACTCACCGGCACTCACAGGCCAACCCGCCGACGGACAGCCGAGCCGTCCCGGGCCGCAGCGGACAGGCTTCCCGCGGCCGCCAGGGCGCCGTGAGCGCGCGCGCCAAGGAGTCTGGCTCCCGCTTAGTCCCGGCGCGCCCGCCTGGCCGGGAGGTGCGCACCGGGGCGCCGGCAGCGGCCAGCCGCGACCTCCGCCCCCGCCCTCCGCCCGCCCAGGCCCAGGTCGGCTCCCGCGCTCCAGGGCCTCGCTCGGCCGCGGGCGTGCACTCACCTGGACGGTCTCAGTCTGGCGTCGCGCTTGCCGTCCACCACGGCGGGCACGCAGCTGGTGAGCTCGGTCCAGTCGGCGTGCAGCCCGCAGCTCCAGCCCGTGGAGAACCTGGAGAAGAGCCAGGTCTCCCGCTTACCCGGCCGGTGGCAAGTGCATTTCTTCTGACCCACGCGGCACTCGCACGGTTGTTCCAGCTGGATGTTGCGCACCAGGTGGCGGCCGAAAGTGGTGCCTCCGGTCTTCTGAATGTGCAGGAACACGATCAGGTCATCGCCCTTGATGTCGAAGTCTACCTTGCGCAGGAGGTCGCCGCGGCTGAAATTGTAACGGGGCACGAACCTGGCGGAGCTTTCATCCTCCGAGCGGTATGGGTCCGGCATCGGGGAGCTGAACGCCTGCAGGCGGAGGAGCTGGCATTCTGTGCCGGGGCACACGTACTGGAGGACGATCACCGCAAATAGGAAGAGCATCACCAAAGCCAGCAGCAGCTTGTTGGATTTCTCATCCATGTTCCCGACGCTGGGGGAAACCCAAGCTCGTTACGTCAATCCCGCAGCTCAGCCCGCGCTCGCCGTGCGCCCCCCCCCCTCCCCCCGGCGCCGCCGTTGCGCCCCTTTCCTCCCTCCCCTCCACACCGAGTACTCCGCGGCGGCGGCGGCGCCCTTCCCCGCTTCCTTCCTTCCCGGCAGGCTCAGCGCTGTGGCTCCTGCCGCACACCCCCCTCCCCCCGACTTTTTCCCGCTGGCCGCCTGCCCTCTCCACCCGCTGGAGCTCTCCAGAGCTGCGTCGCGGGGTTTCTTACCTACCGGACGCCGCCCGGCCCGGTCGCCCCACTCCCCAACTAACACCGCGGGTCCGAGCCCCCGCACGTCTCGCTCCACTCTCGGTGGTTCCCATCCTCATCCTGCTTCGCCCACCGGACACCCCCCCCCCCGGCGCTCGTGCCCCCAATCCCCTGGGCGCGCGTGCCGCCGCCTCCCCGCCTGCCCGACTCGCGGGGTCCCTCCCCTTGCGCCCTGAAGCCCTGCTCTTGCCTGCGCCCAGTTGCCCACCTTGGAGGCCGCCTCGAGGGAGCTCCGAGCCGGGCGTTTGGAGTTCCCCCGGGGGGACGAGTCCGCCGGCAGCCGGACTAGAGAGCGGAGACGCTGCGCTGCCGGTGCCGGCGGAACCGGGGGAAGGGAGCCGCAGCGTGGCCAAACGCGCGCCGCGCCCCTCCGGAGCCCCCGAGCCCAGCCGCCACCGGCCAGCTGGAACTTTGCGCCTTTTCCTCCCCCTCGCGGCTGCCTTCCCTCCCCGCACGGCTCCTGTGCGCCCCGGCCCGGGAGCGCGAGTCCCTCTTTCGCCTAAAACGTACCTGGCTAGGGGGCCGAAAATCTTGGAGAAGATCGCACCGAGCACGTGCTTCAGCGAATGGCCCAGGGCGGCCAGGCCCCGAGTGAGCAGGGCCCGGCAGAGGGAGCCCAGGTCCCAGCGTCTCCTGAGGTCGTGCATCCGCCTGCGGCGGCCTCGGGGCAGCAGCGCGAAGAGAGGGGTGCGCGCGGCTCCCGCCGGGGAGGAAGACGCCTTTAGGGGCTCGTCCAGGAGCGGCTGGGAGTTGAAGCCGCGAGACACACCCCTAGGAGGGCCCGCGCGGACTGAGGCGGCGACTGATCCAGGCCGGCTCCCTGCCAATTCGGCCTCTACTCTGGAATGCCGGCGGGGACAGGTGGTGCGGGCGGGCGCTCCTCGCTCCGGTTGCAGCGGCGGCCCGAGCGCTCGGGCTGCACACGCAGGCAGTGCCATTCCCCCCTTCAGGCAACTCAGGGTACTAAGGATAGGCAGCGAGCTTGAATTTATGTAATAATGCCTCACGCCTAAGAGCTCGAGCCACTTCACAAGCAGAAGACCTGGGGTTTCTCCTGTCTTGGGGAACGGAGGTCACTCCAGTGAGCACATCACTCCACTTTGGCTGGTAATTTCAACCTCCCCTAAAATAGCAAAGGCTCAAATTGGACCTTCTCCTTCTCTCTTTGCTAATTTCCATTCTCCAGCGGAAGCGGGGGCATTTTCTGAAAAGGTAAGTCAGCATGAAGGAAAATCATGAGAAAAATAACAACAACAACAAAAATACAAAAAACAAAAACGTTACAGAATGGGAAGCTGAGCTTTTTCAGAGCAGAGACTTACCCTTAACTCCTCTTTCCTTGCTGAATCCCCGGCATCTAGCCCCGTGCCTAAAGCAAGGCTTCACTCCTCTACGGTTTACTGAAGGAAAGATACATGACTGCACACTACATCAGAGTAGAGCCATCTAATCCAAGATGATGTGCTAAATGAGGAAACCGAGGCCCAGAGAGGAAAAGACATTTGCCCAGGATCACACAGCAGAGCTCTGGATTTTGGACCCAGAAAACCAGGCACCATTTCCCGGACAGTGACACCACCTACTCTGATAAATAGGCAGACCCCCCTTGAGTCCTGGTGTTAAAAGGCTCTTTGTGGCTGCAGGGACCACAGATGTAAGAATGAGCAAGGGGAGAGGGGCTGTCCCTTCAGGACAATGTCCTTGGGAACTCAGGACTCAGACTGTTCTAATTGATCAGGTGGGGCTTGCTGTCTATCAGGAACTGACGTCTCTGTGATCAAATGCCCACTCCATCCAGCCCCACTGCTACAGAAGGGGCACAGGTGGCAGCAGCATCTCAAAGCAGCACTGTCAGGGCCAAGGGAGACGGGACAGTGAGACAAGTGTGGGAGTGAGGGCATATTCCTCAGGGACAGGCTCACCCATTATCTCCCTCAGAACATTTGATCCCTCTGTGCAGTGAAGCAACAAGCACTGATCTGAGAATCTATCACTTCCTTGCTGGGCAGCCCTGAGACAATCACTAGCCCCTCCTGAGCCTCAGTGTCCTCTTCTGTAAAATAGGACCAATTCCTCCTTCACCATCTGGGTCATTGTGAGGATGACCCTTGAGCAATTTTACTTGCTGTATTTACCTGCTGCTCTAAGCTCCGAGGTCCCCACTGAGTCAGTCATAGGCCAATTAAGGAAAGAGTCCTTCTCAGGCAGTCTCCCAGCTGTGCCCTCTGTCCTTACCTTCCCCCACACTTCTCCAGTCCTGGCTGGACTTCCACATGCCCCCAAACCTACCGGGGACAGCAGAGGACTGTATGTCTGGTTCCAGGCAGGGAGGACTTGGAGGAATCCTGCCATTCAGGCATTCCACCTGTCTCAGGGTTCCAGGGGGACACTCTAACAAATGAACTTGTGTAAGGAGCAGCAGCAACTTCTGAGGTAGACATCTCAGCTTCCCCCAGACTTCCCCTGTTCACCAGGTTTGTGGGACATGCCTGCTCCCCCTGAGAATAGGTGACGATGTGAACCAGGGGACCGGGAAACTGTGAAGGTGGCCGGGGAGCTCAGCTTGCCAGCTATCTGCTGCCTTCTCCTTGGGTACCCACAGCAGTCAGCCACTTCAGGCCAGTAGGTGGCTCTCCTCATGGTGCCATATGAAGAACCCTCTGGCCTCACACTTTTATAATGGCATTCTGTGGGTCCCTAGAAAAACAATTTGGGAATGGGTGGGTCACACGTTCAGGTCCCCCAGCAACTAGTTAAGAGTTTCTGGAATTGGACCCGGGTAGAGATGCCAGGAGGAAAGGTATCCAGTAGAGGGGAAAGTTGGGATTTACTCATGCACATGCGTGAGAACACATGCACACATGCATTGGTGCACGCACACATGAGGAAAAAGGCAGTCAGATTGGTAGTTGCAGAGCCAAAGGAGGGATGGTGCCGAGAAGCCTAGTTTCCAAAGATCTAGTAAGATTCCACACAATAGCTCACTGGAGGATATTTGCATTTACAAGCCTTTCCTCCACCCACCTCACGCTGTAAGAAAAAGAAATTAATCTCTCTTCCAATATCGGGGATCCTGAAATGGAAGGAAGTATCTTTGAAGGGAGGGGGGGAGGGCCCCACAAGTCTCAGAGAACCCCCCCCTTGGGGGCAAAGAGGCTCCCTGCTAAGAAGAGAAAAATCTTCCTGTGTGTGTGTGTGTGTGTGTGTGTGTGTGTGTGTCCCCAGAGCTGTGTTCTGCTGAGGCCAGGCCTGGGCCTTGGCAGGAAGTTCCAAGGCCTCTTGCAGTCCTGGGCTAGGCCCACCTCCCAGAAGTCCGGTCCTCTCAGGAACTGAATAACAAAGATCCTAATACATTAGAATCAGCCCTATTTGGGAATTTCGGCAGGGGTGGGGGGGTGGCAAAAAGAGGGAGAGAACTGGCTGCCTTACCAGGTCTTTGGTTTTGCCTCTCTGTATTTCTTAGACCAGGCTGACATTCTACATGTGTGCATGTATTTGGGATTCAGTACTTGACAGGTAAGGAGGACTCTGCAGGCCAAGCCAGGTCCCGGTTGTCTCCACAGTGTGCTTTGTTTTTAATTATTTTTCCAGAACTGTCCTTCCAGGGTTTTCACAAAAGGTTGAGGATTCTGGGAGCATAAAGGTCAGCCTTAGTGCATACTAAGCAGTGCACTTCCAGACATCCGTTGGGTTGCTGGAGTCTGAGAGGGCAGTTGGGAGAGTTGGCAGAACGTGGGCCCTGGAGTTCAGAGACCTGGGTTCCAGTCTCGGCTCTGCCACTCATGAGCAAGGAAGCCACTTGCTCGTTCTTGGACTCAGCTAGCTCCCCATTTGTAAGAAGACAGAGTTGATGTTGCAATTCAAAGGGCACTTTTCTGCTCCTAACTTCTAAGTCACATGATTTCTCGTCTTCCTCAAGGGCCAAAGTGCTGCCAAACCCTCAGTGCCCTTCGCAGTGGGGCAGAGTGGGGGGGGGGGAGCCAGTGGCCTGGTCCTGGATTTCTTCTATTTGTTTGTGAGGTCCCACGGGGCAGCCAGCAGCTGGACTTGTTCTGGGGCCTGTGTCACAAGGGGCGACAGCAGGGTCCCCTGCTCAAATTAGAACAAAAACAGTGAAAATTTCATGTTGAAGAAAGTGCTGGGACTCTTCAAAGAGAGCATAATACACTAAGGAAATGTGCTTTTTCCCTTATCCTGAGCATTCTCTTCTGCCCTGTCTTTCCAGCTGTCTCCCTTTTTTTTTTCTCAAAAACATTCATACTCTCAATAATAGGCGATTCTTGTCACAAAGACTGAAGGCATGCAAACTATCAAGGCAGTTTGTTTCTGTTTTTATGCATCTCACCAAACTGAGTGAACGGCAGTACTTAATGAACGAGCCGTTCAGAAATTTAAGCTCTAATATTATAAACAGGTTGGGTATGTTGGATACATCACTGTCAACAGCCAACCTCTCCCCCCACCCACCCACCCACAAAACACTGATTTTTCTTTGTTTAGCCTTACAGAAAATGGGGCTCAAGGAATGAAGAGAGGAGGATAATGCTGGGGTGCTGTGTACACATTTGGGGTGCTACGTGAATGTGTACTGCAGAGGCAAAATGAGCACTGGATGGAGGTCATCACAGACGCCGAGCATGCAAACCAATGATCACCTGTTCCCTGAGGAGGGGCCCCCATTATTTTTCTGAAGGTGGAATTCCCACTTGTCACTAAGTAGAAGAGTCCACTCACGCAGGCTGGGCCTTGGAAACTAGGGAAGCCAAGGCTTGGCAACCACAGGCTGCAGGCTCCACTCAGCTCCCTCGATAACCATTTTACTTCTTTGCACCTCATTTGGCGTTCTTATAAGATAGCCTGAGTAGGTACCTTCAGAAAGCTGGTTTAGGGATGCCTGGCTGGCTCAGTGGTTGAGCGTCTGCCTTCATCTCAGGGCGTGATCCCAGGGTCCTGGGATTGAGTCCCGTATCAGACTCCCCCCGCAAGGAGCCTGCTTCTTCCTCTGCCTATGTCTCTGCCTCTCTTTCTGTGTGTCTCTCAGGAATAAATAAATAAAACCTTTAAAAAAAAAGCTGGTTTAAGGGTATAGGAAAGAGGAATGCAATCTTAGTGCTTAGTGAGCTTTCTATTAAAAAGGACAAAGCAGAGGTTTGGAGAGGATGTTGCCCTGGAATTGAATCAGGGCCTCAGTTTTGTCATCCAGGAAAATGGGACTAAATACAGCCCCCATACTGGGTTGTCATTCATTGAGAGCACTTAGTCTAGTGTCTAGAAGAGTAGATCTTCCATAAATGTTCATTTCCCTTGCTTTTTAACTCTGAGTATCTTTGGTTTGAGCTCTTTGTAATATTTTCCACAATAATAACATACACAGATTTAGTTGTGTATTTTTTTAAATTCTCTTAAAGATTTAATTTATTTATTTGAGTGGAGGCAGAGGAGCAGAGGGAGAGAGAAAAGCATGCTCCCCAGTGAGCAGGGGGCCTGATGATGCAAGGCTTGGTCCCAGGATCCCAGGATCATGACCCAAGCCAAAGGCAGACACTTAACCAACTGAGCCACCCAGGTGCCCCAACCTGCACAAATTTAATGACGGGCCTTGGGTGGAGGGCGATAGGTCTAATTGTGACCCCGACTGGCTTTGCCACCCCATCTCATTTCTTTATATGCTCCTTTTTCTTACCCTACCTCTCTCTACCTCTTCAGTGCTTTCCTGACCTGTATCCTATGGAGGAGGAAAGCTTCTGATCCATTTAATCACACTGAGGAGTGGGAAACACAAGGGATGAGGAGGATAGCAATGCTTAGCTCTAATGAATGATCCCTCCAATGAGATACCATGAACTACATAATATGGGATGCTACATGCAGTTGCCCCTTGAGCAACATGAGAGTTAGAGGTGATGACCTCATTCAAAGTCAAAACTCCACATATAAGGGGCATGTGGGTGGCAGTGGTTGAGCATCTGCCTTGGGTTCAGAGAATGATCCCAGTATCCTGGGATTGAGTCCCTTATTGGTCTCCCTGCAGGAATCCTGCTTCTCCCTCTGCCTGTGTCTCTGCCTCTCTCTGTATCTCTCGTGAATAAATAAACAAAATCTTTAAAATAAATCCATACATAATATATATTTCCCTCAAAACTTAACAACTAAAAGCCTGCTATTGACCAGAAGCCTCACCAATAATATAAACAGTTGATTAACACATATTTTGTATGTTACATGTATTTTTTTTTAAAGATTTTATGTTTTTTTAAAAGATTTTATTTATTTATTCATGAGAGAGACAGAGAGAGGCAGAGACACAGGCAGAGGGAGAAGCAGGCTCCATGCAGGGAGCCCAACATGGGACTCTATCCTGGGTCTCCAGGATCACACCCTGGGCTGAAGGTGGCGCTATACCACTGAGCCACCCAGGCTGCCCAGATTTTATGTTTTCAAGTAATCTCTACACACAATGTGGGGCTTAAACTCACAGCCCCGAGATTAAGAATTGCCTGCTCTGCTGACTGAGCCAGCCAGGTGCTCCTGTTATATGTATTATACTGTATTCATACAACAAATTAAGCTGGAGAGAATAAAATGTTATGAAAAAAATCATATGGGGGTGCCTGGCTCAATCAGTTAAGCGTGTACCTTCTGCTCAGGTCGTGATCCCAGGGTTCTGGGATCGAACCCCATGTTGGGCTCCCTTCTTGGTAGGGAGCTTGCTTCTCCCTCTGCCTGTGTCTCTGCCTTTCTTTCTGTATCTCTCATGAATAAATAAATAAAATCTTTGAAAAAAAAAGAAAGAATAATATGGAAGAGAAAATACATTTATTGTACTGTAAACAATTTGCATATAAGCAGCCCTCCACAGTTCAAACACACATTGTCCTGGGGCCAGCTGTAGAACAGGGCAGGGAGGAGATGCTTGGGATGCAGAGGGGGAGCAAAGAAACAAATTTTAGGTGAGTGGAAAACTAAGTGGAGAGGTGAGTGGAGAACCAGTTCCACTCTACACTATTGACACTAATTTTTAGCTCCATTCCTTTCAAAACTTAACAGTTGATCTGGCCAGAGCAGTTTCAATTTGATCAGCTGGTCAAACCACAGCAGTCAGATAGAAAAATAAGGTCAGTTTTGTGTTCACCCTGTAGGAACCAGAGCTGGACAAACCCATCCATCTGCTGAGCCCTGGGCCTGCAGTACCAGTTCACAGGGGCAGGGTAGGAAGACCACCAAGCTGGATGCCAAGAAAACAATGTTGGAGTGTCAGTTCTGCCCCTAGATCACTGTGTGACCCTGGGCTAGTTGCTTGATGTCTCTGGGATTTGGTTGCTGACCTTGGTAAAACGAGGGGCTGCATTTGATGACCCTGAAGGCCCATCCCAGTGGGAGCTTTCTGTGATCTAAGCCGTGCTAGCTAATGAGAAGAGCTGGGGAGGGACACCACTCTCTAGCCTGTGTGTTGGCAAAAACGTACAGCCAAAGATGACCCTCCAGCTACTAACTGAGTCGAAAAAGCAGAAGGACTTAAGGAGCAAACTTCCTTAGATCATGTGGGTGAGACAGAAATGTGCAAATAAGCCTTCTGGGCTTCTCCTGCCTTGGATGGTGAAGTCAAAACTGAAAGACTGGAGGACAGTGTTGAAACTGACTTCCAGCTGACACAAAAGCCATAGGTAGGTTTTAATAATGATAATTAAAACAACAAGAATAACCTTGCCTGTCCCTCAGTCTCCCACTTGTTTCTGTGCTCTGGGATCTTGGCAAGAGAAGAACACACCCATTGCTGATCTTCTGACTGATCTCCATGGGAGTTCTAGTTTTGAATAATAAAACCAAGAGCTAAAAATTATATCTCAGATCAACACAAAGGATTTGAAGAAAGCTAGCCTCGAGGTCAAAGTTGCTCCCAGGAAAAGGATTTCTTTGTCACTCAAACAGCTCTGACAGGGAATAACCCAGGAAAAGAGAAAATTAGTTTAGAGAAATCATACATGTCACAGACTAAATGAAAATTAATTTTTCATAAGACAGAGCCAGACTAGAGGCTACTAGAGCCCTTAAATTGGGCTTGAAAGCAAAACCTAAAAGGATTTACTTTGTATGCACATATTTTCAAAATCCACATTTCACCAAAATGCATTAAAATGCAGAAAGCTACATTAGAGCAGCAGGTGGAGGGAGATGTTTAAACTTGGTAAAATACACTTTGCACACTCATCTCCACTGCAAAAAATCACCTTTATGGCTCTCGGCTTATAGAAGATTTACTGAAAGCAGGAGGCAATATTCAAATACTCAATGAAAAGAGACAAAATGTGGTTTGGTAGGGCCGAATGAAGCATTAGAAATGTAATGGGGTAGCTGAGGGGAGGGCTACATGTTTTCCAGGATGCTAACTCTGATGCTCTGCACAGTGATCAGGGATGGCTGGCGGTGGTGATGTCTCCTATAGGTTACCCCGGAATGCTTAGTGAATATTACCAATAACAGCCCACATATTGAACGCCTATTGTGTGATTGTGTGCCAGGCACTTGACTAAATACTTTCCATGCCCTCCCTCAATTAACATTCCCAGGAACCCAATGAAGCAGCTATTTCTATTGATCTTAATTTACAGACAAGTGAACTGGGGTTCAGAGTTACAGCCACACAGCTAGGAGGTAGTAGAGCTGGGATTTGAACACAAATCTGTCTGAGGGCACAGCCTGAAATAATTCTGATGCCCCAATGCTCCTCGCCCAGCTCCAGGATGTCTGGGCATGAGCTGGAGAGTATGAGACACCCTGTCCCAAAATGAATATCAAGAGATTTAGATAATCCTCATCCTAGGAGGGAGAGTTTGGTGGAGAGAGATTGGGGGTAGAGGGTACAGCACGCGCAAGTGCTGTGAGAGCACTGAAGGCAATAGAGGGCAGGGGACCAGAACCTGAATATTAGTAAAGAGGGAAGCAGAGATGGAGACACTGCTGACTGGGCAACTCAATACATACACAACCTTGGGATTGTACCCACATCATCTGATACTGTTATTTTTTTTAGAAATGTCATAAGCCACTTTGTCTACTCTACTAAGCAATAACTTTCTGGAAGGCTGGAACCTTGGCTTCTTCACTTTTTAAAATTCCCCACAGTGCCCAATAACAATAATATTTGGTTTCAGTCTTCTCAGTTTACCAAATACTTTCACAGACACTGACTGGACCTTCCCAATAACTCGGCAAGGCAGCTATTATTGCCCTCACTTTATATATGAGGAAACGGAGAGTCTCTGAGGGCTGAGGGAACTCGGCTAAGGACACACAGCTTTGCGTGGAGTGTTCTCTGCTGATCACTCCCTTCATCCCCCCAAGCATACATGCCAAATGAGATAATGGCAAGGCCCCTCACGAAGGATTTGGCACAGAGTAGGCTCAAGAGACATTAGTTTTCCCCATACATGAAAATTTATGACCAAAAAAAAAATGTTGCTTTCTGCCCACTAATTACATCCTACCAGGTACCCCAATATCTTCATGTTCTCCGAGAACTTGCAGTTAGTGCAAAGAAATCCAGCTAACATGCACGAGCTTGAGGACAGCAAGTGGGTGACTGGTCTGTGGCACTGCACTGAAAGCAGCAAAAGCTCAGAGGACCCTCCACAGCAGGCTGAACTGTTCAGATAAGTTTTCCTAGCCAACACTGAAAGGGCCTGGAAAAGTCAATCAATCCCCTCTCCCCTCCTTTTTGTCTTGATCCCAGAAAGAGGAACTTAGGCTCACAGAAATTGTTTTTTTTTTTTTAATTCTTCCTGTGCCCAGTGCACCCAGTCCCCAACATGTCGATGAGATTGTATAAAAAGTGTCCTTGCTCTCCCCAACTACAATTCCCACCCTCAGTCTGCAGCGCCAAGAGCATGACATTGTGGGGTCTTTTCCTCAAGAGAGCAGTGTGTAGTGTCACAAGCCCAGTACAGTCTGTGTTCACATCCACATCCCCGTTGGAGAACAAATAGTTGATTTTTTTAGACCGAGTCCGTAAGCTGCTTTTTGCAGGGAGAAGAGAGAGCAGGACAGACACTGTTTAAATAAAATAAAAGACACTCCGCATTTCACCCTACATGTTTCCCTAGTTCCAAGATTTTGCCAGCAGTTTGGTAGCAAGTAGAAGCAGAAACTGACATTTGGTGTTCCAGAGTCTTCTAGAACATAGCCAGATAATGAGTTACCAAATGAACAGTTTCTGGCCTTCTTATCAATGACAAATCAGTTTCTGGCCTTCTTATCAAGGACAAATCATAGGCTATCTGAGATGCTAGGATGCTGTGGCAAACAACAACAATGCCAACAACAGGACAACACAAGTCCGGAATGCAGGACAAGACTATTTTCCTTGTTGGCTGCAATCTGGAAATATGGCTAGATGTGATTTCTCATTCACTTAGATGCTTACACCATGATATCCTCAACAGAGACATTTCATGTTACATATCAGCTGAAAAATTCTTTATTCAACAATAAATTCGTCAAAAACTTGATAGAGCCAGATTTGGTCAAACGATGAGGGATAATTATTAGTAAGATGTAAAAAAATTCACTCCAAAGACATTCTTTTATTCTCCCAAGCTCTTTTGTGCTCTATTACACTAGAGTTTGCAGCCTAATACTTACATAAAAACTGAAGGTAGAAGATTCAGGCTGAAATGTGCACACACCCACACATCCCCATACCTCCACAACAGATCTAAAATGAGAAGGCAGGGGTCCCTCTTAGGAATACTGATGGACCATTCTTCCTGTAGAATAATGTAAGAACTCCACCCCCCTAAAGCCAAAGCAACAAGAGGACTCTGAGCAGGTCTTTTTCCTGCCTCCCCCTTCTCAGAAGTCTGCTGCAAAAGCTCCTGGTCAGGGTTGCGGGTTGCTCTTTTATCTCTGTAACCTGAATGCCTTTGCTGAGCAGACCACAGGTCAGGTGTCAGGCTCCCTCTCTCCGGTATTTAGTGCATTCCCAGTCAAGTCCAGACTCGAGTCAGCTGCTTCCATTTTAAGTTTTTTGCAATAGGATGGATGGCTTGGCCTTCATGTCTTGAGGATTGGACTCTCCTGTGCGTGGATTGGATTCTATTTTCTGTGTCCATGATGTTTGTACCAAGGTTATTCACATAGTCTATACAGGGAGATCATATTGACAGCAAGCTGGAACCCACATAATAAAGTCTGTGGCTTAAAGGTAGACTGAGCCAAGCCCCTGGGAGGAGACTGAGTCACCCTAAGCAGTTACCCCTGGGGAACTTTGAGAACTGTCCAAGCGAACTCTGTCTGGGACACAGTGTCTTCCTTTCCCTGTCGACTCCACTCTCCCAATCTCCCCACCCCTGCCTGAAAGTGCCTTGCAGCACCTACAGGGGAAGAATGTAACCCCAGGAACGCTAATTTCCACCAAGGTGTGTGGGGCACAGACAATTCCCCTCCCCAATGCTCAGCTTACAAGGAATGAATGAATTGTAATACAATGACTTCTACCAGCCTAATAATCAATATGACCATTGGAGGAGCAGGCCACCATCTTGAAAAGAGTTCCCTCCCTGGAGTCAGACCAAGATTTGGATCTCAGTTCTGTTCCTTCCTGGCTGAGCGGCCTTAGGCTAGTACTTAGCTTTCCAGAGCCTGTTTCTTCTTCTGTACAATGGGAATGATACTAATCAACTATCTCATAGAACGTGTGTGAGAAATGGGAGAGATGATGTATGTTAGGCACCTTCTACAGGGCCTGGAAAGAAGAGGTATCCAACAAATGGTAGCCATTGTCACTGAACAAGGTAAGAGAGATGGCTGGGTCTTGCTTAGTGTCCTTCACATCCTGGGTGAATGTCTACATGTAATCCAGATGAGAATTACTCTTCTCAAATAAGTCACTGGTCTATACATACGCTTTACTATTTCTTCTACCTTCATGTTTTTAATTACCCAAATAATTGATGACTGAGAACTCTATACAAGTTTTTCGAATGTCATAGAAAACACAAAAGTTCTCCTGACCTCCATACAATCTCTTTCCCTTCCCCTGAGGTGATTACTCTTTTCAATTTGTTTTGTAGTTTGGAGGGCTTTTTTTTTTTTTTTTTTTTTTTTTTTTGGTAAGCAAGTTCACATATGAATATGCATTTATAAAAATACAGTGTTGGAGCACCTGGATGGCTCAGTTGGTTAAGCATCTGCCTTTGGCTCAGGTCATGATCCCTGGGATCTTTGAGCCTGTCCTCTTTCTCCCTCTCACTCTGTTCCTCCCTCGCCCCCATGCACACTCTATCTTTCTCAAAGAAATAAATAAGTAAAACCTTTCAAAAAATTGTTGGGTGTGTGGGTCTGAAAAAACAAAATGTATGTTTTAATATTTTATTGGAGTGCCTATGGAAATATGCATATATGGAAAACTGAACACAGGATAAATATACAGCGTGATGAATTTTCACAAACTGAACACACATGTAAACAGCACTTATATCAAAAAACATTACCATTACCCCAAAAGCCCCTCTTCTGTTCCTTTGCAGTCAAGAAACTCCCAACAATGGCCACTATTCTGGCTCATATCTGCATAGATTAGCTGTGTCTGCTTTTGTACTTCATGCAAATCGACACAGTGTATTTGTTTTATATTGCTGTGTAACAAATTACCACGAGCTCTGTGGATTTAAATAACACAAATTTATCATCTTACAGTTTCCTGGATCAAAAGTCCAGGCAAGTTCATGTGACTGGACTCTCCAAAGCCTCAAATCACGGTGTCAGCCAGGCTTAGGGTCTCATCGGGGCTCAGGCTTGTCTTCTAAGCTCACTGGTTATTGGTGGAATTCATTTTCTTGCAGCTGTGGGACTGAGGCCCCTATTTTCTTGCTGGCTGGATGACCAGGAGTCATTCTCAGGAACTAGAGGCCATTCACATTCCTTGCCATGAGGCCTCCTCCACCTTAAAGCCGGCAATAGAGAACTTCTCTTATGTCAGACTCCTTCACGCTTCTACTCTCCGACTTCCTCTTCTGCAAGCAGCCAATGAACATGCTCTGCTTTTAAAGAACACATTGGATGAGTTTAGGCCCACCTGCATTATCTATCTTAAGGGTTGCTGATTTGGGAGTTTAATGGAATCTACAAAATTTCTTTACAACATTACCTAGATTTGTGTTTGACTGAATAAATAGGGAAGGTATGTACACCAGGCTCCAGGAATCTTGGAGGGCTATTTTAGAATTTTGTCTACCACATGTAGTGTTTACTCTTTTATGTCTGGATTCTTTCACTCAACATTATGTTTGTGAAATTCATCCATATTGTGAGGAACAGGTCTTTGGTGAACATATGTACATATAAGAAATAAACTTTCTTTGTAGTTATAAGGAGCTAAGATTTTGTAGTGCTTTTACCACAGAATAACCCAGCCTGTCCTGACTCCTACAGAAATCTGGAAGTAGAGTTGCTATGACCAAGGACCACAACTACAGCAATATTGCCCTCCACTGAGGCAATCTCATGAATATTGTATGAGAGTACCTTGTTGGCCACATCCTTACCAAGACATATTATGATATAAGCTTCTGGGTATATATGAACTTTGGTCCACCTGGGATTTATTTTGGACACCTGTAAAATATAGATTTTACCCTGCCTAAGAATCTAGGAGAACGTGCCTAGTTCCACTGCCTACTTGAACTGCTAACATTAATACCAAGCAATGTGGATATCCCTTACTGTGCTCTATTTTCCCATGGAACTTATCATTCTCAAATATTCCATGTTTTTATGCATTTATGATGGTTATTGTTTCCTTTCTATCTGCACCCACTAGAATATAAGCTTCTGCATGGCAGGGATCTTTATTCATGTATTGATATGTTCCCAAAGGCTTAGAAGGGTGTCTGCCACGTAGCAGATGCTTCAAAATATCTGCCAAATGGACAAATAAATGCTAATCCAAGTTGTAAACTTCAGATAGTTATTATTACCAATAAAATTAAATTATTTTTACAGTTATAGTGATCATATTTTCAAATAAAACAACCAGAACACTGCAAAAAAATGTTTTCTGAAGTTAAATGTGGGAAAAGATTTAATTATGCATTTATATCCATTGAGACTCCCCTACCTCATTTTTTTTATTTTACTTTACATGGTTGTATTTGACTTTTTAAGAATACCCTAAATTCTTTCTGGCTATGCCTATAAAATCGAGAATTGAGGAAATTCTCCAAAAATTGAGAGAAATGAGCAAAATGCTCTCTTCATAGAGCACTGTACCATATCAAAACAATAAACATTTTTTCCTGCAACTTCTGTCCTGAAATATCGTCCCTTCTTACCACAGCTAATGAACATGCTGTTCCTCCTTCAAGACTGGAGTCAGGTGGGGTCTCTAGCAGAGCTGTCAAAGAGAACTTCCTGCAACAATGGAAATGTTCTTTATCAACGTTCTCTGATACCATAGCCACTAACAACCTGAAGCTACTGAGCACCTGAAATGTGGCTAGTGGGACTGAGAAATTGTCTTTTAATCCAACTTAATTAAAATCTTTGTTATTCAATTTAATTTTAAGTTAAATGTCAATGGCCACATGTGGCTAATGGCTACGGTGTTGGGCAGCAAAGCTCTGGAGGAAAGAGATGGAAGAGTGGAATCCATTTTGGATCCTTTGATTGTGACAGCTAGAGGAATCCTGAAACTCATAGGTGGAAGAAGAAGAAGCCAGGTCTGGTCTCTTTCTTCAAAACCCTTTCCCCCAAGTGATGAAGAAGGAACAGTGTGCTCTTACCTTCTCTCTTCAGGGAAGGGAGCTTGGCCTAGGGGACAGAAAGACTCATGCTCTTACAGTCATCAGACATCACCTTGACTTGTTCTTGCATGTGGTCATTGGTTTGGCTGTGTCTACACCGGCTCACTGACTCAAGCTGGATCTCTAAAAGTGAAATGAGAATGGTGGAGACATGGATTTCACAGCTTACATACAGTTTCTCTGCTTCTGCTGTGCTTTGTGCAGTTCACCCTGGGGGCACGTGCAGAGAGGCACTCAATCTACCTGCCAGAGGATTGGACATTTCAGAGGAGGTGGTAATTACTGAAGCAGGTAATAGATCATAAGGAAGTAAAGTCTAGATAGGTTATCCAATAAAGAAAATAACCAGACCCAGGGTTTCAAAAGAGCAAAGAAAAAAGAATATTACCCTACTTTAAGTTACTTCTTGGAGCAGAGAATATGTGGCTCCACTGTGCTGTTATGAAATTAATTTGAAGTTGAGAAACTGTAATATATTACAGCTATCAGTCTCTCTGGACGGTTTTACAATCAACATGTAGGATATGAAAAAAGAAAGATGCCAATAACATATTAATGTGGTATTCGGTGTTCAATCTTCTTTATGCAGCAGAATATTACAGTTGAGCAAAAAATGATCAAAAAGTTCGTTCTCTTTTATACAAAGAAACAGAAGAAGATAACTTGAACTTTAAATTATCCTATTTGTCACTTCCCATTGATTGAGTCTTGCTCATTAAGATAAATTCCCAGCCTATCATTTTTATCTTTTGAGCACTCCAGAATATATGCCTCCCAAATGCCTTGATTTCTTTCTTTCTTTCATTTTTCCTTTCACTTTTTTTTCTATATTTGCAACTGCCAAGGAAGAATGAGAGAGTCTATTCCATGGTGTTTCCCTTCATGTTTGAGTTCTTCTAGAAATATATGTGCCTGCAGCTCAAAACCTGATGTCCGCCTGCAGATATACCCAAGCCAAATCAGATATACCCCCCTTTCCCTCTTTCACATGTCACATTGGTATAAGAAGGATGTTTGTGGGGCCTGGCTGGCTCAGTCAGTAGAGCAAGCAACTCTTGATCTTGGGATTGTGAGTTCAAGACCCACATCGGGTGTAGAAATTGCTAGAATAAATAAATAAATAAACTTTAAAAATCCATAAAATGTGCCTTAAAAAAAAAAGAAGGGTGTGTGGTTTCTTTCAGATAGAAGAGAACCCAAACTCAGTTTTATCATAAATTGGCTGTGGGATGTTGGAGAAGTCATTGGTGCTGATTCTCAGCTTCATATCTGTTGCAAGGGAGATACTAATGAAGAGGACAGGAGGGCTAAGTGAGCTTGTTTTCTATCTTTTGGCTGGTTCTCACTATCTTCTCCTGACTTAGTTTCCTTTCCCTCCCAACATGTCCTGGTTCTGTTCAGTGAGTTATTTCAGCCCTCTCCTAGAACTATTGTTGAGATTACATGGCCATTTCTTGTAACTGGTGGATAGCAGGTGCTCAAAAACAGGAGTTCACTCCTCCCTGCCTCCTATTCTCAGCAAAGCAGATGGAGCTGGATATTAAACAGCAGTCCCTTGTTCTTCCTCCTGCCCTTTTTTGCCAGGGATAAGGTGAAGGGACAGCCAGAAGCACTCATGATTCCAACATATTTACAATGATTCCCCAGGTCCAAATAGACCTGTGAAAAGTGGAAAGTCAGAAGTTTGTGTTCAGTTGCTTCACCTCACTCCCCACCCCCTGTGGACCTACATTTCCCCACAGCCCCTACTCATGGGTTCTCTCCTAAAGTCCACACGCAACCCCTTCATTTACACTAAGCGTTAAGTGGTAATCTTCCTTGCTCCACATACATTTGCACACGGATCAGAATCTTCAGTTAAAACAGATTGCTTGGAGTCTAAAATCTTGGGCATTCAAAGGTACAGATGCAGTGAAATGCTGGGACACCTGCACCCCAATGTTTCTAGCAGCAATGTCCACAATAGCCAAACTGTGGAGGGAGCCTCAGTGTCCATCAAAGGATGAATGGATAAAGAAGATGTGGTCTACGGGACACCTGGGTGGCTCAGTGGTTTAGTGCCTGCCTTCGGCCCAGGGCATGACCCTGGAGTCCCAAGAGAGAGTCCCACGTCGGGCTCCCTGCATGGAGCCTGCTTCTTCCTCTGCTTGTGTCTCTGCCTCTGTGTGTGTGTGTCTTTCATGAATAAACAAATAAAATCTTTTTTTAAAAAAGATGTAGTTTATATATACAATGGAATATTACTCAGCCATCAGAAAGGACGAATCCCCAGCATTTGCCTTAAAGTGGATGGAACTGGAGGGTATTATGCTGAGTGAAGCAAGTCAATCGGAGAAGGACAGTCATTATATGGTTTCACTCATAGGGGGAATATAAGAAATAGTGAAAGGGATTATAAGGAAAAGGAGGGGAACTGAGTGGGAAAAATTAGACAGGGTGACAAACCATGAGAGACTCCTAACGCTGGGAAACGAACAAGGGGTAGTGGAAGGGGAGGTGGGCAGGGGGTTGGGGTAACTGGGTGATGGGCACTGAGGGGGGCACGTGACAGGATGACAGTATACCACTGGATGGTATACTATATGTTGGCAAATAGAACTTCAATAAAAAATATATTAAAAAATAAAATAAAACCTTGGGCATTGAGCAATGGGAGAATATCCTCCATTTCAAAGGAATGTTCAAAGGAACTCTTTTCTGGAGTTCTGGAAATAAAGCATGTAATTACATGACCACGGGGGTGAGCCAACACCACAATGCGTTCTTGAACCACAGCACAGCCAACTATTTTCCCAATGGAGACTGCCCAAGTATTACCCACACGAAAGAAATCCTCGTAGGTCCCTGTCAGTTTGAACAAGTGGGGGCAGCAGAGAGCAGTCTGCCCGAGCTGCAAGAGCAGAATCAGCAGCGTGTTTGGATAAAACGCTGCAGTTGGGGGACTCTGAGTGGCTCAGTGATTGAGCATCTCCCTTTGGCTCAGGTCGTGATCCCGGGATTCGGGATTGAGTCTCACATCTCGCTTTTTGCATGGAGCCTGCTTCTCCCTCTGCCTCTCTCTCTCTCTTTCTGTGTCTTTCATGAATAAATAAATACAATCTTTAAAAAAATGCTGCAGTTGGAAGAGAGGTTTTTGAAAAGGTAGGTTGGAAATGGGAGCAAGGTTGATGCCAAGAGAACAAACAGAACCAGAGGAATAGGTCTAGGCTTGAACAGACAGCTTTGGCGCTGGGGGGCAAAGAACGATGAAGAGGTCTGGATCTCCAAATAAAGTCTCTAGGCAGGAAGCAAATGATTCTTCAAGAGACTAGAGCAGCCCTCCCCCAACCTTTTGTAGGTTATGAAATAGCCCAGGTTTGAAAACCTGATGAAATCCGAGGGACTTCTCTGGAGGAAAGTAAACACAAACATATATTTTACAGTCTTGAGCTCTCACTCCAAACCCATGCACGGGCTCCAGGTCCAAAATTAATCTATATTCTCAGAGACAGTAAAAATGGAGCCATTTCATCATTCATGTTTCTTGTCCTCTTAAATGTACAGACCTTGGATTCCTTTCTCATTCAGAAAGAGGTCTGGGCGTGTCTTCAGAATGACTGGTGTTTGTATTCATTCTAGACCATTCCAAAGTAGCCTTGGGCTCTGGAGTTCATTAAGGATCCACATACAAGATTTGGAGGTCCCCCTAATACTCTCTACCTCCATCCACTGGCTAACATATTGACATATTCATAATAGCTAAGGACTTGGCATTCCTTACCCAAACATGGTCTCACAACAATAAACAGTTAACTCTTATTTAGCCCATTTTATAAACAACAAAAACGGGGTTAGGGGCACTTAGGTGGCTCGGTTGGGTAAGCATCTGCTCAAGTCATGATCCCAGGGTCCTGGGCTTTCTACTCAGCAGGGAGTCTGCTTTTCCCTCTCCCTGTACCCCTTCTCCTACTCATGTTCTCTCTCTCTCTCTCTCTCTCTCTCTCTCTCTCTCTCTCTCAAATAAATAAAAATCTTTTTATAAAAAAACCTGGGGTTAAACCACTTGCCAGGTTCATAGAACCAGTCAGTTACAGTGCTGGGATGGGCATCCAGCACACTCTGAGCCTGAAGTCTGGGTAATCAACATTGCCTATGCTGATTATCTAATCCAGCTCAATCCTCAGAGCTTTTAGAACAACACTTAAATATTATTCTATGTAGGCACATTGTTCAGAAAGTTAGTTTCAAGTCTTATTTAATTCTTAAAAAAAAATTTTAAGTAGGCTCCACTTCCAGCACGAGGCTCCAGCTCACATCTGTGAGATCAAGACCTGAGCTGAGATTGAGTTGGACGCTTAGCTGACTGAGCCACCAGGGACCCCAAGTCTTCACTTTTCTAATGTGTAGTGAAGTTCCCAATCATTGGGATCCTTATCCAATATTTGATTAGGAAGGTCACACTCCCACCTGGGGATTAGAGTGACCTGTGGGGCTTGTTTTTTCTATACCCTTAGTTCACTTGGTACTTCTTTAAACACCTGACCCCCAGATAACTGCACAGGTGTGTGAATAAAAAAAAATTCTGCACCAGAAATCCATATAACTTGTTGAAGTCTGTAAAGACAAGCTGCTTTCTTCCCTTTTATTGTTATGTTCTCTTAGATTTTTAGGTGATAAGATGTGCATGTCAAAAGAGAGAATATGCTTTACAGAAAAAAAGGAGAGCCCCTCCCCGCCCCCCCCCCACCTAGTGTGGACCTCTTCCTCACTTAATGATGGAAATTTGGATCTATTAGATTGTGTGAAAAGATAGCAACAAAACATGGGTTGAATACCTGCTGTAGGGACACCTGGGTGGCTCAGCGGTTAAGCATCTGCCTTTGGCTCAGGGCATGATCCTGGAGTCCCGGGATCGAGTCCCACATCAGGCTTCCTGCATGGAGCCTGCTTCTCCCTCTTCCTATGTCTCTGCCTCTTTCTCTGTGTGTCTCTCATGAATAAATAAATAAAATCTTTAAAAAAGAATACCTGATGTATTAGTTGGCCCATTTAAAAAACAATAATAAATTCCTTAAATAATTATTTAAAAAGATTATGTTCGTTAACTCGCTTTTTGAACGATCCCACAGAACACAAACAGATATGATCACAAATAGGCATCTTACATAATAATGAAGTCTGACACTATCATACAAATAACAGGTTCCTGTGGGTTAATTTAACTTGCATTTATACAAAAAATTCCGCTACTTTCCCTATTGTTCAATCTGCTGTCATCTTATATATACGGGCTTTTCACCAGCTTTGTAAATAAGTTGGATCAAAGCGTCCTACAGTAAAATGGAAAAAATTAAAAATGATGTTTCTCAACTTCCCTGTAATGGCATGGCATTATGGCTGAGATCCATGAAATATTCAAAGTGCTGGGGTTTGCTCTACTTCCTATATTAAAACATATTTGTCAAAGACTTTTATTTATTTCTTATCACTGCCTCAAATAATGAGAGTGCCCAGTCACCCACTCTGATATTTTAGCTCTAACATATACTTTCCCCAGCAAAAAAAAAAAAAAAAAGAAAGAAAGAAAGAAATTTTAATTAACACAATACCCCTGCATTCCTCCAAAGAAAATGGTAGTCTTCCAATGACACTCTGTGCTACCATGCGACACGGGAAGCACTACCTGTCTAGGGGAGTTGCTTCCTGCAAAACAGCACAGTCCTGAAGAAGGGGAAGAGAAGAGAAGAAAGAAGTGAAGAAGGAAGACAGAAGAAGGGCAGAAAAGGAGGAGGAGAAGGAGGGGTGCGGGAGAAAATTCTTGAGAGCAGCCTTGATATTGAACTTTGAATGAACTGAGTTGAAATGAGAAACAATGAGTAATTAATTCCCCTAAGTGATTTAGTTTTCAACCAGAAGATATTGAGTCACCTTAAAGGGGCAAGGTTTCATAATTTCCTCCATCCGTGGAAATGGGGGCTCACGAGCAGGTTGAGATCCATCACAGAAAAGAAAGTTACATTTCTGCACAGACGAATTAAATGAAATCACAAATCTGCTGGAAGGTGCCAATCCCCACGAAATTTCCAAGTGGCATTAAAATGCTTGCATGTCCTTTGGGAAGTTTCTCTTAATCTATAGCTGACTCCATGGAATAGTGATTTCACAATACATTATCGACCATAACATAAAAGGAAGTGTGCCATGGTCAAATAAATGTAGGAAAAGCTGAGTTAAATAAAAGAAATGGGTACTTGCAATTGCAGAGCTTCTTAAAAAAATTTTTTAGGCTTCTTAAAATCTTTAGTGCTGATCAGCATTGTACATATCCCATAGGAGGATATAACACATTACAAAGGGTTTCCCAAACATACATGTAAGGGAGTGTGTTGTTCACAAAACTCCTATTAAGGAGCTTATTTTTTTTTTTAAGTAATCTCTACAACCAGCATAGGGCTCAAACTCACAACCCTGAGATCGAGAGTCACATGATCTTCGCACTGAGCCAGACAGGCACCCCAACATCTTTTAACATCTCATTGATCTAGTGTTTCCTGAAAGAGTTTAGGAAGTATGACTCAATAAATGAAGGTGCTTTCCACGGTATCTGGGCCAAGGACACAGAAAAGAAAAGATGGGAGTCCCTAAAGTTTGGGCAGAGGAACTACAAGGACAAACTTGCCCTCCTTCCTAAGTTTACCTTGGCTAGCCCTGGGCTGGTCATAGTAAGAACTACTTCTTGGTTTCTCTGAAGGTAGTGAAGAAACCTCTGTGCCTCACATAAGTACAGCTTCTTTTCAAGCTTCCTCTGCAGGTCTGGATGTGAACAGGAATTATGCTAGTCTAGCCCAACTTCTGGACCAAATTCAGAGGACAAACAGCTGGAGCCTTCGAAACCACCATGGCACCCCAGTCATGTGCATGATGTCCAAAGATAGCAGCCTAGAATTTGTCATAGCTGCTAGGCATTTCACCAAGAGTCAGTGACCAAAAGGAAAGGGGGAGGGAGAGAAAGAGAGCCAATGAAAATGGCAAGGGAAGGATTTTTCAGTTCTACAGTTGAGAGACATGGCTTTTGGAATTTTTATTTTATTTTTACCAAAATGATGATGCTAAGGTTCAAGATTTCAACATGGTTCTAGACCTTGGCTAAGAGATCAAAAACAGAAGAATCTTGCTATTCATAATAGAATCTTGCCACGTTTCTATAACCTTAACTTACCCACAGATTATCTGCAAAGTGACATTTTAGTCCAAAGCCATTTTATTGTGCCTTTTCATGAATGTGGAATGTCCCGCTTTCCTGGAACTGCTAAGTTTCTGTCAAAACTCCAAAAGACAGGAAGTTTAGTAATGGAGCATTAGGTTAGTGAAATGTAGTCTTTCTGCCCTACTTCTGAAGCTCTTTGCTGTTTTTCCATGTAATAATCTTTGACGTTTAATTGAATGCCCATGTTTTTTACTAAACAACTCATTTGAGCCCTTGGTGGTCACTTAAGACCCACTTCATTGCCATCTGGCACTCATCCGAAGCCAAGATTATGTAGTTAATGCATGGTTCAGTTCTGTCTGCTGTAGTCATCTATTGATCTTGTGGTTCTTGGAGAAGTGGCATTTTATTCATATTTTAAAGTCCTTAGGTTATAATGAAGGTTTTTTGGCTTCTCATGGTTTCATAGCTGTGAAATCAATTATGACTTCAGTAGCACCGACAATGTACTATATTTGTGAAAAGAAAATTGAAAAATTATTACCTGATAGATGAGAAATGATTTCAACATTTAAAAGCAGAAAATGCTTCTCCATATCTCTTCTAAGTGTTGTCTGATGTTGACATTAGCATTTATGTAATTAATCCAGTTGTAGGAGCCTCTATGTACTAATTCTTAATAGCAGTAAAACCTAGTACAAAGAGGAATAATATACCTTCAGAAGGTTTTATTCCAGTATCCTTCTAGGCCAATCATATCAACTCTAAAATAATTAACTTATTTTGCTGTAGTTCTGCTACAAGAAACCTTGAGGAAGAAGCAATGAGGCACTTGGAACTAAAACCAAAATGGATAGGGCAATAGGCCTTAGTCCAAAGGTTTGCATTCATTCAGGAAATGCTTAAAAGGGCAAGATTAAAGATTGAAAGGTTAAAAAAGAAGATTGAAAGGTTTCAGGGATTTTGGTTTGTTTTGGTTTTTATTTTATTTTTGTTTTTGTTTTTTTTTTTGTAATGAGGGCCAAATTGTCCCTTAATTATCCATAGGCAATTTTGATAAAGAGAAAATATAAGCCTTATGTTTGGGGCAATCTTAACAGAAAATTGTAATCTGCCTCCCTATGATGAGAACAGAGGAAAAGGTTATTCTGCCTCCATTTCCCCACAGTTATTGGCTTTTGAAGGTTGAAGGCAAAAGCCTTCAAAATGTCTACAGATGGAAGTGAGTGCATGTTTAGAAGCCATGTCTCTATGGAAAAGACCTGGGTAGCAGAACCACCTCCTATCAGGTGGGTCAGAAGACAGAGCGTGGTCTGTGTTTACTGAGCTCACCAACCTGTGTCTGTACCAGGAGAGCTCTGTGGGGGTGTTGCTAGGATGTTCTCTTGCTCTGGTCACCTTGCCAAGTTGAAAACAGGGCAATGAGCATTGCAGGTGGTGGGAATCACCCATGCAAAAGAAAGGAACTGTGAAAGAATGTGTTCTGGAAATATTAGGAGACATTCATTCAGTGAGACAGAGTAGGTGACTCAAAGGGTCCCATAAGTAGTCTGGGACAATATTTGATTTTATTTTAAAGATTTTATTGATTGATTGATTGAGAAAGAGAGAGAGAGAGAGAGAGCAGGGAGAGGGGCAGAGAGAGAGAGAGGGAGAAAGAGAATCTCAAGCAGACTCTGCACTGAGCATGCAGAGACCGATGTGGATCTTAATCACATGAGCCTGAGATTATGACTTGAGTCAAAATCAAGAGTTGGCAGCTTAATCCAGGCACTTCCATCTGGAACCGTAGTTTAAAGAGCTCATGCCATACTGAGTTTGGACATAATTTTGGAGAAAGATAAATTCCAGGGTAGTGAGAATAGTCTTGGGGAAAGATTGGCAAGATGTCATTTTTCTTCTTTCCCTGGGGATTCCAATTCATCAGTATGGACTTAGATCAAGCACTACCACCATACAATCTCTATGAGACCCTCTGCACAATACCATCGTTCTACACACACACACACACACACACACACACACACACACAATCAGTTAAAACTCCATTTCACCTGTATTTGTCATTACCCTGATACCTAGCACAATCTAGCGAATAAAATCGTATATATGTCTGCTTCCTTAACTGAAACATGCCATCTGCTCAGTGTGTTTTATTCATCTCTGTACATTGCCAGGCACATAGTAGGATTTGATGTAGGTTTTTGGAATGGAAGAAATTGCTATTCTCTTTTCTGCAGACAACTCTGCAGGCACAGAGTTTGATCCTGCTCCTGCAAAGAGGGTGTGGTGTTAAGATTTTCCTCCTTAACACATTGGGAGGATATCACACATGCTGCTCACAACCACTAATTTCTATTCAATCACGGTTTGTGCAAAACCCACTAAGGGAGAGTTACATTTGTTATTTGTTTACAGTACATTAAAAATAGTGATTTGGTGTTCAAAATCCACTGTACTTTTGACTTACTTCTATTTTTTTTAAGATTTTATTTATTTATTCATGAGAGACACAGAGGGAGAGGCAGAGACAAAGGCAGAGAGAAGCGGGCTCCCTGCAGGGAGCCTGTTGCAGGACTCGATCCCAGGATCCCAGGACCCCAGGATCATGACTTGAGCCTAAGGCATATGCTCAATCACTGAGCCACCCAGGTGCCCGATTTATTTACTTCTAAAAGAGAAGTCAAGAGATATTTTTTCCTCTTTAACTAATGGGTACGGCAAGCCAACAAAAATGCATTGAAAGACATGTGCATTCAATTTTCATTTGTCTTAGATCAAAATTAGATGTTTCTCCTCCATTATCTCATAAACATACGTGATTTATGAAAGAAACTGAAGCGAGTGTCATTAAAACTGATTACCATAAGTGAAGAGTGACGCGCATGTGGGGATGCGCTCGTGATTATGATGTTAGGAAAAGTAATCTAATGATCAGTGGAATAATGTCATTTTGTGGTGTTGCTAAAGACTAACAGCAGAAGCCCTAGGTGAAATCGCACCTGCTGATCCAAAATAGGCCCTGAATCATGACCAAGAGGACGTTTATCTTTGATTTCACCCACTGATACAGCCCCCAGGGGGACAGTGTCCTCGGGCTGCGCCAGTTACTGAGAGGCCACACTGCTCCAGACCTCGGTGACACCTGAGCCCTCCTGTCTTATGCAGAAACCAGGAGAAAGAAGGGAGCACACAACAGGAAGGAGAATAAACATTCTCTCAGGGAGGAGTGGCTCTATGTGGCATACATTTCCACAAATACTCCCAGCCCTAGCTCCAGTAACCGCTTGCTCCTTCCTTTGCTGGGTGTATCTTGATCGACCCTGTCCCACTTGCTCTGGGGCTGGACCCCTCGGTGATGTACCTCCTTCTTGCAGAGCACCACTGTCTTATAGCTCTAGTAGATCCCCACTTCTCAGAGCTTCTCAACCTCAAAAAATCTTCCAACTGGCACTGCCGCTTCTCTGTCCTTCCATTCCCCACCAAACCGATGGGAAACACACCTTTCCTTACTGTCCTCCGGCCCCTTCCTCCTGAGTCTGGATCTGATTTCTGCACTGGCCTGTGCTCAAATCCTCCCACTGGCCTTCTCCTGGCATGCGTTCAAATAACATAAGTGGTCATCCCTGTCATAAATGCCACTGCCTCTTCTAGGTTCTCTGGCACTGCTGGAGAAGCATCTGCTGACTTTGTGAAATTCTCTCCCCAGTTGATATCCCCAATATTGATGGCTGGCTGGCCTCTGTTTACTCTCTAACCAACCCCTTCTCCATTTCCTGCCACCTGCATGTGGTATCTTCAAGACTGTCCTCACCTCTCCTCTCCTCCTCACGGGTGCCTGCTTTTCCCATGACTTAGGTGACTTCCCCTTCTGGGGCTGACTCTAACATCTGGGACTCCAGCCCCCTCCGCCGTGCTGTCTCTTGCCCCCTAGCTCCCGCTGGCACACAGACAAAATTCCCTTTCCACCGCACGCCACACCATGGTTCATGTAATGTGAGGCATTTCACCACTATGCTCCACATCAGAGCGTCAGACAGAACGAGGCTGGACCTCCAGCTCTGCCACAGACTTCCTGTCTGACCTCCGACAGATATCTTAAGTAGCCTGAGCCTTACTCTCCCCATCTATAGAACCAAAGATATTAACTCATCTTGGCCTCATGAGCTCATTGGGAGAATTACAAGAATTCATGTAAATCACTTGGTGCATAATAATTATTCCTTAAGCTTTAGCTGTTAACATACTCAGTGCACATTTATTGAATGAAGGAATAAACTATGGGTATGCTTCAGGCACCATAGCAGGATGATGAGAAGGGAACATGAGGTCTGAAGACCTTCTAGTCCCCTCATATCCCACAATATGGAGTGCAAGTACCCCTCCAGGTGAGCCGATGCAACCCGATGAAGATGGCTAATCTTTGCAAAATATTGCTTTTAAAAAGAATATTTGCTGCTACAGAAAGCATACAAGTAACAGCTGCCTTTTGGCTCAAGCTGTTTATCCACTGTAGCTTAGTGTATACAAACCTCATCGTGAGGTTATTCCAATTTTTGCTGATTACTTAAATAGAATACAATTACCTTCAGTGAAAATTGCGCAAACAAAATGCGCCATCAAAGAAGAAAAGCATCACTTGATTTCCCTGAAATCAAAGCATCCTCTCTTCCCTAGCCTAGCCAGGTTATCATCTGAGACATAACAGGCTTTTTCTGTGAAGTAACTTTCTCACCAAATCAAGCAGTCATCTCCCTAAAGGATTTTCCCCCCGGTGTGGGAGAAATCAGTACTTTGATTAGCAATTTCTCTTTGCTTCATTGACTGCTCTGGTTTGTTCTTCCCTGAGCCTCTTTCTTAAACAACCTTTTTATTTTGCAGTGATTGTTTATCTATGGAGAATTTAGAGAGGTCTCATATACCTGTCATCCAGTTGCCCCTAATGTTAGCATCTTACATAACAATGATTAAGTTTGTCAAAACTAGGAAGTTAACATTCGTAAATTATTATTAATTAAGTCATGGACTTTATTCAGATTTCCCTAGTTTTTCTGCTAATGTCTTTTTTTTCTACTCCAGGATCCAAGCCAGGATACCATATTGCATTTAGTCATCATGTCATTTTAATAAATATTCCACTGATATTGAATAATGCCAAATAATTACTGTCAAATGTTCTCTGCTCCATTGCAGTATATAAAACCTGTGAAGTTCAACGTGAGATGGGGAAAGCTGGCCAAAATAGACTTTAGGCCAGTCAGCCAAATAAGCAAATCTCATTGGGAAAATTTGTTCCACATAGTGTCAAAGAGAAATGTTAAAATGCTTTGTTTCTTCCTCTCCTCCCCTATAACTTTCTCTTGTTTTGTCTCTCCAGTGAGGCTACGATTCTGGTGGCATCTCCACGTGGATTTGTGGGTTGAATTTTACAGCTACCCCATTTTTCATCAAACTGGAAGACACAAAGAATTGTGTTCATCTTCCATGAAAACAAAATTTGTTGTTATGCTGATTTGCCAGTTCTACCCCACTTGCGAATATCTGGGCAGCTAGGCCTGGGTATCTTTATTTTCACACACACATACACCCCTGATGATGTGGATGCACAACAGGGTCTGGAACCTGGGTTAAACTAGCCACACACTTCCTTGGGTTCACAGGCAAAAGTGCCCTAGAAGGTGCCCTCTAACAGGAGGCCAAGAAAAGGGATTAGTCTAGTTGTGGAAGCAGATCTGGTGCCTCTTGGGCCCCCAAGACCATATTATTAAGGGACAACTCCATATGTCCTAGGCTTCTGTTGCATTCCACCCGGGCATGCAGTGAGGAAATGCACATGTAGCTCTCCATAGTCCAAGCACTGGCTTCCTGTGCATTCTATTTAAAGTAATTTGGGGGAAAGTAGCTAAAGAAAATAAATAATATAGATGAAAGTTTAATAAAGACATTAGGATTTTGGTAGATGACAACTTATCTCTGTTATATTTGAAATTTCTGCATTGATTACTCTTCATCCCTCACCTGGGAGTGCAAAAAAATTAAAATGAAATTATTTCACATGATACAGTAACTCAATCTGCTTACTTTACCTGAATTCTACCTTTTAAGAAATCCTCTTAAACATATACCAACAGCCAAAACATAATAAGAAAATATTAAAAGAAAGAAAGAAAAGAAAAAAAAGAAAATATTAATACGGCAACCCAGGTGGCTCAGCGGTTTAGCGCTGCCTTCAGCCCAGGGTGTGATCCTGGGGACCGGGGATTGAGTCCCATGTTGGGGTCTCTGCATGGAGCCTGCTTCTCCCTCTGCCTATGTCTCTGCCTCTCTCTCTCTCTCTCTCTCTCTGTGTTTCATCTTTTTTTAAAAAAAGAAAATATTAATAAGTTGAGCTTTTCTGTTATTGTTGCAACATTCTCCATTTAATTCATAAGGCCTCAGAGCTGAAATAAGCTCAGAGGTCAGATAATCAAAACAGATTATAGGGGCGCCTGGGTGGCTCAATCAGTTAAGCATCTGACTTTGGCTCAGGTCATGATCCCAGGGCCCTGGGATCCAGCCCTAAGTCGATCAAACAAGGAGTCTGCCTCTCCCCACTCCTCCACCCCATGCTGTCTCTTAAATTAAAAAATAAAATAATTTTTTTAAAAAATGAGATTATAGATCAAATAATTCTATTACATGGGAGGAGATTGAAAAAAAGCCAAAATGCAGGCAAAGGGCAACAGCATGTGACAATGTGAGAGAACTGATAATTAGTCAATTTGTATCACAATTTTTTGAAGCACCCATCATTTGTAAATTTTCCAGATGAAGAAATTAGGGCTGAAATGCACACATAGCTAGCAGGTGAAATAGGAATTCATCCCAGGGCTGGAGCCTCCACTGTCATGCTTCAGAGATGTTCAGCATATGCAGTCATGAAAATGGACAGATATCCTTATATCCTGCAGGCAGGGAAATAAATTGATATGACCTATCCTGCAAGCAACTTAGCTTATATGTAATGTCTTTTCAAAGTTTATACTCTTTGGCCTAGTAATTCACTGTCCAGAATCTTATTCTAGGATAATAATTAGAAATTTGGATAAAGGGGATGCTTGGGTGGCTCAGCTGGTTAAACATCTGACTTAATTTCAGCTCAGGTCATGATCTCAGGGCTGTGGGATTGAGCCCCATGTCAGGCTTGAAGCTCTTTGGGGAGTCTGCTTGAGATTCTCTCTCTCCCTCCCCCCACTCACATGGTTTCTCTTTTTCTCCTGGGATGCAGCCCTGCATCAGACTCTCTGCTCAGCAGGGAGCCTGCTTCTCCCTTTCCTACCTGTCGCTCACCCACTTGTGCTCTGTCTCTCTCTCTGTCAAATAAACAAATAAAATCTTTTATAAAAATAAAATAAATAGCATCTTTTAAAAAGAGAGAAATTTGGAAAAAGGTTTATTTGAAAAAATACTTATTGAAATAGTACTTAATTTTTTTGTAAACATTCAAAATTAGATAATGAATGAAATAAATGATGGTTCTTTATATGCCATCATGTCATGCAAGCATTAAAAATGGTGTTTTAATGACACAGGAAACTATAATATTGTAAGTGAAAAAAAAGCCTGATCAAAATACTGTGTGTGCATAATGATCCCAATTTTGTTAAAAGAAAAATATGTGCCTATGTAAAGAAACGTAAGATGGAAAGGAAATATATCAAAATAGTTTAAAGTGTCTTAAAAATGAAAAAAAAAGCATTCAAATGATTCTTTTGTGCCTTTCTGAATTTCGAATTCACTTCAGTGGGAAATGAACTACTTTTATAATCAGAAAGAATACAGTGCTATTTTTTAAAAGAAATGAAAAAGTCAGATTACAAAAATAAATACATAACAGAGAATGCTATGATATGTTGAGTGAAAACACAGAAAAATTGCATACACAGTAGACTTTATGAAAATGCATACATAAATAATTGTAACACTGCAAAGGAAGGGCCAGAATGAAAATACAGCAAAATATTTAAAGTATTTGGTTTATAGGGCAAAAATAAAGTGGATTTCATCTACCCCTTTTTATTTTTAAAATTCCATTAATTAACAGGATATTAAAAATTATGTTTGGAAATTCCTCCATCTTCCCCAATCCCACCCCAAGAAATCCCATGACAACCTAGGTTACTGTGTGGGTAAGAGTCCGCAAGCTCTGTTATCAGACATGCATGCACTCCAATCTTGGCTCTGAAATTTACTAGCTGTGTGTCCTTAGGCAATCAGCTTAACTTCTCTGAGAAAGAACATTGCTCCTAGCTCCTTAGATTACCATGCACAGGAAGAGAGATGACAGATGCTAATTGCCTGTCATGTAAACTGTCCAAGCCACTAAAAGGGCTTCTTGGCCCTTAGGGTAGGGAATAGGATGCGTTTGGAGCTTTCACTCCAGTATCTTCAGCTTCACTCTTGGTCCCGCTTCACCAGGCCTCAGAAAAGTGAGGGTAAAGTCGGCAGGTCTTCCGGACCCTGTGTGTCACATAAGGAAAACACCCCACAGTGTGAAAGGGAAAACTTGGAGGAAAATGTGTTCTTCCAGTCCTGCTAATGATCTAACCCACACTGGATATCTCTGTAGGTGGTAGATCTCTTGCCAGAGAATTTCCACTTTGGTCAGTGTGCTAAACCTCTGGTTATCAAACTTCAACTCAAAGATGTGTTTGACTGTTTGTTTTATCAATGTCTGTCCCTCTTTTGTATAAGCACATCTTTAAGGAATAATGATGGGTACTCAGGTCATGGACAGGGACATGCACAGACACACACAGGGATGCACTCCAGTGTCTTCCTGCTGGCATTCCCTGCTATCTGATGACCTGTAACTAAATTCAATCCTTTGGGTCAACTTCACACTCTCATAAAATGGAGTATTTACTCATATTCAATCTCATGTCAATGCCATGAATTCGTTACGGACTTCCTCGAATCAGATACCTGGGAACAGTGATGCCTGGATGGCTCAGCAGTTGAGTATCTGCCTTCAGCTCAGGGTGTGATCTCTGTCCCACAATGGGCTCCCTGCGAGGAGCCTGCTTCTCCCTCTGCCTATGTATCTGCCTTTCTCTGTGTCTCATGAATGAATAAATAAATAAATAAATAAATAAATAAATATAGTCTTTTAAAAAAATTTTAAAAAGATAACTGGGAACAAGGTCTACTGTAAAGTAGATTTTGAAGATAAAGGATAATTTCAAAATTGGGGACTCTTGACTGAGAGAAGCCTAAGCATAGAGTCAAATGTGGAGAGGCAATGGACTCAAGGAGGCTCCTCAGGGATGTGGTGAAGAGCCCTCATCCTGGTGTTCACTGCTCTAAAGCAGCCCAAAGCTTCAGGCCTGCACTCCTTGTCGAGACCATCACACTAGTTTTAGAATCAGAGGAAACAAATCATTCAAGGTCTGGGTCAGTCACATATGAACTTCCACACAGAATCCACACTATAGCTGTGGGGCCACAGACAATATTACCTGAGATGACATCTTCCACCAACAGGTGATGCAGTGATTAAATGAGATGCTAGCAATATTGAACAGTGCAGAACCTGGCACAAAAAAGTCCTCAATAAGTGGAATAATTATTGCCTTACCTTCCTTCTTAAAAGATTTTATTTATTCATGAGAGACACACAGAGAGAGGTAGAGACATAGGTAGAGGGAGAAGCAGGCTCTGTTTGGGGAGACCGATGCAGGACTCCATCCCAGGATCCCAGGATCATGATCTGAGCTGAAGGCAGATGCTCAACTGCTGAGCCACCCAGGTGTCCCTATTTCTCTACTCCTTGAGGTCATTCTTATTCCTAAAGATTCCTCTGGTTCTCAAATCCCACGCTGTCGTGGAAAATGAAGAGACAAACCTCTCTCTGATCTGTGGAAGTTGACAGCACATAGGAATACTAACAGTAGCAATGCCTGTTTCCATGTGCCCTAGACTTTCCAAAACAGCACTTACCTTAGCTTGCATAACTCTCACATTCAGAGTAAGGTCAAGGGAAGGCACTGTACACTTGGCCAACTCCCCCCACCTGCTGGGGGCTGGTGGAGCTGGACACTGCAAGCTTCATCTGAACCATGACAAAAATTCATTACCAGACTCCCATTAAGCTTGAGAAGGTATTCATAGCAGTCCCCTAAATGTCACCAACCATCTGTTCATATAACCCCTAAGTCCCTCACAAACTGCTCACCACCCCGAAGAAAATTTCTGAGACTCTCTGGTGAGAGGGTCACATGCTGTGGCAACAGTGTACTGTTTGCAGTGAGGGTGAGTGTAGCTGGGTAGGAGTAGCTCACAGCTCCATGGACAACCCATTCCTTACCACGGAGAAGGTAATAATGGGGATATTTATAAATACAGTTCCAGCTGCCCTGGGAGACCAGAGAGGAAGTGCTTTGCCCTCCACATGCTGAGGAACCCCTCCCGCAGCACGGGAGATGTGGCAACCAGGCCCCTCTTGATTAGACGGCAAGAACAGAGGTGCTCATACCCGTGACCCAAGATCCTTATGAAATCCCAGGGAGAGACCTGTGTCCCACAGATGGCCACAGTCTTGCTCTCCCTTCCTATGGGGATCGACTTTAATCATAACAATGATAAGGCTATTTGACAAATGTTTAAATTACGATCAGCTGCACAGAGGATATGCAATTGTAGTTAATTGGAAATTTTATATTAGAAGTGGGCATTGCACTCATAGTTTTAAGGAACAATGCCACAGATAATCTTCACTTACCTCCCTCTCTGGATTCTGCCCTTACTAAAACTTTCTAAGACCATGTAGAGTGGTATAAGAAGAAACACACCTGACCTAGGGACCAGCAGTCCACTAGAGGCTTGACCAGGTTTTCACTGTATGCCACTGATCGCTCCTGGCCCATGTTCCCATCAGATCTGGACTGATCTGCAGTGCCATGTGTGTCTGCTATTCCTCCAGCAGAGGCAGAAGATGCCCCTACCACCTCCCACAATCTCTGAATATGTATTTGTGGCCTTCACTTCTCATAGGGAGAAATAAATTTTCTAAATTTTTTACCTTAACAACAGAGATAACTTCATTCCTGGCCTGGAGACCCCTACAGCTTGCCACAAACTCTCTGTCCTCGATGCATCCATTGATATAACTGCAAGCTCTGCCCTGGAACACTGGGTGATGAACTTGGCAGAACAACAGGTTTCCTTGATCATGCTTGTATTCATGTGAATAATAAAAATCTACAAGCAGGAACTTTATAACAACAGAAATCATTGGAAAGACGTGAGCATCTTATAAAACAAACAAAAAAAGAGCAATAAACACACTTCACAAAAACAGAAACAAGAGAGACTCAGGAGAAGTCAGTAGTAGGTCTTCGCAATAGTGTTCTGTGTAATAAAAGAGCATTAATGAGACTTAGCAGGCTATATCGCTCAGACCTAGTTCCAACTTACAAAACTAATATGACATATGCTGAGATCAGTTCAACTAAGGTAAGTGACTAATATCGAACCAAGTAGCTGTGGCCAGGGACTGAGTGATATAGAAAACCGAAGGGAAGGGCCCAGAAAAGAGGTGCCTGCTGGAGGGACCAATCAGCCTGAGATGACTGCCTTCCACTCTGTAGCATCCAAACACATTACAGATGTATTTTGACGAGTCCCCGTATGTAGCATTCTTTGTGTAAGCACAAGTGCATGTATTATAAGCAATGAAAACAATCCCATGTCCAAGCCGAGGCCAAACTGAAAGGCATGGCACCCAAAATACTGATGTCATGAGGCCTCCTTGAGTGGAGGTCTTCTAGGTAAAGTTCATGGCTTCTGTAGAACTGCTATAATTCTTAGGAGATTCAAAAACCTATGGACTAGGGGTACCTGGCTGGCTCAGTCAGTAGGGTGCGCCACTCCTGATCTTGGGGTCATGAGGTTCAGCCCTAAATTGGGTGTAGAGATTACTTAAAAAAAAACCCTATGGGGGCACCTGGGTGGCTCCAATGGCTAAGTGTCTGCCTTCGGCTCAGGTCATGATCCCAGGGTCCTGGGATCAAGCCTGAGGTTGGGCTTCCTACTCAGTGGGAGAGTCTGCTTCTTTCTCAACCCCTGCCCCTCCCCCTGCCCCTCCCCCTACCATGCTCTCTTTCTCACTCTTTAAATAAATAAATAAAATATTAAAAAAAAAAACATATAGAGGGCACCCCCGGTGGCGCAGCGGTTTAGCGCCGCCTGCAGCCCAGGGTCTGATCCTGGAGACCCAGGATCGAGTCCCGTGTCAGGCTCCCTGCACGGAGCCGGCTTCTCCCTCTGCCTGTGTCTCTGCCTCTCAGTCTCTCTCTCTGAATAAATAAAATTTAAAAAAAATACTTATTTAAAAAAAACATATAGACTAAAGGTTAACTTTAAAACACCACCAGTGCAAAATATTATGTATCACCTGAAGGGTCAGGGGAAAACAAGTATGTAGAAGCTATAAGTGACATTTCCCATTTCCTCTCGTAGCAACATTCTTCCCCTTGGGTTCTACAATCCAAAAATATTTGAAGGGAAGACTCATTTGTAATCACTGGAGGTTCAATTCACACCTGTAACTCCTGGTTCCCAAATCCATCTGATACCTGAATGGTGTCTACAACAGGCCCTCTGGCAATCTGTAAGACTGTTGTGTCTGACTGATGGTGTGGATTGAGAAAATCAGTGAATCTCATGGGCATTAGGCCACTGCAGTTCTTTGGTCAAGTTGATAAGAAGCACTACAGGGACACCTGGGTGGCTCAACAGTTGAACGTCTGCCTACGGCTCGGGGCGTGATCCTGGGATCTGGGATCGAGTTCCACATTGGGCTCCTTGCATGGAGCCTGCTTCTCCCTCTGCTTGTGTTTGTCTCTCTCTCATTATGTCTCTCATGAATAAATAAATATATTTTTAAAAAAGAAGCACTACCGGTTTTATGAACATTTCAAATTGATAAGAAGTAAATATGAATGTGAAGGAAGAGGCAAGAGAAGCTCAGAAATCCAACCTAAATCCAAACTATTAGACAGCCTGCCTGGAAGGAGTCACTAACCCTTACACAATGATATGGACTCAGGGGACAAACCCAAATCCTGAGGCATCTAGAGAAGATCATTCCAATTGCCATTATATGTCACATACATATATACACGTCGCATTCAAGAAAAGCCATTAAATGACCCCCACACCAGCCATCCTACAACCCACTAAGAGCTGTAGTGATGTTTGTGTTAGTTACAAGCCAATAAATGCATGAGTACAATGAATCCTGTCCAGCAACAACCCATCGAATTACATCCAAAGTATCCCATCAGCTGAGTCAGGGCTTGAGGTAAATTTGAAGTAATTCATGAGTAGATAAGAGTACAGGAAGAAAAAAAAAAAACAAATTACACGTCAGAATCATTTCCCACCCGAAATTCTTTCCTTTTAGCAATTGACAAGCACCCTGAAATGGCTCAGGAATGTAGAGATATCCAGGTGCCTCCCAGTGGCAGCTCCATAGACCCTTGCTTGCACTTAAGAGGCAAAGAGAGTCCTCATGGCTTCTACTTGATCTCCCCATCATGATGGCCTTTGTTGCATGGGTTCGGAAGCTACGGTGAATGTTGACAAATGCTCAATATACACTCATTAGTTTGTTTCTATTATGCCTTAGATTATATCAATGAACTATAGATTACAATAAATATGGAAATTATTTGGAGAAACTGCAAACTTCCCCCAGATAAGTGATTGTAAATGTGCTTTGGGTCTCATATTCCTCAATAGCTGGATATGTGTAAATAGAACTTCAATCCAGAAAAATCTGTAATTACCAACAATTGCATGTATTGTAGGGAATTCCAGTTTAAGAGCCCAAGACCTAGAAATAGTATACTCAATTTCTATATCCCTCGATACCATAAATTCTAGGAACTGTGCATAATATCCTTTTCCTTGCAAAACAAGGGAAAAAAGGAAAGAAAAAGTGAAAAAGGAAATTTTAAAAATGCAGAAAAAATAAAAGTGAAATTTTAAAAAATTATTTATTTATTTATTCATGAGAGACACAGAGACAAGGCAGAGATGTAGGCAGAGGGAGGAAGCAGGTTCTCTGCAGGGAGCCTGATGTGGGGTTCGATACCAGAACTCTGGGATCACGTCCTGAGCCAAAGGCAGCCGCTCAACCACTGAGCTACCCAGGCGTCCTCAAAATGACAATTTTTTAGCCTCTTTCAATAAACTTCATTGCAGATTGTGTGCCTGCATCCAAATTCTGTGCATGAATTAAATCAAGTCTGCCAACTTCCCAAATTTTACATTTCATGCTCTACAAACTCTCAATACAGAGAATATGAGGAACTTAAAAAAATGAAAGCCCTCAATTTAAAGCAAAATGACCAGTATAGATTTCTTCACATATAAAGTGAGACTATCAAAGACATATATTCACAAGTTAAGAAACGTATCAAATTTGAACAATTGATATTTTGAATTTCATAATCTGTCCCACAAAATGATTCTTTTTTTAAAAAAGATTCTATTTTTAAGTCATCTATTCACCCAACGCGGGACTTGAACTTACAACCCCGAGATCCAGAGTCACATGCTCTACCCACTGATTCAGTCAGGAGCCCAAAAATGATTCTTTACTTAGACTGGATGGCAAAAACTTCAGCGAGTTCAAAAGAAAGAAGGGAAGAACATGAACTGTTTTGGAACTCATCTTCCATATTTTAAAATGTTTTCAAAGTGTAGGATTTTTCAACACTTTTAAATATTAAGGATCTTCAATCTAGCTAAGTTCATCTCCAAATAGCACTAATATGACTCCACAGTGGTAATACAAAGTCACATTATCACAGCATGAAGAAAGTGGGAAGTAAAGTCTCCTAAAAATGACTACTGCTATTATGCTGCTGTGTTCTTTTCCAGACTTTTCTACACATATATAAGCTTTTTATTAAAAGGGGATCATACTATACGAGCTGTTCTACAACTTCCTGTCTTTGCTTGATATCCCTTAAATATTTTTCTGTAACTGGAGATAGAGATTTGCCTCATTATTAACTGCAATGTGGTTTTCCTTTGTCTGGCTGCCTATGAAATTTATTGCCCTGTACCTGTCAAAGTATGGCTGTCAGCAGCTAGAGCCCAGGAAGTACCAATCTCTGCTCACCATAATCCAGCAAGTTTGGTATTTTAGAACACCAAAGCAATTTCTGATGTTGAAGGCAAAGTATTCTACCAGTCTTTGGCAACATCTTCAAGCTCACCTCAGTCTCTAGTTGTCACCTTCTCTTTCTGAGCCTTCAGATTTTTCCTTTTGAGGGAGGGGGAGGGGGAGAGAGAGAATATCAAACAGGCTCCATGCCCAGTGCAGAGCCCGATGCAGGACTCAATCCCACCACTCTGAGATGACGACCTGAACCGAAACCAAAAGTCCAATGCTTTAACCAACCGAGCCACCCAGGTGCCCCAACTCTTCAGATATTTTTGAAACCTAAATTACTGTGTTCCTATCATCCACTTCTCTAGTCACCTTCTCCCATAAATCTCAATTATTCTCTTACTCTGAAGTGTTTTACTGTACTTACCAGATACCCTGAATTGAAAGAAACACGGCCAATTTATTTCTTAAAATATCATCTGTTTTTTTTCTTTAGTCTCCTTCTCCACAGTTAGGAGGGAGAATGCTTCTTCCCACTCCCAGTGCCTCCCTTCTTTCTACAAAGTGAGGAGGCTGGTAAGCACTTAACACATGTACTTAGGATTGCAAAACTGCCACCAACTGCATGATTTTAACATGCCCAGACAATACGCCATTTACCTCATTTATTCAAAGCAATCCGATAAATATTTCATAGTGACCAGAGCCGGCCAGGTGCCTTATAAATCATGCTGCCCTGCCCACAACCCAGACTGAGTCCGTGGTTCTGATCTGGCTATCAACCCCAGAGTTTAATGATCTGAGTTCTGTGCCTCAAACACGTTCCTTCATATTTTTATCATGGGAGTGCTATCTGCCTGGTTTCTGATTTAGGTTTCTGGCCTAGGCCGTGGCCATGGCAATGATGGGCTTATTCACGTCTCTATGAGTAGAGCACAGGGGCCACAATACAGGTAATAACACCAAGACTCCAGGCCCCAGCCTGGGGCAGCCTACCCTGGAGGGCCTGCTTTGTTTGAAGGATAACTAGGAAGCCATTTATTGCATACAAAATACTATTTTAGTGCCATCTGATAATCCATCTGTCTTTACTTTGAAGCATTCACAGTTGAGTGAAATCAAACTATAAAGCGTCCATACAGCTCTAATACAGATAAGAATGCATGTGTTTAGTATTTTCTCTATTCTCTTAGATATGCCTGCATAATCTTCATCTCCATCATAAATAGTGGTCAAAAGACACCATTAAGCCTGTGTCTTTACTGGGCTTTTCTAGTTTTATCAGTTATCTTTGAGAAAGGTAGTTACTGGGCACCTGGGTGGTTCAGTCAGTTAAGCGTCTGCCTTCGGCTCAGGACATGAGATCAAGTCCTATGTGGCGCTCCCTGATCAGTGATGGTCTGCTTCTCCCTCTCCCTCTGCCCCTCCTCTTGCTTGTTCTCTCTCTTTCTCTCTCTGTCTCACTCTCTCTCTCTCACAAATAAATTTAAAAAAAATTTTTTTAAGGTAGTTACTATGCTTCATGGTTCTAGAAAAGTTCTCACTAGGAAAGACCTGCAAGTGGTTTCATTTTCAGTGAACATACAACCTTTACTTGCTCCAATAAAGTAGTTCTGTTAAAAAAAAAACAAACACTACTTTTGTGAACAGGTTGCCATGATCAGTCTGCTCTGGAAGCCAGGCAGCCAATTAATTAGCCTTCCATAGAAAGTGTAAGAGCTTTCAGTTGCACCTGGACAAGAGCTGGGTTATTAGATGGTAAATAGGGAATCACTGCAAAACATCCTGGAATACAACTGTTAGGGCACTTGGTCTCAGATTGGCATATATAGTCCAGAGCAGAGAACAGGACAGGTCCTCAAAGGGGAACTGAAATAAGATCCTCCACCTGTTTTCTGGCAATAAACCAGACATGTTCTTGGCTGGCCTGTTAATACCTATTTCCTTTTGGAATAGAGAAAAAAGTCCCAATGCTTCGAAGAAATGCTAGAATCAGTCTATTTCAACAGCCTTACTTGACATGGGTGTGACACACATCCATCTAAGCTGGTGCACTTTCTCTGGTAAGACTGCCTCTCAAAAAAAGTCACATGGTTCATATAATCCACAGCATCATTAGAAAGCAATACCAATTCAAGGGTTTTTCTTTGTCATTATTTTTTTTAAGTAGGCTCCACGTTCAGCGTGGAGTCCAACATAGGGCTTAAACTCATAACCCTGAGATCAAGACCTGAGCTGAGATCCAGAGTCAGTTGCTTAATTGACTGAGCCATCCAGGCACCTCTAAAGGTTTCTCTTTTTAGATATGAGTCTTCTGGAAGCATATCTTTTATTTCCTGAAACTAAATAGCACTAACTTACATTTAACTCAGGCCGAATCACCAGAGAATTCACATTTGTATATGCATAATGTACATATGATGTAAATGGATTTCTATCTTCCTGTCTTTGCCTTAACTTGACGTTTGGGTTTGGCTGTACTTCTCTGTAAGCACTAACTAGCAGGACATGCTGGGTTGATGGGAGGAAATACCACATACTACAGCAGTCTGGGGCATGACAGCCTGGGTCTGTCAAGATGGCACGTCACTGCATACCAAGCACAAAGAGGCTCTAAATAAAATTTGATTTCCTTTTCATGATCACCTTATGGCAGAGTCCCCTCATCTCTTTTCATGCCACTGAATCAAACCTTACCTCAAGACTATTCCAGAAACTCCTCTGGAGGAGAATGAGATCAAGAATCCATATAAGTAGCTTAAGACAAAGAGAAAGGAAGGTACTCCAAAGTGGGTAACCATCACAAGCATGCGTAATGCAAAAGCGAACTCAGGGTTCCAGCTTTTTCAATAGTATCACATACTCCAAATCACAAAAGCCATAATAGAATCTAATGGAAGTACAAGGAAAACAGCATCATGTGAACTTGCCTGAGTGCAGAAGCACGTGTATTTGGAACTAGGAATCCTCTGTTGAGCAGCCATAAAGAGTATAATCACCTCCCTCACTGCCCTCATTCTTAATTCCCATGCCTGCAGCCCCAGAGATGACTGTACACACAGAGAAATGAAATTATATCCCAGTGTCTCTGGGGGAGCTGTATGCCCCATCACCAATGGCAGGGTAGGCTGACCATTTTGAAAGCTGAGTTTTTATATGTCAGCACGTACCTATATTCATTTCAACTTCCTGAAGCATTTATGAACATAAGTTAGTCATATTTCAGCCACAGTATGGGAGATAAGACAGCCAGGATATCTCATAGGTAGGTTGTGAGGAATAACTAATGAAAAAGTACTTTGCAAAATATGAAGTATGTTCCTAATGCTCTATAATATAAGATACTTTACTTGACCATTAGCCTACTTTATCCAAGCTCCCTGGAAGTAAAGGCAAATGCTACACATCATCAGCACAGCCTCCAGTTATGGATTAGATTAGAGAAAACAAACTCACTTTGGTCAGAGCTGTCTCATCCCACATGAAACCAGGTCATTAAATTTTTCCAGAGGACACCCAGTTCTTGGGGTCTCATGACCCCCATTTACCGTTCAAAAATAAACTTTGTAGTAAGGTAAAAGCAGATTTAATCCATTCATTTCTTCTGGAAAAACCCCACTAACAACATATTGATTTCCTTTTTCTTCATAAAGAAGGTAACTTATTACCAGATACTCAAGCCAAGGATAGTCTAATAAAGAGGCAGGGCAGAGTTGGAATTATAAATAAAGGCCTCTTACTTGCAATTCATTTTCAATCCTGAAGCCCAGAAACTAAGGCCACTTTGAAACACTGGGATACAACAGATAATGGGGACTAAACTATGAATATGAAGCTGACATCAGAGGAAAAAAAAAACAAATAAATAGGAAATGACACAGGCCTGGAGTTTCTGAAAAACAACCAAACCTTCTTGAAAAGCTAAAGCTACAACACGAATAAAATAAGCATCCTCTGTCTTAAGGATATTTATAATCAAAAGGAGATGACAAATAAGTAGGATCTATAGGACAAAGCCTTTTGTAAAATCTTATAGGAAGAAACTGTCACCATTCGCTTCCTGCACCTCTCCCACCCCACTCCCACAAAAGAAAGAAAACACCTCTGCTTTTAAAAAGCAAGCTCCCATTTGAAATCACATATACTCTGATGAAATGTTACAATGTCTGGAATTTGCTTGAAAATAATCCCATGGTGCTAGGAAGGGGAAAGCAGCAGAGATCAAACCTGAATGACCATGGATTGATACTTATTGTATATAGATTATGGGCGCTGGAAGTTTCTTCATACTACTTGTCATTTGAACATTTCCATGATAAGTTTATGAATTGCAATCTGCCTTGTAGAGCAACCTTAAATGCAGGTCATCATGAACAATAAGTGCTTTCTCACACTTGCTTTTCTCTAGAGAGCAGGAAGCTAAACCAACCTGTATGCTCAGCATTGGAAGGTGGACCCAGGCAGGAGGGGTCAGAAAAGCTCTGGAGGTATGGCTCATCAGACTCATCACCATCTGGCCAGGAGCTAGCTAAGGACATTTTATTCCTGACAGGAGACCTCAGACCAAGGATCCCATACAGGGTTATGAAAGCACCTGGATGTGAGTAACACAGGCAAAGCTAGCGGCTCTGTGACGGCCTCTCCAGAGACATCCATCCCCAGTTACCAACGTAAAACAGAATCATCCTGTGCAACTAACACCACACGGTGGAAGCTGGCATTAGAGGAAATAAGGTTATGTTCCATGGAACCCATCTGACGCCACAACTGTTCTGGAAGTCACAAAGTAAAAGCAAGCATGTACCCATTTCATGCTTTAGCTCACTCTTTGTACTGACTCTGGATCTTGCTAATATCAGGAATCAAAAATCACGAACAGATTTAGAGCTGATTTCTTCCCCTAAAGCCAGTCCCATCCAGCTTTTCTCTTTCTTTTTTTTTTTTCTACTGCAGATGTTGAAAAGCTAAACACACCATTGCCAGAGCATCTTGCAGCTATTTGTGGCCATGTGTGAAATGTATTGTCTGGGGCTGCAGCACCTAGATTGAAAGGAGGAACCATCAGACCGATATGCCAAGGAAGACAAAGCTGAATGATCTTTCACATTACCTGCTATGAAACATATATGTTTACATCATTAAGTTACGTTTTCGGTTATGTGCAGCCACATACCCTCTTACCAGGGTCAGGAAGAGAATCACTGTGTCTCTGAGCAGAGGAGAATCCAAAAGGGATATGCATGCTGATAAATGTTTAGCAATCAGTTCTCTCAAAGGCAAAGAGAAAAGACCTGATTTGTAGTATCTGCCAATTTCTGTGGAGTAAACACACTCACTGTGGCTAAGTTGAAGCTACCAGTGGGTGTCATTAAGTGTGGAGTTGGGAAGAAAGGCACATACACATCTCCTACCAGGACAAACCTACTCCAGCCCACCAAGGCATATGTTGTTTCTGAACTTTCCAGGAAACCAGGCTTAAGCAGATTGCTTAGAAACTGCTTATAAGCCCATAGAGAAATGATATCAGAAGGGGCCGTGTGGCTCAGGGGAGGGGGATGGAAAGGTGGAGAGAAATGGGAAAAGCCAAGTAATTTTGACTTCTAAATTTCCTCAGGGAACAAGAGGTCTGGAAGTCAACAACTTGGGAAGCAAATGTTTTGTGCTATTTGGTGATTGCCCTTGACTCTTAAATTTGTAACATGGAACCCTAAATAAAGTGCAGGCACCTCCACCTTTAACACTTGTTTAACGCTTAAGAGTCTATGTGCTATTTTCACACAGGTTATCTCACAGAATCCCCACAATCATCCAGGGACAAAGAAAGGGTTTTGTGTGGGGGTTTACAGATTAGGAAACTGAAGCACAGACATTAAATAGCATGTTCAAGGTGAGGCAGCTTCAGAATTTACCCCTTCTGGGAATAAAAATCTGTGATGCCTCTTCTCGTGACAACCTCCAACCAGTTTAGGGCAGAGTCACAGATACAGAAAAGGTTTCTCTTAGTGGACTTTGGATTCCGATTTCTGAAAAGAATGGTGGTTCATTATACAAACAAATATAGCAGTGTTTGTTTGTTTGTTTGTTTGTTTTCCCTGTATGGAGATCCTGTCCCTAACACAAACAAGAACAATACCCACAGGGATGGCCTGTGAAAAGTATTATCAGTTCTTACATTTATTCCTCAGATTGGAGTTTTCAGAATAACAGCTCAGGTTCCTGGCACTTGAGTTGCACTTGAGTTGCACTTACAGATAACCACTTACAAAATGAAAAGAGCAAATGAAAATTAGAAGCTTCTAAAAGAGGAAACTGAAAATCCTACAGAAAAGAATCATTTTCCATAATGGTCATAATTATCAGTAAAGGAGAGCCTCTGCTTAGCAAACTTCTCATTTCCTACTTGTATTTGTCTCTGCTAAACTCCAGCCTCTCCCTCAGAATAATGTCATCCCAAATGGGAAAAAAAATAATTACAGCCATTAGAGCAAATTCCAAGTGGCCCATATGACTAAGTGAAAAATGTCTGGTAAGTACCAGACACTGGAGTGATTTCAGAATCTAACGCTGTCTCTTTGCCACAAGACCCTAAATGCCCCCAGTTAGAGGGGAGGGGAGCTTTCATAGATAAGAATTCACCTCAATGGTGCAACTGCTATTACCTCAACAGTTGAGCGGGTAACCAGTCTCCTGAGAAAAGCCAAGTTCTGAAGTGCCATAAGGGAAGGTTAAGAGGAGGGAGAAAGAAAGAAGAGAGAGAAAGAGGCAGTATGGGGAAAGGCAGTCTTGGGGGTAACGCTGAATGGAGAGTGCCAATAAATACTCGAGGTGAAGGTAGACATAAGGTGAACTATGAAAGTTGGGAGGAATTATTCAAACCCAACGTGGTCTATTATGTAATGGTGTGCATGCACCAGGCTGTTCCATGTGGAGGGGCTGCAGAATAATGGGCATGTATGTTTGAGCAGAGTGGAAAGCTATCTGTCTCCAAACCACACAGAGGCTTATGGAATTAAGAACAATACTAGGGACATTTTGTTGCTGCCCTAGGTCTTCTGGGTAGACTCTGCTCAAGGAATACACGTCATGTACGAGAATATCCGCTATTACCAGAGGAGCTGCTGATGGCTGGAGCCATCTCCGAAGCTGCTTGTCCCCACCATGCCCTGGGCCCAGAGCCTGGTAGCAGCAGTAAAAAATAAGGTATAGGAAGCAATTGCTGCATCACATACTTTCACTACTACGGTACTCTTTCCTAATGCAAATCAACCTTCTCTGCACCAAAAAAGATTGGAAGCAAAGATGAGTGGCATGTTAGTATAAAAACTCCCAATGCCTTTCTTTGGTAGAGCCCTAAAGCCTTAAGTCTGCAGATGAGCTCTCCAAATTGCTTTTCTGGAGCTTCCAAGACTGTAGAATGAATGTATAACTTGTTTAAAAAGTTTTAAGTGGATGGGATGCTTGAGTGGCTCAATGGTTGGGTGCCTGCCTTAGGCTCTGGTTGCGATCCGGGATTCTGGGATCGAGTCCTGCATTGGGCTCCCTGTAGGGGGCCTACTTCTTCCTCTGCCTGTGTCTCTGCCTCTCTCTCTCTCTCTCTCTCTCTCTCTGTCTCTCTCTCTCATTAATAAATAAATCTTTAAAAAAAGTTTTAAGTGGAGCAAGTCTTCTGTCAGGTAGAAATAGGAAGGACTGAGAATTTTAGGCAGGAATCTGAAGAGACCTAGTTACTGTCAAGAATTTGTTAAATATATTGCTCAAAACATACCAGTATTACACCCTCGATGTTACAGATGGATTTAGGGGGTGGGGAATAATATCCCTTGAGCTATATCCCAAGGATCAGAAAAAAACTGAAGCTCAAAGATGTAGTAGCTCAATGGTTACATAGGATTTTAATCAAGAGAAGCAGAGGCCTGGTGACACTGAAGTGAAGAATCCATGCCAGTTATCAATGTATTGTCTCGTAGCTCCAAATTCGTCTATAAATACACCCTCGCAGGGGCAGCCTGGGTGGCTCAGCGGTTTAGTGCCCGCCTTCAGCCCAGGGTGTGATCCTGGAGACCCAGGATCTAGTCCCACGTCGGTTTCCCTGCGTGGAGCCTGCTTCTCCCTCGGCCTGTGTCTCTGCCTCTGTGTGTGTGTGTGTGTGTGTGTGTGTGTGTGTGTGTCTCATGAATGAATGAATAGAATCTTAAAAAAAAAAAATACACGCTTCGAGGTAACAAGTGACGATTTCTCCTTTAAGGCGAGCACAATGCGTACTTGGCCAGTAGAGGGCGCTGGAGAGACATTGCAGGAGAAAAGGGTTTCTTGGCTGTTTCTGGCCATCGCGCAGTGTGGGTCAGCGGTGTGGACGTGAGGAAGTTTGGGGAAGAGGTCTGCTAGTAGACGACTCCGAATAAGCGCAGGACGTTAAGATGTCAATCAGCTTCTTCCTCCGGCCACCTGACTGCTTGCTCAATGAGTTTAGGAACAAACTGGCTATGGTGGCGGGCACAGAGGCTGCGCATGGGCTAGCCGACAGCAGACATCGACTTTCCCTTAACCGGCTGATGACGGACGTCAACTCTAGGCCCAGATATGGCACCATTTCGCGGTAGGCCCAGCCAGCCTCCATCGGCAGGTTGATTGGACCTCTTCCACTATAGAGGGGGCAAATACATCCCTACTAAAATAAGGATGTTTTATGGGACTGTGTTTGCCTTCCTTGCCAGTAATGCTTTGCTTCTGCCAGCACCGCCACCATACATGGACTCTCAGAGGCCTTATCTAGCATCATGGCAGTCCACACAGCCTTGCCTCTGATCAGGGAACTCATCTCACAGCAAGGAAGTGCACCACTGGCCTTGTACCCCTGGAAATAACTGGGCTTATGACATCCTCCGTTCCCCACGAGCAGCTGGCCTAATGGAATGGCCTACCAAAGACTCTGTCACAGTGCCAATTGGGAGAAAGAAAATGCTTTCCTAGTATGGAATTAAGTCTCACAAAATGCAGTGCATGCTTTAAACCACAGGCCACAATGTGGTGCCATGTCCCCCACACCCAGAATATCCTGTGCAGGCATCCTGAGAGCTGGGGAGGGCCAGAGGGGCTTCTTTCACTATTGTACCTAATAACACACTTCTTGAATTCTGGCTTCCCATTCCAGGAATTTTGAGCTCTAGTGATTTGGAGATACTAGTTCCTGAGGGAGGAATGCTTTCACCACACACGTATTTCCACTGAACTGAAGTTGAGATTGCCACCTGGACATTTCAGTCTCCTTGTACCACTGAACAAACTGGCATAAAGAAGGGTTAGTCCATTAACTGGAGCGATTGATCCCCGCTACCAAGTAGAAATCTATTTATAGCTACACACTAGGAAGACTTCGTATCAACAAACAAACAAACAAAAAACCCCAGAAATGTCTGGACCTACGTAAGGAGAGATTTTATTTGAAGAGACTATTGCAATAGGGGGAGGGGACTACAGCCATAGAGAGAATATTCCAACCATAAGGTCTGCAAGTGTCTCAAAGGTCAGGTGGAAAGGGGTTTTCTTCTATCAGAAGGAGTAAATAAGGCTAGAAAGAAATGAATGCGGGAGAGTGGGAAGAGCATGTAGTACATAATTGGACAAATGATCAAGGAATGTCTTTCTGTTTGCAGTGAGCCGATTTTTGGGAGGGGTTGTTAAAGAAAGGGCCTTTGGCATTCTGATGCTCACTCAGACTTAGAGTGAATCACAGTTCAGGGACCTGTGGGGAGGGGAGAAACTGGATTAAAATTTGGTCAAGCCTAAAGATAACTGGTGTTGTTCAGGTTGATCTAAGGGAACAAACAGTTGAGTTCAACTAATGAGACGAAGAATGGGAATTTGAAAGGTCTGTGTCGGGCCTCATCGTAGGGAAGCAAGGTGGTCATGCACAAGTCTTGCCTAAGTCATGCACAGAGGAGAGATTCTTTGCAATAAGCCATTCACTAGAACATAGAAGAGTGGAGGGGGTTCTTTCTCCCCCTCAGTTTTACTGAGATATGATTAATCTATAACATTGAATAAGTTTCAGGCAGCCTGGTGGCTCAGCGGTTTACCGCCACCTTCAGCCCAGGGTGTGATCCTGGAGACCAGGGATCGAGTACTACCTCGGGCTCCCTGCATGGAGCCTGCTTCTCCCTCTGCCTGTGTCTCTGCCTCTCTCTCTCTCTCTCTTTCTCATAAATAAATAAAATCTTAAAAAAAGAATAAGTTTCAGGTGTGCAAGGAGTTGATTTTATACATGTACATATTGCAAGATGACTACTACCATAGCATTAGTTAACCTCTATCCAGTCAAATAATTACCATTTCTTTTTTGTGGAGAGAACATTTTAGGTCTCTCTTAGCAACTTTCCAGCACATAATACAGCTTTAATAGCTGTAATCACTATGCTGTACATTAGACCCCCCAGATTTTTTAATAATTAGAAACTTATATGCTTTGACCAATATTTCTTCCACCCACCAGCCTTTAGTAACGACCATCTCTCTAGTTCTTTCTCCCACTTCCACTTTTAAGGATCATTGTGATTATGTTGGGCCTACTCAGATAATCCATGGTAATCTCCCATTTCAAGGTCAGCTGATTAGGAAGTTTGCCATGTACCATAAGATAATTCACAGGCTCTGGGAGTTGGCACAGGGACATCTTCGAGGGGGGGCATGTATTCCACTGCCTACACTTGGGGTTGGGATGAGCTTCATTCAAAGAAAAAAATGTGTCTTTTGATGGGGACATAGTATTGTTATCTTTGGAATGCAAAAGGGTGTTTATCTTATGGTTAGATGATGAGTGTTTATGTGGCAGTAGGAGCATGTTCTCTAATGTTATGTCTTTTGTCATGTCTGTCCTGGGCAACACTGTCCAATTGCCACCCATTCTCCAGAGAAATGTTGTTTAGCTGGAAAGGCATCATTTATACTTTGGCCAGCTTCTCAGGTACCTGGTATTGGCTCTCGTGGGGATGGATTATGAGTGGAATCCAGCATTGCTGTGAAAAAGTAATCAGCGTAGATAAGCACGATATGTTACCTCAAAATTTCACATGACATCTATGCATCTATCTTCATCTGAGAACCTGTTGACATACCTAATGAGACCATTATACAATTTGTAGATATCACTGGACATGTGATAAGGAAGGTGATAATACAAAGAGCGAATTCCTAGTGGGTAAAGAGTTGATCAGTGCTCATTTCCTTCAAATCAGTAACTTGCCATGAAGATGACCATGCTGGGGCAGGTGAGGGAGTAGGTCATATCTGAATAGGAAAATGCAGAGTTACATGTATATTCAACAGTGGCCTTTTAGGCTGAATTTAGTTTCTAAAGATTCTTTTTAATTTTTAAAAATGTATTCATGAGAGACACAGAGAGAGGCAAAGATATTGGCAGAGGGAGAAGCAGGCTCCCTGCAGGGAGCCTGATATGGGACTCAATCCCAGGGCTTCCAGGATCATGCCCTGAGCCAAAGGCAGACACTCAACCACTGAGCCACCGGGCACCCTAGGCTGTATTAGTTTCTAAAATATACAAGAAAGGAGAGATGTTTCCAAGACTTAGCTTGCCTATTTGTCCTGCAGAATAGTTTGTGGTTTGTGGTAGATAAGTTGGTACAGATTTTGTAAACAAACCAGAGATGAGCAACATTATACTAATTTTTAAAGAATTTCACAAAGCTATGAGTGAACTGTAAAATCTCTTAATATGTTGTCAATATGGACACGGATGCCACCTTTACTCCTTCACACTGGATTTGTTTCACTAGGATGCCATTTCGCAAGGCACATGTATAGGCTGTCACTTACCCCCCTCCCAGACATTCAGGATTCTGTTCTCTTTAGCACAAGTAATAATCTCTCTGGATACAAGAGACCACTAATCAGTATATCCTTTCACATTAATTGAATGTAAGTGAGCAATTTAAAGATGCTCAGTCAGCTCTTTAGTGATCACATAGCTTGGGCATGGGTTTGGTCACTGCTCTTGATGGCTCACTTCATCTTGAGGACATAGTTTGGGATGCTGCTTTAGTGCCACTGTGTGTTGTCATATAAGGATAAGGCAGTCCATATGTGATGCTATCACTAGGCCCATCCCCTTGCTTGAGATGCCCCCTTTTCCATATGTCTGAGTTTTGTGACATGCTCAAGGCTCAGCTCAGTTGTCAAGTGTGTCTTTAAGCTTCTTCTCATCAACCAGGACCACAGCAAATCCCTTCTCAGAAATTTTATGCCTTTCCACGTCTAGTTGCTCCCTTTGGTACTGTATAGTTTCCTGAGTTATGTTGTCTGATCTACATCATAGACTCAAAGGATTGTTAATTGACTGAGTTGATTGATGACGGTCTGGTCTAGGCTGGTAGCACTGGGAATGAATGAAAAGAAAGAGAGAGATGATTGATTGTATATGCGGTAGTTGAGGAAGAGGGCTGAGCTAGAGTAATGCTATTATTTCAAGGTTGGTAGCCCCCATCCACCTGCTGTCTGCTAGTATAGATGTAGCACTCAACTAATTCTTCTTGAACTTCGTTGTATTCACTTCAACTGGCACCTTTTCTCTATCGTTTTGGAATTTATCCAAAGTTCCAAGTGTTGAGGCTTGCCCTTTTCAGATGTTGCAGGGAATAGTATCCATATAAGTCCGCCACCCCATGCTCCCTATTCTCCACATGCATCCTATATGGCTAAATTGTGTTCACAACTACCCCCTTCCTTGCTCGTATTCTCTGCTCTACAATAACTCTCAATGCCCTAACTTCTTCTCTGACTTCTCCTATCACTGTATTTCTGCCCTAGGCTAAAATTTGGGAGAGAAAAACATCTGACCCTATGAAGCCTGGAGTATTATATCTATCCAGGGCTTTTTCCTTTACCTGTAGGAACATTCCCAAATTATGTCTTTCTAATGGGGGAATTTCAAGCACTAGCAGAAAAATAGTCTATAGAAAAGTAAACTTTCTCTTTAAAGGGCAAGACAGGGGTGCCTGGGTGGCTCAGCTGGTTAAGTGGCTGCCTTTGGCTCAGGTCATAACCCTGGGGTCCTGGGATCAAGCCCCACATCAGGCTCCCTTCTCAGCAGGGAGTCTCATTCTCCCTCTCCCTCTGCCCCTCCCCCTGCTCATGTGCATGCTCTCTTGCTCTCTTAAATAAATAAACAAAATCTTTAAAAATAAAGGACAAGACAGTAAATATTTTAGGCTTTCCAGGACTTCTCACAACTGCTAGACCAGGCTGCTATAGTCAGAGAATATGTAAATGAATTGGTTTGGCTGTGTTCCAGTAATATTTACAAAAATGGAGCAAGCCATATATAGCCCATTGACCACACTTTGCTGAATTCTGGGGCACAGACTTATTTTTGACATTCCCAATATTTCTCAAATCATAACACAAAAACTATGGCCATTTTCCTTGATCTATCCATCTACCCACCAACTTACCTGCCTACCCACCTTGCATTTCTGGAGCAGGAAATTTTGTCATATGCAGAAACAGCAAGGAAGTATGCATTTCCATTGAGAACACTGGTTATGAATGTTACAGGTGCTGTCGTCTCAGAGAGAGCTACCGAGGCACCTTCCAGAGACCCCAGGGGTTGGTGACTCATAGGTGTAGAATTAGAGATAGGAAATTAGGAGTGTCTGTCAGATGCAAAGACTCTATTCTTGGAAACCTGCTTAATTTTATGCAGGAAGTTTTATGCTGCAAAAGTGGTTTAGAACAATGATACTTTTTGCAATAATGAAACCGAAGCTAGCTGCCTGAGAGTTTTATTAAGTAGCCCAAGGAACAACTTCCTTAGGCAGTGTTTTTTTTTAAGTAAACTCTATGCCCAACCTAGGGCCTGAACTCATGACCCCAAGATCAAGAGTCCCATGCTTTACAGACTGAGCCAACTGGGTGCCCCTGGTGGGTGTTTCTGTTGTTGTTCTTAATACTGTCCAATTGAATTTTTATTCCTAAGACTCTTTTGTTTGTCTTATGATAATATAGGATTATAACACAAAACATAGTGTGCTTTAACAAAACTGGCTTTTTAAATAGCTCGTGCTTTTCTTCAGGTACGCTAAGTTTGTGGATTTACATATAACACGTGACATTTTAGTTTGATGTTATCACCTTGCATGGGCTGTAATTCCCAGTTACTTAATCAAACAGCAATCCAGGTGTTGCTGTCAAGGTATGTTGGAGACGTGGCTAACATCTATGATCAGTTTAGTTTAAGTAAATGAGAGGACACTTGATAATGTGGGTGGGCCTTGTCCAATCAGTTGAAGGCCTTAAGAGCAAATGTGTTTGCCAAAGAAGTTTTGCCTCAAGATTGCAGCAGTCTCCAGCCTGCCAGCTGGCCCTGTGGATTGCAGCCTCCACACTGCAACAGTGACTCCTGCCCGAATTTCTAGGTGCCCAGCCTGCTGTACAGATTTCAGAATTAATAACACATTCAGCTTAAAAGAGTAGCCTGACTAGTGGTAATCTCAAGTATGAAACTTTCAGATATTTTTTTGAGCAGAGTACTTGGCTTATTTCTGATGCAAGTGAATCTCAGGACAGGGATAGATTCTGGGATGTGGGGGTGGGTGTCAGGCAGGGGCCAGGGCTAGAAGTCCACCTTGCAGGCAGGAAAGGCCTCATCCTGCATGGACGTAGTGCTGTTGCAGCCCAGCACCATGATACCCAGTGCGTGGTGCCAGATGTGAGTCTCCCTGTACCACTCATGCATCACCACTGAGTCAGAGTGGCAACCCAGGGTCACCTGGAGCTCACTATCTCATAGTTGCTTGTCAGCCACAGAACCTTTCAGTGGGGCAAATAATCCACTCAGATAGGTTACAGAAACATACTTTGCTAAGAATTCTCTTGTGAAAGGAGCACCTGGGTGGCTCAGTCAGTTAAGCATCTGCCTTTGGCTCAGGTCATGATCCTGAGGTCCTGGGATCGAGCTCCACATCAGGATCCCTGCTCAGTGAGAAGTCTGCTTCTCCCTCTCCCTCTGTCCCTTCTCCCTTTGCTAGTGCGCGCTCTCCCTCTCTCTCTTTCTCTCTCTCAAATAAGTGAATAAAATATTTTTTAAAAAGAATTCTTACTGACTGGGGTCAACATAGACAGAAATTTAACCAGGTTGATAAAGGGTGAATTAGACACTAGAGAGTGATGGTGTGGTGCAAACTCTCTGTCACTGACACCCATGAACCTGTTTGAACTGCAATCACTCCATAAAACCATCTAGAGGTTCTTATTATCTACATAGCAGATGAAACATTAAAATAAGAGGTGCTTTCTTGATATCTTAGCTGTCTCTTCCCAGCAACTAAAGGATTATGGTTCTCCATTCAGCCTTCTTTGTGCCAAAAAGCAACACTAAATACAATCAGAACAATGAATCTCACATTAAAATCTTTGGATTTAATTGCAGTGGTAGAGCTAGAATACCTGACATGCTTAACCTCTGTATCAGCCTATGTCCAGTCAGGAGATAGAAACTAGTTATTGGGATCCCTGGGTGGCGCAGCGGTTTGGCGCCTGCCTTTGGCCCAGGGCGCGATCCTGGAGACCCGGGATCGAATCCCACGTCAGGCTCCCGGCGCATGGAGCCTGCTTCTCCCTCTGTCTGTGTCTCTGCCTCTCTCTCTCTCTCTCTCTCTCTGTGACTATCATAAATAAATAAAAACTAAAAAAAAAATAAAAAATAAAAATAAAAAAAAAAGAAACTAGTTATTTAAACAGGAGGAGTTTAATACAAAGACTTATTAACCTACCATAAGGGTAACTATAGGACATAAGAAAAATTGATACTGTATCCTAGGGCTGAGGGAGAGTATCCAAGAAAGGACAAATTTGCAAAGGGGTCTTGATCTCCAGGGCCAGGGTTCAGATCTTGTTGATGATGTAGCTGGCAGCCTACTGGATGGCAGAGAAGTTTCTTGGCTGACCTGAGCTAGACACAGTCCTCAGTCCCTGGGCAAGCAGGAAGTAACCATCGGAATACAGTAGAGCTGTCAGGATGCAGACCAGCCTCAGCTAGTGGGGATGCAAGGGCACACAGAGAGAGCAGGGTCCCCAGTGGTGACCCCCCAGGGAACCAGTAGGGCTACAGCGAATGGTCAGGTACACAGTCACGTAGAAGACTAAGGGTGCCATCGCAGGAGGCCTATAGAATGTGGATACCTGTCAAGAGGACCGGGCATCAGAAGGGCCAAGAAATACAAACCTGGGAGGGCCATAAGATCAAAGGGAATCAGGGTATGGGTATACGGAGGCCTGGAATTCATGGTGTCCAGGTTAAGATGGCATCAGGTAAGTCATCACCAGACCAGGTAGCAGCTGTAAGGTCACGAGGGACCACACATCCTGGTTCTGTGGCTGGGCTAGTGCACCCCCAGATATACTCACAATCACAGCTCACATTGTTAACCCACCTCAACAACTGGAAACAGCAAGAAAGCCCCTTCCCCGGCAATGTACATCTTATATTGTCTGCTAAAAAGCTCAACATCTGCTCACTGTAAAGAAGGAATGCCTGAAAGGGTTTTGTCCATTGCTGCAGAGCATGTACTGAAGGGTAGATTTGGAGCTGAGAGGCAATATGTTGGTAAATGGCACAGCCTATCCCTTTGGTTACGCTGCTTCCATCTGCATCCCTCTACATACATTTGAACTCTTATAACAGCAAAACAACAATTTCTAACTACTAGATACACCATTTTTTTAATGTTTTCACAGTTCCCTCAAATTAGATGACTCAGAGTCCCAAGTCATTGGTATCCATCATGAGCTTTATTAATTACTCAACTGCAGGAAGGCACCCATTGAATATTATTACCTAAAGGCTAAATTGTAAAGTTAACCTCCAATAACTTGTGCATAAAATATAGGAAGCAGGATAGAGAAAAAGAGTAGTGAGTATAGACAAACAGACACATACATAGAATAGAGAAAATCTGCAAAGCTATTGGAGCCCTTGTTTCTATAACTGGTCTCAAGGTATTTTCCAATGACCACTTTCAAATTTCCCTCACCGTTGGCCAAAACCATAGGTGCTTTGGGTTCTTTACCTGGTGGAGAGACCAAAACCATTTCCCCAGTGTCTGAGTCCTAAATCGGCCTACTTTGTTGTTGTTGTTGTTGTTGTTGTTGTTGTTGTTGTTGGGACAAAATGGTTTTTCATTGACTTTACTATGAGTAGGCAGAGTAAGGGCCCCACAAAGATGTTCATATTCTAACTCCTGGAGCCTGTAAATCTATTATAAAACAAATGGGAATTAAGGTTGCTAATCAACTGACTTGAAAGTAGGGAGATTGTCCTGGACTATCTGCTTGGGCCAAGTGATTGTTGTGGATTACCAGATTGGGCCAGTCTCACTATGATTCTTAAAAGTGGAAGAAGGAGGCAGAAAAGGGAGAGCCAGAGATGGTAGTGTGAGGACTCAGCCTGATACTGCTGGTTTAGAAGGTAGAGGAATGAAGCCATGAGCCAAAGAATGTGGGGAATTCCCTAGAAGCTAGGAAAGGCAAGGAAATAGATTGTGCCTTCAGAGCATCCAGAAGGACTGTAGCTCTGCCAACATCTTGATTTTAGCCCAGTAATACCCATCCTGTACTGACTTCCAGAACTGTAAGATAGGAAGGTTGTGTTTTAAGCCATTAGGTTTGTGGTAATTTGTTTTAGAAGCAAAAGAAAACTAATACACTGTCAAAGAAAGTTTTCACATCCATGGACTATTTAGAAATGTGACCTGGGCAGGGGGGGCACCTGGGTAGCTCAGTCACTTAAGCATCTGCTTTCAGCTCAGATGATGATCTCAAGGCCCTGGGACTGAGTCCTGCTCAGTGGGGAGTCTGCTTCTCTCTCTCCTTCTGTTGCTCCCTCCTACTTGTTTGTGCACATTCAAGTACTCTCTCTCTCTAACAAATAAATAAAATCTTTAAAAATATAATAAAAACAGAAAACTGACCTGGGGGCGCCTGGGTGGCTCAGTTGGTTGTGCATCCAACTCTTGATTTCTGCTCAGGTCATGATCTCAGGGTTGTGAGATCAAGTCCATGTCGGGCTTCACACTGGACATGGAGCCTGCTTAAGATTCTCTCTCCCTCTGACCCTCCCCCCCAACAAATAAATAAATACAATCTTAAAAAAAAAAAAACCTGATCTGTAAATTAGAGAACTAGTTAAAATTCATTAATAAGTAACAGCTACTGAGTCACTTAAAAATTATTCTAGTCTTTTATTAAAACAACAGTATAGCAGGCAAATAGTGTATACAGCACTTGGACTTTCTTCTCACAGGACAATGATGGATTCCAGCCATGCCATCTGTCCAGGAGGACAGATCTTCCCTGTCACAGATATCCCGACCCTCTTCTTCACCTTTTGACTTAGCCTGCATTCTGGAAGTGCTACGTGCTAACAAGCAGCATATTCAGGATGTCTAATACTCTACACTCCACACCACACATTTCTAAATCTCAAAACTACTGTCATCTTCATTTTCCTTTCCAAGCAAAATCACTTTCACTCACTCTTTACTAAAACTCTTGCTTTCATTGCCTATGCGACTGAGCTCCAACTGAACTCTTCTAGAGAAGAGAATCTCAAAATTGCGAAACAAAACTGTAATTCCTCTCCTCCAAGTGTAACTCCAGCCTTATCCTTCAAGCACTGCAACTGCTGAAGTACTATGCAAGTTGAACACATTTCTCATCATTGCGTCTGTGGCACTTTCTTTCATGAGACTGATTAATTCCATCTAGAAAGCGCCCCCTCTCGCATCTGCCTCAGGAATCTCCAGGTCTCATTCAGACCTCCTTCTTGATACACCATGTTGTGAACAATAGAATTCCTTAACTTTCCAATCTGGTTTTCCCTTTTGAGGGCATTTTCTAATCTTCTTACACTTACTGTGTTCCAGCTTACCTCTTTAGGGATCTCTGGAATTAAAAGCATCAACAAGCTGTTGGATGAATACAACCATAACAAAAGCATACTCCATACACAAGGGGGAATACACCTGTGCTAGTAAAGGTAGAACCAAAAATTCAGTCCCTCTGTGTCCTGTGAGAAAGCCTTTTAGCATGAGTAATCTGTAAGTAATATATTCCTAACAAAGGTGCAAGGTGTTACAGGTTCACTGCCTCAGAGGTGAGAAAATGCTAGGTGACAGAGATGGCACCTACATACTATCAGAACTCCAAATCCCTAAATTGCATGGAGTTCCGACAGAATAATGACCACCTCGGGATCCATGAGGCTTTAATCCCTGAAGCAGATCATCTCCAGGCACAAATTTTATGACACTGTATTAAACAGGCACAAGTTTTATAACGTAGTATCAATAGGTGCAAGTTTTATGACATTGTACAAAATCAGTAATGAGTAAGACTTACAAATCCTACAAGGCCACCTTAAAGTGTACGCTATTTATTCCTTAAAGGAATAAAGCCAACTTTGCTAAAAGATATGGAGAAATAAAAGAAATCCAGAATTAGTCTTATAATGTTGAATGCAGAGTATTGTTCAAGGATTCAGATAAAGTCTGAATGAGACCTTTGAGGCAAAGCAAGTGTCTCTCTGAGAAGACCAGAATGACCAAGAACAGCTTGCTAGGAAAAAGGAAAAAATGGGTCAGTTTCTTAAGGGCAAATAAGTTCTCCATCCTTACAGTTTGAGCTTGATGGTTATATACTTTCATGCTCCTTTGACATTGAGGAAAAGGAGGAGTTTAAGAAACAATTTGGAGACTTGACCCAGTGTTATAGTCTCATTTGCGTATTCACAAAGGATTCATTGAGTTACCCGCTTAATTTACTATTTATTGATAGGACCACAGCAACTGTTTTTTTTGTTTTTGTTTTTGTTTTTGTTTTTTTGTTGTTGTTGTTTGTTTTTTTTATTGCTAGGACCTAGGCAATTGGTGTTCTTGTTTTTGTGGGTTTTTTGGTCAGGACTTCAGAAACTAACTTTTTTCATCAAATCACTGAGTATGATCAGAAAAGTGATTTCTGTGTGTGTGTGTTATGTTTTTATAAGTTTCTGAAGGAAAGGCATTCGTGAATATAAGAAACAAAAAGCATAATGAAACCCCTTTAGAAATATAAATCATTCCAATATACAACAGCAAAATCCACCAAGATATTCTGACACACTACAGTAGCTCTCCAAATTTCTCAAGCATTAGACAATCTCTATCAAATTGCTGTTCCAACCTGTCCCCACCAGAGTTTCTGCATTACTAGGTATGTGGTGGGACCTAAGAATCAAGAATCTGCATTTCTAAAGAGGTTTCTCCATGCTCCTAATGCTGCTGGCTCAAGGGCTGCATTTAAAATCCACTACACTAAAAATAAAGTAAAATAAAAATAAAATAAAATCCACTGCACTAGAATATGGAGAGCACAATTGTAGTCTACTAGAAAAGAACGTTTATCAGGTGGAACTGTGGTATTGAAGTGTCTGTATTAGGGTTAGGAATGGAGATTTTTCCAAGTGTTTCTGCTTGAACTCTGGTCCTGAATGCCAACTACCTCTTCATCTTTGGCTAGAGATCAGACTTTTTCTTCCATGGAGGAAGTGGTAGCCAATGAGGCAATCAAGCAGATGTGTACAACCAGGAGTCCATCCCACTTATTTCTCCTGAGGGATCTCCCCTGTTTCTGTGCTCTGAGACTGGGAGTTCTCTTCCCTTTTCAACAGCTCTTCGAATATCTCATTGTGCATGTAAAAGAAGATGTACCCGGTGCAAAGTCTGGCCTCCTGCATCAGAGCTTCTTGGATACTTGATACCTGGAGATCATTGTATGTGAACCACACTTGCCTCTCAAAGTCATAGGCATCACTGATATAATGGCCTGAATTTGGGGTCTTCCCCAGATGGCTGACAACACCAATGAGCCGATAGGCATAGCGATCATTCACCTTCGCATTTCTTTTTGATTTCTTGGCTTTAGTTTCTGTCTTCTCCGTATCTAAAACTTTGTTTCCAGGGTTTTTAGTGGAACACGATGCACCTTGGGAATTTACTCTGGCCTGCTGGGGACCTAGGTTTGTGGGTCTCCTGAGGTTCTGCATGTACCACTGAGCATCTGGCTTCAAAAGGATCTGAAGCAGTGCCTGCTGAAGGGCTTGTTCGTAGATCCTCATTGCTTCATGCTGCTGTGTCCGTTCAGCCGCTTTTTGGAATTCTGTTTTTTTTGAAATTTTGGGTTTTTTACCTTCAAAAAAGTCTTCGAGGATCTTAGCAACACTCTCAAAATTTACAAACATGTCAGTTTTGTCGTATTTCTTTTGCTTTAGATTTTCAGATGCTTCTTGAAGATAGGCTTCAGCCAGGCGTATTTCTGGACTACTGGTGGGTTTACCATCTTTGTCATGGATCAGAGAAGGGGACACTGCTTCCAGATCCATCATTAAGCCAGCAAATAGCTCTTTTTCAATGAGTGCTCCATTTCCTAAGTTCAGCAATTTGGACTCTGTTATATTCTGTTCAGAGCTTTTGCCCAGGTCCTTTTTCTGTTGTTCTCTGCTGGACCCGTCATAGAAAATCTGGCATTTCTGTGGTTCAGACCCTTTTTCTGGTCCAGCATGCGGAACTGGGGAGTCACTGGATGCCGAGGCCAACTTTGATGAAGCTGCTGATGGACAGATGGTGCCAGCACTCATCTTCTGAAAGAGTTTTAGGATTTGGAAGTCCCTATTATGCGCATTCTTGCTTACAGGAAAGGGTGGTTTCGTACTTTCATTACAATGAGACGATAACTTTAGATACTTGGAAATAACAACTTCCTGATCATCCTTCCTTAGCGACCAAAACTCGTTGAAGATATAACGTTTCAGGTGAACAATAAGAACCCTGGGGAGCCTACTGAATTTGTGCACTGCAACAGAACTCCTGTGCTGACATTTCTCACATCTGTACTCAAGTTCTTCTGCTCCAAAGAAGAGATCAAAGGCTGACTGAATAGACAAAGGAAGTGCTTTCATTCCCCGGGGTAGATTGATGGATAGATAATTACTCACTTCCGTCTTCAAAATTACCTGACCACATGCTTGACAAATAATAGAGCGCAGCAACTCAAACTCAAAATTAGTGATGATGGGACAAATGAGTACTCTGGTGGTACCACTGCCAGCAAAGACCTGTTGAGCTGAATTGTCCTGCTCAGATTCAATTTTCATTTTCCAAAGTGTGTTTATTTTCCCCATGTTCTCTTTCATCTGATCCAAAAAGTGACCTAAAAACTCATGAGCATCATTTTGTATATTGCCAGAGAATATTTCTGCAACTGTTGAAATGGCCTTTTTAATATTTACAAGTAACCTCTCCTTGATTTTTATGTTATAAATATTTTTCAAAACAAACAGCTGTGCCAAGCACATCCTAAGAGCATCAAGGGGAATTTTACCCCACGGGAAATCCTGGCTGAATAAATCATCAGCAAATGATGGAATGGAAAATAAAGACTGTAAAACGGCATTCATGTAACAGGTGTTTCCCAAATTGGGGAGGCCTTGCCATAGTTTCTCTGGGTAGAAGTTGAAGGTCATCTTGAATTTGTCCCACTCTGGGTCATCTGCATTATACCTTGGTTCCAACAGAAATGTCAAATATATTTTCTCAGAGAGCATCTGAAGAAGACTTTTGCCATCTAGGTAAGGCTCTCCAGGAGAAATGGACTTGAGTAAGGGCTCAAATTCTAATTTCTGATTCTTTTTTAACAGTTTTAACCTCAGTTTTTTCTTCTCATCATGACTTACATACCTCAAGGGGTTTGTCTGGGATTTCTTCTTTCTAACAGAGTCACTCTTTTTCGGTGTTTTCCCACTCATCTCTGAGCCAGATGATAGCATCTTTTTCTTCTTCCCGTCTCCACTCTCTGGTAAATCTTTGCAACTAAGTCTTGATGACTTTGATGTAAACAAAGGCATCTTCTGAAGGTCAGGTGTTCCACTTCCTTCTCTTGTCTCAAAAGATCCACTACCTGGCTTCTTGCATGCTCTGTGGAAGGAGTTTTTGTTAATTTCCTTTGGTGTTGTCATGCTGGCAAAGATACCTCCATCCTTAACAGGTCTCATGGATGGCTGAGTATTATTTTGATGGACTCTATCCAGGAACATCTTCAACTCTTTAGCATCTTTGGAAGATAATCGCTCAATAAACAAGAAGTTATTATTTTGGAAAGTTAAGTGCAGGTGATTTTGCTTTTTTCCATAGGATCTAAGGACCACATTTTTAATATTATTACTTAGCTGAAAAGTTAGATATTCTCCATTGGTGAAATAGACAACCAGTCTAATCTTCTTCTTTCCTTCCACTGTTTCAATGTATGCTTCTCTGGAGCTAGACATCCCCTTCTTCTTGCTCCATATTTGAACAAAACCATGTACCATTAGAGTAGCCATACTTTCTTTACAAATAAAATGCAAGTATCCTGAATTATTGACAATCTCAAAGTTCCAGTTTGTTTTGCAAGCTCACTTTTGGAGACAGCACCTAGAGATATTCCTTAGTTTTCTATAAGAAAGGTCCTATTTCTAGTGTTGGTTTTATACTATTGCCTCTTCAGGTTCTGAATGTCCAGTTATTTAGTGATAAAACCAATGCTGTTCAAGAGCTGTACATGATTACACGAGGGAAGAGTCTTGATTTCCAAGGCAAGGCAGCTACTGGAAAAGAAAATCAAGAAAAATTATTTAAGCTATCATAGAATGCTTGGATAGAACTCAAATTCTACTCATACACTAAACCTCCTTTCCAATACTAGATTCTATTCTGATTAATTTCCCCACTTCAACTGAAATTATTAAACACTTGAAAGACTTTCAATACATAGCTGAAAAGCAAAATGAACAGTGTCTCAAGTGTAGGCATATAACGTGCTAATCTTCCTGTCATAGAATGACCCCACAGAACAATCGTAATAAGTGAGTAAGAGGGTGGAGTAGTAGGCAGCCCTCAAACCTGTAACAGGTAAATAGCTCTTAATGTCCAGAAATATACAGGACTTCATACACAGGCCACTAAATGTAAATCAACCTACCTCTTTCCAAATCCAATTATGTTCCTTTCTTATATGTGGCACAGTGTGAAGTCCACACATCTTACCCCATGTGGATACCTAACCTACCACTGCTTAAAGCAGATATCAAAGAATTGGCGGTCTCCAGCTCCAACAAGCCAAGATGACCTGGTATGCTCTAAGCAATCCTGATTCTTATGAGTGTGGGGTAATTGAAAATTTGAAGCCATGTGAAGTAAGACCATAAAAAACAATTTTGAAAGTTGGTTAAAATTATGATAGAGACTAAGTTCAAGACTGTGTTTACTATGCTTTACTATTGGACAAGCAAATGCAGGTAGTATAAACAATTTTCAAGAAACAGAATATGATGAGTGGAAAGTTTCCCATGGGCTCCAATGTTGGCTTCACTGTTCCTATGGAGGCATGCCCAAAGTTTCAAGGTTCGTATAATCCATGCAGAGTAAAGAATGTCCCAGGATAAAAAAAAGTAAGCAAACCAATGGTTTGTGCCCTTTTGGCCATTATACCAGGGGTAAAACCAAGTCAGCATTAAGGGTCGTTATTAACACACATAAATTTCTTACTAAGTCCCAATTACCGTTTTTTTTTACCTTTCTTTTTTTAAAAAGATTTTTATTTATTTATACATGAGAGACCGAGGAGAGAGAGACAGAGACAGAGACACAGGCAGAGAGAGAAGCAGGCTCCATGCAGGGAGCCTGACATGGGATTCGATCCTGGGTCTCCAGGATCGGGCCATGGGCTGAGGGCAGCGCTAAACCGCTGAGCCACCGGGGCTGCTCTTTTTTAACTTTCTATTTCTTAATGCATCATCATATGGCTTAGAGGAAAACTGGTAATGCTTGACATGGGTGAGTTATGTACTAGACAACACCATCTCCTGGATCATTAGTGCTGCCTTTGTCATGCCTGTAACTATGTTCACATTCACCTATCTAAAGTAGAATCACCAGCAGATTCTCTGGGTCAACTGGGCTGAGGAGAACTTTCATGAAATTCTGCGGTATAATTGGATCACCAACCCAGGCAATGGGAAAATCACATGCAACATCTTCTAGTAGGCCTTAGGTCTCATTAGTCTTTTCCAGAAAATACTATCTGAACACCATTAGAACATGTCTAGCCATCCATGGACAAGTACAAGGCATTTTCATTGAGGGTTATTTACGGGATCTGGACAGTGAGTGTGAGATCTGTGTTCCAGACTACATGAAATTAAGACTGTAAAGTAACCATTTTTATAATCAGTCTAACAGAGTCCTTCTGATCAGCTAGAATTGCTTCCACTTTCTCCTCCAATTGATTATGTCTTGTAACTGACATGAAATGCCTGACACGCACTTCCCTCAAGCTAAATTAGGTCAATTTCTTGAAATAATCCCATCTCTCTACTCCACAGGTGCCTTGCCTACTAAAACCACAAATGAAATAGGTATTACAATAATTTAGGTGTACCGAATTTACCCGACTCAGGTCATTTTTGGCCTGAGAACTTCACAGCCATCCATTCTGAACCTTAGTCGAAGAACTCTCCAAACAAGCTCTGAGGCTTTGCAAACACATCACTCATGAAGGCATCCTAACACCTTTGAATTAGTTTCGAAAAGTGATAAATCTATAACCCTAATTCTTTACATATTAACACTTCCAAACACACACTGCCTGTTTTGGAACAAGCCAGATACCTCAGGAAATGCTGCTCAGGATCCTGTAGGGCCCCTGACATCATCCTAGCAGAAGGTAAGTAAAAGCAAACAGTCAGACAGCAAATCACTGATGTAGGAAAAGAGAAGTCTCCATCAGGTTACGAGGAACGGCACCAGGACAGTGCACTAAGATCACCACAACCTACGTATAAGAAGTCAAAGTAGAACTGAAAACTTAACCTACCACTAAGTGCCCTAAAATATTACAGGAAAAGATCAATTTTTAAAAAGCCCCACCATGGGCAATTCTACTTGTCATTCTGTATCAACTGCAAATTACACATGATCAAAAAATACAGCCAAACGTCCCAGCTTCCCAAAAATGTCTTGAACATCCTATGTGAACACTCACTAAGCTTATGAGATTGTGTTCAAGGCAAGGACAAACTCTTGAGTACTAAGTAAAGAAACCACTCCCCAAACCCTAAATGTTCTAAGATGACATTAAAATTGACTTTAGGTATAGTACTAACAACCAAGACATCATCTATTGGCGATGAGCGTTTCTCTCTAAAATAGAATGGATCCTCCCAATACCCATCAGTATCTGCCCATTGGTACTGAGCACTGTACATGTATGTCTAAGAAAAGACAAGGGTTAGTGATCCTCCTGATAAATATTTACCATTAGACCAAGCCGAGACCTTATTCTATGAGGTATCAGAGATCAATGTGCTGTTGCCTCCCGCACCTTACTTCTTCCATACTTAGCTCTCCACAGTACACACCAGTGACTCCAAAGAAGTTACATTAGTAAAAAAAAAAAAAAAAAAAAAAAAAAAGGTTGTATTAGTGACTAGCAACCCACTGACACCATGGTCAACTCCAGAGTATTGGGCTCACTGATAAAAGTAAATCTAAGAATTTCTTGTCCATTGTATGTAGGCTAGAGAGGCTCCTATGGCCAGTTTTGGCCACAGGGTCCACATAATCTGAAATAGCTCTCCATAACTCAAAACTAGCGAGGAAAGATCAGTTATACTTAATCACTAAAAATTAAAATTTTCAGAATAACTCAATAAGGGACCAATCTTTAAGCAAATAGGTTAGCACTTAGCACTACAAATGTTTGTATCAGAAGGCATATGCCAAAATTTATGGGAGGCTGTATTTTCTCCTACACAAATACTCTTCTTAAATCTTGTCTGTGTTATTAACTTGCTCAGCAAACCCTGTCTTTATGGATAATGCTAAAGGAAACTTCTGCTTGGTCCCTGCCCAAATTATCAAAAACTCAACATTGATGGAGAATAAGTTAGTGAGATTTTTGTTTTATTAAGTATTTATCTATCAAGTTCTATTCAGTGAAGTAGGGATTGCACTCATCCATGCACAAAAGTGCATATGCATCCAAGTGAGAGAATGATCATATTTATCATGGTGGAAATGGGGCCATAAAAACATTCAAGCACAACAGCAGATTCAAAGTTGTCTGTATTATTTATAGTTCAATGTCCTACTGTAGATGCTAAGTAAGAGTTTATTTCCTCTACACACACACACACACACACACACACACACACACAAAACCAAAATCTTCGTATCTTCACTGTGCCTCTTTCAACCACTTGAGAGGACCTACAACCCCAGAACAACTTCCAGGCTGCATTCAAAAATTTTGCAATCCCAGTTGATCTGTATTTATCAATGATTGTTGTCTGTTCTTTCTAATGAAATAATCTAAGACCCTCATGGAATTTCCACTCTCTGCCTTCAAGAGTGCAGTTAAGAGACATGTGTTTCCAAAAATGATGTCTCCACTCATCATGCTTTGTTCACAGTTCAATGTGCGTATATTTCATTCCAGAATAAAGGCATCTTCTTTGAGCCCACTGAAGAGGGAAAGTGCGGATTAGGAGCCATCTTGTTGATGGACAGCTGAGGAGTCTAACCACTGCTCATTTTCCCCAGCTAGCACATCTCAAGTTGAAATCCTCTTTGTGATTCTGCCTTGTCACTGAAAGGCTTTTAGGGCTTCTTTGCTCATTTTTAGAAGATTTTAAACAAAAATGTATCTGTTTTCCATGTCTCCACTGAAGAGTGCTATGTGACTCCTCTATGCAGATGAAACTAGGCTTTGGCAATAGTGAGTGATATTCCAGCTCCATTCCAAATCTGTGAAAGCCAAAGTGTTTTTCTCTCATTTTGCCCACAGACTCAGTCCATTCCATTTGATTGGTTACCTACTAGTGGTACAACACACAAGGCTAGCTGATCTCAAAGCACGGCCAAAAACTCATAGAGCTGCACTTTTCTTGTCAGATTGGAGGTATCACCCCTAGTATCAAGAAGATGGCTATGAGGTTAAAAACTCCTGATAGAAATGTCTGCTTCATAGTTCACTTATTAATTCACTTTACATTGATCTCCTTGGTCACTGAACTTGCTGAGCATCTGCTCTATGCTGCAGATTATGCTTCTTGAGTGTCTGCGTTATGCCATATATTGTGGCCAGGGCTCTCAGGGACACAAAGGATGTGAGTATTCACTGTACCTAAGCAATTTAGATTGTAAACGTCATCCTGTACACATTATAATTGAAAAGGGCCTTGCTTCTGGTAGGGACAAAGGATCTGGGAAAATATCTTTTCACTGCCATTTTCTAGAGCTTAACACAAAGTCAGGGTGGGAGCAGTGTTTTGTGAAAAAGAGGATCTTCTGGGGTAGAGATTTCCCAAGCCCTCCCTCAAAGAAATTGGCGCTGGATAAAAATGCCTGCAAGTCTAAGAAGCTCAGTTAATAATTGCATATTAAGATAACTTTAGGAGGATTTATGAGGTTTTTGGTGTATTTGCCCTCTGTGTCCTGTATTTCTATTTCCCACCATTCATGCTTTCACTATTTCAAGAGCAAAAAAGCCTGAAAACCAATGAGAATACATCCTTCAAATTTTAATATGCATTTCTCATTCCCAAAGCATTCATTACAAAAGGAGAAAATGTGGAGGTATTTATAACCTGGAAGCAGAAGAATAAACCCTAGAAGGTTCTTTTGGCTCATGGTTATGAGAAAGAAACATCTTTATTGTCAGATCTTTTCCACTGACATCTTATTACACTTGTGATCGCCTATATACACTCAAGTGCATGTTTATTTCACTGAATAGGTGGGGGGTGAGGTAAAGAAGGTGGTTTGGTACAGGTGGTGGGTTTTAGTTATTTTATTTCATAACTTCTTAATTTGAAAACATGTGGAGTGAGGGGTGCCTGGGTGGCTCAGTCAGTTAAGGATCCGACTCTTGGTTTCAGCTCAGGTCATGATTTCAGGGTTGTGAAATGGAGCCCCACACTGGGTTCCACACTCAAAGTGGAGTCTGCTTAAGATTCTCCCTCCCTTTGCCCCTCCCCTCCTTCTCTAAAATAAATAAATAAATCTTTTTTTTTTTTTTTTAAGAAAAGAAAACATGTAGAGTGAGTGAACAAAAACACATCTAGCATATGGTGAGAAATCCTGGTTACCCTAGCAAGCCTCACTGGATAGAAATGAAGGACCCATGAGTAGCGTGCTAGCCTCTGTATGCGGTAAGTAAGACAAGGTCAGACAATTACCACAGTGGTTTCTGATAATTTCTGAGTAGTCTAATAGTAGTCTAATAGTCCCAAGCAAGATCCCTAAAAAGCCAAACAACTCCAACTCACATTTATTTTAAACTAAACATAGCTTAGTGACCACAAATAAGCCAATTTCAATACTGGGGCTGATTAAACTAACTGGAAAATGATCTTGTAAGATTCATGGGAGACTATGATGCTAAGTAGGATATACCTAATCATCACATTGAATTTTCCAAGAAAGTACAAGTAAAAAATATTCTCTCCACCAATTAGATGATGTGCATTGAATCTGGGCTTGGAAACTATGGTCACTGTACAAAGCATACTGGAGGGTGAGTAGATGAATCTGCTGGGTTTGGCAAATGGGAAGAGAGGATCCTTAAAACTCAACAGGCATTAATCTGTCCATTCAGTCCTTAAACAAATATGTATGGCATACTAGCAAGCACTGTGTCAAATTCTACGAAGAAAAAACTCATGGTCTCTTAAGACTCCCATTCTAGCAGGAAGATAGAAAATGGACAAACCAAAAATACATAGTGGCAGTAACTCCTAAAGAAAACATAAAGTTAGGGGCACAAGGTATGCTAGTGGCAGCGGGGCCATGCTCACTGCCTTCTGAAGAGTGGCGGCAGGTGTGACTGAGGAAAATGACATAGTGCAGCAGAATTGGAAGTGAAGGAGCAAAGAGACAGATGTGGGATGCTCGATGCTCCAGGCAGGAGGGAAGAGTGAGTCCAAAGGCCTACGCGTGGGAGTGTGCTCAGCCTGTTAGAAACCCAGGGTGGCCGGAGAACAGGGAAGAGATATAAAGGGAAAGGTGGTGTGCACGTTTTATAAAAGAGCAGAATGAATGGACTGGAACCCTTGCAGAGCAGCACAAAGGGCCAACTTAAGGCCAGTGGTCACAAATGTACAGCGAGGCCAGTCTGCAGATTTGGGTTTTTCTCCAGCTGTATTCGGCTTGTCCAGCTACCACGGTGCAGACATGCGACAGGCAGAACCTTGGATGTAATTTGGCTCTCAAGTCTGCCATTCGTAAGTCGCCACATAAAAGATATAAGGCAGCTGAAGGTGTAGAGGAGGGAGGAATTACAAATATAGACCAGAGCGGGTGAAATGGGGACAGAGAAGAGACAAATGGAAAGGCCTGATCCCATGAACTACTGGGGGTGGGGCGGGGGGGGGGTGGGAGTCTCAGGGGACCAAGAGTTCAGCCTTCATTTCAGACGCTGTAATTCTGCCCCCTGCTTCTAAGCAGCTGTCAACTGCTTGTAGACTTCCTCCTATTCTCTGGCCTTCCTTTCTGTTCTTCTATTCATTCCCATCCTGGCCCCAAAGTGGGAAGTAACTAATGGGAATGTGGGGGGGGGAAGATGCATGTTAGGGGTGTGAGGACGGGGTTCGAGGCAGGCACAGTCAGATTGGGGAGTGGGAGTAGGGAGGGGAGCTGTCCCCTCTCTTTTTCACCCTCCCAGGTCTGGGTTAAAGGTCAGCACATCAAGAGGCGTGTTGCCTCTAGAGCATTAGCAATTAAATCCTGTCATTATGTTTGGTCCCAGCTTCAGTGTGCATGGCTTTTCAAAATGATTGGATCAGGGCAGACTTTGCTCCTTTCTCTGGTTTAAAGGTGCATTTCTGCACTCAGCAAATGTCCGGGTCATTGTATAGCAGAGAAATGCCATTATTTTACCTCTTGACATACACTGCACATAAATCTCTCCATAGGAGGCCCTGACCAAAATGGGAAGAATTCTCCAGACTAGCAAATTGTTCCCAGGAACTATTCAAGCTCTGAACCTTTTTCTGAGAGAGATTTGGCAGGGCATTTTTTTGTCTTTCATTCTCTGAGTGATTATGTTAGCACTATTAATAAGACATAGCTGATTAGGAAAACAGAATGCAGATTATTTTCTAGAAGTTAAATATGATTTCATTAAGAAAGAGTGGTCTCTCATGAGAAACTTCATGCTTGTTATATGGAAATTATGATAAACGAGGCTTTCTGGAAATTAATTCCTTTTCCCCTACTGTAACTCTCCTAGTATTTGGCAGCTCTTTCTGTGAAGTATTGGGTCCACTTATTTTATTCACTTACTAACCAAAATATTTATTGATACCTAGTAACCTGTGGACAAGACCCAAAGATGAAGCAATAAACTGTCCCTGATCACAGATCAGGTGGAAGACAAATATACAAAACATGGCAGCACAAGGGAAAACATTAAGTAAGAGAAGAAGAATTTAGTTAGTGGTACCTACGAGTCCCCTTGTTTTCTTTTTATATATATGTATTTTATTTGACTTCAGTTTGCTGACATATAGTGTAATTGTTACCTCGGCTGCTTGTAGCAGGCATTTCCTCTGCCTGGATTCCCTAATAACTGCCCTTCTTTTCGTCTTGGTTCTGCCCTGCCTTTTAAGATCCTGTCTGAGTCTTGCTTCATTCAGAAGGTGGCCAGGCCTGATTTTTCCTACCTCCAAATTCACAAAGCAGTCACTTTTTGCAAGACTTGTCACTTAGCCTGTACTACCTTGGGCCACTGCTTCTATGACCCAGCCACAAAGTCAATAGGTGGCAGGAAACAATAACTTTGTTTCGATCCGTGTGGAGTGAAGCTTGCCTTTGCCAAAGGAAATCAGAAAGCCTGACAAACAGGAGTCCATTAAGGATGGGGGCCCAAAGGATTCTAACTTTCCTTGAGACTACAGTGTCCAAAGTCTTAAAATAAGGTCTGGCTGGGCAGGAAAGGGTGAAGTGAAATGGGTTGGTACTGTTGCCGGGACAGCAAGCTGCCCAGGACAGAAGACCAGGTTAAGGGAGACAGGAGAGTGCACAGGTAGAGACCACTATCTATCAATCACACTTAAAATGCATGCACACAGGGGTCCCAGGCTGGCTCCAGTGGGAGAATGTGGAACTCTTGATCTCAGGGTTGTGAGTTCAAGCTCCATGCTGGGCGTAAAGGTTACTTAAAAAAAAAAAAGAATAAAAAAGGAACAACAACAAAATAAGATGCATACACACATTAAGGAGGGCACTTTTCCTAAGGAGCATCAGTGATGAATGAAGTGTTGAATCACTCTACTGTACACCTGAAATTCATATTACACTGGATGTTGACGAACTGGAATTTAAATAAAAACTTAAAAAAATAAAATGTGTACACACACACACACACACAAACCCACACAAAACCCCAAAATGCATACCCACCTTGATGAAGCAATTCTATTAAGGTTTTGTCCTAGAGGCACAATAAAAATTTTGTGGAAATGTTTTTAACAATCAGGATCTTTTACCTTACATAATTAAAGAAAATTTTTTATTGGAGTTCAATTTGCCAACATATAGCATATCACCCAGTGCTCATCCCATCAAGTGCCCCCCTCAGTGCCCATCACCCAGTCACCCCAACTCCCCGCCCACCTCCCTTTCCACTACCCCTTGTTTGTTTCCCAGAGTTACAAGTCTCTCATATTCTGTCATCCTCACTGATATTTCCCACTCATGTTCTTTCCTTTCCCCTTTAATCTTATATAACTTTTAAAACAATCCATAAAATAAGAATTTTCTTCTTGCAGTATTGGCCAACATGCAAAATTGGTAACAAGAACCACAGTATACAAGAATTTCCATGCATGTGGAGAATTTTGATAATTATCAAAGATTACTGGAAGTACGGAAATTCATTCACAGGGAGCACCATGACATTTCCCCTACTCCTGCCCCCAAGGCAAGTGTGGGGGTGGGGACTTAGACTGGGGAGGTATTCCCAAGAAAAACGTGTCATTACATCTCACACCCTGGATGTACGCTTACTGAGCAGCTAAAATGTTCAAGTCCAAGCTCCTGTACAAAAGCATGAGACACTCGGGGAAAACTTGGCACATTTACCCCAGGAGGTGGGTGGAGAGTGGGAGTGAGGGTGCAAAGAAACTGGTACCTGACTCAAACTGAAAGGTCATGACACAGGAAGAAATGGCCCCAATGACAGGGCAAGAGGGGGAGACAGTGGAATCCAGTTGCACTCCCGCTATGTGGAGATGAAATGGTACAAGGTTTGATGGACTAAGTGGAGGATGACTACACCACAACCTCAGGAGGAAAATCATCTCAAAGGAAGTGTTTGCCACAAAAAGGCAACCCTCCTAGAAAGAGGCTCCTGGATCCACTGTGGGAGAATAGGAAATAAGGGGAGATCACAAAACATGAGCTAGATCCCCCTGGTACTTCCCAGCATAGCCAAATTCCAGTCCCCCAGGAAGCTTGGAGGAGATCCTTTTAGGATGCTGATGGAGTGGATTCCGCTGCAGCGGCTCCACCAGGGATGTTTTTGCCCTCACATGACACAAGGGGGAGCTACAGCATTTTCCTTTCCAAGGTAAAGAGGGCAGCGATTCAAAGCATCTTTACCTTATTTAAAGGATCTGTGTGACACAGTAAGGCCTAATGAAAGCTGTGTGGGAATCTGATATAGCCACTTTTGTGGGGAAAATGAACTTGAAAATTATTAAATGCAACAAGTTCTGGGATGAAAATCTCTCACAATGGCTTCCAAACATCAGTCTGTCTTACCTGAGAGATCAGGTCCCTCAACAGGAGAAATGCAAAGTTGCCTTGATGTGTTCATTATGATTTTTTTTAACTTGTTCTGAAATATCTCTAGGAATGGATTTCCCAAAACCTAAATCATATCTCTAACCCCTAAAAAAGTGATTCTCATTCATCTCCCTACCAAGTGCTTCCTCCTCCTGCATGCCAGATCTGTTTCCTCCTTGTCGCTTTAAAAAAAAAAAAAAGTGTGTGTGTATGACAGCCAGCGAGATGGGGGTTGGGGGGTGGGGTGGGGGGGAAGACTGATAAAGAGAGAGCAGTCCAAAATTTTAAAAAGTCAGTACTTCCAGCTATCTGGAGCTTTACAGATCCTGCTGCCAGGGTCTTTATCCTACTGTTTGACATGAAACAGGGATTTGCTCTCAGCTTAGTCATCTTGGAAGAAAAGGAGTACACAAAGCACAAGTAAGAAAATTAGCAGCTCTGGACTTGCATCCTCGAACAATTCAACAAACCACCTCACGCCTCCCTCATTTTCCTACTGATATTTTAGTTATGTTTATGTGGTGCTAGTGGAGGCTACCCTGAAAGTAGAGGAAGCAGAAAACTAAGAAGCTTTTCTCTAAGTTGAAAGGTACATTTATTAAAAATCATAGACAAGGAAACATACCACCTTGCTTCAGAGGGCCCTGGACCTTCAAAAATAGGGCACTGAACCTTACCCAGTGATTGCTTCCATGACCCCCACCCCCCAGGACTACGGCAAAAGACTTTCGTCTTTACTTGTCCTGAATGAACTCTTTTTTTTTAGGTTTTTATTCAAATTTCAGTTAGCTAACATCCAGTATTATATTAGTTTCAGGTGTATGATATATGATTAAACAAATCAATACATCACCTGGTGCTTATCACAAGTACCCTTCTTACTCCCCATCACCTGTTTCCCCCATCCCTCTGCCCCCCTCCTCTCTGGTAACCATCAGTTTGTTCTCTATAGAGTCTGTTTCTTGGTTTGTCTCTCTTTTGCCCTTTGCTTATTTGTTTTGTGTCTTAAATTCCACACATTAAGAGATCATATGGTATTTGTCTTTCTCTGATTGACTTAGCGTTATACTCTCTAGCTCCATCCATGTCATTGCAAATGGCAAGCTTTCATTCTTTTTTATGGCTGAGTAATATTCCATGTGTATATATACCACTTCTTTATCCATTCATCAATCAGCAGACACTTGGGCTGCTTCTGTATCTTGGCTGTTGTTGATAATGCTGCTCTAAACACAGAGGTGCATGTATTCCTTTGAATTAGTGCTTTTGTATTCTTTGGGTAAATAGCCAGTAGGGTGATTACTGGGTCTTGGAGTAGTTCTATTTTTAACTTTTTGAGGAACCTCCATACTGTCAGAGTGGCTGCACTAGTTTGCATTCCCGCCAGCAGTGCACGAGAGTTCCCTTCTGTCCACATACTCACCAACACCTGTACATGCCCTGAATGAACTCTTAAAGAAGAAAGGAAGTCATGAGTAGCCAAGCAGCAGTGGCCTTTAGTATGAAAGACCAGGTTACCACTCAACCTCTCAAAATGTATAACCAATGATCAGGGCCTAGCTCAAATGTTACCTTCCCTTGTGAATTTGCCTATCATTCTCCCAACCTAGTCATAGCCATCTTCCCTCAATTCTTGCTTCTTATGTCTGTGAACTTTAGAATACATAAGCACATGGAGGGTTGTAGGACATGTGTATTCCCCCAGTATGCAGATGCTGAAAACCAAAATTATGTACCCCACACAGCCTACTGACTACATTAACATGAGTCTACCACTCCACTATTTTCATGGATATGACTATACTATTTGAAAAGACTCTTGCCCGGGCAGATACAAATTGCAAATAGCTTCAGTGTTCATTCCAGCAACTCTTCAATGGAAAGCATCAACTGACAGTTTGTACCCTAAGACTTTTTTAACCTTTTGCATCCAAATCCCTGTTCTGTCATGCCCACCTATACCCATCCCTAATCAAGTCCCTCACTCCCATTAGGACAGACTTCAAAGTATCAAGATCCCAGTCTTTCCCTTCCTCTCCTAAAATACGCTTAGACTCTGTCAATATGGAGTTCTCCCCTATAGTGGTGAGCGATAAACTCAGCCGGATTTTTCCTCTCAGCAGGTTATTCTGGTGAAAATCTGGGGATCCAGTACTCAACATGTCCATTTGATGAATGTGAAATCAAGTCATTAATTCGTGGGGTGAAACGATGGGATGGATTTAGGCAGGCAGAGGGCAAGTGTAAAAAGAGTTCTTACTTTGGGGTTGACTTTGAAGTCCCTGAAAGGGATTTGCATTTGATTGGTTTTTATGTCCCTATTTTCATAATTGCACTTTTATAGGTTTTACTTTACCATGGCTTTACTAGACACGTGAAAGCATATGTGACAGAGCCCATGTACCCTAGTGCCTTGGCTCAGACCTCAGTGGAACAGTTGCTTTCTTTTCTTTAGAGTCTATATATTTCTGCTTGATACATTAAATACCTTTGGAATTTGGGGAATCACCTATGCTTACTTCTCTGAGGAGCTGCTGGACAACGGTGCAGTCTTCTGCTAGATATGTCATTCACGATACAGGTTACAGAGACTGCAAAAAGGAAAGAAAAATAGGTTCATGACAGTAGATCAATCAGTAATACATTGTAATACTCAGTGTCTCCTGACAAAGGTGGAAATTCATGAGAATTTCCTTGGGAACTTGTAATTTCCTCATTGAAAGAGTCCATGAGTTGTATTGGGCATTTTCTACTACAGCTATTTTCAGCAATTTCCAGTGCATTTTTCATCTGTGCCGAGGGGTGGCATCTTTAATGATTTCCACACACTGAGGGGCAGGGATATTCCTATACAGAATCAGAAAATTTGTCCCATGAAATACTTGTCCAAGTTCTTCATTTCCAAATGAGGAAACTAAGCCCATAGATAAATAACTTGCTCAAGAACACAAATCCCCTAGTGTTCTTTAAATATCAGTATATACACTGTCAAACAACACAACCTCATTACTAAGCTCTAAATGCAGATTCTTCATTGATCACCTGGGTGGTATTTCTCCAAGACACAAGGAGTGTCTGTATATGTGAAAACAAACAAAGCACAGATAGAAGGAACCAATTACCTTCTCAACCTACAGATACTTAAGCTGGTTACTTACTTACTGGCTGAGGGCTTGAAAAACATGCACAGAGACTGCAGGGACCAGGAGAATGAGTTATGGGAAAAGTTGGATTACTTTGGTATGAAAAAAACGAGGCCAATACTCAAGAACACTGAGTATGTCCTCACTAATGCACTAATGTGGGTTGCAGCCAAGTATCTGGCTTTCAGTGGTGTGGTTTTCTGATTACAAAAAGGGAGTTAGAAATGAAGGCCAGCTACCAGAGGAAGATGTGTATCCTTCTGAGATGCCAACTTTGAACTCTGGCTATAGCCACAAGGCGATTAATGATGGCTAACTGAGGCAGTACAGGCAAACCAACTTAATTTACATTAAGAAATCAAGGATGGCAGCAATAATGCAGATAAAGTGTTCATATATGTTTTATCAGTTTCATATTTTCCATCTACTATTTCTGGAATAGCCCAGCTATGTAAATGATGACCCTCACCCCCAAATCAAATTCATGGCTACTCTTAATTACTTCTAATATTCTCTATTTTTCTAACTAATGCTTTTTCTTTTGTCCCCCTCTATCACCCAAGACTATTTACACATGCTTGAAAACAGGAGTTTCCATTTCTGTCTACCTATTACCTAGAATCTAGGTGATACTGACCTATCTCCTCTTTGTTACTCTTACAACAATCTTAGCTTCTGCACTTTTCTCCTCCACTCTAGCCCTTTTCCAGGCTGAGGGTCTAAAAAGGTTTTTAAAGAGTATGCAACATTTTGTGCCTCCAGCTATTCCTCAATTCAACTCAACTGAAGCCTCAGAAGCATGTGATTTCTTAAAGGGGCAATGCCTTTTAGCTATCACAGAAAGTAAAACAGAATGAAATCTTTCATAATTTTTATTTTTCTCAACTGAGTTCTTTATGGTCATTTAGGTCCTTGCTGTATTGTAATGTTAAGTGGCTCAATGCATTAGGAATTAAAACACTGCAGGATACCCAGGGTGGCATTTTTAGCTACTCATTTATACCAGAGCATAAAAGAACAGCAAAATATAGGTATAATTTTTTGAAAATAAGAAGCAATATTAAGAAAAAAGAAATGTACAGAAAACCATGCTATCTACGTAAAGAATAATAATATGAATTATTTGGTCTCTGTTTCACCATTGGCCAACTCTGAAAACTGGGAGCTAATCCTGTCCCTTCACTGACCCTATTTCCCTTAGCACAGCACTGTGCAATAGAACTTTCTGTGGAGACAGAAAGGTACTATATCTGTGCAGTCTACTATGGTAGCTACCAGCCACATGTGGCTATTGAACACCTGAATGTCGCTAATCAAACTGAGGTCCTGGATTTTCCATTGTATTTAATTTAAATCTTAATAGCTACAAGTGGCTATAGCTATAATTAGCTATCATATTGGACACAGATCTATGAAATAAGGTGATTGGAAGCATAACGTAATGCCTTGCCAGTTATGGGAATTCTACTGTGATATTTACTACCATTTGGCACACACTATAGGTTGGCTGACCCCAGCCCCATCCACAACATTTCCCTTTCTGACCCTTTTTCCAAAGTGTCAAGGACATTTGACATAGCTGCCAATAGAGAGCAGTAGGAGTCTATACTGAGTTTGTGTGCCTGATTTAAAAAAAGAGAGAGAGATAGCTGGAAAGACCAGTTTTGTCATTCAACATTCACTCCTTTACTTTCCACCAACTGAATACAAATATGACAACTAGAATAAGGAAGCCTTCCTATCTCGTAGGTCAATAGTATGAAGATGAACACCACAATAAAGAAGCCTTATTAGTTCCAGGAAACAACAAATATGAAGACGAAATATAATCATAATTGAAGAGTGAAAAGATTTCTTAAAAACATGGTTCCTTGAAGATGTCATTGGGCCACTGCAATACTTACCATGTTTATTTAAGCAACTGTAGTTCTGTTTTGCTACTTGCAGTTGAAAACCCAGGACTACTGGATATGGAATACCATGAGGCTTAAGTCCAAACGTTGGGAGATGAAAAGTAGTTTTATTTATTTTTTTTATTTTTCTAAAGGTAAGCTCTATGCCCAACATGGGACTCGAACTCATTATTCCAACATCAAGAGTCACACACTCTACTGACTGAGCCAGCCAGGTGCCCCCAAGAGGAGTAATTTTAGATTAGCTGAATTGGGACGCTAACCAGTTCAGGATGGTGGAATAAAATGGAAGATCCTGAGAGCATTGATCATTAATGATCTGGAGCTACTACACAAGGAGTGAATTTATCACCAATGCACTTTCTGTGACGTGAACCTGTAGTTGTGGCTACACGTAACAAAACTTTTTGTTACATGTAGTCAAACATGCCTGAATAATATTTAGTTTTAATCATTAGTTCCATACTCATGTTGGGAAGAAGCCCAAAATAGAAATTTTGACAGCCCAAGATATAGTTGTCAGGGAAAAAAATAATTAAAATAATTAAATTACTACTTATTTAAGTCACTAGGGTCACTTCCAGTGAGTGGTTTCCTGATAATCTGTTTAAGTATTTCACATTCGTGTCTGCTTTTATTATGAAATACATGGGATTTTGACAGCCAGTGCCAGAGTGAGAAAAAATAGAGAGATGAAATTGTAGAAATAAATGATCAGCATCAACAAGGGTAAGGCAGTGGCAAAGCATGAAGCATGTTGCAAACGCAGTTAGTATCCCCTTTGGAGAGCTTGGTGCTATGAGTCACTAGGATATGGAATTTAGTGAGTCCAACCTATGGTCCCAAAGATGAAACGTGAAAAAGTGTTTTATGACAGTGGGCTGTGAGTTCAAGCAAGATTGAAGTATATAATTGGTTATATATTTAGGCAGCTCAGACAGCACACCTGGGTGGGAATGAAGATGACATTCAGATGCCATATTTGTGACCAACAACGCAGCAGGTTCAAAAGTTTATAGGGTTTCAGAACCACTTGAAGAGTTGACTTAAAAATACAGAAAAGGGAGTGAATGTGTCTGTGACTACCAAAAGGTGAAAAAAAATGTAAAATTTTGATTTGTATTCTTGTTAAAGACTTCACAAAATGAATTCCACAACTGGGGAAAGAAGTCCCTCCAAAGATATCACTAGAGACATCAACTTGATTGTCTTATTATTTACAGTTATTTACAGTTATTTATAGTTGGAAAAAATGTGTGTGTGATTCCAGCCAGGGGGTTGTTTGTACAAAGATCTCCAGTAATAGGATGGAGACTGGTGTGCACATTTCGATGGCAGTGTAAGTGCTGAGCACACTGGGAAGAGACTGCTATGAACTGCTGTTGACTGTCATAACCCATGCCCCCTGCCCACCAAGATCTGTTCAGGTGATGCACATAACCCATGTGGGGACAATCAGACTCTGAGTCTAAGTCTCTCGGAATGCAGGTGAGGATGGGAGCACTGGTAACTCTCTCCTTTTGTCACATGGTGAGGGCTTTTCTGTGTCAGTAAAGAACCAAGACTCAGTGAACAAGAGAAAGTAACTCTGAGAAGTAGAATGAAAAAGAATACTAGATGTGAAACTAAGCATTACCACATGATTTCTCAATAACATGCCATAAATTTCTGTTCTTGCTTAAAAGCTACTTTGAGCAAGGACATCTGGATGGCTCAGTTGGTTAGGAGTCTGCCTTCTGTTCAGGTCACGATCCTGGGGTCCTGGGATCAAGCCCCATGTCAAGCTCCCTGATCAGCAGGGAGTCTGCTTCTCCCTCTCCCTTTGCCCCTCCCCCTGGCTTGTGCTTTAGCTCTCTGTCTCAAGTGAATAAATAAAACCTTTAAATAAATTTTTAAAAAGCTACTTTGAATTGCTTTTCTTTCAGACACCTTCCATTGAAAGTGACTCCACTAACATACTATGTATACAATACTTGGTTGAGAATACATAGTCATTATGCAAAGCCCATGACAGGGATATGTTAAGAAAACAGGATATTAACCACAGATATGGTATGAGCTCATGTCTTCTTTCAAATATGCATAGAAAAATTGTAGAAAGCTAATATTTTCTACTGCTGATACAAAACAGATTCATACTTGAGACAAGCCAAAAGTAAGGAGGCTTAATCCTTTAATGTGAGCATTCAGGAGCTGATCAACGCTTTTTTCTAAATGGCTCCTTTTGCCAACAGGTCACAGAGCAGGAACCTCTCTGAGGTTGGTAAATGCACAGACTTAAGGACTTGGTGCTGATGAGACATAAAAGATCATTAGCCTCACAGCCAAGTTCCTTAGAAGAAGACACTGAGGTCACAGAGATTTTAAAGTGTCTAGACCGGAGCCCGGTCTAGAACCCAAAGCTCCTACCTAAGTACCTACCTAAGTACAGCCTCTTCTTTTCCAGTCTATTCATTAAGTGAAAGGAAGGAGCACAGTCAGAATGAGGAGCAGCATAAAGGTCCAAAGCACAGAGTCATGTTAGGTTGGAGGAGAGAGTTGGGGTAATAAGGATATTCATTATTTCAGTAACTAAACTCCCCTGGATAAACTCCAAGAACTGCTTATCTTGATTTCTCTTTTCTAGTGCACAAAGTTAGAGTCTGTTCCAGGGGTTACACTTCCTACATGCGGGCAAGAGGTTAACAGACTTCTAGAGATTCAAAAGAAGTGACTCATTCAGAGTCCTCTAGACAGCGTTTAATTCTTTAACTATGGATGCAGCGACTGGGTGGGAGTGTCATTGGTCTCACAGCTCCAATTAATTTTTTCCCACCTTCCTCTTTTTCACTCACTTTACATTTTCCCTCCTGACTTTTAATGATGCAAACAGCACCGAGGCGCCATCATCTTCAATACCTAAACTGAAATGGATTCACATAATAGTTTTACAGCACTAGGCATTCAAGTCACAATTGCTGTCTGGTTTGCCTTGCTCTGTCTTAATGGCCAACAGAAAATACTCTCAGAGACCTTTATAGGAAAGCAGAGAACTTCTTAACATAATAATAGCATCTTAACAATTCACTGGAATGCATTATGGGCTTAGCTGGTTTTAAGAGTCTGTTCCTTTCCAAGCTTCTGATGCACTTTTTTTCCTTCTCACTGCCCATAATGAACCTCATTCTCTTAATTTATCAGTCATTCAAAATCTGGGTGATTTGGAAATTGAAGACCATCCATTTGGATAAATTATTTGGTGTAATAATGCTTAATGATACAACCTAAATAACCTTACCCTCAAAATCCTAGTCCGACATTCTATTATCCCATTCAACCTAACCCACAGAATAACTGGTTCTTAGGTACTGTCATTGAACTGCAATGTTGACAATAAAATTACAGGTGTTATTTATCAGCTAAAACATCTGTTATAGCCCTAGAAGACAATCACATGGATGGTTGCTGCTTACATGCAAATGGCTGAGACTCCCAGTTTCTAAGATCATCCCAAAGTACAGTAGTTAGGTAGGGAGCTCAGGTACTAATGATATCCTTAAAATAATGTATTTGAAAATTTCAACAGAGACCTGCTCATGAATTCTTGAAATGAAAAAATAAAAAGTTTAAAGTTTCAATGATTGATTGCACAGCCAAGTTTGCATGTACTGAAAGGAGGGGTGATATAGGAAAAATATTGCTTTTACTGAGTTTTTAAGAGAAGTGATGTGTAGCAGTCAGTGAGGTTGGGGTAAAAGGATGTAATTAATTACACACAGCACTAGTTTCTTGATCGAATGGGGGGGGGCAACCCAGCTCTCAGAACGTTGCCAGTGACAGATTGGAGCTACACAGATGCAGCAATGGCTCTCATAGTGGAAGTCATTACATTAGGTGTCAGGCAATGTAAATCACAAGCAAAGAATGCAACCCTCCAACAGACCAAGATTAGAGTCAGCTGTGGAGTTGAATTATTACATGAAATGACTTTCTGCTATTAAAACACAAAGAGACAAGCCAAATTGCCCTTTAAACAACTGTAAACAGCAAACTTCCACACAGGGAATTTCTTTATCCGTGCTTTACATGTAGGCAATACTCTAGCTATTGCCCCCATTGATCCTCCATGGCTAGAGAGAGAAAGATGGAAGATGTCTTAGTCAGCTGGAGCTGCCATAACAAATACCATAGACTGAATGGCTTAAAAAACTGAAATTTCTTTTCTCACAGCTCCAGAAGAAGAACTTCGCTTCTGGTGAGAGTAATCTTCCTGGCTTGCAGATGGCTGCCTTCCTGCTATGTTCTCATATGGCCTCTCCTTAGTATGTGTGCATGGAGATAGAAGGAACTCTGTCTCTCTCTGTCCCTCTCTCCTTAAAAGGCCACCAGTTCTATCTGATGACTACCCTTACAACTTTACTTACACTTAATTATCTCCTAAAAAGCTCTATCTCCAAATAGCTACATTAGGATTTAGGGCTTCAACATATGAATTTTGAGGGAACACAATTCAGTCCACAGCAGAGATAATGACCTTGGGGTCTCTAAGCATGACTGTTTTGTTCCAAGGAGATCGGTTCTCTCTACATGGAAATAATTCACAGGATTTAATAAGCAAAAGGGGGATATAATCAGGGTCCTAAAGAGACACTGTCCCTGTGCAACATAAAAGTAAGTACTCAGCAGCATTTGATAGCAGTCTTGGAAAAGACTATGACTAGAATGAATCTTAGCAGTAGCATTCAGGTGCCATCAAACTGTGGCCACTTAAGCTCTCCTTTCCAAGTATCTGAGCACTCCCGTTGTTTACTTCTTCTTTCCCACAATCCCTTGCTGCTGCAGTGGCAGTTGGTTTTGGGCCTTCTTCCCCCTCCTGCCTGAACCTCTTCATATCCCTCCCCCTTACTCCTTTCTGACCCAAATGAATTTATTTTCTGAAAACACAGCTAGAGATTCCTAGGAAGAGCCAATTAAGGGATTTCTCTGTTAGGAGCTAGACTAGCAGCCCAGTGACTCAGAGGCAGAGATTTGGTACAGGAATGCAGTATTTGAAATTGCACATAATCATAAGGTTTGCCTCAGGTGAGCCATTGATAATGTAAATTTAAAAAGCCATTCACAAGTGATTTTCTTTTTTGCACTTGGGATGTGCTGACGGGACCTGGCTTAGGCAGTTTGAAAACAATACATATGCACTGTTATTATTTGCTGCTAAAATGATTGTTATCATTATATTTAATCTTTCTGCCTTTTACTGAGCACATAAGGCCCATTTCCCTTAAGGGAAAATAAAAGACAAGTCCATCTCAACCTTCAGAAATTTTGCCTTGGTTGAGGTGAACCCCCATATTAAATCAACACTGTTCCCTAGATGAATGAGTGACAATTCCATGTGGCCTCCAAACACAGCCACAGGCCTGGCTAAGCCACACTCTGGCATCTTTGTTCCACTCTTCACTATAGCCAGAGCAGACTATAAATTGACTGCTAAACTCAACCAGGTCTTCTGTGAGTTGATCACCTGAACAGAAGCCCACAGCCTTCAGCAAAGCCCCAATCATTCTTCATTTTTATTTTTATTAAATATTTAATTTATTTATTCATGAGATACAGAGAGAGAGAGAGAGAGAGAGAGAGAGAGAAGCAGGGACAGAGGCAGAGGGAGAAAGCAGGCTTCCCGCAAGGAGCTAGACGTGGGACTCGATCCTGGACCCCAGAATCACACCCTGAGCCGTAGGCAGATGTTCAACCGCTGAGCCACCCAGGCGTCCCCATTCTTCATTTTGAAATTGTATTTTGAATAGACTTTGTTATTTTAGAAAGTTTTAGATGTAATATCATCCGATCCACAGTGATATTCTTCTTTCATTTCACACATTAGTGATTTGTGTTTGTTTGTTTTTTTTTCTTTTTGCAGTAGGCTCTATGCCCAATGTGGGGCTCAAACTCATGAGCCTGAGATCAAGAGTCACATGCTCCACCAACTGAGACAGCCTACCCTATGTCTTCATTTTTTTTTAAACCTTCATTACAATGGCTAGAGATTTATCAATTTTATTGCTCTTTTCAAAGAGTTTCCTTGATCTCTATTATTTTTCTGTTTTTAATTTCACTTATTTCTCCTCTAATTTTTACTGTCTCTTTATTTCTTATGTTTGCTTGAGGCTCAAATTGTTCTTCTTTCTCCAGTTTCCTAAGGTGTAAGCTTAGATTAATTGCCTTTAAATCTTTCTCTTTTTCTAATATATGCATTAAATGCTCTAAATTTTCCTTCAAGCACTGCCTTTGCTGCATCCCCACAAATTTGATAAACTGTATCTCCCTTTTTGTTTAGCTCAAGATATTTTTAAATTTCTCTTGAGACTTCTTTGATCTATGTGTTATTTTAAATGTGTTGATTCATCTTGAAATATTTGGGGCCTTTCTAGCTATTCTTCTGCTATTGATTTTTGTTTAATCTTATTGTGGTCCAAGCACATACTTTACATGATTTCTAGTCTTTTAAATTTGTTTAGGTGTTTTCATGGTCTGGAACATGATCTATGTTGGCAAATGTTCTATGTGAGTTTGAGAGTATGTACTCTGCTGTTGTTTAATCTATAAATGTCAATTAGATCAAATTGACTGATGGTGTTTTTCAGGTCAACTATATATACCCTTACTGATTTTCTGCCTGCTTGATCTATCAATTAATGAAAGACAGGCATTGAAGCCGCCAACTGTAATAGTGGATTTGTCTTTTTCTCCTTGAAGTTCTATCAGCTTTGTCTTACATATTTGACAAACTGCTGTTAGGTGCAAACACATTAAGGATTGTTATGTCTTCTTGGAAAACTGACTTCTTTTTATCATTATGTAAGGCTCCCTTTTATCCCTGGCAATTTTCCTTGTTCTGAAGTCAACTTTGTCTGAAAATAACACAGCTATTCCAGCTTTCTTTTATTCAGTAATAGCATCTTTCTCCATCCCTTTCCATAGGAACTACCTGAATATTTATATTTAAAGTGAGTTTTGGAACACCTGGGCAGCTCAGTCCATTAAGCATCTGACTCTCAATTTTGGCTCAGATCATGATCTCAGGGTTGTAAGATCAAGCCTCACTTTGGGCTCTGCACTCAGAACAGAGTCTGATTGGATTCTCTCCCTTTCCCTCTGCCCTACGCCACTTGCGCTCTCTAAAATAAATAAATTAATTAAATATTAAAAAAAAATAAGCTCATGGGTTCCTCATAGACAGCATAGGGTTGGGTCTTACTTTTCCATTCATTCCAAAAACCTGCTTTTTAATTGATGTATTTAGGCCATTTACATTTAAAGCAGTTACTGATATAGGTAGATTAATATCTACTATATTAGTAACCATTTAATCCCCTGCTCTTATTTTTTCTTTCCCTCTATTTCTGCCTTCTCTTATTTTAATCGATCATTTTATACAATTCCACCCAATCTACTCTCTTAGCATATCAACAATACTTGAAAAGAAAATTTAGTGATTCCCTTGGAGTTTACAATCTGTATTTACAACTAATCTAATTTCATCCTAATAACACCATACCACTTCACAGGTAGTGCTGGCACCTTATAACAGGCATTCCTAATTCCAAACTCCCATCATTTACAGTACTGAAGTCAATAACTCATTTGTCAAAATGCTGTAATCACCCATTATTCTATTACTATTATCAGAACAGTTACTTATTAATTAAATTAATAATGTTTAAATTTAAAGATTTTATTTTCATTTATTCCCACTCCAATACTCTTTCTTTTTTATGTAGATCTGATTTTCTACTTAAATCATTTTCATTCTCCCTGAAGACATTCTTTTAAATATTCCTTGCAGGACAGGTCATCTAGCAACAGGAGACTAAAAACTTCAGAAACTCCTCAGACTTACACAAGTGGAATCTCTCTCAAGCACTGAACAGTGGCAAGAGACACCATGACACACCTAGGTGTTATGCTCTAGGTGCTCTATCTGGTGTTAACTAGGTGTTAGCTCTATCTGCTCTAGGAAGTGTTGAATCACTAAATTGTACACCTGAAACTAATATTACTCTGTATGTTAACTGGAATTTATTTTTTTTAAAAGTTTATTTACTTATTCATGAGAGACACAGAGAAAGAGGCAGAGACACAGGCAGAGGGAGAAGCAGGCTCCATGCAGGGAACCCAACGTGGGACTCGATCCTGGGTCTCCAGGATTATGCCTGGGCCGAAGGTGGTGCTAAACCGTTGAGCCACCGGGGCTGCCCAAATAACTGGAATTTAAATAAAAACCAAAAAAAAAAAAAAAAGAGCATCTGCTTCAGAATCCAATTCCTTTGGTTTGAACCCAAGCTCTGATGGATAAGCAAAAACTGAACTGCTTTAAGGCTCAGTACCTTCATCTCACATTTATGTGGTGAGACTTAGCACTCCTCTTTCAGATAGCTGTCAGAATTTAATGCTATTTACACTTTGGCTGAAACGTACTAAGCACTCAACAAATGCCAATTGTTATTGTTTTGGGTGGTACTATTTACAGAACTGAAATCTGGGAACAAAGTTGACAATGGAAAGAATAATATTCCAAACATTATAGATTTGGAGACTCCCTATGATCACCAGGACAATTGCAGTAGAGAAACTGTCCACCAAATAGTTCCTGTAACTTCTCTCCCCCTAAAGCAAAGTTCTAGGACTGCCACTCTTTTGAGTGCCATTAAGCCACAAGAGCCAAGACTGCTCCGCAAATTTTCCAGGACTAAGGACTAAGGACTAAGGACTAAGGACTTCTCTCAACAGATGCATATGGCACATTTGCTTCCTTGACCCCCAACTCCTCTTCTTCCTCAAAAACACTGACAAAAATCTCTAAGATATTATGAAAAAGTAAAGAATTATCTAAGATAATAAGATACAAGAAAGAGGCCTGTAGAAGTACATTAAACCTAATAATTCCTAAAACTCTTATCATTCTGCTCTGTTAAAATGCATCCTATTGAGCAGATTGGTGTAAGAGTACAAAAGAAAGACAACAGGCCTTGGCCAATTCCTTCCCTGTGACCCACCATTTCCCAGTTCCAAGACGTTGAATGCTGTATGACAGAAAGGGGTATTAATCAAAATAGAATTCAGTCTTGCAGTGAAAGGAGATTTAGTGCATGAGAGGTTTGGAGTTTTATGCAAGCATTTCTCTAAGACCTTGAAGTACTCTTCTGCTATGGCAAGAGACAGTATGACCTACAGAAGAAGTCCTAATTCCTAATACTTTATTATTCTGCTCTGTGTTGAAATGCAATCTGCTCAGCAGATAAATGTAAAGGCACAAAAATATGACAACAGTCCAGATATTGGTCTTGCCTTGAAATCAGACAAAAATTTAAAAAACATTATTCACTACATTAGGGATATTTTACTTAAATGATATTTTCCTAATGCTAACGACCTAATAATTTACTTTTTTTTCTTCCTGGATTGTAAAAATGTTTCTTTTTATAGTTTCTCTGAGTGCTTATCACACTGCACTTGTGGTTAGAGTAAAAATTAGTGATTTCTTTAAAGTTGCATCAATTCATGGAAAATTCATTAATAAATGTACTGGGGTAACCTTAAAGGCATACCATGCCCAACCCTGTAAAAGATGTTTATCTTAACCTTGCTAGGATGGTTTAATATCCAGCTTCAAAACACAGTAAAAATACATAATTATGGTGGTTTTTTAGATATGAAGTACAACAAAAAGTTTGCTATTAATAACCTTGACACAATGTTAAAAGGAGACTATAGAAGGAATCTGTGAATTGATTGGAGTTGATGGTTTTTCAAGTCTTAAGATATTGTTCTGGAATGCCCCCTCGGCTTCTTAAATCCAGATAGTAGAGAGGCACATTCTTTGAGTCTTTCATGAATATTCCAATGAGGCAGAATGAACAGCAGTGTGTGTTGAGGGTCTTATTTCCCTCAGTCACTTCTAAGTATGAAAGCTATGACCCCATCTGTCACTTCCAAAATTACAATCTGTGTATGCTTTCACAGGTTGTGAAGTGAGGAATGGTATGTGAAACTTCTGCCCTAATAAAGGCTGCCTAAGTGAACAATGAATGGAAAAGAAGGTAAATACTTCTTCAAAGAAACAGTGCCCTCTAGCTCCAAATTCTAAGATCAAAAGCCTCACCTTTAATCTCAGAGTCTTGCTTGGGCATCTTGAGATAGTTTAAGGGTTGAAAAAAACCCTTTTTTTCATTTACCCACTGCCTATACCCACTGACAATATGGACCCTCTACTTGAAAGCAGAAGAATTTGGTTAATTACCAGGAACTGGTAGAGCTAAGTAGGCCAGAAATCTTGCAGCAAGTGGGAGGCTGCATAAGCCCATCATTTGGAAGGTTTCTACATACCACAAAACCTAACATTATTGGAGGAAAATTCTCAAGAATTTCTGTGACAGAAGGGAAGCCATATATTTCGAGGAATAAAGTTAATTGCAGAGCTTGAATGAGTGGCTTGTTGATATATATTAAAGCAAAAACTATTTGGATTATCAAGGCGATATTTTGGGAGTGTTCTGCCAATTAAGAATGAGCTAATTAGCAACTCATATGAATGCACTGCTTACTACTGACTTTTAAATTTATAATCTTCTGGGTAGGGAGACTCCTACACAAATAACCTCCCTCCTTCCTTCAGTTGTTGCTTAAGATGTTTTTAAATGGCTCATTTAATGCATGACCTTGTACTATTTTTATTTACTCAGATTCAAAAGGAAAAGGTGTAGAAAACAGCTGTGGAACAAGGACACAAAATAAATTCTATTCAAAGCTTAGGCATGGCATTGTGAAAGGCAACCTTCATGATGTTTTATCAAATAGGGAAGTCTATAATTGATGTTTTATGTTGCATAATGACATTCCAAGGGAAGGAGAATTTACATTTCCATGAGAAATTAAGGGGGATGACAGTAAGGGAAGGAAGATTATTTTTTATTTATTATAGAATACATTTGAAGATTAGAAATAATGACATCTGTGTCTACTATCACTGTAGTTGGAGTCACCATTATGAGTGAGAAGCTTAACAGGGTCCATCAAAAATAGGACCCAGGGACGCCTGGGTGGCTCAGCGGTTGAGTGTCTGCCTTTGGCTCAGGGCATGATCCCGGAATCCCGGGATAGAGTCCCACGTCTGGCTTCCTGTGGGGAGCCTGCTTCTCCCTCTGCCTGTGTCTCTGCCTCTCTCTCTGTCTGTCTCTCATGAATGAATAAATAAAATCCTTTAAAAAAATAAGACCCAGTAAAGACCAAGGAAATGAGGGGTGCAGTGTCCACCGTGACCTAGAAAAGGGTGTCCAATGAATGAGTTACACAGTATTGAGAATGTGTTCCAAGAACATACAGCAAAATGTCAAGGAGACAGATATAAAAAGAAATATGTCACAGAGGATTGGTCCAGGAGATCCAATATCAATCTGACTAATGAAAGATCCAAAAAGGTGGAAGAAATGGAAAATAACCAACTTCTAAGCCCATGATTTTGAGCCTAGAATTGTATACCAAGTTATCAATCAAGTATGAGGTCTGAATAAAGAGATTTTCAAATAACAATTCAGAAACTCTCTACCATACGCATATCTTTCTTAGGAGCTTACTGAATGATTTACTCCAGCAAAATAAAGTGATTATAAAAAAAAAGAGAGAGTGCTTTTAATGACCTGACCATGGAAAAGCAAAGGTACATCTGGCAGAGTGCAGAATGTAAAAGGGAAAGAAATGAAGGGAAACACCCACAGAAACACAAAATAAATGTCCTTGTCACGTATGGAGTCTTGATGCAACAAGAGATAGAAGTTGAAGTACAGTAGCCAAAGTTGCAGAGGTAACTAGTAAAAATGTCTCATAAATTTCAGGGAACAAGACAAGAGAGAAGATGAGGGTAGGGCAACTGAGCTATTAGAGCAGAAGACAAGAGACAATTTCCTAAGAGGTCATTTTAAATAATGGCTATTAAGATAGTGTATGTAGATAGGGAAATGGTCAGAACAACTAAAATCAGGTATTAGGGAGGGTTGGTAGAGAAACATGGGAGAGAAGGCTCTAGTTCATCACAAACCCATCTGTATGTTTGAAAGCATTTCTATTTTTTATTCCAAACTGTTTTTATTTTAAATAACAAGGAGTAAGGTCAATTTTTATGGTATATGTCCTCTTCTCCAGTGTGTTAGCATATTCTAGGCCTAGCCATCCACTTGTTATGAATCTGGACACCATGGGCCATCCTTCTTTCTACTCACGGACCCTAGAGAGCTTATTCATTCATCACACCCACCAGCCTAGTGTGTTCGCACTTTCTCACAGGTCTTTAGGAGATGGTGCTGGCAGCACTCTTGGCATGTCAAGAGTTTCTTTTTTGCCCTTCTAATAAAATTCTTTCCCCTATAACATTTAATTACTCTAATTTTCCAGTTGATCTGATGTGTTTAATGTGTTATATAAATTTCTGTTATGAATGATAGAATGTGGATAGTCTGATTTATCTTCCAGACATATTAAAACCAGCTAATTTTCTCTTCTCAGAAAATTATGAGTGTTTGGGTGGCATTTGATGATTATTGGCTGACAAATTGAAGCTCCAGGGTGAGTATAAAGATATTTTCAATTTAATAAGTTGAATATGTCATTTTTCTATGTTGATGACTTTCTACTGGTTAAGAAAAAATCTCCCAGGATTAATGAACCTGTTTGGACATCCTGATACAAGCTTGAAGCCTCAGTTATACAAACCTTGAATGTAAAATTAAATCATATTGGATAAAAACTAAAACAAACACACATCCCGACATGAGCAAATGAATATTTGAAGGCTGAATAAATACAGACACAAGCGGCCTAAGGACAAGTTTACTAAGAGCTTTTGAAATGTTTTTCAGCAAAGTCTGTAATAATGTAAACATTTTAAGTATAATTTACTTGAGAAGGTTTGTGTGAAACCACTCATGGTTTCTTCACATGGGGTACCATCTCCCAGACCTCCTATAAGTCCAAAGCAGCAACATGACCCATTATTTAGTAGAAAAGGATTTAATTTTTAAAAAGTTTAAAAGCAACCCAACAATAAAGTATAACAACTGTGCAATAGCTGAAAAGGATTAATTACATGAAAATTAATTATTATTCTAATATCAAATACCACATACAGAGGTAGACGTGGTGTTGCCATTCCCTCATATGAGTGAATCAGTTTCTTTACCTACCTGTCTGGGCTTCAAATGGCCTAATAGGAGCCTTTGTTCCCTCTGTTTCTTGCTTTTGCCTGGTTCTGGTCACTGGCTTACTTTATTGGATGCTTGGACTGTGCATTGCCTTCTGTGCCTAGAACAAGACTGAGTAAATGAAGCACTACAAAGGGCTTTAGTAATCATCTCATTAGAACATTATAATATTAGTTTATTAAAAACTTGGAGAGATAAAGGGATGGTCTGAAGTTCACATGGCTGGTTAGGAGGGAAATGATAGTAGACAGGTGTCTTGTATCCAGCACAGGGACAAGAGTACATGGTAGGCAACCGAATGTCTTATGATCAAATAAGGAAATAATTGCTTAGAAAGCAATAACAAGATTTCTTAGCCTGGGTAATATGTTGGATTCCTGAGGTGGTCCTTAAAGCTCTAAAAAATTATAAAAGTCTACGGATATGTGCAAAAGCCTATTTTTTTAAGAGATGGTATAAAATGCAAACAGGTTATCAGATTGATCTGTGACCCCCCCCCAAAAAAAAGGTTAAGAAAACCACTGCTTTTGAACAAATAAAATGCATCCCTACAAATAGAACTCAGCCTTACAGATGGTATGGTCTACCATACGGTCACCCTGCTGTGTATATGCATGTGTGCAGGTGCAAACACTAGATGGGGTTAGCATTCTCCACAAAAAAGCACACTATCAAGTTCCTTTAGCTTGCCCTGCAACCATGGAGGAGGAAACATTTTTCACTACCTTTTAAGATTCTTTCTGGTTGCTCTAAGAATTAATTGACATGAGACAGATTAACAGGAAAAAAATCAAATTCGATTACATACCTCTAGGTATGCAAAAATATGAGGCCCAGAGGTAGGCAGTCAGGCAACAGAGGCTTATATGCCATCCAGGGCTAAGGAAAAGAGTACAGGGGTCTGGGACTTCAAAGGAAAGGAAGACAATTCACAGGAAGATGAAAAGAGTAAATGTTTGGTGAACAAATGTTTTCTGGGCCATCCAAAAACAATGGGACATAGAGAAGAATCTTAACAGACTTTGCTAAGTTCCTCCCTGTCTACCACACCTAGATCGTATTATACCGTAGTTGTCTATGGTGATAGCTCCCTTCCTGGAGCAAGTCCTTTATTTAAATTCTTTTAGGTGGGCAGCCCAGGTGGGTCAGTGGGGGTCAGCCCGGGTGGCTCAGCGGTTTAGCGCCACCTTCAGTCCAGGCCGTGATCCTGGAGACCCGGGATCGAGTCTCATGTTGGCCTCCCTGCATGGGGCCTGTTTCTCTGCCTCTCTCTGTGTGTATCTCTCATGAATAAGTAAATAAAATCTTTAAAAAATTTTAAAAATAAATAAAAAATAAATTCTTTTAGGCATTTAAGGTGTAGGACAAAGGTTCTTCTTGAGTGTTCTGTTTCTTAAAAATAATCAGCCTAAAGATACATACATGAAGGCAAAAGAAACAAAAGCAAAAATGAATTGTTGGGACTTCATCAAGATAAAAAGCTTCTGCACAGCGAAAGAAACAGTCAACAAAACTAAAAGACAACCTACAGAATGGGAGAAGATATTTGCAAATGACCTATCAGATAAAGGGCTAGTATCCAAGATCTAAAGAACTTATTAAACTAAACAGCAAAGAAACAAACAATCCAATCATGAAATGGGCAAAAGACATGAAGAGAAATTTCACAGAGGAAGACATAGACATGGCCAACAAGCACATGAGAAAATGCTCCGCATCACTGGCCATCAGGGAAATACAAATCAAAACCACAATGAGATACCACCTCACACCAGTGAGAATGGGGAACATTAACAAGACAGGAAACAACAAATGTTGGAGAGGATGCGGAGAAAGGGGAACCCTCTTCCACTGTTGGTGGGAATGTGAACTGGTGCAGCCACTCTGGAAAACTGTGTGGAGGTTCCTCAAAGAGTTAAAAATAGATCTGCCCTAGGATCCAGCAATTGGACTGCTGGGGATTTACCCCAAAGATACAGATGCAGTGAAATGCCAGGACACCTGTACCCCGATGTTTCTAGCAGCAATGTCCACAATAGCCAAACTGTGGAAGGAGCCTCGGTGTCCATCGAAAGATGAATGGATAAAGAAGATATGGTCTTTGTATACAATAGAATATTACTCAGCCATTAGAAACGACAAATACTCACCTTTTGCTTCGACGTGGATGGACCTGGAGGGTATTATGCTGAGTGAAATAAGTCAATCAGAGAAGGACAAACATTATATGGTCTCATTCATTTGGGGAATATAAAAATTAGTGAAAGGGAATAAAAGGAAAGGAGAGAAAATGAGTGGAAATATCAGTGAGGGTGACAAAACATGAGAGACATCTAACTCTGGGAAATGAACAAGGGGTAGTGGTAGGGGAGGTGGGCTGGGGGTTGGGGTGACTGGGTGATGGGCACTGAGGGGGAAACACTTGGCAGGATGAGCACTGAGTGTTATGCTATATGTTGGCAAATTGAACTCCAATAAAAAATTAATTAATTAATTACAAAAAATAATAATCAGCCTAAAATAATCTACATGCCAAAGAGACACATTTGGGGGTGGCAAATTTTGCTCCCATACACACCCATTCTAAATACATACATTCACATATATAGAACCTCTGTGAAGGCTTTGTCTACTTTTGCCTTTCAATATCACAAGGGTTAGGCATGACAGAGCATTCTGTAAATGGTACATAAATAAAAACTTATTATAATTTAAAGAAATAGCATCATGAAGTTGAACATAATACTCTATTTTCAAATCCTGTGACAAATAAATAATGACTACCATAAACAAGGTAAGCTGTGCCCTTTGGCAAGAAGAATTCTGATCCTTACTGGCTCTAAGAAAAAAATCCAAAGCCTTTAAAATGTCATTTGCAGATGGCTTCTATTCAATCTACCAAATCATATACATAAACCAAATCATATACTCATGAGATGGAAGAGATCTTATAGGTCCTCTGGGATAACCTCCCACCCTCTTCAGGAGACCCTTTTATAGCATTCTTGACAGTTTGTGAACATAGATTGGCCTGAATTAGAAAATCAGGCAGGGATCCCTGGGTGGCGCAGCGGTTTGGCGCCTGCCTTTGGCCCAGGGCGCGATCCTGGAGACCCGGGATCGAATCCCACATCAGGCTCCTGGTGCATGGAGCCTGCTTCTCCCTCCGCCTGTGTCTCTGCCTCTCTCTCTCTCTGTGACTATCATAAATAAATAAAAAAAATTAAAAAAAAAAAAAAAAAAAAAAGAAAATCAGGCCAAACAACAGACAGCCAACTTGGTCATGATTGTTTTCATACCACCTTATGATTTGGAATATAGTTTTCCAGAAAAAAAAAAGTACTACAAACACTAATTATATTGTTGATTTACATAGAGTTCCTTCAAAACCAGGATGAATAATTCAAATGGAAAGACTTTCAAAGAAAGTGCAACTAAGGGCAGTCCCGGTGGCTTAGCGGTTTAGTGCTGCCTTCAGCCCAGGGCGTGATCCTGGAGGCCCTGGATCGAGTCCTGCATCAGGCTCCCTGCATGGAACCTGCTTCTCCCTCTGCCTGTGTCTCTGCCTCTCTCTCTGTGTCTCTATCTCTCTCTCTCTAAAAAATAAATAAAATATTTTTAAAAAAAGAAAGTGCAACTAAGAGAGTGTGATATTTTACTGCAAGCAGTATGGTTATCAGTGTACTACAACATTCAAACTAATTGTAGGTTTTAGTGGGAAAGCCGGGATTGGAAACTTTCTAAATAGCAAACTTGTAGTCCATCCACAGAGTTAACACTGGCTTTGTACTTCACTCTCATTGCTCATTTGAATACCTACTCTAGTGAACTATTAAATGTCCCCAATATACTCTGTTAATATAATAGAATTCAATACTTGTTTGCTGAGTTAATGAGGGAAGGAATAATAGTTGTCTCAACTTGTTTTGTAGGTTCCAAAAAAATAATATACTTTTCTCCAACAGCATCTAATGGTTCTATTTATTTCCTATCTCTCCCAGTGGTTTTCCCAAATTCACAGAAAACATGTGCCTAAGAAAGATACTTCCTTGTGTCTATGCCTTCTAGTAACAATTTTGAGTCAGATTTAAAGCATTAGATCCAGATTCAGACCTCAATCGTAGCACTTACTACTTTCTAACTTCCAATTACATGCTTATAAAGGAATTAGAAGCATGTAAATTATAAAGCATGCTTATTACATGCTAAGGAGCTAAACTCTTACGAGATTCAACTATGTACACTGCATCACTATCCCGTTTCCACCTTTCCACCCTTAATACCTCAAACCTAAGCCTAATCTAAATGTGGACACAAGCATATAAGAAATTGCTATAAAACTCTGGATTCTGGGAGGATGGCAAAGACTTCCTAATGGCTGAATGTCACATATATACCAGTTGGCCTATGCAATAAAAAAAACACCTAATGATACAGTTATTGAACAAGGGTGTGGCCACGGCATAGTGACATTGATTCTTGACCTAGTCCTCTCTCTGGCCTTGTGACTGTGGAGAAATTATTTAAGGTCACTGTGGTTACATTCCTCTATGTGGAAAAGGGGCTAATGTACTGCCTTTGTTTAACAGTCCACTATGTGGAAATGGGAATTTTCAGTTCTCCAGAGAGAAAAGATGCACAGTGGAACAGACAAGACACAACAATACAAAACAAGGGACAGGATTGCAGTGCAGGTTTAATCACAATCTGTGTGGTCACTGCTAAGTTGTCATTTCTTCAATTATATAGTGGAGAGAGCTCCAAGGGCCCACTTGTCTCTGACAGTCTGAGACTAAGAACTAAATTAGGGAAGGGTATTGAGTAGCCCCTCAATGTGGCCTGAACTGATCGTTTGAGGAGTTCCATATGAATGAGAACATACATGGTCCTGTGTTCATTTCCCAGTATTGAATACAATGCCTCTTCTTTACATGAATATACTCTTTAACCTTTAGGCATCCTGTAACTTTTCATTTCTAGGGTGCACTGGAATAGTTCATTGAATGCTCTTTTGGGGGACTGATCACACACATACATACACAAACACACCTGTAAGAAAATATCCTTTGAGAAAGGAGCTTGTTTAACTTATTTTGAGCTCATTTTGGCTCAGTGGGTTGAGTGCCTGACTCTTGGTTTTGGCTCAGGTCATTGCATCAGGGTCATGAGACTGAGCCCTGCGTCAGGTTCTATGCTCAGTAGGGAGTCTGTTTAAGATTCTCTCCCTCTCCCCCATCTCATTTTCACACTCTCTTTCAAATAAATAAAATCTTTTAAAAAATGAAAGTAGCTGGTTTCATTTCCATATTCAAGAAAGCAACTAGTATGTGGCATAAAACAGCCTTTCCATTTCTTTTTTTTTTTTTAAGATTTTATTTTCTTAAGTAGTCTCTACACTCAACATGGAATTCAAACTCACAACCCCAAGATCAAGAGTCATATGCTTCATTGACTGAGTCAGCCAGGTGCTTATAGCCTTTTCATTTCTGACCTTGCAAAATAATCAATGTTACAACTGTGTGTACATATATGCACAAGCAACTGTTTGATAGCCTTGAGCAACATTAAAATGCTCTAATCAGATATTTTTCTCACCAGTTCCTCCGGGAGAAGTGCAAAGTTTAATGCAAAATTCAGCCTGAACTCCTAATGCAAAGTGTTTCTAAACAACTCTGGAGATTTATAGCCTGAATGTAGAACTATTCCATGTTCTTTTACTTGTTCAAATGCAAAGAAATTAATTTTATGGTCATAATTTCAGTACTTCTGGGACACTATCAGGACAGAAGTAAAAATAGAACATCATTATATTGTCAGGTCTTATAGCTGAGTGTGACTAATAGCTGTAGTGTCACAGATGTAATAATCCAATAAAGCCTCTGTATACTCAGGGCCAAGTAACAGCAGTGCTGGGAAAGATGTAAGTGTGGTGGCAGGAGCAGATTTCAATCAGTAATTCAGCTTTAAAGATCCGAGGTCTATCTGGGCCCTCTTACTTTTGTCCCCTTACTTCATACCTTTCTCTTGAGTACTCTCTCTCCTTTGTGGATTCTTGAGTTCGCTCTATCCTTGAAAAGCCAAAACAAGTTCCACTTCACCATTAAGATTTTCCAAGACTTCTCTATCTAAATTGCAATGTTTCCTTCCCCTCAACTATGACATGGATTAAGTGATTTAAGTTAGTTTTGCCTCTCTGACTAGGCAAAGGAACATTTCTTTGCCATGGGTTTTTACATTCCCTTCAAAGGCTTTGTCCTGAGTTTATTTCAAGTATGTGATACATTCTTTGAATCCTGAGCAAATTCATTTTCTTCATTGTTTTTGTTTCCCAAATGAAACAGGACAATTACTATGAAGCCTCTGAGGACCTTTCTAGTTCTCCTATTTCATCATGGTCCACACTGGTACTCCAATGGTCAAATATGACACTGCAATGAGACTATAGAGAGTCAGGGATCAGCAGACCAGGGATGGCTAATACCCACATTCCAGGCAGAGGAAATAGCAAGAGCAAAAGCCCTGAGACAATAAAACATTTATCATGTGTATGAAACTGCAAAGAGGCACAGAGTTATGAGAAAGGCTGGGAATAAAAAAACAAATATGTTAGACAAATTGTCAGTTTACTAGCACTAAACAGCACTGCAATGAACAGTGTTACCTTTTAAGCACACTTGTTTATCTACTGCCCCACACCTAGAGGCAAGAGAGAAATGAGGAGAAAATTCCATAGCGGAAGGGAATTAAAAAAAAAATTGTAATAGGCAATCAGACTATTTGAGTACCTTTACTTATATTATCCCTTTCTTTTGAGTTGTGTTAATTTATTGAATTATCTGTAAAATCAGAAGGCAGGTAGACTAGGCCAAGGATTATTTACATTGCCCAAGTCTGAGAGTTTCAGATAAGTATGTGCAATAACATAAATACAACCAGATGGAAAGATAGAAAGGCAGGAATTTATCAATCCAGTGGATTAGTATATGCTACCAGAAGCCATAATTAATAATCCCCAGGTGAGGCTTCAAGGAGAGTGGGGCACTCAGAGAACATGGAAGCTCCTCAGCCCTTCGCACGTACCTTGCCCCATGCATCTCTTCCATCTGGCCATTCTTGAGTTTTATCCTCTCATAACAAAGTAGTAAACTAGTTTTAAATTTTTCCAATACCAAAAATGTCTATGTGATGAGGAATCAAATTAGCACTATTAGTGTTACTACTATTATTAAATGTAATTTATCTGGTTCACACAACCTTCTCAAACATGCAACCCATGGGGAAAGCAGTCAGTTTCTTGGTGCTCTAGATACAGAGAAGCATTAAACAAGATGATACCCGTAAGTCCTTCTAGCAAGAAAGTAGGATGAATTTATAATTCTACTAATTTCCTTCTTACACAATGGTGACAGTTTCCTACAAAGGCTACCTCCTCAAGTTCACAAGATTTCATAATGAAGAACAGTACTGATGACTGCTGGGCTTTTGAAGTAACTGCAGGACTAAGTCAGGCTTTGTAGTAAGCAGCTTCAAAGATGGCCCTCAAGGATCCCTACTGCCTGGTATTCACAACTTTGTGTAATCCCCTCCTTTTGAGAGTGGGCTAGACGTAGTGCCTAGCTTTTAACAAGGAGAACACAGCAGAAGTAATGGGATGCCAAGCTGTAGGTTACTAAAAAGCTATACCATATACCAAAGGATAATACTCTTTCCTCTGTGTCCATTTATTTCCTACAATGTCAGAACCATTAGGATAAAATCACACAATTAAAAGATGAGTCCAATAATACTGATTTGATGTTTGTGTAGCCTAGAGATAATGGACAATACAGTAACATCTCAGGAGAACCAAATTTTAACTTTTGGTCCAATGTTAATAATCTTCCTATGATATTGTACCTATATCAGTATATGGGTTAAACAACTTATGCTCCAGTTTATGGCCAATGAGTTTTTTAAAAAAATAGTCTAAGTATACATTGTAACTGGAGTTAACTAGTGAGCCAGAATGGAAGGCCAGAATGGAACCTAGAAAGAAAAGACTTACCAAGATTTCACTTTCAGATAAAGGCAGAGGCTGACTTGAGTTGGCCAAGTGAGCTTTTTGTTTCACCTAGCATGTTGGAGTATATCTGCCCCCAAAATATTTTATCTAGCTCTCAAAGATTAACCTGAATTAAAACCTCCTAAATTTACCCTTCATTATCTTTCATGACTGGTCACTTTTTAGAGTGTAGATGAAAATTGTATAGCAGTTACATACTTGATTTTTTCAAAGTAGGCTGGGCCCAGGCATTGAAGCAGAGCTTAAATGACATTTCAGAAGCTTAGTCATTTTCAATAATGATTCCAGCTTCCTACTGAGTTTAAGCAGAAAAAAATATTGCATTTAGGTAAAAAGGCATAAGAATAAAAAACAAGTTACTTTATTAATACCACCACCATCATTTATATAGTACTTACCAGTTACAAAGTGCTTTTGTATACTGAGAACTAAAAGCATCTACCCACTCGCAATGCACTGCCTACATTAACATGATTTTACAATTTTAGTGTCTTATAAAACATTATTTCACTATTCTTTATTCATCAACATGACTTTACTATTCCAGGTAATTCCTGCTCATGAAGGAAAACATTGCAAATAACTCTGTTGTTCATTCCAGAAACTTCCAGAAAAAATTCAAGTGAACAGCAAACAGGCTTTCAAGCAAGTAGGATTAAAACCAAAGCCCTTGTCTCAAAAGCCTCCCCTTATTGGGTCCACCAATCCTAAACTATTATATCATGATCTTTCCCCATCCTAACCAAGCTTCCATACTCAAGTAGCCACCTTCAGTCAGATTCCAAAACCTCACAATTATCCCCATTTTGCTTTTCTCCCTCCCTGACATGCTAAGGCTTTACCGAGGTAGTGCTCTTCATTACCACAGTAAGGATAAACTCAACTTTGCCTTAGCAACAAGTTATTGTGGTGGTATTTCTGAGGACCCAGCATTCAACAATGCTTTTTACTTCTGTCCTCACAACAACCACTTTAAGAAGCTAGGGCAAATCTTACCATCTTCATCTTATACTGAAGTTCAGAGAAGTTAACTAATCTGCCAAATCAAAGAACATGAGTAGCAGAAGAATTAAAACACAAGATTAAGTTTAAACTAAGTGTCCATAAGTATAAGATTTTAAAAGTCAGTTTGTGCAGACAGGGGAATATGAGATCTTAAAGACCAGAAAGGACAGATAAAAAAGAGAAAAAGGTACACACCTAGGTCCACATTCTCTTCAAGAGTGTATTCTAGATAAAGAATGGTATTTAAGTTGTTACAGATCACATAGGGGACAAGGATCCAAGAACCTGAGAATTAGTGAAAGACAAATCAATGATCAGAGAGAATCCAAGTGACAGAAAATGATTAAGAAGCATAAAGGGTGCAGTAATAGTAATTAGGAAACTACTTCTTAAAGATCAAGAACCAAAAAAATCTAGATGGACTAAAAGAAGAAAAATCCAGTAATATCAGCATAAAATACTAACAGACTTACAGGATGATTTTCCAGTGACAGTTACTGTAAGTGGATTGGCATACAGGAATTGCATGTTTCCTAAGGGCACATGGCAGAGAAATTTATGGAATTAGGAAAGGCACACTAAAGATGAAACATGATGAAATATAGTCAAGCAGGACAAGGAGAGAAAAAACAAAGCTTGGAGTGGATTTCAGATAGCCTGATGGTGTTTATGAAAAACAGGCAGAATTTTAAAAAATATTTTATTTATATTCAATTTTCTCCCATCAAGTTCCCCTCTCAGTGCCCGTCAACCCAGTCACCCCATCCCCCTGCCCAACTCCCCTTCCACTACCCTTTGTTCGCTTCCCAGAGTTAGGAGTCTCTCATGTTTTGTCACCCTCTCTGATTTTTCCCACTCATTTTCTCCCCTTTCTCCTATGATCCCTTTCACTTGATGGGATGAGCACTGGGTGTTATACTATATGTTGGCAAATCGAACTCCAATAAAAAAAATACAAAAAATAAATAAATAAATCACAAAAAATAAATAAATTGAATTTGCCAACATATAATACCCAGTGTTCATTCATTTCATAGAGACAGGATTTAGTCGAAGAATGGATGCTTTCTGACAGACACAAAACATCAGTTTCAGAAGTGTCATTACAGTGAGAATGTGTTAAGAAACAAAGGTCTGGGCCAGAAAACAAGGAGAAATCAGAGAAAAAAAGAGGCACTGAAACTCTGCACACATAACTAGGCCAAAATAAGAAAAATAAATGGATCAATGTAAGGAATGAAAACTTAGAAATTTAGCTGAACCCTCCTGAAAATAACAATGCGGTCCCACAAGAAATCCTACAGGCAGCAACCATGACTGCAGATCACAATTCAGCAGAAAGATGAAATACAGAAAAGCTGAAGGAAAACATATTAGAGCAACTCCCCCACCCCAAAACAGCAGCTCATATGCAAAATTCTGTCCCAGGTAACCCAACTCTCTAAACAGATGAGAAGTTGAGAGGCCACCTATCCCCAGAGCCATTTTTCATCCCAGAGCCATTTTTCAGATACCCAAGAAAAATCCACAAGGGGCAGAGGCAGCTAAGCCTACAGCAACTTAGAAATACAAAATTCATAGGGAAAATGGTAAATATATTTCACCAATTTCTCAGCTTTGCCAAAGGGCAGTACTTTTTCTTTCATGTGCTCAGAATGAGCGTTGGTATCTGCTTTTTCTTAACACGTATTTGGAACATTATATTGGGGGCCCTTAAATATCTATAATTCTTAAATGCTCTTGCCATGTGACCGCAGATTTGAATATACAATCTAATTCCAAACTACTCATTTTCCATTGAGCTCAAGGTGCTTGGAAAGAAATGAATCAGATATATAAATGAATTCTGAGAATTGAAAGGTTTTTAGATAAAGGTCTCCTTACAAATGGGCTGATTGTGAATTGTCTGTTGAGGACTTCCCAGCTCACACACTTTCCCTTCACTCCTTTCCATACTGCTGAATTTGGCCTGTTTTCGTCGCCCTTTCTGTGGGCTCCAGAAGCACATTTATACACCTAAGATGTTCAGCTATCATTTTGCCAGGTTTAGAAACTACCACTGTGAAATTAGTATTTAGAATACCTACAGTGGAGCCCAAAGGTCTTTCAGTATTTTGGTGGATACAATAGATTTTCAGGACTAGAAAGAATGGTTCTCAGACTTTAGATGATAAAGAGTCAATGAACACTACTTACCAGCCTTTCCTCTTGTATCAAGAGGAATCAGTCTGTCATTTTAATAACACAAGAAAGAGGATAATATTAAGAGCATGGAGCCACCAGCTCCTTGCCTGAATGTTTAAAAAAGAGATCATAGATGCAACATGTATTTATTCTTCTTTAAGATTATTTATTTATTCAGGGAGAGAGAGAGAGGGGGGCAGAGGGAGAAGCAGGCTCCATGCAGGGAGCCTGACATGGGACTTGATCCTGGGTCTCCAGGATCACACCCCGGGCTGCAGGCAGCGCTAAACCGCTGCGCCACCAGGGCTGCCTGCAATGTGTATTTAAATGAAACATTTAAAGCAACCGATGCAGGACACCTGGGGGGGCTCAGTGGTTGAGTGTCTGCCTTTGGCTCAGGTTGTGATCCTGGGGTTCTGGGATCGAGTCCCAGATCAGGCCCCCTGTGGGAAAGTCTGATTCTCCCTCTGCCTATGTCTCTGCCCCTCTCTCTGTGTCTCTCATGAATAAATAAATAAAATCTTAAAAAAAGAAGCCAAAAAATCTTTAAAAATAAATAAACCAACCAATGCCTCTCAAACTCAGATTACCTTCAAGGATACTAAAATTTAAAGTCTCTTCTATACTTTTATCTTTGCCCAATAAAAATCATCTTTAGGTATTACTCATTATTAGTCAAGACAAACTACAAGGTGGAAGGGGGGGAGACATATGAAAGCTTTAAAAACTTGAAGAACAACAGTGCTATGCATTTCTTTTCAATGCCCGTGTTCTGAAGTTGAACCCAGTAGGGAGAAGTGGTGTTTGCAGACTGTCATGGTCTTCTCTTAAGATATGTGTCTATCTCCTTCCATATTTGCAGCCTACATCTTTGGGCCATGGTAATGTAACTCCCAGATCTGTGATATCCCTTAGGTTGCTGGGGAGACATTGAAATACATGGAGGAGGGGAAAGGGGTAGGGAGCAGGAGACACTCACCTGAACACACAGTGCCCATGACACCTGTCCCACTAAAAGCCCTTGTCCTTTGAACTGTCTTTGTCCTCATCCTTGGGAGCAGCTCTAGAGGGAGGGTGCTGCTATTCTAACCCTACCCCACCCTTCCCCATACTGTAGGCCTCTGGAAGGTAAGAGACCATTTATTTTTTGTCATTCCCTGTCTCCTGGTTCCCTTTCTGAGGATTTATCCTCTGCTAATCCTCTCCTTAGGAAGACGAACAACCAAAGTGGCCAAAGAACCCCCATCTTAAAATGTTTGGAGCTGTCATGTTTTTCTGAGTGGGTTTCAGCACCCGTTATTTCTACAATTGCAAGATCACTTGGTGCTGCCTTAGGATAAACATGGTGAACAGGAAATGGAATGGTGGTAGGTGGGGGGGGAAGTACTGTTTTTATGAGTAAATCCTATGAAGTCATTTTATTCTTTAGTTGTCATGTTGTGTAAGTTTGATAAAAATAAAAATAAAACACGAACTTCTATTTCCTGACTGGTTTGTGCACCCAGTGAGGAGCTAGCTAAACTCTACTAGGAGGAGCCCTGTACCGACAGGCTGCAGGGCATGCATGTTGGCCCCATGGTTGGACAGTCAGTGACCAAAGAATAGTCTCTCTGACTTATTAGAACACCATGAACAATATGAATTCCTGCAAATGCCTGCACGTGATGAGTAGAGTTTATCATGAAATGAGGCAGAAGGGTCACTGTACTGTTAAGAGAACCCCTAATTTTAATAAAATATCATTACATCTCTCAATCCTGCCAAGAAATGACAAAACAAAATAGCAGGAAGGGAGGAAAAGCTTTTCAGGACAAGGGTAGCCTCTATGTTATTAAGATGCACCAAGTTACCTTCCATCCTAGGTGTATATATATATAATGAATCCAGGCAAACCACTGACAAGAAACATTTGGAAATTAGACAAAATAGATTCCTAGACTCAAGCAAAAGTTCAAGGTGAGGGGGAGAAGGCGAGGAGCAGTCTCAGATGGAAAAGAAGTCATTACCAGCTCCTCTGGAATACCAATAAACCTTAGTTTTGTGAAAACATATTTTTTATGGAATTTCATAAACATCCCCTTGTGGTCCCTTGACATTTCAACCTAACTACATGTGCAAATGGAGGGCATGTTTATAGAACAGCCAAAAATTAGAAAGGCCGACTGTAGGCAGCTGGAGAGTGTTTTTGCTTAATAAAGGACTGAAATTTTTCACGGGGTTGAAGTACCTAAATGATCTATGCTTATACTAATTAGGTGTGTGAGGGTGACTTTGTTTTGGTCAAAAGTCCAAGGGAACAGATAGGCTTGGGGGTTTCCTAATGGCTGAGTGCCAGCCACGCCTTTAACTAATTAAGAACCAGTTTCTCTGCATAGATATTTAAATTAAACAAGCCCTCTCACAGCCAAGGCTTCTATCTGGTTCTAATCAACACTTATGCCAGCTGTGAAAATCCTCACCTGTAGCCATTTTGTTTGTTTTGTGACTCAAAACAATATATTATTAAAAATACTTCTGTTCTATGGCTCTCGTATATCCTCACCTCCACAAGGATCCGAAGAGAAGCAGGTACGTATCAACTCAGGTGGAAAGAGTGAGACTAGATCTGTTGGGAAGAGATCAAACTTAGAAAAATTATTCTCTGAGCAACAGGCTACATGTCCCTTTGTACACTATGAACAATCTTTTCTTTCTTTGGTCTCTTCCCACCACACTTCCAGCTGGCATCTCTTGCCATCTCTTGCCTCTACTGAAGTCTTTTCCCAGACCTTAATCACTGTGTCACCTGCTAGACAAAGACACAAGCCCTTAGGGAGGGCAGAACCTCCACTCTAGACTCCGGCAGAGGAGCTCCAGCAGAAGCACACAGGTCTGCTGTTTGGGGCTCTAGCAGTCACAAGGCTCTCCTGAGGCACTCATGGTTATCCAGAATCCTTTGGTTGTATTCTACTAGAGTGACCTGGAGATTCTGCCTGGTCCAGCCAGTGTGGCAACTTCATTGGCTTCCTCTGGACCTTGGACAGAACTTCTTTAATTGTCTATCTACGGAACACCTGGGTGGCTCAGTGGTTGAGCGTCTGCCTTCAGCCCATGGCATGATCCTGGGGTCCCAGGATCGAGTCTCACATCGGGCTCCCTGCAGGGAGCCTGCTTCTCCCTCTGCCTGTGTCTCTGCCTCGCTCTGTGTCTCTCGTGAATAAATAAATAAAATCTAAAAAAATTGTCTATCTACACATAGACACATAGCGCTACCTCGTGTCTCTCTTGACATTTCACCTAGGACCTAAGGTCCTTTACTAGGAGGCAGTTTTTTCCTAGAACCAATTCCATATACTGGTATGCAAATATGACCAAGCCAGGGGCACCTGGTTGGCTCTGTCAGTGAAGTGTCTACCTTCAGCTCAGGTCATGATCCCAGGGTCCTGGGACAGAGCCCTGCATCGGGCTCCCTGCTCAGTGGGAGGCCTGCTTATCCCTCTCCCTCTGCCCCTTCCCGTGCTTGTGCTTTTTCTCTCTGTCAAATAAATAAAAAAATCTTTAAAAAAATATGAACAAGCCAGAGAAAGTCTGTCTCACCCATGTTTATAGTCCCATGGGCCAGACCTATCATCAGTCTGCATCAAGCCACAAGAATGAACCACAACTCTTCTTGTGAGGATCATGGCCTTCTCACCATTCCTACCTATGCTGTTGTTGAAGTGGAGAAGCACTGTATCTGCACCAAACAACTTTTTAAATGCCATGCCGTACAATGCCTTTTGGAGCATTAAGTTTAACAAAAATTAGAGTATTTAAAATAAATTCACTGAATTATTATGCCATTTCTAGGTGTGTACATAATATTTGAGTTTGGAGACAAAATGGAAGTGAAATATCTGAGGGAGAAAACATAGATTTACTTACCAAAGACCGGTGACAAGACTCTTCATCAGAACCAATACAGATGTTTTCATAGCAAGACTAGTTGGCAAAACACGAAGATGTTGGCAGTGGTTATAACTCTATGTAATTGGATTGCCAGTGATTTTTGAATTCTTTCAGTTCTGTGTAAGAGCTTGGAGGAGAGAGTGCACAGCTCTTCCTATCTGCATCCAGTGATATCACATCTATGGCTTAAAATTGGCCATGATGGAAGTATTTTCACCTCAGAAATTGGCAAATACTATATATCAGAGTGCTTTCTCTTCTTTTAGAGAGCCAGTTGTTAAACATTTACTAGCATACCACTTTTTGTAGTCTCTAGACCTTCTCTGCAAGAACATAATTACAATTTGAAGTTATTTTTAAAGAAAATAAAATGTGAGTATATTAACCTTTGTGTACATGGTGCTTTTTCATCAAATACTAAGAAAATTGATTTTTCCTACATAAAAGACCCATAATCCACATAGGCTTGCCCTTAAGTTTCCACTAAAATCCAATCTCTCTCCAATATCCATATAAATAAGTATGAAAACACATTTAATCTAAGCATGAGTGTGAGGCAGAAAAATCAAACTGAGAATTTATAGCCCATTAAAATTCCAAATAATTAGCAACCATTCACAAGTAGGCCCCAGATGAATAGAAGGGCAAAAGCCTGAATTCATTAGGATTCAAGAAGCCAGGCTCCACCTCAACTTTTGAATATAGTCACTTTCACTTCTCCTAGGTTCCTTAATTCTGGGGAGATCCATCCAAATAGATATTAACTGTTTTGGATTCCTCTGCCTTGTGACCATAAATGCCAGTGCTTGGGGCACCTGGGTGGTTCAGTCAGTCTGCCTTCCACTCAGGTCATGATCCTGGAGTCCTCAGATTGAGACCCATGTCAAACTCCCTGCTCTGCTTCTCCCTCTCCCTCTGGTCCTCCCCCTGCTCATGCTGTCTGTTTGTGTGTGTGTGTCTCTCTCAAATAAATAAAATCTTTTTAAAAAGATAAATGCCAGAGCTTAGTGAAATTACCCACCAGACCATTCATTTAGGCCTTCCCCACACATCCCCCAACAAAGAGACCCAAGATGAGCAAAGTCTGCAGTGGGCACAAATGTGTGTGGAATGAACTGGAGGTGGCAGAGTTATGGTTAAGTTTCATACCTTTCTTGGACTAGCACATAAGTTAAGGTCACTGTCATGGTAGCTGTTGAAGGAACTAAGCGGTTTTGGGTAAAGCTTTCTCTAAATACCTCAGGCCTTAGTTTTTCACTTAATGAGAAATAACAATGACCCCAGGGTCCAGGGCTTTCAAGTAATTTCATCAATTACAGGGATAAATCAAAAGGCTTTGAAATGTCAATGTGCTATGTAACAGCTAGACACTTTAATTTCTAATCAAAAAGAAATGTGGATTTTTTGACCTTGGGTGGGTGAACTTTAGGTTCCATGATCCTACCAAAATATAACTTCTGCTAATATAAAAGTAGAGGTAACAGAGATCTTTTGAGCCTAAAAGTTAATAGCCTCTTGCAGATAATCTTAGGGTAGGGCACATTTATATTTAAGCATCTTGTCCCATCTTTCACAATGCCAATGTTTTCACCTAATCTTAAATAAACTAATCACAGCCCAGAAGGGACTCATTATAGGGGAAAGAGAGGAGAATTTTTTTTTTTAGAGGAGAATTTTCTAGGACTGCCAGTTAACAGGCACCCTCCAGCCTGTACAGCTTGACAAATCCTAGGATGTCATTCTGGGTGCTAAGCCACATCAGCCTCGAGTGTAAGGTGCCCACTGTGGCCAGTACAGAACCCGGCTCAGAACAACGAACATCTCAGGTCCCCGGGGCCACCTCTTGCTTCAAAGCAAGATCACAGAGGTGTGCTATCCAGAGAAACCAGTGTAACCTATGAGGAGTTTGCTGTAGCTGAGGAAGGGAGCAGGGAGAGGGCTACGCCAAGCAGTGTAATGACCTGTTCCGATATATACATTTAGAAAATGGGGACTCGGTTCCTTGAGCACCTCCTGTGTGCTGTGGGGATCACAAAGAGGGTCACACTTAACTCTCGCAATATCCCTAATAGCAAAGCATGAGAGTAGTTTTGCAGAGAAGGAAACGGAGTCTCAGAGGATAGACAGTTCCTGGCAGAGGCAGGTTTGAACTGAGGTCTGACTGACCTCACTAGGCAGGCTAGAAAGCACCAAGCCTCCAAGCTACATAATGCAGGTGTGTGTATTCTACAGGTGATAGGAACATATACTGTTCTTGGGCTTACTGTTCCATGGCTGCAGAGGAAGGCCACATTCCCAGACATATGCCAGACTGACTGATACCTCTAAAAGTGTAAACTGGTGAGAAAATGACCCCCCCACTCTGAGATTGGGTGTTCCTGTGTTCTGAAAGCTTCGCCCCCAAATTAGTATGAAATCTCATCCCTCATCAGAGAGGAATCCTGACCCATACCTTGCCAGAAAATCGACAATTAGCAAGGGTGAAATCCAGTACAGACTCATAACCTCTACATGTTTTCAAGAAGCCCAGGAGACAGGAACCTGGGCAAAATGGCACCAAAGAAGGGGAATGCTTACTGATCTAGCCTTGTGGTTTGGCTGCTGTATTGATACTGTGACCTGGACAGGGAGAAGACAGAGCACTTAGCATACAGGAGCATTAAATAATCCAATCAACATTAGCACTTCTTGTCAGGAGCAATTCACACAATTCATCCATCCCACTGCACATGTCTGTGTAATGGAGCAGGAAACACAGGGGTCTGGGAGCCTTTGCATATGAACTTCATGCCTTGCCCCCAGCCTCCAGTACCTGACCTCGTTGAAAGTGTTTAACAGTGGCACAAAGGGTTGAAATCATATGTTAGAAGTCAGCTGAGCTGCTAAACTATTGCCTTAGAGTGAAAATGAGCAGAGTGTCTCCCAGACTCAGACAAGAGACTCACCGTGTAGTAAAACTGGCCCGTGGTTCCAGCAATGTCTGTAAAGCAACGAAATGACCAAGGATGTATGGAAGAGTAAAGCTTTAGAGGAGAACTGACCTCTGTATTACTTTGTTGTCCTCTGCCTTCAGGACCCCTACCAAATAAATACAGGGAAGATTGCCTGGCAGACAACCATTTCCTGCCCCTTACTTGGTCCATGGGTCTCATCACACACACACCCCTTTTGCATAGATAGAGATGTATTCACACCCATGTTGTCATCATACCTGTTGAGATGAAAGTAGCACCCTGCTTTTCTTTGACTTCTGAAGTTTGTTTTCTACAATCTAGTCCATCCCATCCTTCTGATGTCCATTACTGTCTTTGCAAAATGAATAAAAAGAGAGATTAAAACATTGGTGTTAAAAAGTCACAGTGAGTAATATTCCATTGTATACATATACCACATCTTCTTTAACCATTCATCTTTTGATGGACACCGAGGCTCCTTCCACAGTTTGGCTATCGTGGACATTGCTGCTATAAATATTGGGGTGCAGGTGTTCCAGCGTTTCACTGCATCTGTATCTTTGGGGTAGTCAGCCATTAGAAACGACAAATACCCACCATTTGCTTTGACATGGATGGAACTGGAGGGTATTATGCTGAGTGAAATAAGTCAATCGGAGGACAAACATTATATGGTCTCATTCATTTGGGGAATATAAAAAATAGTGAAAGGGAATAAAGGGGAAAGGAGAGAAAATGAGTGAAAATATCAGTGAAGATATGATATGAGAGACTCCTAACTCTGGGAAATGAAGAAGGGGTGGTGGAAAGGGAGGTGGGCGGGGGGTTGGGGTGACTGGGTGACAAGCACTGAGAGGGGCACTTGACGGGATGAGCACTGGGTGATATGCTATATGTTGGCAAATTGAACTCCAATTAAAAAAAAACAGTCATAGTGAAGTATCTTTGAAATCACAACTGTCTAATCATGCCAAACTCTATAACAGCAGCATCTGCAGCTTAGAGAAGAACATTAAATAATACTGTTACTGCCCAACACAGAGCATGTACACTGAGTACAGGGAATAACAATGGAAGAAGTGTGACAGTTACTAATATTGGCTTTTGTGGATGTGGCCTTTGGAAACCATCCCCTCTAGGATTCTCTGAGCAAAGTGGATACCACAGATGTGCCTTCAAGCTCGACACCTGGACCTAAATCCCACGGTTAGAAGTTGTTCAAAGTTTAGGGCCCTGTTTAAACAGTACAATGTGTGAAGCTTTTTAACATCCCCATTCCTAAAACCTCGGTTCATCACAGCAACAAAATCTGAGGCAGCTTTCAATACTGTCAATAATTGATCTTTCTTATTTCTCAATAAAGTCTAGGAAGACAGTATTTGTAGAATACCAATGTCCTACTTACAAGGTATCCATAAGTCATTTACCTAATAAACAATATACATAATTCAAGTCAAAATCAAGAATAAACTAGACAGATTCAATCGGCACCCTTTTACCTTAAGGCAGGAATCCGGTTCCTCTCAGTGAGTAGGGTTTTCAGGTTTTTGAGAGGAACAAGTCTTCCTTTCAATGGGTTCTCCCTTTGAATACTGGAGGTCACACAACAGAAGCATAGATATAAATAAGCGCTCTCTGTCGATTGCGAAGGCACGCTCACTTTACGTTGAACCGTTGAACTCAGCTTACCACGCCAGAGTCTGGCAGGCGTGTTCCGCCAAAGGGGCGGGGCCAGCACGCGCCAGCAGAAGGAGGAGCCTCGTATTCCCGCCATTTTCTATCCTGACTAACCGCTAATGAACAATGCCGTTTCCTGTTTGTGACTAAAGACTATACAAATCTTCCCCCCCCTCCGCCCCCTGAAATAACACCTGGGGAAGAGGACCTGGGGGGAACATTTTTAAATTACTATTATGTTAAATACACAACTATACTGTAAAACAAAACTCAGAACAAGGCAACATGACTTCCAGTGGCCACTCACTGCCAGAAAGCACAGCAATCTCACTGGCCTTTCTTAATTTATATCCCATACTTGTCGAAGGAAATGCATGCAAAAGACTAGGGGCAGAAATGAGTTGAGTAACATGCTATTAAACATCCAATTTATTTTTTTTTTTTTTATTTTTGCAAAAAATAAAATCCCAAACAGCATTCAGTGGTGGCCAGTGACAGGCACTTTGGGGCATCCAATGTCCTAAAACAAGTTCTCAGCCATTCAGATTGTGAATATGTGAGCTTTTTTACACTAAAAATACTACAGCACCTTCTTTCCATTAGAAAACTCTTTACCCTGTTCATTGAAGATAACATGTAACTTTTTTTTAACATGTAACTTTTTTATACAAAGAGCTTCTTGTCACAAAACGATACTAAACATATAATTCCTCTATAAAACAAACTGCTAAACCATGATAAACAGCAGTCCATGATGGACACTCCACTGCATTCGCTGCCATTAAACATTATGGACTGAGCCAGATGATTAAATTCTGCACGTGTAAGCCCAGAGTACCCCAAGATGTTTTTTAAGGAAATGCATGAAGTGAGAGCACCACCAGAATTTAAACCAAGTAAATTTATACCAAATACACAATTATCAAATAAAAGGCACTCAATTTGACCATTCATTTCCTCCACAGAAATTGAAATTGCACAAAACTTGCCATCATAAATCTGACATCCTCGATACCAAAATTTAACTGAATGCAATGAGGATGAACAAACAATTGTTTTCTAAAATTAAACATCGAAATGTATTCAATACTGGCTGAAGGGAAGCTTAGGAGCATTCACGGTGTTTGTAAGCCATCAAGTGCATATGAGACAAAACTTTTAAAGGATAGTGCGTGAGAAGTGGCGGGACCACTTTTGGTTAAATACAGTAATGTAAAAATGCAAAGCACTGTTAAGGTTTCTGAAGGCTCTTTAAGTTCAGTGAGCCAAGTTCTACGCTGATCAGATGGTCAGTTTCCTCATTTTTAAAGTTGAAAATATCAGGGAACGTTTTGTTTCTTTTAAAATTAAGTCATTGTATGAGAGGATTGATTCTGAAATTTTACCACATCAATGATATTTAAGGGGGAACAGCCCTGTAAAACTACGCCCAAAGGAAGCAAAGAAGCACTGTCCTAATGCCGTCATACACGGTCCCTCAGCATGTGAAATTTCTCCTTTTGGGGTTGAAATTAACAGAAACAAGGGGACAAAGGCCAAGAACTAAATATACTGAGGCAATAGTCATCCCGAAATTTAAAATTGAAGACAAAATCAGCTCCCTGGCAGCCACCGAGCTGTCCTGCTCCCGCTCAGACAATAGCGCCATCTATTTCCTTATTTTTAAGTTGAAAACAGTACAGCACCTTAACACCACATATAAGAGGGGACCAAACCCAATATTCAAACAAGTAAAATATCAAAATTATCATGTGGTAACATAGGGCACAACACTGTGTCCCTATTCAACTAAGGGACCCACACTGTCACAAATCTAAAGCCCTCTAGACTATTAAAGAATATTATTAATTGTATTATTAAAATACATTACTTCACATACCAACTTATAAAAAGTGTACTACAAATAGCCAACTATCAATGACAATTAAGAATTAAATTAACCTTACGCTTTTGTGATTGTATGTGGGAGCTGCCGCCATGTTCCCTCACCACTGAGGAGAACGCTCTACCACAGACTCACCACAAAACCCAAGACGAAATGGGCACCGTCACAAACCGCTGCGCTCCTTTTATAACCAGCATATGGCTCCGCCTTCAATGATCCTGATTGGTTGGTATGGGAATGATTGACAGGGAAACTATTCACTCTTCTCTTTCTGTGGAAAATCTATCCGCATTGTAGGAGTCTGCTTCCTATTGGTGGGGAGGTATTTGCTTGGAATGTTTGTGCTTGAGTTGGGGTTACTCCAACTCCAGGCTAAACAAGCCATTCAGAACTCAAACCAGACTCCCTGATTGGACCCAGCTTGAATTAAAAACAGACATCCAACCATTTTTTTTTTCAGATTTGCATACCGTTGTCTCCTTCTAGAAAGTTCTCCCTACCATTTGTGGTCTTGGGATCAAACTCAAACCAGATACTTGATTAATCTTAGCAGGGAACTCAATCTCCATTGCAACAATATTTGGGGGTGCTCATTTGGACAGTTCACATACTAAAATTGGGAAAGAGGAATAGGGGTGATACTTGGAATCTGTCTGAAGTGGAAGGTGAACCTAAATAACTGCCCACCTGACAATTGCACATATGAGTTAGGGGCATTAAATGAGGAATTGTCCAGTCATTGAAGATCAGATACACAGAATGGGCAACTAGGTGACCCTGGGAGGTAAGGAGAATATTCATAGAATAGGGAGGATGCTGTGGGATGAGAGAGGCATAAGGGATGGGATCACTGAGAACTAGGAAATGGCCAGACTAGACTTTGAACCTATGGCCCTCTAGCACCAATGTCCATACTTTAGGCCTGTATACTAGACTAATCACACCTCTGGTGTGGTTGCGTCTTCCTGGAATGTTCTTTTCCTCCAATGCTCACCCTGCATGGCCCAGCTCTAATGCAGCCTCCTTCATGAAGCCTCCCTGATTTCTTTTTCCCAATCCCACAGTCAATAGGCTCTCTCCTGCTGATATGGGGTAGGGAATATGGAAAAACAAGAGAGTCAGGGTGCAGAGAAGTGTTGGAATCTCTGGTATCAGTTAGCACTGGGCTGGACACAGTGGGAAGGACTTTAGGCTTGTGCTTGGAAGTCTGCACTTGTGTTAGGTCCCACGGCTTGTACTTAGAAGTTTGAACTTTTGTTGAGGTTGTAGAAATTCTGGAAAGCTCAGGGTAAACAACAAAGTGACTCATACCTGTCTCCTGATTGGTCAGAGTAGTTTAAATGAAAACTACAAGTTGAAAGGAAACCCAATAAAGAAAGTAATGTGCAACAGCCACTGGGATTAGTCAGAACTAAGAAATCAACCTACATGGTAACCATATTTCAGGCTGGACAGGAAGATACTACCAAGCTATGAAACTGGAAAGGTGGAGGGAGTGAGATAAACCAAGGAAACTAGACAAGTGTACACCTGCAGTTAGGGGGTCTGGGGGGATGGTATGGTCTGCAATTTTTGTTCTTTCTACTTAAATCTTCAGAAGCCTTCAAGTGGAGAGAATGTAGAAGTACAATCCTCATCCCTTGGAGGCCCAAATCACGTGATTAAGAGTGGTTGACCAAAGCGTGGTTCCTAAATTGCCAAAATCCATATCAGTAGGGGACCTGCTCTTTTGTTATTGAGGTGAAGTCAGATAACACAAAATTAACATTTTATTTTATTTTTAAAAAGATTTTATTTATTTATTTGTGAAAGACACACACACACACAGAGAGAGAGAGAGAGAGAGAGAGGCAGAGACACAGGCAGAGGGAGAAGCAGGCTCTATGCAGGGAGCTCTATGTGGGACTCAATCCCCAGACCGTGGGATCACACTCTGAGCTGAAGGCAGATGCTCAACGCTGAGCTACCCAAGTGTCCCAAAATTAACATTTTAAAGTGAACAAGTCAGTGGCATTTAGTATACTTACAGTGTTGCGCAACCACCATTTCTATGTACTTCTAAAACATCTTCATCAGCCAAGAAGGAAATTCAGTACCTGTTAGGCAGTTGGTCCCCCATTTCCCTTCCTCTCCAGCCCCTGGCAACTACCAATCTACATTCTGTCTCTGTAGATTTGCCCACACTAGACATTTTGTATAAATGGAATCAAACAGTACATGGCCTTTGTGTCTGGCTTCTTTGTTTTTGTTTTTTAAAGTTTTTTTTTTATTATTATTCATGAAAGACACAGATAGAGAGAGGCACAGACATAGGCAGAGGGAGAAGCAGGCTCCCAGAGAGGAGCCTGATTCAGGACTTGATCCCAGGACCCTGGGATCATGAACTGAGCCAAAGGCAGATGCTCAACCACTGAGCCACCAAAGCACCATGACTCTGGCTTCTTTGACTTAGCCTACTGTTTTTGAAGTTCATCTGTGTTGTAGCCATCAGCACATATTCTTAATTCTTAATTTATGCTTCTAAATCAGGCAGGAAAAAAAATAAAGTTCCAAACAAAAAGACTACAAAAAGTTCCAAAAAAAGACTTTTTTAAAAAAGATTTTATTTATTTATTCATGAGAGATACAAAGAGAGAAGCAGAGACACAGGCAGAGAGAGAGAAGCAGGCTCCATGCAGGGAGCCTGACGTGGGTCTCAATCCTGGGTCTCAAGGATTACACCCTGGGCCGAAGGCAGGCTCCAAACCGTTGAGCCACCCAGGCGTCTCCATACTTCCTTTTATATCTATGTATGTAGTTATTTTTACCAATGGTTTTATTTCTCATGTGGATTCAAGTTATGCCTAATATCTTTTAATTGTGGTGTAAAGAACTGCCTTTAGTATTTCTTACAGGACAGGTGTGCTAGCAACAAACTCTTTGTTTTTGTTTATCTGGGAATGCTTTAATTTCTCCTCTTTTTTCCTTCTTTTTATTGTAGTAAATTAAGCATAACTTAAACTTAACACGTTAGCCATTTAAAAGCATTCAATTCAGTGGCATTAAGTACATTCATAATGTTGTACAACTATCACCACTATCAAGTTCCAAACATTTTTTATCATCCCAAACAAAAACTCTGTACTATTAAGCAATCATTCCCCATTGTATGCTACTGAAATTTAGTTGGTATTAATCAGAACTATATTGTTATAAGTTAAGAGGTTAGTTGCAATCTCCAGGGCAACCACTAAGAAAATAACTAAAAAATATGTAGTAAAGGAAATGAAAAAGATTTAAATGGTGTATCCTAGAAAATGTTTGTTTTATACAAAAGAAAGCAGTAATGGAGGAACAGAAGAACAAAAAGTCTAAAAGACATAAAGAAAGTAAATACAAAATGACAAACATATATCCTAAATTATAAATAATTAAATTTGTAAAAAAAAAAAAAGATCAAACACTGCAATAAAAAGGCAAAGATCAGCAGAAGGGATTTTTTTAAATTGATTATTTATTTATTTGACAGAAATAGAGCATGAGCATGAGTACAGGCAAAGGGAGAGAGAGAGAGAGAGAATCTCAAGCAGACTCTCTACTGAGCACAGAGTCCCATACGGGGCTCAGTCTCACCATCCTGAGGTCATGACCTGAACCAAAATCAAGAGTTTGATGCTTAACTGACTGAACCACCCAGGCACCCCAACAGAATGGACTTTGAAATGACTTGACTATATATTACCTATGACAGACACACTTTAGATTCAGACAGAAATAAATTGAAAATAAAAGGAAAAAGATAGGGATGCCTGGGTGGCTCAGCAGTTGAGCGTCTGCCTTTGACTCAGGGCACGATCCTGGGTCCAGGAATCGAGTCCCACATGGGGCTCCCTGTGGGGAGCCTACTTCTCCCTCTGTCTGTGCCTCTGCTTCTCTCTCTGTGTCTCTCAGGAATAAATAAATAAAATCTTTTTTTAAAAAAGGAAAAAGATATACCATGCAAACAGTAACCAAAAAGACCTAGAATGGCTGTATTAATATCACACAAAATAGATTTTAAGACAAAAACTGTTACTAAAGACAACATTTTAGAATGAGAAAAGGTGAAATCACTACAGAAATTATAACATTTATAATCATACATACACCTGACAGCAAAGTCCCAAAATACATGAAGCAAAGACTGATGGAATTGAAGGGAGAAATAAATAATTCAAAACTTTAATATTCCACTTTCAATAATGGATTAAATAACTAGACAGAAGATCAACAGGGAAATACAAGACTTAAACAATATTATAAACCAGCTAGATTTAACAATCTAGAGAACACTGTGCCCTGAAATAGCAGAAAACACAGTATTCAGAAGTCCACATGGAACAAATGACAGTATAATCAAGTCTCAATAAATTTAAAGGGATCGAAATTAGACAAAGTACCTTCACAAAATAGCAATGCAGTGAAATAAGAAATTCATAAAATAAAGAAATTTGGTAAATTCACAAATGTGTGAAGATCAAACACACACCTTAATAACTAGTGGGCCAATGGGAAAAAAATTACATGAAAAATTAGTAAATACCTTGAGATAAATAAAAAGTAAAACGCAACATGTCAAAGCTTATGGAATGCAGGAAAAGCAGTGTTCAGAAAGATCTTTACAGATATAAGTGCCTACATTAAAAAAGAAGAAATATTTCATATCAATAATTTCCACCTCAAAAAAGTAAACAAAACAAAACAAAACAACAACAACAAAAAACCTAAACTGAAAGTAAGGAGAAGAAAAGGAAAGATGTAATAAAGAGTATAGCAGAAATCAATGAAAGTACCACTTCATACCCACTAGAATGGCTAGAATGAAAGACATGGAAACTAACAGGTGTTGGTGAAGATGTGGAGGAATTAGAAACCTCATACATTGCTGGTAGGAATGTAAAATGATGCAGCTGATGTGGTGAATTTTATGTTATGTGAACTTTGCCCTAATAAATAAATAAATATAATATAAACAAGCATGTGCATGCACATGCACATACACACATACACTTTCCATTATTTTCCTGAAAACAAGCTTAGTGATCTCAGGATGAGAGATCCCTATTTGTTCTTATCTTTTGATAGAAGACAGGCAACAGTTGGTCTCCAAGTTCTGGCTAAACCCAGAAGCAGGCAACTCAGAGGCCATGCTTCACCAAGTCTCTGCTTTCTGAGTGTTCATTAATTTTTGCTGTCAGTCTAGTGACCTTGTCCTATGGCCTTTGGCACTATCCAGACGAAGGTTTGATCCATACCCTGTTACTAACGAGCTTAGTGCCTTTGGGTTGATATACTCCTTGAAAGGCAGAAGGGAAAAAACACATTCTGGGCAGTCTGTCTTTAGTGACTTACATAAATGTTTGTTTTTTTTTTTAAAGACTTTATTTGAGAAAGAACGAGCTAGAGAGCACAAGCAGGGGGAGTGGCAGAGGAAGAGGGAGAAGCAGCGAGGCCCAGCAGGGGATGTGACAGAGGGAGAGGGAGAAGCAGAGAGGTTCAGCAGGGAGCCCCACATGGGCCTTGATCCCAGGATCCTTTGGAAAAATGACCTGAGCTGAAGGCAGATGCTTAACCAACTAAGCCACCCAGGCGCCCCTACATAAATGTTCTTTTCAACTCTGTCCATACCGCTAGTCTGTACAGCCCCTGGCACATACACATGAAAAAAAAAAAAAACACAGTTAATGTCTATTAAATAAATTCACTTAATCCACACAAAACCCCAATGATTTGGGTATCATTACTTCTGTATTACAGATGAGGTCTTTATTTCTTCATTGGTAAAATGTGTTTATTAATACTCACCTCACTTGGTTTTGTTGCATCTTTTAATTATATCCATTGTAAGAGACAGTATAATATTGTAGAAAGAGCATTGGTTTTGTATCAGAAAGTTAGGAGTTGGTGTATTACCTGAACCATATACTGTGAACATGGGAAAATAACTTCTTTGAATTTCAGTTTCCTTGGCTGTTAAAATAAATGTTATATATAATACTAAATTACAAATTACATTATATAAAATGAAGCATTATATATATATATATACACTTCAGCAACTAGCTGTTCCTTTTTCGGGCTTCTTGCTCATTCTCTCATTTCTAAATAATGTAGTGCCCAGGGCTCCAGCCTTGAGACTCTTCTCTATCTACCCTTATTCATGTATTGATTTCATAGCTTCAATACTATACATAAGAATATATTTATATATATACATAATATGTGAGTATGTATATGTGTAGATATATTTACATGCATGCACATAAACATTCAGCAACCTAGTGTAATACCTAACGCATACTAACTAATTGAAAAATGGTATTCATTCTTACTTAAATGATAGTTACTATTACAGATAAAACATCTGCCTCAAAATAGGTGCCAGAAAGTTTCTTTCCTCCTTTCCTGGTTTTGGTGTGGCTCCCACCCACTTACAGTTTCCTTCTCTGATGCTACTCCTGAATTGCCTTTATTTCTCTCAGGAACATCCTCTGTTCCCTCCCTCCTCTCATCTAATCCTTGCAACTTTGGCCTTCTTAATAAAGACCCTTGATCAAACATGCACCTCTCTGCCTCTGCCTTTTAAGCTGATTATTTGAAACTGGACACAAATCGTGGTCCCTGATCAGCCCTTTGCTGCCCTCACCTGGCCTATTTCAGTGTCTGTTACAGTTGACAGATGACCACTGGCCAGCAGAGGCTCAGCTCTGACCTAGTCTGACAAGGAGTGCACAGAAATAATTCTCTGGGGGAATTCAAGCAAATGTATCCCTTTCTCTGGGAGATAGGAATGAAGAGGCAATGGCCAGCTCAGTCTGATACCTCCAAAAGAGAACATTCAGTGCCTTCCCAACAATCTATTTCAGAACTGTTCAGGACTACTCATGAGTAGGTCAGCATTATGTGGAAAGAAAGCACAAATCATATGGAAACCCCTGGCCTCATATGACGGCCTTTCTGAGCTCAGTTCATCTCTAGATCTCTAAATGCTAGGACCTACCTAAGTTGAAACTCTATCTCTGAACACCAAAGCTCTCTTCCTGTTTTAGAACCACATGCTAGTCTGGCGGAGGTGGTAGGCAGTGTGAGCTCTATCCCAGTTACTTTACTGTATGTTATATAAGATGCCAGCTTGGACTTGCCAAGGGAAATTCCATTTTCTTGAAGGCGGATAGCTTGAACCATCTCCCTCAACCACTGTCTAAAGAACAAGTGTAAAATTGGGGTGGGGTGTGGGACAAATGGGTGAAGGGGGTCAACAGATAGAAAGAAAAGAATACCATGTTGTCATACCTTCAGACCCCCAGCAATCCGTTCTTGAATTTCTCAAGTGAGCAAACATAAACTGTTTCCCTATTTGTTTATTAAGCAAATATTTTTAGAGGGAAAAGAAGTGATGGGTAGTTGTTTTGGGGGGAATATTAGACTATCCATTAACTAGCTACTTGAAAAAAGTGCCTGCATGTTTGTGTTCAGTGAAGGTGGGGGGAAGCCACTGACAAAAGGCAATATTGATTCCCCAAACCACAATAAGGATCAAATAGAAAACTGAATATAGAGCTGATCTCTGAATATTTGATACAAAACCCCTAAATCTTTTTTAAAATATTTTATTTATTTATTTGACACACAGAGAGCACAAGCAGGGGGAGCGGCAGGCAGAGGGAGAGGGAGAAGCAAGCTCCCTGCTGAGCAAGGAGCCTGATGTGGGGCTCAATCTCAGGACCCTGGGATCATGACCTGAGCCGAAGGCAGACACTTAACTGACTGAGCCACCCAGGTGTCCCCAAACTCCTAAATCTTTAGCAAATAGATCTATCTTCGTGTGAATTAATACATTGACATTATAACCAAGTGAATTTTCCTTAGGAAGGAAAATACTATTCAAGATTAAGTATTAAATTAATATTATTTGATATCTTAATAAATCAACGGAAGGAAGACTCAGCATGTGGTTATTTCAATAAATACAGAAACAGATCAATGAATAAGTTTATCTATATCTGACTTTTTGGATGCTTAATAAAATATGAAAGAGATGGATACTTTCTTAACCCTATGTCAAATGTCACTAATTTTGAGACAATGGAAGATTTCCATTGAAATCATGAACAAGGCAAGGAAAGCACTGAGTGGACTATGATTTCACATTGTTCTGGAAGTATTAGTCATTGCATTTAGAGAGAAGAAAATAAGATATATAAAAAAGGAAAGAAGAAAATTTATTATGAACACAGAAAAAAACTATGTATCATTAAAAACTCAGAGGAAAATAGGCTTCCCGGGTGGCTCAGTCAGTTAAGTGTCCGACTCTTGGTTTCAGCTCAGGTCATGATCTCAGGGTTGTGGGATCGAGCCCCATGTAGGGCTCTACGCTCAGTGCACAGTCTGCTTAAGCTTCTCTCTCCTTCTCCCTCTTTCTCACTCTCTCTCTTTCTCTGTCTCTCTCTCAAATAAATAAATACAATCTTTAAAAAAATAAAAACTCAGAGAAATGACTTAAGTTAGAAAATAACATAAGGTAATTGGTTAGAATTGTTAATAAAAATTCAATAACACTTATACTACATTAACATAAATTTAATGTAAGAACATGTCTCATTTGTAAAATAATAATAATGACTGATTTCCTAGAAATAAACTTGACAAGATATGGACAAGGCCCAAATGAATTAAACAAAATTGTAAAACTCCACTGATAACCATAAAAGAAGATTCTAGTAAATGATAAAAAGACATACCGTATTCTTTATGAGAAGATGTAAATGGTTTAAAAAATCAATTACATTAATTAAAATATTCGATGTAATCTCAACAAACATTAACATAATATTTCACTTTGGAACTTGAGTATATTACTCCAAAATTCATCTGGAAAATAAGCATGAGGAAATTGCCAGAACTATTTTGAACAGAAGGAGAAATAAGGGGGACCTAGCATCATCAGATATTAAAATGCGTTATAAGTGGGCTGCCTGAATTGCTCAGTCAGTTAGCCAGCTGCCTTAGGCTCAGGTCATGACCCCAAGGTCCTGGGATGGAGCCCTCATCAGACTCTCTGCTCAACAGGGAGCCTGCAGGCAAGGCTCAGTCAGTTCAAGTGGCTGCATTGGCTCAGATCATAATCCCAAGGTTCTGGGATGGAGCCCTTATCAGACTCTCTGCTCTGCAGGGAGCCTGCTTGCATTGGGCTCTCTCCTCAGTGGGGAGCTTGCTTCTTCTTCTCCCGCTGCCTGCTTGTGCTCTCTCTTTCTGTCAAATAAATAAAATCTTAAAAAAATAAAATAAAATGCATTATAAGAATATATTAATAAAAACTATGTGTTACTTAGCAAGAGTATACTAAAAAATTAACAGAACATGATAAAAAATTTTTCAGATAGGCCCAAATGTACATTGAAGAAATGTATTTTTTAAAGATTTCATTTACTCATTTGATGGGGAGGGGAGGCACAAGCAGAGGGAGTGGCAGGCAGAAGGAGAGGGAGAAGCAGGCTCCCCGCTCAGTAGGAAGACCCACTTGTGAAGTCTGAATTTTATCTGTTTTGAAAATGAACTTCTCTCGCTACACAGAAGTGACAATATGGTAGTCAGTTTTGTATTTAGAAATGTTTTGGTAGCAGGGATGTTTTCATAATTTTCAGAGATTATGCATTCTTCATGAATACTTTTGTATTGCTGCTTGCAAATATGCATTTCTAAACTTGAAATATAGGTGTGAACAGTGTGTACCAGTTTAAAGCTTTCACTTCATTTGTGTTTTTTAATTAAGGATTTAGATGTTCTCCCAATTACAAACTGGTTTTAAATATCGGAAAAAAAATTTTTAAAAATTCCTAGGACACTAAATCATCAATCTGGAATGTAGATTCTGAGCACAAAGCAGCTCAATTCACCTAAAAAATCCAGGACCCTGGGATCATGACCTGAGCTGAAGGTAGACACTTAACCAACTGAGCCACCCAAGCACTCCTACACAAATGTATTGTTATACAGTTTCAAATGTGAGGAAGAAAGCTGGTTTATTGAACAGATTTCCTTGGACAATAGACTAGCCATTTGGTGTGAGTAGAGGAGTGAAACTTTTATTTTTCACATCAAACAGAAAGAAGGAAAAAGAAAATAAAAATTAACTTTAAAAAAGAACAAGCATAAACTGACACCATCATTCATGGGCAATTTCTTTTTTTTAGATTTATTTATTTATTTATTTATTTATTTGAGAAAGTGAGCGGGGGAGAGGGGCAGAGGGAGAGGATGTCCCAAGTGGACTTGGCACTGAGCACAGAGCCCAACACAGGGCTCAATCTCATGACCCTGAGATCACGACCTGAACTGAAACCAAGAGTCAGTCACCCCACTGAATGAACCACCCAGGCACCCCTCATGGGCAATTTCTTGGCAGAGGCTGACATCTAATCTTATGACCCAGAAACCACTTAACATCATAAGACTTCAATGAATTAGTGATTACAAAGTTTCCAAGGGAAATAGTAGCTCACTAAAGCATTGAAATTCAGGCTCTGACCTTTTTAAAGTAAGAACTAAGCCTGCCTTTATATACTAATATGTGATATCTGGAGAGCAAAACTTTTGTCTTTCACTAATTGACAAGAAACAGTTTTCTAAAGAGGAAATGGAAACACCAACTGGCAATCTTCCTCTCTGATGCCATCATTCTTTTATTTACCTTACCTCTTGACACTAAGAGGAAATTTTTATATGTTGCCTCCTCAAAGTTTGCCTCCCTCTGAACATTCTCGTCCATGGTGCTCTGGGGGTGTCAGCTGTGTACTGAAGCATGTGTGCCAGGGTGCCACAAGCCTCTAGCTTGACTTCCTTCTGTGCATCTGTCAGCCCTGTGACTTTGACCTCAGTTTTCCCATCTGCACATGGAAGGAGTTGGACTAGATCATGTTTAAGCTTCCTTTGAGTTCAGGCATCCTATAAACATAGCCTTTTCAATACAAAGAATCATTCGTTCCCTTTCTTGCATTGCCCTTCCTTTAGAGGGTCTTTGCTAGGACATCAGTTAGATGTACCAAGAGATTCTGGTCATAAACACTTCTGTCCATTCACAGGGGGCAACATCTGAAAAGCGGCAACTAGCCATACTTTTAAAGGACTCCTTGCCAGTTCCTGATTTTCTCACTTGGAGTGCACAGGGCTCTGTGAGTCTTTCTAATCACCTTTACCCCTGTAGTGATGTCATCTGTTCTAAAGAGCAGAAATACCATCTATGCAAGGATGACTCCATAATAGATCTCCCTGGGCCAGATATCTCTGGGCCATAGGTACCCAACTGCCTACTAGGTGTCTCTTTCTGAAAGTCTAATAGGTGCCAGTCCTCAACTGCCTACTAGACATCTCTTCCTGAAAGCCTAATAAGTGCTGCATATTTCTCATTTCCAAAAAGGACCTCCTCCTCTTTTCGCCAAAGTAGCTCCTTCACCAGTCTGCCTGTCTTAGTCAACCCAATACTTAAACAGCTGTTCAGACCAAAACCTTACAGTCATCCTTGCCTGCTCTTTCTCTCATGCCCTCCATCCAATCTGTTGGCAAATCCTGCAGTTCCTACCTGTAAAATACATGGAGGATGCCATCACTTCCCGTCTTGCCAACTGCTACCACCATGGTCCAAAACACCATCAACTTGTTCCTTCCTCTAGTCACTTCTTTATTAGCCTCCCTGCTATGGATTTTACTGCCCTGTGGTCAGTTCTCATGGCAAACAGCTAAAAACGTCTTATTATATCCTTCTTAGGCTTCCCATCTCACTCATCTAAAAAAAAAAAAAAAGCCCTAGGTGGGTGGGGGCGGGCTTGATGTGGGCTCAGTATTAAAGAGGGCACTTGTGATGAGCACTGCGAGTAGTATGTAAGTGACGAATCAGTGAATTCTACTCCAGAAATCAATAGTGCACTGGATGTTCACTAAGTAAAATTTAAATTAAGAAAAAAAAAAAAAGAAAACAAAGCCCGTAAATAGGCCTGTATGTGCCTTTGCCCATTATCTTTGTGGTTTGCCTCCTATTCTTCTCCTTTCTCGCTCCATTACAGACAGAGGACTTTACTGTTACTCATCACATCCAAATATACTTCTGCCCCAGGGCCTTTGCATGTGCTATTCTCCCTGCCTGGAAAGCTCCTTTCTAGGTATCCACAAAGCTTACTGGCTCCCTCACATCCTTCAAGTCTTCATTCAAATGCTATCTTATTAGTAGGCATTCCTCAACGACTCTGTTGAAAATGATACACATCTACTGCCAAACACTCTTTGCCCTCTTCTTCATTTATCTTTATATAACACTTTCTACTCTCTTACACATCATGTATTTTACTTCTGTATTTGGTTATTGCCTGTCTCTCCTCTTTAGCATGTAGGTTCCGTGAAGACAAGAATTCTTGTCTGGTTTTCCAGGACCAAGAAGAGTGCCTTGCACATAATAGATACCCAATAAATATTTTTTGAATGAATAAATTAACTCTCCCCATTGACCAGATGCCTCAAAGACTCCTGTCCTTGTTAGAGAGTGATAAAATGGCTTTAGAGAGCGAATTAGACTGTGAACAATAGGTATAAAATACTGCATAGATGCACAAATGATTATTTCATTATCTGGCCAATGTACAAGGGACACATACAAATTGTTCTAATCACAGAGTGATGAAAAAATTATGAACAATGAGTTCTTGAATAAGTGTAGGGAAGAAATAATGGATTCTCATTTAAATGAAATTGGAATGCAATGGCCTACATCACAGATTCTACTTGTTCTACTTGTTGAACACTGTCGTTTGGGGAAAATATCCTTTAGAGAAATAGAAGTAAGTCATAAAGACAAGCCAAGTGAACAAACAGTGGGGCCCAGGGCTTCTACTGAGTAGCGTTAGTATTTAAGTGCCTTTTCATTGTGAATCCTTTACTTTTCAGCACAATGTTCTAATTATTTATTTGCAACATTGTATCAATGAGTATTTGCTCCTTTGTCTTGAAAACAAATTTACTCTCATTCAGAATTTGTTAATAGTGATTGAAAGTTCTGGCTACCTCTGATCAGATACCTACCCCATCCAAATATAATGACGTGAAGAATACACGGTGATTAAGATTGCATTTTCCAAGAGAAGGTTTTTGTTTAGGGCAGGTCTACAAAATATTGTTTCCACATCCTTTTGAGCATCTTAGTTGCTGGATGCAGAATTAGAGATTTAGGCTAGAAGTGCTATAGCTAAGGAGAAGCCCCTCACTTAGGTCATCACAGGGTTCAGGGCCAAATGATGATTTCTGCTTGGACAGACAGTGGCACGTCTTACCTTAATTGTGCAAGAGGCTGGATTGCGTTTGGACAGTCGTACATTCAAGGCCATGAAACTGTGGGCTGCAACCTCCCATAATGGTGGAACAAGAAAGAAATATCTAGGCTTACTACAGTATATTAAAGTTTCAGGGTTTTCACACCACAAAAGTAGTTGAGCCCTCAAAGAAGGAGAAGAAACTGTCTCGTATCCAAAGGCAGTGCCTGGCACCAGTGGAAAGCAATATGGAAACAGAACAGGAAATAACATTTGGATGCAAAGGTAAGGAAAATCTATTACAGCATCTAAAACCATTGCACGAAAAAGACACTGTCTGGACAGTGTCCTCCAGCAGATCTCTGTCCCTTTAGATGAATGTCACATAGGGAGCTCAATTATTCCCACCCCTTACCAGTGGCTAGCTTTTTCGTTGATGACTGACAATTCAAAACACAATTAGGAACTAGCTGTATCTTCACACTGACCACTATGCATATCTGTTGAAAACATTAAAGTAATAAAAAGGTCACTTCTACAGACATGAAGAATAAGTATATGTGCTACTAATACAGAGGTGCTATCAATTTTTCTAAGAGGATCTCCTCTCAAATCTGTCACAAGGTAATATGATGTGTTTCCTTCTTCCCTGTGTTTTTAATCATTGAAAGATGCTTTCAGGTCAACAGTGTACCTGGACACATGCTTACTAAGTGTTCAGTGTCAGTTACCTATTGCTGTATAACAAACAACTTGAAAACTTCATGATGTAAAACAGCATCAATTTATTATTTCTTATGTGGATTGATTGGATGGTTCTCCTACTTCATGAAGTGTTGGCTGGGTCTCTGGGATGGCTGGAAGGCTCCAAATGGCTTTATTCATAGGGCTGGTGATCGACGCTGGCTCCTGGCTAAGAGCACAGCTGAAGCCTTGATTTTCCTCCCAGTGTGAGCCTCCCTAGGAGCCTTCTTGAACTTTCTCACAATATGATGTTCGGGTTCCAAGAAGAAGTGTTCCATACAGGAAGGCAGGAGCTGAAGAGCTCTCAAGGCTCAACTGTCATCCTTGCCACATTCTATTGGTCAAACCAGGTCAGAGGGCCAGTCCAAATGTGCCTGTCAATGGGAGGAATGGCAAGACCACATTGCAAATGAGCATGTGGGATGGGAATAATGTTGCAGCCAGCTTTGGAAGCATATTCTACCACAGTCAAGAAATGTATCCTCCCCGCTCCCACCCTCCCCCACACCCTTTGCTGTTTTCCTTCTCATTTTTCCCATACTGGATTTTGAATCAGATCACATAGATGTACCAGATTAGATGATGCTAAGTACACAAGATATTCTGATCTTAATGTACAAACTATGTCAGTGTAGATCTGTCAAGGGGAATGGGACCAGGCAATAGCCATCTGGGGGATTTTAAGGAAATCAAGGGAGAAATTGTGGTGATGTTTGTCAAACTGCATTCTAGAAGATTATTATGCAAAAAGGACCTCAAGTTTTCTGAAGTGTCTCGGTACCAGGTACCATAACTGAATATTTTACATTCATTACCTTATTTAATTTTCACCACACTTTAAGGTCTATCTCATTGTCTTGATTCCTCAAATGAAGAAACATAGGTCTAGAAAGGTTAGGCGAACTTGCCCAATGATCACAGCTATCAAATCAGTGGACATGGTCTTAAAATTTAGGTTTGTCCAACTCCAAAACCCTTGCTATGTTTTCTATATTCTTGCTACTCAAAGAGTGGCCCCAGGGGCACCTGGGTGGCTCAGTTGGTTAAGGGCACCTGATTTTGCCTCAGGTCATGATCTTGGGGTACGGAATCAAGCCCCTTATTGGGCTACACACTCAGCAGGGAGTCTGCTTGAGGACTCTCTCCCTGTCCCTCAGCCCCTTCCCCTGCATGTACTCTCTCTCTCTAAAGAAAATTTGAAAATTTTTTTTATAAACAATAGTGACCTCACAGAATCCTCATTACATTAGGAGAGGTGGAGTCTGAGGGTGGTCAGAGAGGGTTCTCTAAAGTGCAGGACCCAGAGTAGAGGTCCTAGTTGCTGATACTGAAGGGAAGTACGGATTCAGAAGTCTACCGTGAAAACTGGGAGTGAGGAATAGCAACTGGGATTATACAGGTTGCTGAATACCATGCTGGGTAGCAAATTTTGTAAAAGCTATCATGAGCTTATAATTAGGGATGCCTGGGTGGCTCAGTGGTTGGGCGTCTGCCTTCGACTCAGGGCGTGATTCCAGAGTCCTGGGATTGAGTTCCACATCAGGCTCTCCGCAGGGAGCCTGCTTTTCCCTCTGCCTATGTCTCTGCTTCTCTCTGTGTGTCTCTCGTGAATAAATAAACAAAATATTAGGGAAAAATGTAACCTGCTCAAGGAAGACAATACGGTTTCTCTGAGAAGTCAGGCCAGGCTCAACTGTCTAAATTCTTTCAGGGGATAAGAGAGGATACAGTCAATTCATCTAAGTTTGCCTTTCAGAAACATGTTCCTAAAATGAGAAGTAAAACCAGAGAATACCTATAGTGGGTTAGGTGGCAGCCAGAGGCCTCAACAGCCACTGCTCCAGGGAAGCTGGAAAAACTGTATCAGAACTTTGTTCAAGGTCCACATCCTTCAAGAAAGAGGGCAGGGATCCCTGGGTGGCTCAGTGGTTTAGCTCCTGCCTTCAGTCCGGGGCGTGATGGGTCCCAGGGTAGAGTCCCGCATCAGGCTCCCTGCATGGAGCCTGTTTCTCCCTCTGCCTGTGTCTCTGCCTCTCTCTCTGTGTGTCTCATGAATAAATAAATAAAATCTTAAAAAAAAAAAAAAGAAAGAAAGAGGGCAGCAAAATCCTATGCAACTAGAAAGTGAAAGCCTTCACTTTTGAATGAGGTAAATTTGATTTTGAATCTTGGTCTGAAACATACAAACTATATGAAGTCATATAACCTATCAGAGGCTCAATTTTCATTATCAATAAATGAAGAATAACAATACTTACATTTCCATGTAGCCCAGTGACACAAAAGAGAAAATCTACATCATAAGACCTAGCAGGCAGTGAATAAATAAATATTAGTTTATTTATTTTATACTCACATACTTTATGCTTACTCGGCCAGGTACTATTCCAAATACTTTATAAATGTTAACTCACTTAATCCTCATCACAAGCCCATGGCTGTAGGCACTATTATTACCTTCATAGTACAGATGAGAAAACTGAGGCACAGAAAGGTTGAGTGACCTGCCCAAGGTCACACAGCCAGTGAATGGGAGCATGCAGACTTGAACCCCAACAGTCTAGCATGGAAGTCCACATTCCTAACCATGATGTTACTTGACCATTCTGCTAGGTTGGAATTTCTGAATTGTCAGTCATTAAAATCTTCTAATGATTCATCTGAATAGGAGTCCCATCACACTCTATTTTAAACCTCTGCAAGATATTTTGATGTGAAAATAAAAAGCAGACAGCGTATGTGGAAACACGGCCACAAGTTACCTTGCCTCCTAGGGAAAATGTGCCCAGATGCCATTGCTAACTCAATGGAAATGGGGCCCCAGAGCCCACCTCTTATCCCCCTCACAGCCCAGGGTGTTGCCTGAAAGCATTGCCAGCCTACACTTCCCCTTTTGTGTCTGCAGGCTGGGTCAAGGAGGTTGACAGAGTTTTCATTCTCTCCAAGGTGATCATTAAGGACATAAATTTTTATTTCTCTCCATTAAATTGTTGATTCTGTTACATAAAAGATAAAAGTAGTCTCTAAGGGGGGAACAAAGTAGGCAGTTTGCCATGATTCTGAGTTTCTATTTAATTTAGATGGAAAGGGGTTGAGAGATCACAATGCATGATTTAGCCCCCTATCTTTCCCCACACCAGAAACCACCACTTCACAGGAAAGCAATAAAAAGTCAGAGTACACCTTGCTCTTTAATATAGGATTATACCTGGTAGAGAAATAAAGGAATGACTTATAGAGCAAAGTGTCAAGACTGAGCCAGTCCAGTTCAGGCCTAATAAGGATTTGCTTCGGCTCAGTCTGTTCTGTCAGGGACTTGATAATTTAATGAATAAGAAACTGTCACTCTTGGGTATGTTCTGCTCCACTGCCTTTCTCACCCAATTCCCTCCCACAATCCACACCGGCGTGACCCCTACCTACTTGTCTTTCTGCTTGGAAATTCCAAACATGGAAGGGGCATTGTCCAGCCAAGGCGGATAAAGAATGGGCCTAAGGGAGATGGTGCCTGCCTGTCACTGCCTGGGGGGCAGAAGGAGGGGGGAGTCCACACTGAGTCTTCTAATTCCCTGTTACAGCTTTTCAGTATTCTCTCTCCCAATGCTCTTTAATGGCTGTGCTGAGCTTTGGTTCTACCAATTCGCTTTTCATGCTCTGGGGGGATGCCAGCTTGGGGAAAGAGCTACAATAATGGTCGGCTTTCCCTTTCCCTCTTTTATTGCTTAGATCTCAAATTTGAACCTTGAAAGAACAGGAAATTCTAAATATCACCAGCCATGCCTCGAAAATGCTTCCTGTCCTTCATTCCCTCACCTGCCTCTCTTTTAGAAAAGGCAGTACTGCATGAAAATTAATAAAAGGAAATTTCGTTTTAAATAGAGTCCGGAGACCAGAAGGGGGAGCTCTCGCGCCCCACCACGTGTCCCCCATTGCAGACCCAACAGCAAGAGAAGTCTTACTACTTTAGCTGCGGCTTTACTACCCCAGCTAGAAGAGGAAAAATTTTCCTGCCCCCGGCAACAGCCCAGCCAATGAGGGACAGTCATAGCCCAGCCAATGAGAAGCCGCTATACTTCCAACTTCCAGTTTACTCCAATGGTCTTCTTGTTCATATTATCCCTCCTAACTTTTTTCCTCCCTGTCTTCTACTTTGTTTTGTCTTACCTGTGCTTTTGCAATACCTTCCTTGTTCCAAATTGCAGTTCTCTGCTATTCCCAAATAAACCCATTTTTGCTGGTAAAATAACTGAGTGCTTTATTTTTTTAAAAAAAGAATTTATTTATTCATGAGACACACACAGAGAGAGGCAGAGACATAGGAAGAGGGATGAGAAGCAGGCTCCATGCAGAGAGCCCCACGCAGGACTCTATCCTGGGACTCCAGGATCACGCCCTGAGCCAAAGGCAGACGCTCAACTGCTGAGCCACCCAAGCGTCCCCTGAGTATTTTGTTTTTAAGGTTAACAACTGCATAGGGGTTTCTACCTGCGCTCTGGAGTAGGACTGATGAATCTCAGCTGCCTCCTCCATATAATGGAGAAAATAAAAGGATCTACCCCATAATGTTGCTGTGAGAGTCTAAAACATATAAATCATTTAGAGCAATATCTGCACAAGTAAATGCTATGTAAGCATTAGCTACTATTATGTCATGAAATTTGGGGTGATAAAAGTGGGAAATAAATAGATGATCTAGAATTTCAGACTTATGAAGATGAAAGGGACCTTAAAGATCAGCTGGTTTATGCCACTCATTTTACAGATATGAGATCCAGGCACATGAAACTCTGGATTCCCATGTTAAAACCCTTTCTATAATGCTACGCCTCAATTAATTTTGTTCCTAAGCTGGTCTGGCTCTGATTTAGTTGTGCTTTCAGCCAGCAAATATTCAGCTGAGCACTTAGTAAAGGATGTCCTAAGGTACAAGTCTGGGAATTTGTGCAACATGGTAGCTCTAAATCTGGCTGATGAGATACTATGGTCCCCATCATCCCCATCTCCTGGTGTTCACGCCATTGTGTGACCCACTCTTTTTGAATGTTGACAGGACCTGTAACTGCTTCTAACTCATGGAATACAGCAAAGGTGGCACAATGTGTGTAATGATGTATATGTGATTACATGACATGAGATTTTAATGTCCATCTTGCTAAGAGAGATGCTCTCCCTCACTGGTTTTTTTTTTCCCCTCACTGGGTTTGAAGAAGAAAGCTGTCGTGTCATTAGCTGCCATATGGGGAAGGAGCTGTGGGTTACCTCTGGCTGACAACCAGCAACAAACTGAAGCCCTCAGTCTGTCAGCCTACAAAGAATGGGGTCCTGTCAGCTGAGAAATAAATCCTTTCCCAGTAAAACCTCAGGTGAAACAAAGTCCCAGCTAACAACTTGATTACAGTCTTGTGAGACCTTATGCAGAGGACCCAGCTAAGCTGTGGCCAGACTCCTGGCCCACAGAAAATGTGAAATAACGTGTCTATTCCTTTAATCTGCTGTATTTGTGGTAATGTCATTATGTGACAATAGATAACTAGTATAGATTTAAAGGTGAACAATGATTTCTGATTGCAAGAATTTCCATCAAGGGTGAAGACAACTTAAAACTTACAAAAGACAACTTTAAACTTAAGACTACTTAAGTGATGCTGTGAACAAAGAAATAAAGCACAGGGTCTGGGCTGACACCAGGTGTTGGTGAAAGGGAGAATAGACAGCAAGAAATGAAACTGGAGAGCCAGGCAGTATAGATGTGAGGGTCATGACTACAGACTTTGGTACCAGGGAGACCTGGGTTCAAATTTCAACTTGGCCATTTCCTAGACTTGTGACATTGAGCAAGGAGATTAAGGATTCTCTGGTCAGTTTCCCCACGTGTAAAACAGCAGTGATAATCATATTCACTTCTCAGGGCACCAATGAAGATTAAAATGAAATGGTACCCATAAAGCAGTATGCTACTAGCATGTCGTATGTTCTCAATAAAATTTGTGCTGTGAGTAGAGATCAAAACACGAACTTCCTGGTAAGACAGATCAAGGAACTTTTAGCCTATAGACAATTGAGATTTAAGGATGGGAGTGATGTCAGCAAGTTTGTGGTACAGCAATGTTTATCTGGCACTCTTGGAAGAAAAGATTCAAAAGGGATAAGACTAATGACACCAGTTAGGAGACTGTGGTGGTGGCCCAGGGAAAGGCTGAGAAATAGTTGAGCCGGTAGCACAGTCATCATAAATGGCTAAGTAGGTATACTATGTTCTTCTTGTTTGGAACAACAACAACCAACCATGGCATAAACATACCTTTTCTGCTACCTGTTTTTACCCTTATCAGGGGTCAGACAGTAAGGCCATTTGGTCACTTGGTGGTAAAACTCATGGTGGTCTCCCAGCCCTCTCCGTAATCCAGTGAGAAACTTACCCCCTTGGCTGTTTTCCTTCTGATGTGCAGTTTCAATAAAGTATTTGAAGGTATTCATTTACCCATAAAAGTGCTCAGCTTTGCTCTCTTCAGAGTTGTAGGGTAATTATTCATTTATGAAAATGAAAACAATTTTACCCAAGCTACATGACTTGTTCTTTTTTTTTTTTTTTAAATTACTTGTTCTGTTGGCATAGAGTCAGGGACACTGTACTATACTTACAACTCCCTCAGGTCTTCAGGCCAAGAATGCCGGTACAGAGGGTCTAGGCCTCCTTGCCACCAGACTGCTCAGTAAACAAAACTTCATCTCCCACAGGGCCCCTGACAGGGTTGCAGATTGGTGTTTCCTCACCCATCAAGGCTGGAGCTTTGTGAAGCCCAGCTCATTAGCACACAGCGCGGATGGAGTCCAATACTGCAACAGAACAAAAAGTTGCCAAGTTTACGAAGTTTTTCCTACATACTTTCTGTCCACCATCCCCTTTATTGCCCCCTCTTTCTTTATCCTCATCCCTACTTTGAGTATCCACTTGCATCAATCTAAAATTCAGCGTTTGCATGTACTTCAGAATCACGCTATTAGGGAGAGAGATGCTATAACCGAATGAAGTCACAGTAAGTGGCCTAAGACTTTGTGTTTTGTTCCTTCCAGTGCAAAAGTGTCAGATCCAAGACTTCATTATAAGAGTAGCAGAGCTCCAGGGAAGGTTGAATCCTCATCCTCAGCAGGTCTGGCATGGAGATGCTGGGACCCTGATTAGGAAGGAACCCTAAGACTTGGGTTCGTTGAATGTGGATTGATGCACTCAAAAATCTTGACTCCTCAGATTCCTCTAACCCCTCCAGGCCTGCAGAAGGACCCCACTTCTCTCTGTGAAAAGCTAGTATGCTGCACTCCCCACCCCAGCTTACAGGCTACAAAAAGGCCTCTATCTTATAAGACACACGCATTCCTGACCTGCCTTCTAGCCCCCAGAAGCATGGTAAATTACAATTCTCTGGATGAATGGCAGAGATCAGTGCTGCCCTTAGACATCTAAATGATGTAGGGGGACTTGTTGCCATCCTGTCCCCACTTACTTCACCTGTCCCCACTTACTTTCTGTCTGGCAAAGCCAGACAGATCCTAAAGAGTGACAGTGGCCTGCAAACTTATCCAAGTAGTAGCCATAGTTATGGCTGCTGTGCCAAATAGAGTATCTCTTCTAGAGTAACTTAACACAGCCTCAGGGTCTTGGTGTGTGGGCTTTGAGATCTGAAAAGCAAATGTTTTTCCATCCTATCATAAGAGATTACCAGGCACAGTTCACATTCACATGGAACTGACAAGACAATAAAATGTGTTTATGATCTTGCCCCAGGCTCTATTAACTTTCCAGCCCTCTGCCTTATTATAGTCCAAAGGCATCTGAACATTCCTCAGAACATCACACACATGATGATGACATCATGTTAATTGGACCGGAAAAGCAAGAAGTAGCAAGTGCACTAGAAGCCCTAGTCAGACACAGGGGTATCCAGAGGGCAAGCGAAAAACACAAGGAAAATCCAGAGAACATGCCACTTCAGTTAAGGTTTTAGATGCCCAGTGGCTTGTGGCTTGCCGGGATATTCCCTCCAAAGTAAAGGAAAATTTTGTGGTACCTCCTGCCACAGAGAAGGAAGCACAAAAGCTGGGCAGCCTATCTTCTTCCAGTGGGTACGATGGGTGCTAGTTCAGTGGTCCTTTCAAGCCTCTCCAAGGTTCCACTCAGTTTCCTAAATGTAAGCAGAGAGGAGAGAAGTCAAGAATGGAAGGGGCATGGGAGAGAGAAGAAGAGAATGAGAGAGGGGTGGGCCAGAGAGGGGACCATGGAAACAATGGAAGGACAGAGGAAGGAGGGAAAAGGAGAATCAGGACAAAAAGGGAAAAAGAGAGAGTGAAAGGAGATAAACCAAAGAAAAAAGAAAAATAGAAGAAACAATTATGTGGGAAGAGAGAAAGAAAAGAGGAAAATTTAGAAAGGAGAAAGGGAGGATATGGAAGACATGGAAAGAGGGAAGAGATTTCTGGATTCCTTGGTTGGGGTTCAGGATCCATTGCAGTGAAGGAGCAATACTTCAGATCATTTGAAAGAACCAACATCGTGGTGAGAAAAAACACGAAGACTTGACTTGCATTTGACATGATTCACCACACTCTCCCCAAGATGTGGACCAAGGCCTCTTTTGGGAAAATAATTGAAAAGCAGAAACATAAGAAACTACCATTCCCTCCTCCAGAACAAAACACAGTGAGAAGGAAGAGGGACCAGTGTGCAGAGGGGCTTTAGTGCACCCAGACAAAGGAGAGGGAAATGGTGTTCGTGGTGTCGTAAACCACTGGTGGAAATCAGAACAGTTTGGCCGGATGTAGGGCAATTTCTATGCATACCTTCTGGCTGAATCTTCTGAAAGCCAGGTCTTCATAAGGCATGTCGGGGAGCTGTCTGCCAGGCCACACCCGACCCAGGGACAGAGCAGGACAGAATACAATGTCTTAAGGGGTCACCCCATCAACAGGATTAGCGCTTTGGAGAGAGTCCATCTTCTGATATTCTTACTGAAACAGTGAGAGCACACTATCACTAAGACCCACACAAAAACATGATCTTTACAGTACAGCTTCATTTTTTATTTATTTTTAGTTTTTAAGTGTTCAGCTGAGTTAAGTATTTTCATGTTGTCATGCAACAGATCTCCAGAAGTTTTCATCTTGCAACTGAAACTCTATACCCACTTAACATCTCCCCATTTCCCCCTGACCTCAGTCCCTGGAAATTACCACTCTACTTTCTGTTTCTATGAGTTGGACTTCTTTAGATACCTCATATAAGTGGAATCATACAGTATTGTGGCAGGTGGTAGGATTTCCTTCTTTTTAAGGCTGAATAATATTCCACTGTATGTACATATCACTTTTTGTTTATCCATCCATCCATCAATGGACTTTTGGGTTGCTTTACCTCTTGGGTATTGTGAGTAATTCTGCAATGGACATGGGTGTGTAGATATCTCTTTGAGATCCTGCTTTCAATTCTTTTGGATATATACTCAGAAATGGGATTGCTGGATCAAATGGAAATTAGGTTTTTGTTTTTTTTTTTTTTTGAGGAATCTCCATACCTTTTTAAATAGTGGCTGTACTATTTTACATTGACACCAGCGATCATAGCACATCTCTCCTAAACCAAAACAACCACTAGAAGAAACTGCAGAGATGGCCAGGGATAAATGTAGTCACCATGAGCATGTTGGGGTTCTTCAAAAAGTTACTTTAAGAAAAAAAAAAAGATTTTATTTATCTATCTATCTATCTATCATCTATCTATGAGAGAGAGAGAAAGAGAGAGAGAGAGAGAGAGAGAGAGAGAGAGAGAGAGAGAATGGGAAAGCACAAGCCAGCAGGAGAGGCAGAGGGAGAAGCAGACTCCCCAGTGAGCAGCGAGCCTGATGTGGGGCTTGATCCCAGGACCCAAAGGTAGACACTTAACTGACTGAGCCACCCAGGCCACCACTATGTATTTACTCATTTGAGAAAGAGAGAGAGTGTGAGGGAGAGAGCACAAGTGTAGGGGACAAGGTGCAGAGGTAGAGAGAATCTCAAGCAGGCTCCACACTGAGCCCAGAGCCCAGATGTGGGGCTTGATCTCATGACCCTGAGATCATGACCTGAGCAGAAACCAACAGTTGGACGCCCATCCACCTGAGCCACCCAGACACCCCCAGAAAGTTACGTTGTTGACAATTGCTAGCAGAGGAACTCTCACTCATCAAACCAAGGATATACCAAATACCAAGGAGGAGGTCACCTGTTATTTATACAACCATTACTGCTTTTGATCTGTCTGATTTTCGTGGGCATAGACACTGGGCATTAAAGGAGCCACATAGGAGGAGGGGCAAGATGGTGAAAGAGTAGGGTCCCCAAATCACCTGTCCCCACCAAATCACCTAGATAACCTTCAAATCATCCTGAAAACCTACAAATTCGGTCTGAGATTTAAAGAGAGAACAGCTGGAATGCTACAGTGAGAAGAGTTCGCGCTTCTATCAAGGTGGGAAGATGGGGAAAAAGAATTAAAGAACCAAAAGGCCTCCAAGGGGGAGGGGCCCCGCGAGGAGCCGGGCTGAGGCCTGGGCGAGTGCCCCCAGGACAGGAAAGCCCCGTCCTGGAGAAGCAGGAGCTGCACCAATCTTCCCGGGCGGAAAGGGGCTCGCAGGGAGTTAGAGCAGGACCCCAGGAGGGCGGGGATGCCCTCAGGCTCCCTGGGACACTAACAGACACCTGCCCCGGGGAGAGTGCGCCGAGCTCCCTAAACGGCTGCAGCGCACAAGGCTGGCCCCGGGAGCAGCTCTGAGGGGCTCGGGCAGAGGAAGAGGTTCCGTGCAGAGGGGGCTGCCTGGCCCTGGGAGCAACTCGGAGAGGCTCAGAAGGCGGCTCTGCAGAGAGGGGGCTGCGCGGCCCCGGGAGCAGCTCGGAGGCGGCTCCGGCAGAGGAAGAGGCTCCGTGCAGAGGGGGCTGCCCGGCTCCGGGAGCGCGAATCCAACAGCGCAGGCCCCGGAGCACAGGGCGCCGGGGACACAGCCCAGGATCCGGCCTCCCCCCGGACAGGCAGAGGCTGGGAGGGCCCAGGACAGCAAGGACGCTCCTGCCCCGAGCTGAGCAGATCAGCGGCCCCGCCCCCGGAGCATCGAGGCCCCTGCAGACTGAGAGCCCCGGAGTTACTGTGGGGGCTGAAACCAGGGCTCCAGAGCTGGCCCCGCCACTGTGGTTGTTCCTCCTGGGGCCTCACGGGGTAAACAACCCCCACTGAGCCCTGCACCAGGCAGGGGGCAGAGCAGCTCCCCCAAGTGCTAACACCTGAAAATCAGCACAACAGGCCCCTCCCCCAGAAGACCAACTAGATGGACGAGTTCCAGGGGAAGTCAAGGGACTTAAAGTATACAGAATCAGAAGATACTCCCCCATGTTTTTTTTTTTCTTTTTGATTTCTGTTTGCTTCCCCCACCCTTTTTTTCCTTTCTTTTTCTTTCTCTTTTTCTTCTCTTTTTTTTTCTTCCTTTTTTCTTTTTTCTTTTTCTCTTTTCTTTCCTTCTTTCTCTCCTCTCTTTTTCTCCTTTTCCCAATACAACATGGTTTTGGCCACTCTGCACTGAGCAAAATGACCAGAAGGAAAACCTCACTTCAAGAGAAAGAATCAGAAACAGTCCTCTCTCCCACAGAGTTACAAAATCTGGATTACAATTCAATGTCAGAAAGCCAATTCAGAAGCACTATTATACAGCTACTGGTGGCTCTAGAAAAAAGAATAAAAGACTCAAGAGACTTGATGACTGCAGAATTTAGATCCAATCAGGCAGAAATTAAAAATCAATTGAATGAGATGCAATCCAAACTAGAAGTCCTAACGACGAGGGTTAACGAGGTGGAAGAACGAGTAAGTGACATAGAAGACAAGTTGATGGCAAAGAGGGAAACTGAGGAAAAAGTAGACAAACAATTAAAAGACCATGAAGGGGATCCCTGGGTGACGCAGTGGTTTGGCGCCTGCCTTTGGCCCAGGGCGCGATCTGGAGACCCGGGATCGAATCCCAGGTCCGGCTCCCAGTGCATGGAGCCTGCTTCTCCCTCTGCCTATGTCTCCGCCTCTCTCTCTCTCTCTCTCTCTGTCACTCTCTGTGTGTGTGTGACTATCATAAATAAATAAAAATTAAAAAAATTAAAAGACCATGAAGATAGATTAAGGGAAATAAACGACAGCCTGAGGAAGAAAAACCTACGTTTAATTGGGGTTCCCGAGGGCGCCAAAAGGGACAGAGGGCCAGAATATGTATTTGAACAAATCATAGCTGAAAACGTTCCTAATCTGGGAAGGGAAACAGGCATTCAGATCCAGGAAATAGAGAGATCCCCCCCTAAAATCAATAAAAGCCGTTCAACACCTCGACATTTAATAGTTAAGCTTGCAAATTCGAAAGATAAAGAGAAGATCCTTAAAGCAGCAAGAGACAAGAAATCCCTGAATTTTATGGGGAGGAGTATTAGGGTAACAGCAGACCTCTCCACAGAAATATGGCAGGCCAGAAAGGGCTGGCAGGATATATTCAGGGTCCTAAATGAGAAGAACATGCAACCAAGAATACTTTATCCAGCAAGGCTCTCATTCAAAATGGAAGGAGAGATAAAGAGCTTCCAAGACAGGCAGGAACTGAAAGAATATGTGATCTCCAAACCAGCTCTGCAAGAAATTTTAAGGGGTACTCTTAAAATTCCCCTTTAAGAAGAAGTCCAGTGGAACAATCCACAAAAACAAGGACTGAATAGGTATCATGATGACACTAAACTCATATCTTTCAATAGTAACTCTGAATGTGAACGGGCTTAATGACGCCATCAAAAGGCGTAGGGTTTCAGACTGGATAAAAAAAGCAGGACCCATCTATTTGCTGTCTACAAGAGACTCATTTTAGACAGAAGGACACCTAAAGCCTGAAAATAAAAGGTTGGAGAACAATTTACCATTCAAATGGTCCTCAAAAGAAAGCAGGGGTACCATCCTTATATCAGATAAACTAAAATTTACCCCAAAGACTGTAGTGAGAGATGAAGAGGGACACTATATCATACTTAAAGGATCTATCCAACAAGAGGACTTAACAATCCTCAATATATATGCCACAAATGTGGGAGCTGCCAAATATATCAATTAATAACCAAAGTGAAGAAATACTTAGATAATAATACACTTATACTTAGTGACTTCAATCTAGCGCTTTCTATACTCGATAGGTCTTCTAAGCACAACATCTCCGAAGAAACGAGAGCTTTAAATGATACACTGGACCAGATGGATTTCACAGATATCTACAGAACTTTACATCCAAACTCAACTGAATACACATTCTTCTCAAGTGCACATGGAACTTTCTCCAGAATAACCATATACTGGGTCACAAATCAGGTCTTAACCGATACCAAAAGATTTGGGATCATCACCTGCATATTCTCAGACCATAATACCTTGAAATTAGAACTAAGTCACAACAAGAAGTTTGAAAGGACCTCAAACACGTGGAGGTTAAGGACTAGCCTGCTAAAAGATGAAAGGGTCAACCAGGAAATTAAGGAAGAATTAAAAAGATTCATGGTAACTAATGAGAATGAAGATACAACCATTCAAAATCTTTGGGATGCAGCAAAAGCAGTCCTAAGGGGGAAATACATCGCAATACAAGCATCCATTCAAAAACTGGAAAGAACCCAAATACAAAAGCTAACCTTACACATAAAGGAGCTACAGAAAAAACAGCAAATAGATCCTACACCCAACAGAAGAAGAGAGTTAATAAAGATTCGAGCAGAACTCAACGAAATCGAGACCAGAAGAACGATGGAACAGATCAACAAAACCAGGAGTTAGTTCTTTGAAAGAATTAATAAGATAGATAAGCCATTAGCCAGCCTTATTAAAAAGAAGAGAGAGAAGACTTAAATTAATAAAATCATGAAGGAGAAAGGAGAGATCACTACCAACACCAAGGAAATACAAACGATTTTAAAAACATATTATGAGCAGCTATACGCCAATAAATTAGGCAATCTAGAAGAAATGGATGCATTTCTGGAAAGCCACAAACTACCAAAACTGGAACAGGAAGAAATAGAAAACCTGAACAGGCCAATAACCAGGGAGGAAATTGAAGCAGTCATCAAAAACCTCCCAAGACACAAAAGTCCAGGGCCAGATGCCTTCCCAGGGGAATACTATCAAACATTTAAAGAAGAAACCATACCTATTCTACTAAAGCTGTTTGGAAAGATAGAAAGAGATGGAGTACTTCCAAATTCGTTCTATGAGGCCAGCATCACCTTAATTCCAAAACCAGACAAAGACCCCACCAAAAAGGAGAATTACAGACCAATATCCCTGATGAACATGGATGCAAAAATTCTCAACAAGATACTAGCCAATCAGATCCAATAGTACATTAAGAAAATTATTCACCCTGACCAAGTAGGATTTATCCCCGGGACACAAGGCTGGTTCAACACTCGTAAAACCATCAATGTGATTCATCATATCAGCAAGAGAAAAACCAAGAACCATATGATCCTCTCATTAGATGCAGAGAAAGCATTTGACAAAATACAGCATCCATTCGTGATCAAAACTCTTCAGAGTGTAGGGATAGAGGGAACATTCCTCGACATCTTAAAAGCCATCTACGAAAAGCCCACAGCAAATATCATTCTCAATGGGGAAGCACTGGGGGCCTTTCCCCTAAGATCAGGAACAAGACAGGGATGTTCACTCTCACCACTGCTATTCAACATAGTTCTGGAAGTCCTCGCCTCAGCAATCAGACAACAAAAAGACATTAAAAGCATTCGAATTCGCAAAGAAGAAGTCAAACTCTCCCTCTTTGCCAATGACATGATACTCTACATAGAAAACCCAAAAGCCTCCACCCCAAGATTGCTAGAACTCATACAGCAATTTGGCAGCATGGCAGGATACAAAATCAATGCCCAGAAATCAATGGCATTTCTCTACACTAACAATGAGACTGAAGAAAGAGAAATTAAGGAGTCAATCCCATTTACAATTGCACTCAAAAGCATAAGATACCTCGGAATAAACCTAACCAAAGAGGTAAAGGATCTCTACCCTAAAAACTATAGAACACTTCTGAAAGAAATTGAGGAAGACACAAAGAGATGGAAAAATATTCCATGCTCATGGATTGGCAGAATTAATATTGTGAAAATGTCAATGTTACCCAGGGCAATTTACACGTTTAATGCAATCCCTATCAAAATACCATGGACTTTCTTCAGAGAGTTAGAACAAATTATTTTAAGATTTCTGTGGAATCAGAAAAGACCCCGAATAGCCAGGGGAATTTTAAAAAAGAAAACCATAGCTGGGGGCATCACAATGCCAGATTTCAGGTGGTACTACAAAGCTGTGGTCATCAAGACAGTGTGGTACTGGCACAAAAACAGACACATAGATCCATGGAACAGAATAGAGAACCCAGAAGTGGACCCTAAACTTTATGGTCAACTAATATTTGATAAAGGAGGAAAGACTATCCATTGGAAGAAAGTCTCTTCAATAAATGGTGCTGGGAAAATTGGACATCCACATGCAGAAGAATGAAACTAGACCACTCTCTTTCACCATACACAAAGATAAACTCAAAATGGATGAAAGATCTAAATGTGAGACAAGATTCCATCAAAATCCTAGAGGAGAACACAGGCAACACCCTTTTTGAACTCAGCCACAGTAACTTCTTGCAAGATACATCCATGAAGGCAAAAGAAACAAAAGCAAAAATGAACTATTGGGACTTCATCAAGATAAGAAGCTTTTGCACAGCAAAGGATACAGTCAACAAAACTAAAAGACAACCTACAGAATGGGAGAAGATATTTGCAAATGACGTATCAGATAAAGGGCTAGTTTCCAAGATCTGTAAAGAACTTCTTAAACTCAACACCAAAGAAACAAACAATCCAATCATGAAATGGGCAAAAGACATGAAGAGAAATCTCACAGAGGAAGACATAGACATGGCCAACATGCACACGATAAAATGCTCTGCATCACTTGCCATCAGGGAAATACAAATCAAAACCACAATGAGATACCACCTCACACCAGTGAGAATGGGGAAAATTAGCAAGGCAGGAAACCACAAATGTTGGAGAGGATGTGGAGAAAGGGAACCCTCTTCCACTGTTGGTGGGGATGTGAACTGGTGCAGCCATTCTGGAAAACTGTGTGGAGGTTCCTCAAAGAGTTAAAAATAGACCTGCCCTACGACCCAGCAATTGCACTGTTGGGGATTTACCCCAAAGATACAGATGCAATGAAACACCGGGAGACCTGCACCTTGATGTTTCTAGCAGCAATGTCCACAATAGCCAAACTGTGGAAGGAGCCTCGGTGTCCATCGAAATATGAATGGATAAAGAAGATGTGGTTTATGTATACAATGGAATATTACTCAGCCATTAGAAATGACAAATACCCACCATTTGCTTCAACGTGGATGGAACTGGAGGGTATTATGCTGAGTGAAGTAAGTCAATTGGAGAAGGACAAACATTATATGTTCTCATTCATTTGGGGAATATAAATAGTAGTGAAAGGGAATATAAGGGAAGGGAGAAGAAATGTGTGGGAAATATCAGAAAGGGAGACAGAACATAAAGACTCCTAACTCTGGGAAACGAACTAGGTGGTGGAAGGGGAGGAGGGCGGGGGGTGGGGGTGAATGGGTGACGGGCACTGAGGGGGCACTTGACGTGATGAGCCCTGGGTGTTATTCTGTATGTTGGTAAATTGAACACCAATAAAAATTAATTTATTTAAAAATAAATAAATAAATTTATTATAAAAAATAATAAAAAATAAAAATAAAAAAATAAAGGAGCCACATAAAAGAAAGGCTTTTATTTTTTATGCAAATTTATTTATTTTTTTAATAAATTAATTTTTATTGGTGTTCAATTTACCAACATACAGAATAACACCCAGTGCTCATCCCGTCAAGTGCCCCCTTCAGTGCCCGTCACCCATTCCCCTCCCCCCCCCCCCGCCCTCCTCCCCTTCCACCACCCCTAGTTCATTTCCCAGAGTTAGGAGTCTTTATGTTCTGTCTCCCTTCCTGATATTTACCACACATTTCTTTTCCAAGAAGGGTTTTAATCAAAGCTTATAGAGGGCTTCTGCCCAACAGAAATGCTCATTTTGGCATTGCTCAGTATGTGATAGAGAACAAGAAGAAACCAAAATCTGCTCTTAAAACCACTGGTATATTTTAGTACACATTTCTAAACTCCTTGCCAGCCAGAAAGTTAGTTGATGGTATTTCTGTCCTGTTGATGCCAAAGACCAATTCCTGACAGAGTCTGTACTCCAGCTCTGCTGCTGCTTTGGACCCTATCATATCCCCAGTTAGGGGTTTGGCCTCGTAGTCTTGGTATTTTCTCTGTATGCTTCCAAAGCTCACAGAGACCAGTGAAGGGAATATCTGAAGCCAGCTGTCTGCTGTTTTTGCAGGGCATCACGCCCTGAAGGCTCATGGTTTCGGGCAGGCAGCCGAAGCCACATGGACAATTGCAATCAGCTGCAGAGTAATCCTGTCTGAGCGCTTCTCCCTCCCTAACCCACTCCCCTCTCCCAAAGGTAAGAAGAATAAGGAGGCTTGGCTAATACTGCTTGGCTGCCTGTAAGGTAAATCCAGGCCAAATCCAGGCTCGGCAATAATAGAAGCTTGAGGACCTGCCATCAAACAGGGCCTACTCATCCCCAACACCTCAATGTATCATTGCCAAATGCAAGAGAATGTTGGTTTCCATTATTAACGGAACAGGATCCATGCCATGCACAGTCCAACTGCTAATCAGGCTTGATGAATCACAAAAGAACGTTATTTTCCATATTTTTATTCTGTTCTGCCTGGCTCCCAGCCCACTTGTTAAAACTCTGAGGGACCCCAATATGGCAGTGGTCAACTTGTGCAATTTCAATTATTTTGTGATCACAAACTGAGCTATGCTAATGTGGTGTCTTTATCTTTTTGTTTTTTTTTTTAAATCTATTTGGGTTTTTAAATTAAAATACCACTGCCCACTAAAATCGAATTGTCCTTCATCTTATTAGGTCATTTATCCATCCCAGGAACCCTATGCGGTGGATACTGTTGTTATCCCCATCTTACACATAAGAAAACTGAGGCACAGAGAAGTTAAGTGTACCAGGAAAAGGGATGCTGCTCCAGCCTGGAGACAGATGCACAATGCCTCTTTCCTTTGACATTTGTCACAATAATGACCCTGACTTGGTTTCTATGAATAAATGATAGGTAAATTAGCATCTCGCTTCCATTTTGTTTCTTCTCTTCCTTCTTCAGTTCAGGTATGACATGAGTACAATGAATCTCATTAAGGCCCACTGGGAACCAAGTGATCCAAGTATCCACTGATACCACACTGTCACATGATCCCCCACTAAATTGAAATAATGAGAGCCGTGAAAAAATTTGAAGAGCAAGCATGTGCCACGTTGTCAAGTTATTTGTTTCATGCATACAGATGTCACTATTTTCAACAGCTTTGCTGGGTTCCAGTAACCCTGGACAGCAGTGACAAAGGCCACTTTGGTTCTCTCTCCTTTGCCAGCTAGCAGTTCTCTCCTATGGCTGCAAGTGTCTTCCTGCCTGGAAATCTTGCTTTGGGAACTGCCACTCAGGGAATCTTAAAAGTTCTTGAAAAGGGTTTTGTCCTCATAGTGGTTTGGTTTTCCTTTGAGGTGAGGATATTTAGAAAGGGCAGGTGTTCGGCATTTCAAATACTTGGCTTCTACTCCTTCTTTATATTTCTTTTTTTTCCTCCTTCTTTAATGAGAGAATAGACACACATAGAGATAGAAAGAGAGAGAAAGGGAAACTGATTGTCAATGTCCAAAGCCATATTATTAGAAGTGAAGGGAGAGGGGGTGACACATCAAATTCAAGAGTGAAAATCACATCCCTGATTATTTCCACATGGAGCAAAGCCTGAGGTGAAGAGTGTCTAGGACATAGAAAAATATATATTGGTGGGGGTGGGGGGGCAATTGGGTAAGGACATGATGAAAGGGAGAGAGAGAGAGAGGGAGAGAAATTTGAAAGAGAAATGTTTTGATTCTTTCTAAAAACAGACTGTGTAGGGCTCTATAATGGTGGTGCCAGCAGTGAACAAGGTGTGCATCTTGGAAAAAGAAGAACCAGGGCTCTTTGAGGGAGATTGATAAATTGCCTTCATGGACCACTGAGCATCATCCCAACACCAAGGTCCTTTGAAGACTCCCCTGACCGGGAGAAAGGTAGCCTGCTTCCCAACAACCCTGTTGTCATCTTCATCCTCCTCCTCCTCCTCCTCCTCATCATCATCATCATCACTGCTCCATGAGGTAAGTCCTATTGTTTTCCATTAAAAAATGTAGAAACAGAAGCTCAGGGTTTGAGGAAAGCTTTCCAAGGACACACAACTGGTAACAGCCAGAGCCAGGAGAGGAGCCAGGCTTATTTCATGCCGAGACCAGTGGATCTCGACTACCTCACTCTACTGCTTCTCAAGCATTCAAATGTAACTTCTATGATTGCCCTCCCTTTTAAGACTTTGTTTATTTGAGAGAGAGAGGGAGAGAAGGGAGGAGAAGAGAGAGGGAGAGAGAATCCTCTGACTCTGAGCTGAACTCAGAGTCCGACAAGGGGCTCCATCTTATGACTCTGAGATCAAGACCCGAGCCAAAATCAAGAGTCAGGCACTTAACCAACTGAGCCTCCAAGGCACCCCTTGCCCCTCCTTTATAAATAAAAAAATTACCTAAGTAGGTTTTAGAAAGCTATTCAACGAAACAGAGGGGCCAGGGACAACCTCTGGGAAGACCCCTGGCTCTCAGAGGCAAACAATTCACAATTACTTTACCGGTGGGAAAACAAAAACAGCTCAGCTCGTCTTGGACCCATTGACACAATTCATGATTACAGCAGAACCCCCCCTCCCCTCATCTGGGGGCACTGGAAACAGACACCATCTAACCACTGACTCCTGCCCTCCTCACATGGCCCAGTGCTGCAGAACAATAGAACCTTGCTCTTGCTACCACTTTACCCCTTTTGGAGTAACCTCTCCAGAAAGTAAAGTGAGCAGAATCAAAACTAAAATAGGATGGCACTGAGCCAGAGGTAGCCAAAGCTTGATGATAGAAAAGATTGAAACAGGGTGGAGACTAGACCTGGGGCAAGTGAGGCATTCACCTCGGGTACAGAATTGGAGGGAACACCAAAACCTCAGCAATCAAGATGAGTACTCTTTGGGGTGCCTAGGTGGCTCAGTCGGTTAAGCATCTGCCTTATGCTCAAGTCATAACCCTGGGGTCCTAGGATTGAGCCTTGCGTTGTTGAGCTCTCTGCTCAGCGGGGATCCTGCTTCTCCCACTCCCTCTGCCTGCTGCTCCTCCCTGCTTGTGTTCGCTTGCTCACTCTCTCTCTTAAATAAATAAAATCTAAAAAAAAAAAAAAGATGAGTTGAATGCAATGTTCCTGAAATATCAATATTCACGCAAAAGAACATCCTGAACAAAATGTCAAAATGTTAGCTGAATATAGGATCTGACTTCATACTTGCAAGACTTGTGTTTGCTGACGTCGCCCTTGTCGCGGTCCTCTTGCATGGAACCTGGTCCAGTCCACACTGGGATAAACTGACAAATGTGATGACTTTGTATTTGGGAGACATGCTTTCTAAAAGTATTTGGGCAAGAAATGATTTCCTTTCATTTGTGCTGACAATTATATTTTGTTTCACTGTACTTATTGCAACTAGATCTACAGTGTAGACATCTCTCTTACATATCTCTGTCATACACACACGCACACTCACAGGCTCTTTGAAATAAGATAGTACAAGTCAGTTGTCCACTTGCACTTCTGACATTGAACTTTCTGTTGCTATTTCCTAAACATTTTTAAAAATTTGCAGTAAATCTGCCCATTCTTGCTTTTTATCCATTCCATAATCTATGCTAGAATTTGGACCCAAACTATCAATGGCTAATTTTCTATAACAATGTTGTAGTCTATGTTAAATTGCTTCCAATAGAAAGTGGGAATGCAACATTAACTCTGGATACTGAATCATGCATCTATTTTTTGAATTGTACTTTTTTTCTAGTTTTTTAACCATATCATCACTGATTTATAACAGCATTATTGACATCTAGTAGGCATACCACAGAATTCACCCATTTAAAGTCTACATTTCAGTGTTTTTAAACATATTACCAAATTGTAAAATGATCATAACTATTTAATTGTAGGATATTTCCATCACCCTCAAAACAAACCTTTTACCTATAAGCAGTCCCCTTTCTATCTAGGCCATAGCAAGTACTAGTTTACTTCGTGGCTCTAATATTTGCCTAAACTGGAAATTTAACATAAATGGAACCATATCTTCAGCTCAGGAGATGATCTCAGGGTCGTAAAATCAAGCCCCATGCTGGGCTCCACACTAGGTGTGCAGCCTGCTTAAGATTCTCTCTCCCCCTTTCCCTCTGCCCCTCCTCTCCCTCCACTAGCACATGCATACTTTCTCAAAAAAAAAATCATCCAAAAAATAAATAAATTTTTAAGAAATGGAATCACACGATATATGGTCTTTTCTGACTGGCTTCTTTTATTTAGAATGATGTTTTCAATATTCATCCATACAATAACGTGGATCAACACCTCATTCCTTTTTATGGCCAAATAATCCACAGTGTGCATATACCACATTTTGAAGACCGATTTATTAGCTGACGGGCATCTAGGTTGCTTCTATCTTTTTTCTTTTGGCTATTAGGAATAATGCTGTTGTAAAACCTTTGTGTACAAGTTGTGTGGATGTGTCTTCAACTCTCTTGTGTGTATACCGAGGAGTGGAGCTGCTAGGTGGCTATATATGTCACTTTTTGAGGAGCTGCCAGACTATTTTCCAAAGGGGCTGCACAATTTTACAATCCCAGTAGCGAAGCATAAGCTTTCTACTTTCTCCACGGTCTTGTCAGCATTTGTTTCTGTCTGTTTATGATTTTAGTTGTCCTGCTGGGTGTGAAGTGGTATCTCATTGTGGCTTGGATTGGCATTGCCATAATGACTAATCACTTTGAGCGTCTTTCCATGTAGTTTGTTGGTCATTTGTATATCTTCCTCGGATAAATGTCTATTCAGATGCTATTTTTATTTTTATTTTTTTATTTATTTTTTATTTATGATAGTCACAGAGAGAGAGAGAGAGAGAGGCAGAGACACAGGCAGAGGGAGAAGCAGGCTCCATGCACCGGGAGCCCGACGTGGGACCCGATCCCGGGTCTCCAGGATCGCGCCCTGGGCCAAAGGCAGGCGCCAAACCGCTGCGCCACTCAGGGATCCCCCAGATGCTATTTTTAAAAGACACTTTTAAGTGTACAATTTAGTGGCATTAAGCATATTCACAGTGTTGTGCGACAATCACCACCATCCTTCTCTAGAACATTTTTTTTAAATCTCCTCAAACTGAAGCTCTGTACTCAATAAACAATAACTTATTTCCCGCTCCCCTGGCCTTTAGCAACTATAATTCCACAAAATTTCTGTCTCTATGAATCTGACTACTCAAGGTGCCTCCTATAAGTAGAATCATACAGTATTTGACATTTTGAGACTGGCTTATTTCATTTGGTGTGGTGTCTTCCAGGTTTGTCCATGTGGCAGCCCATGTCAAATTCCCTTCTTCACACCCACTAATGCACTTTATTCTTGGCCTTGTCCTTGACAGCAGGGTTTCTCAACTTCGACACCATTGACATTTGGGGCTGGCTGACTCTTTTGTTGTTGTTTATTTGTTTTGTTTTCTTAGGGTATTTTTTGTTATACATATATTTTTATACACTTGTATTTCTTACACACATATACATTTATATTTTATTTTTTTAGTTTTATAATTTTTATTAAGTTTCTAATTTTGATTCTAGTATAATTAACATATAGTGTTGTATTAATTTCAGGTGTACAATATAGTGACTCAACAATTCTATACATGCCTCAGTGCTCATCATGATAAGTGTACTCTTCATCCCCATCCCCTGTTTCCCCCATCCCCCCACCTACCTCCCCTCTGGTAACCAGCACTTTGTTCTCTATAGTTAAGTCTTTCTTGGCTTCTCTCTCTCTCTCTCTTTCTCTCTCTCTCTCTCTCTTTCTTCCTTTATTTTATTTCTTAAATTCTACATATAAGTGAAACATATGGTATTTGTCTTTCTCTGACTTATTTTGCTTAGCATAATACTCTCTAGCTCCACCCATGTCATTGCAAATGGCAAGATTTCATTTTTTTGTGGCTAAATAGGCTCTATACCCAACATAGAGCTTCAACTCACAACGCCATGATCAAGAGTTGCATGCTTTACTGACTCAGCCAGCCAGGCACCCCTATACCACTTCTTCTTTATCCATTTATCAATCAATAGACACTTGGGTTGCTTCCATAATTTGGCTATTGTAAATAATGCTGTGGAAAAAATAATGCTTGTGGAAAAGATGGTCTTGCCCATTGAAAGATCTTGGCATTGTTGTCATATGTAATTTGATCATACATGCAAGGGTTTATTTCTGGGCTCTCTCTCTCTCTCTCTCTCTCTCTCTCTCTCTCTCTCTTTGGTAATCTCTACACCAACGTGGGACTCGAACTCATGACCCAAGATCAAGAGTCAGTCACATGCTGTACTGCCTGGGCTCTCTATTCTATTCCATTGGTCTATGTATCTGTCCTTATGCCAGCACCATATTATTTTGATTACTATGTCTTTATAGCAAGTTTTTAATTCAGAAAGTAAGTCCTCCAACTTTATTCTTTTTCAAGATTGTTTGGCTATTCAGAGTCCTTTGAGATTCCATATGAATTTTAGGATGGATTTTTTTTTTCTATTTCTGCAAAATATGTCATTGTGATTTTGATAGAGACTGTATTCAATCTGTGCATTGTTTTGGGTAGTAGGACCTTTTAACAACATTAAGTCTTCCAATTCATGAATATGGAATATTTTTCCATTTATTTTTATCTCCTCTAATTTTTTCAGCAATATTTTTTTTAGTTTTCAGTGTAGAAGTCTTTTACCTCCTTGGTTAAGTTTATTCCTATTTTATTCTTCTCAATGACATTGTGAATGTTTTATTAATTTCCTTTCCTTTTTTATTTATTTATTCATGAGAGACACAGAGAGTGAAACAGAGACATAGGCAGAGGGAGAGGGAGAGGCAGGCTCCTCGCAAAGAGCCCGATATGGGGCTCCACCCCAGGAGTCTGGGATCATGCCAAAGGCTCAACTGCTGAGCCACTCAGGCATCCCAATTTCCTTTTCATTGTATAAAATGCCACTGTTTTTTGTATCCTGCAGCTTTGCTGAATTTATTTGTTAGTTCTAGGAGTTTCTGTGGTATCTTTAATGTTGTCTATATATAAGATCATGTCACATGTGAATAGAGGATTCCACTTCCTTTACAATTTGGATGCCTTTTATTTATTTTTCTTGTCAAATTGTATGAGATAGAACTTCCAATACTACATTGAATAGAAGTAGCAGAAGGGAAGATTCTTCTTTTGTCCCTGATCTTAGAGGAAAAGCTTTCAGTCTTTCACCATTGAATATGATGTTAGCTGTGGGTTTTTCATATATTGCCTTTATTATGTTGAACCATCCTTGCATTTTCAGCTCCAGGATGTGTTTGGTTCCTTTTGATAATGTCTATTTCTTCATTCCTTTTCCTATTTTATTCGTATGTCATTTTCCTGATTTACTTTAGGTTTTTTTCCATGTTTCTTCTAGTCCTTTGACCATATTTAATTCAATTGATTTGAATTCTAAGTTTGATGCCTGTTTTTTTCAGTGACAGTTTCTGCTACTTTATTTTCTTCCTTTGAATAGACCATGCTGTTTTGTTTCTTTGTATCCTTTATGATTTTTTTAAATTAAAAAAGCAATCAGCCACCTCCCAGCCTGCACATTGGCTCTGTGCTAAAGTTTTTTGCTATCTAGCTAACTGTGCCTTGAGCCTTGGGATCAGCTCATGGAGAAATCTTAAGATCTTCTCAGGTCTTCTCTAAGCATGCATCTTATGCAGGCTTGTGTCTGGCTTTTTTGATTTTTCTGTATATACAGCTGCTTTTTAAAATGTGTTAATTTCTCAAGTAGTCCCACCCCAGCTTCTTTATGGATCTCTAGCTGGCATACTGTATGTCTACACCCATAACGCGTTGTCAAAGGGTCTTAGTCTCCTACAACTTTCCTAAACCCCACTGCTTCTCCTCACCTGAGATCTGAGTTGAGCAAAACAGAGACAGTCCATCAGGCATCCCTCAGACAGGTTAGAATGTTGCAAATAAAGTCTGCACTTCTCCTTCTGGTTCTAGGCAGGGAATTGGGAACTGGGCTGCCACCTTTTCCTCACTAAAACCATGCTGCATCAGGGAGGGGATGGGCAAGGGTGAACAAAAATGCCACAAATTTTCCAACTGTCTCGAATGTAGCTTTTTCTTGATTGGGCATTGTCTTGGCTGCTGTAGATCTTTGGCTGTTTCCTACCACTACTATAACATTATTTAGCCAGATTTTATTGTTTTGGTGTTTCCATAGAGAACAAGACCTTAAAACTTCCTATCTTACCATTTTGCTGAAGTCATTCAAGGCTGAATTCTATACTATACAGTGTGTGCTTACTTCTTGGGTGCTTGCCAGTGGCTTTTAAAAATTATTTCAATTCCTATGGTAAGTTCCTTGAAGATAAGAATCATGTTTTCTGCATCTGGAGCTATAGCTCTTCTAATCCAGTCAGCACCTAACAAAGGGCAAGGCACACAGTCAGTGTCTATATGTCTTGGGGAACAGATGGTCCTCTACGTTTTTCAGAACTCAAGATAAGGACTGTTTGCCATCACTCATTCAATAAATATTCATTGAATACTTACTGTCTGTACTAAAGTCAGGGTTCTTAAGAGAAACAGAACCAAAAGTATATAGATGATAGATAGATAGATAGATAGATAGATAGATAGATTTATTATAAGAATTGACTCACATGGTTATGGAGACTAAGAAGTCTCCTGATCTGCTGTCTGCATGTTAAAGAACCAGGAAAGCATTGGTGTAATTCAGTCCAAATCCGAAAGCTTGAGAATTAGAGGCCCAATGGTCTAAGTCCCAGCCTGAGTTCCAGAAGCCTAAGAACCAGAGTCATTGATGCCTGAGGGCAAGAGAAGATGGATGTTTCTGCTCAAGAAAAGGGAGTGAATTCTCCTTTCTTCTGCCTTTTTATTCTATCAGGCCCTCAATAGATTGGATAATGCCCACCCACACTGGTGAGGGTGATCTTTACTTAGTCTACTGATTAAGGACTAATATCTCCCAGAGACACCCTCACAGACACATCCAGAAATAAGGTTTTTACCAGCTATCTGGGTATCCCTTAGCCCGGTCAAGTTGACACATACAATTAACCATCACACTATCTGTCAGGTGTTGTACTAAGTGCTGGGGATATGGTAGTGATCTAATTGGAATATCCTTATCCTCACAAAACTCAGTCTTTTTTGTCTTAATTTCCCTTAATTATGTGCACAATAAAATCTTCTCTCTTCCTTTAATTTCAGTAATTATGAACTTCAGAAAAAGGAATGATAAACCTATTAATATTGCTTCCTGATACAATTCTTCTGTATTGGATTTAGATTTCACATGGTTTGGAGAGTTCCTTAAAAATCTGAATTCCAAGGGCAACTGGCTGGCTAAGTCAGTAGAGCATGAGACTCTTGATCTTGGAGTTGTGAGTTTGAACTCCATGTTGAACATGGAGATTACTTAAACTAAAAACAAAACTGAATTCCAGGTCAAATATCCTACGAAATTCAGATTTATTTTTTCTGTTTGCCAAATGAAATAAATTTGAGTTGACTTGAATTGAATGGAAATATTTCAGTTCAGTTAAGGGTATGATGATCAACTGAGTTAGGAGTATGATGATCAAATGATCACAGGTATAGGACCTGAGTGTTAAAAACCAAAGTATTTATGACAAAACCCAGGAAAAACTATGAGTCAAAGGAGAGTCAAAAACTACAATACTGATGTGCTATGCTTGTCCACTATATTTCCTCTCTATAGCCTTGGTTACCTAATCTCTTGAATGAGGGTGTTGGACTAAATCATTTTTTTTAAATTGTATTTCTCAGAGGCCTGGATCTCCAGGATTCCCATCCCTACTGCAAACAAACTAGCATATTCTGTTGGAAGAAAAGTTTCCATGGCTTTACAAATTGAAAACACCGAATTAAATGATCCCAATGGTCTCATCAAGCTCTGAAGATCTATGACTCTATAATTCATCATTATGACATCTCACAAACAAATAATGCAATGCCCTCTCCAACTTATTATTCTTAAGTCATCTGTCAACAAGAAGATTTCGTGGAGAAAATTCTATAGGTCTAAGTTTCTGATAGGCCCTGTGGTGGATACCAAGGTAGCTCAAGATGTGGTCTTGCAGTTCTTACAATGCAGATCAATTGCTCATTAAAAATTCCCCCAGAGCAGGTCATTTGTAGTTGTCCCTTCAGTGAGTCCTTTAAAATAGTTTTATCAGACCTAAAATCACAAGGATCGTAGGGCTAGAAGGGACCTTAGGGACTTCTACAAAGATATCATTAAAATAAACTTAAGTATCTATTATTTGCCCTCCTTTTAAAAATGTTGTCTCAAGAGAACCCTGAACATTCAACTTGCACTGAAGCATGCTTCCCTGTTCATGGTTTTTAAAATATTCTAAATATATGGGGTTCTTGGCTTTGTGCCCAGGATCTTGTCTTTTAGGATAGAAGTTTAGGATAAATGACACTTCCAATTATAATTTCTCCCTAAGGAGTCCTCTCTAACTCACTTCAGTAATAGAGTAGTTACCTGAGGCAAGCAGCCTGGGGTTTCATAGAAGGCTTTAGGAGCTGAAAACGTGCATAGCTGATAATTAAAGTCCTCATCCATTTGACCCAAATTTTTCTCTGGCCTTTGTGAGATTTGCTTGTACAGGGAGAATCCTATTTTAACAAGCTTGATGAGACACTAAAATTGCTAGTTTTATCCTAATCTCCATAAGAGGGAAACCTACTGTTACAGGTAGAGGAAGAGCCAACTGGTTGTGGTTTTAATTTTTCCTATGTGAAACAAATGTTTGTTACTGTACTTTATTTGCAAAGAGTACAAGTGTGGTGGGGGGAGTGTAAGAGGGGTGTAGACATGAGGACATGTTTTGCCTATTCCAAAGCAGAAGTGTTTGAGAAAGAATATGCAGATTTGTCTTTCTTCTGTACAGCTGTACAGGAAGGAGGTCCTTGAAATTCTGAAATATCACTGTGATATGTGATTTCCCTCACAAAGCCTTTGTGTTCTGCAAGAGAATCACCGCCTTCTTAGATTCCCTTGATTTCTGCTCACTTTCATTGCCAGCACCAGCAGTTGGCTTTCTTTTCAGGGCCTTTATTTTACATGGTGGGGGGTAGGGGTGGACAGGACCAAAATTGTTTTGATTTCATAGGAGTTCCTGTTCTGAACTGTGGAATCTGAGCTATTGGCTCGGCTTAACACATGCTGGTCAACCATTGTCTCATTCTATACCTCAGCCTGGTAGGGAATGAAGTTCAGACTGGTACCTCAGGAAATTGCTACATAGTGTGGACATCCTGGATTTCTCCTAAACCTAGAGATCTCGAATGTCAAGTCTTTGAGTGCCCAAGGCACATTGTATTTGAAAACACTTAAATGTTTTTAGAAAGCTGGATTGCTGCTTTGGGAAATTGTAGAAGAAAAATTTCCGTTTTGGTGGAGGTAGTTGCTTTGGAAATTAGAGACACATTAGCCAAAGCTTTGGGTATCAGAGCAGTAAAGCCAGTAGTAAAGGTAAAGGTCTTGGCTTTAATCAAGAGGTAGTGAGGATGAGGTATGTGACAGATATTGGAAGGAACACTGTCAGAAATTGTAGTTGTCTTTGCTTGGTGTCAGTTGAGTCTTGTCTTTTCCAAAGGGCCGAAACTACAAATTTCTGATGTCAGTTTTAGCTCTGGGATCATAATCTCTCTAAAACTCTATATTAATCATCATTCTTAGTGCTTTTAATATACACATAGATGATCCTTCCTCCACTCTGACCTCTCACTCCTTGAACTCCTCTCCACCGATGATCTTATCTCCACACTGCTTTGGCCTCTCACCCCAGAATCTCACTGTCACTGCTGACCCCCATTGCAAATTCATTTTCAATTCTCCCAATCTGGGGACTATCTCCTAAGGCTGTAGTTCCCTTGCCTTAGAACCCTAACTCCCTCAACCACACAGCATCCTAAAGTCTGCTGATCTTACCATCTTTTCATTTATCCTCGGCCCATCAAATCTTCACTTCCTTCCTGGCATTAAATTCTGCAGTCCATCATTATGGTCATCCTCTCCAATCCCCTTGCTTCCATCTTCCTCTGTTATTTTCACCTATTTTTCACCAGGTTGGGGCAACCCAACCTGGTAAGATCTAACTCTCCAATAGCACTGGACCTGCCTCTGTGCAGCCCATTCGAGCCAGAGAAAAGAACCAAGTTCTGCTGAATGCTCCCACTTTACCTCCAAGACCATAAACCTCCAGGGCTGCCCAACATCATGCTATCTTTCCCCAGGCCAGTTCTCTCCCACGTGCCTCAAAGATTTCATAACTTCTCTCTTCTTCTCAAGCCTACTACTTATTCTTAGTATTCTGCCAGATGACTGATGACCATGCTTCCTCCCCCACTGAGAAAAAAAACCAGTGGTCAGAGGAGACCTTCCACAGTCCCACCACCAAATCTACCATATTTTCTATACCTGTACTATGCTCTCTCTTTTATGTTACTATAGATGAGCTCTCTGTGTTCCTATGGAAGACTGCTCCTGTGTGCTAGCATACTTTTTTTTTTTTAAAGATGATTTTATTTATTTATTTTAAGAGAGAGAGAGAATGAGCAGGAGGGAGAGGGAGAGAGAATCTGACGCTGACTCCACACCAAGCATAGAGCCAGTTGCAGGGCTTGATCCCACGACTGTGAGATCATGACCTGAGACAAAACCAAGAGTCTGGCACTCAACCAGCTAAGCCACCAGATGCCCGTAGCATACTTGCATACTAGACCCCTTCCCATTTCACCTATGCCAGGACATTACACCAGAAATTCTACTACCTGACTCATCATCTTGCCTTCTCCACTGCACTATTGTCATCAATAGACAATCATGCTGTTGTTTCTCCTATTTAAAGTGCCAAATGGTGATAGAGTGAAGGGTATGTAGAGGAGGAGAGACATGAGAAGCCAAAATATACTTTTAAGAGGCCATTGCAGGGATCCCTGGGTGGTTCAGCGGTTGAGCTCTGCCCTCGGCTCAGGGCGTGATCCTGGAGACCTGGGATCAAGTCCCGTGTTGGGATCCCTGCATGGAGCCTGCTTCTCCCTCAGCCTGTGTCTCTGCCTCTCTCTCTGTGTGTCTCTCATGAATAAATAAATAAAACATTTAAAAAAATAAGAGGCCATTGCACAGTTCAGATGGAAGATGATGTGGGTTGAATAAAGACAATGGAAGTGAGGTCTGAATGGAGAAGATGGATTCAGGAGACATTTCAGTGACTGAATAAATAGAGCTTTGGGTTCCACTATATGGGGATAGGCAAGGGACTTGAAGGGAGAGGGGAAAAAAAGAGGAAGGACACTAATATGACTCTGCCTGGGCCAAGTAAAAATAACAGTGTCCTCAACTAAGAGGTAGGGAAACTGAGTTGTGTTTGGGGCTTGTATTTGTTCACTGGGGCTGCCATAACAGAATACCACAGACTGGGTGGCTTAAATAGCAGAAATTTATTTTCTCACAGTTCTGGAAGCTAAAAGTCTGAGACTGAGGTGTCACCAGGATTAGTTTCTTCTGAGGCCTCTCTTCTTGGCCCATCCATGGCCATCTTCTCTGCCTCTTCTTCACATGATCTTTCCTCTGTGCATGTCTGTGTCCTAATCCACTTTTCCTATAAGGACACCAGCCATATTGGATTAGGGCCCACCCTAATGACCTCAGTTTAATCACCTCTGTAAAGACCCTATCTCCAAATACAGTCACATGTGGTACTAGGAGTTAGGACTTTAACATATGCATTAAAAGTGGACACAAATCCACCCATAAAAGGACTAATAGTAGTTGAGGTATTTGTGGGGGAATCCAGTAGAGGTGACTTCTAGTGGTGAGCTAGGGCTGGAAATAGGAGTCCTCCTTATAATAGTGAACAAGAGCTCCCAGAGAAAGACTATAGAAGGGAAGCAAAGAGCAGAGGATCGAAGCTCATGGAATGCTCAATTTGAGTGGCATTGAGAGATAGAGCCCTAAGACATAGCAATTTGTGTAGGACACCGGGAGCTAGCTAATGGAACAAGAAATAGCTTTGACTTCTAGAAGTAAGCAATAGTACATCTCAAGACCTGCCATTTCCATCTCAACTAATAAATGCTACTAACACCATTTCTTTCCCCTCTCTCCCACTAGCACCCGACCAAATTCCTGCATAGAGCTACATTCTCAAATTGGTTTAGTTCTATTTAAAGAGCACATTATGCAGCTAAACAAGTAACTTTCTAGGTGCCATTTGAATGGCACTGGCAGATTAATGTTCATGACCTACACACATATATACATAAACACATCCCTGCTTCTGAAACTCTCACCCCATCCCTGCTTCTGATACCTTCACCCCATCCCTAAAGGGGCTGTGAAAGATGTGTGGCCTTCACTAATGGTGGGCCACTAACAAATGACCCTGCCTTTGTCTCCAGTGGGTCCATGGCAGGACTTAGAGAGCTGAAGAGTCCAGGGGCAGAAAATATTTCCACCCACAGCATCATGTTAGTTTCCATTTAATAAATATGTATTCAGCAAGGTTGTGCTTTATAATAGTTTTCCCTGGACTGCCACTCAGTGGCCACTCAAAGAAATACCCAGAAGAGAGCTGCCAGTTCTGGAAATTCTCTAGCGTCTTTAGGGAGGGCCAAGTGTGAATGTTTGAACAATATTTCATTTTCTTTGTTTGTTGAAAAAAAAAGCATGATGAAATCTATGAGAGTGTTATTCAACATTGAGTAGTGACAGTGTTCAAGGATAGGGTCTTTTCATTGCCCAATTCTAAATCCATAAGTCTATGTATTTTGAAGTCTCAGCATGAGTATTTATTTCCCAGAGGGTCAGAAGGAGTGTCAAGGATTCTTCTGCAAGTGTCTTCTCCAACAAGACCCCCAAACACCCACTCCCTGCGAAGTCATACCACTTGTGCTCTCTCTGTCTCTTCCTTGGGGGTAATGTATCTGCGACACACCTCACACTTTTATCAGCCAATCTGTAATCTCAGCATTTTCTAAATGTGAGGTGAAGGGGGCAGATACAGCAGTAGAACAAGGAGGCATAATTGAAAGAAACACTGAGTTAGGGCATGAAATATTTTAAATTATGACTTGAATGAAGACTTCAATTTTTTAACTTCATAAAAAATGTTTAAGGAAATTTTTAACTCACTCATTGCAAAAAAAACTTTTAAAATACACTCCATTGTTTACATTGGAAAATATTTTTTAAAGATTTCATTTATTTAAGGGGGGGAGCAGAGGGAGAGGGACAAGCAGACTCTGTGCTGAGCACAGAGCCCAATGTGGGGCTTGATCTCAGGACCCTGAGATCATGACCTGAGCTGAAACCAAAAGTCAGACACTCAACCTACTGAGCCACTCAAGCAACCCTCACTGGAAAATGTTAATTCTTATTTCATTGCAGAAGTTTCCCAAAAGTCTGAGAGCCAAATTTTCAATGAGTATCCGTGATTTTATTGCTTCCAATGGCTTCATGTTTCCGTGTAAAAGCAGATACCTTACTATATTTGGAAAGCTTCTATATGGACTGACCTCCTGTTACCTCTCTGATGTCTTTTCCTGCTACCACTTCTCCCAGTCTGCTCCAGTCACACTGACTGGCCTACCTGAAACAGTTTTCCCTCGTATTCTCATGACTTATGACTTGCCTCTTTCCTAAGCAAGGCCTTCCCTTACCACCCTTTCCTACTTTATCCAGAGAACTATAACTTCTCTGGATAAAGAGAAGTTGTTGTCTATCTCCTTACCTAATAGAAGGTAAGCTCTACGAGGGCAGGAATTTCTGTCTGATTTTTTTTAAGATTTTATTTATTTATTCATGAGACACACACACACACAGAGAGAGAGAGAGAGAGAGAGAGAGAGAGAGAGAGAGAGAGAGAGGCAAAGACACAGGCAGAGGGAGAAGCAGCCTCCATGCAGGGAGCCTGACGTGGAACTTGATCCTGGGTCTCCAGGATCATACCCTGGGCCAAAGGTAGGCGCTTAACCGCTGAGCCACCCAGAGATTCCCTTTTGTCTGATTTTTTAGGGTAGTATCCTCAGTGCCTAGAATAGTCCATAGTACATAGTACATATTCAGTAAATATTGAGTGCCCCATGCACATTGCAGTATCATTCATAGCAGCCAAGACATGGAAGCAACCTAATGTCCATCACTGGATGAATGGATAGAGAAAAATGTAATGTGCACACACACACACACACACACACACACACACACACACACAATGGAATACTATCCAGCCATGAAAATGAAGGAAATCCTGCCACTTGTGACAACATAGATTTGAAGGCATTATGCTAAGTGAAATAAGACAGAGAAAGAAAAATACTATATGATGTAACTTATATGTGGAATATGGGAGGAAAAACCTAAACTTACAGAAACAAAGATCAGGTTGATGGTAGCCAGAGGCAGAGGGTGGGGGAATTGCATGGAGATGGTCAATAGGTACAAACTTCCAGTTGTACAACAAATAAATTCTACAGATGTAACATACAGCATGAAGATGTAGTTCGCAGTACCATATTATATATTTGAAAGTTGCTAAAAGAGCAGATCTTAAAAGCTCTTATCATAAGGAAAAAAACTTGTCACTATATAAGGAGGACGATAACTAAACTTATCATGGTAATCATTTTGGAATATATCCAACTTATCAAATATATACATATATCAAATCATTATGTCATACACCTTAAACTAATACCATGTTATGGTCAATTATATCTCAATAAAACTGGAAAAAATTAAATATATTGAATGAATGAAGCAGTAAGTCAACATGAGTACAAATGAAATAAGAGGGACGCCTGGGTGGCTCAGAGGTTGAGCATCTGCCTTTGGCCCAGGATGTGATCCTGGAGACCTGGGATTAAGTCCCACATCGGGCTCCCTGAGTGGAGCCTGCTTCTCCCTCTGCCTGTGTCTCTGCCTCTCTCTCTCTCTCTCTGTCTCTCATGAATAAATAAATAAAATCTTTAAAAAAACAAATGAAATAAAAAACATGAACCTATTTTCTTTTTATAAGAAAAAATTTCTTCTCTGGCTGCTTTAAAATGAAAAATTATCTGATGTCAATAACCCAATAAATCCTTGACTTTCTTTGTTTAGTGAACTCCTAGACAATCTTTTTTAAAATTTTTAAAATTTTTTATTTTTTTATTAGAGTTCAATTTGCCAATATTTAGCATAACACCCAGTGCTCATTCCACCAAGGGCCCCCTTCAGTGCCCATCACCCAGTCACCCCAACCCCCCACACACCTCTCTTTCCACTACCCCTTGTTTTTTTTCCCAGAGTTAGGTGTCTCTCATGTTTTGAACTCCTGGACAATCTTTAACACCAAATCTGTGACATCCTTCCTTGCCACCTCCTGCCGCAGGATTAGTCACTTCATCTGAGATCCCATAGTACGTGTATATGCCTTGGTTTATCATTTATCACACTGTAGTCCAATAATAATAGTAACAGTAATAAACCAATTATAATATAATTAGTAGTAGTAGTAGTAGTAGTAAGTAACACTGCAGACCCTCCAGAATAGAAACTGCTTAATTTGTCTCTATAGTCTCTAAGCCTAGTGCAATGCCTGGCACACATAAGGTGCTTAATAAATATTTGGTAAATGAATGAACAAGTGAATGAATCATTGAATAAATGAATTCAAGAATCAGTAAGCAAATAAAGGGTGAAACCTTACTAGTGCAAGGTTCCTACACATGCTGAACAGAGCTCCCTAAAAATGCAAAGGACTACCATGTTAGTTATTGCCTCTTCAGACTTGCAAAGATTGATTTCATGGACCACCCACTGTATTGGTTTATTACATCCTATTATCAGCCAGAAGCGTGAATGTTTTTCCAGTAGCAGGGATGGCTTATAAGCAGTAACTGAAAAAGGTTCAGCTGCTCAACCCAGAATTTAAAAGGAGGCCAAGTCATGGCTTAGTTTTCATATTAGACTACTTCACTTAATTCTGTAGTCTGCCCATAGAACACATTTCTAACCTCTAGCAAGGGAACTTGTGTGAACCGGTTGCTCTGAGAGGCCATCACAGGGCATCTGGCTGGCTCAGTCAGAAGAGCATGCGACTCTTGATCTCGAGGTTGTGATTTCGAGCCCCAGGTTGGGTGTAGAGGTTACTTAAAAATAAAATCTTAAATAAAAAGAAGCCATCATGTATGAGCCTGGAGAACTTGGTGAAGCCTACACATAAAATTATCTGCTGACAGCCTGTTGGGAATTTCATCCTAGAACAGGACACCAAGGCCTTCTCATCAGGTCTCCTGTATCCTTGTAGGCACCTAGTATTAAAAGAAGTTGCTTCAGAGTGCCTGGTTACCTCAGTCAGTAGAGCACACCTCTCCTGATCTCAAGTCCTGAGTTTAAGCCCACATTGAGTATAGTGCTTACTTAAAAAAATGACGACAACAACAAAAACAGTTGCTTCAGATGACTGTGGGGCTGAGTGAGCATCTTTACGAGCCACTGTCAGCACGCTGAGCCACTTCTACAGCTCTGAAGTGAAGTGTTCAATCACAGCGGACATCATGCAGCCCCTAGCCACTGAGCAGTTTCTTTTGAACAAACCCATCAGTGGCCTCCCTCCTCTACCTGACCTGCCGTGCAAATGATAGTCTTTCTCCTGGCTATTTCAAGAGGCAGAGCTAGGATCTGTCACAGATACAAAGTGTCATGTCCTAAGGTTGAATTTGGCTGAAACAGGGAGACAAGTCCAAAAGCGTTGAATACCCTGAAATGATCACATCCAGGGGACTAGTCCACCCTCAGCAAGAGACTATATACTTAGAGCTCACCGGGAGGATAATGAACCCAGCACCTACCCACACTGGCAGGGGATACAAAACAAAGAGATTCCAAAAATGAAAAGCGCTCCCTTAAAGTAAAGAGAACCACGATGCCAGTAGCAGAATATTCCCGACAATCTTTAGACTAACCAGCGGCAACATGAATAAATAAAATACTGTAGTATTTTGCCAGCTTGTAACACGTCCATCTCACGGAGCTGAAGGTCAGTGAAGCTTTGTCAGACCACAGGAGCCAGGAAATCAGAAAGACACGAAGGCTTGGAGGGGAAAACAGTGGTGATCCAGTTCCCTGTGGTACAAATGAAAAGGATCCAAGCAGAGATCCAGCAGAATGTGGGTGTCTCAAAGATAAATGAAAGTCAAGCTCACTTAGAAGCACAGTTCAAAATAGCTCAGATTGGTTTCAAATCCCATCTTCTGCACTTGGCTGAGTAAATAATGACTGGAACCCAGAAACAGCAGTGCCTTATCCAGGAGAGATTAGAGGACCCTGTAACAATATATACTAATTAAATTCAACTTGCTGAGTTTTGTTTTCGATGTGACTTAATTCATATTGTGTCTTGTTATTGATTTGTGCCCAGAGTGGAGCAGAGCTCTCCTTACAGCCAGCACATTTTGAAGTGCCACCCACAAATGGAAAAAGATGCAGATCCAATGTCTTCCAAAGTACTGAGCTTCCATAGCGGAATTCTCTCTGGCCATTAGAGATGACAAGTACGTGGATTTTGTTGATCTATGTAGATGTGTGTACACAATAATGTTAAGTGAAACCCTGTGTACACATTGACTGCAGCACTGTAGGAACCCAGTCTGGGCATCGGCCCAGGTCATAAGTGAACTTGGAGTGACACAGAATTGAATGTGCATTCGGTTCTGAGTCTTTTTATTTTTATTTTTTTAGATGAATTGTTTAAGCTCACCATTAAAATAAATGAGGAGTGCCTGGGTGACTCACTTGGTTAAGTGTCCAAGTCCTGATCTCAGCTCAGTTCTTGATCTCGGGATGGTGAGTTCGGGAGCCCAAACTGGGCTCCACACTGGGCATGGAGCTGAATGAATGAATGAATGAATAAAAGGGATAAAAATAATCCTGCCGTGGTTCCAAACCCATGTAGTAGTGAAGCACGTTTTGAAATCCAAGTCCATCAACTCCAGAAAGGGAGCAAACAGTGGAAGGATGACATAATGACATGGCAAACAAAGGAACTTGCCTAGAAACACGATACTTTGCCGGCAACAGGCTCAAGTGGAATGTTAATGATAGTGTAGATGAGGTGGACAGATTCAAGCCATGTGCATTCTATTTGAACAATACTCCGTCCCCTAGGATCAAGGGGGACTGTTTACTTTTCATATGCCTGCACTTCCAGTCGCATGTGTAAATAGCAGTGTTTTCTTTTTTTTTTAAAAGAGTATTTATTTATTTATTTATTCATGAGAGACACAGACATAGGCAAAGAAGCAAGCTCCCTGTGGGGAGCCCAAGGTGGGACCTGATCCCAGGACCCCGGGATCATGACCCAAGCCAAAGGCAGATGCTCAACCACTGAGTCACCCAGGTGCCCAATAACAGTGTTTTCAAATGGACCTAAGGAGGAATTGCAATTGCTACAGAAGCATCAAGTCTAAGTCCCAAGGTCTTGGCTTTGTCTCTGGAGAGGGAAATGGTGGCCTTACCAGAGAACTAGGATACCCCAAGCGACCTGGAGGGCCTCATACTGCAGTGACAGAGCAGCCACCATGCAGCCACACTGCAAACGCAGCCTACCCAGACTCCTCCCCGGCAGGTAGAGGCAGTGGCTCCGAAGCCACGTGGTCACTGCTCACACTGCTGGGACCTATCTGGCCTCTCTCCAGAGAGCTTGGCCAGACCTACAGCTGTGCCTGCACCGAAGACATGCACCACTTGGTTCGCTCTTGCTTTCCCCAGCTCTGGGCTTTGGTCCTCTCCTGCACCTTGGTCAGAAGAGAAGAGGAAGAAGAGGAATGGCAGCTTCCTAGCCAGACTTGCACCTGTCCCTCCCCCAGTTCCACATTAATGGCAGCGCCACACGGAACCCTGGACTGTTTGTGAAAGTTGATGTAGCAGTAAGTAAGGTTTGTGTTTCTCCAGGGCAAGACTTGCCAGATTCTCTGAGTATTTTATCTGAAGATTGGATTTTGCTAGTTGAGTGGAGAGTTAAATGTGATGTGGGTTAGTTTGTGGCAAATTTGCATACCCTTCCCCTTGTTTGGGGCTTAGATCATCTGTACCATCATTTTCTTCCCACTTTTGCTGATATGCCAAGGTTGCTGAACTCTGCTTTAATGAGAAACAACTAAAACAGACACACCAATAATAAACAAGGAGTCTGTCAGCATTGATGCACAGTAGGTGTTAAGCACAGTGCCTCATATGTGACTATAACCCCCCCCTCCGGAGGAATGTGTATACATCATGTCAGAGCAGTGTTTGTAGCTTTTGTAAACTTATAAGATAAATCAGAGGGACCATTCTCAGAATCATGTCTTCAGTGATGACACCAATGATGAAGGGAGGGGAACAGAATTGGGATTTCTGGCAGCTTTCCAGAGGAAAGAGGGAGGCCAGTGTAATATCTCTGCCAAGGCCACAAATTACGGCTTTGTGCAACAACGTTCTCAGAAATAAAACTCCTCTCCGATGACTGATCAACACAATGTGCAAGTCCACCCAGGGGGGTCCCTGATGAAGATCCCGATGGTGCCACAGCTGAGATCCCAACGTTGCTGTACCCACACATTCAGGGAAGGCGAGGGAGGGCAAGGGGGCGTCAACTAGGCCTTTATTTTATAGACTATGAGTTCAGTGAGGGGTTGACCTGCCCTGATCCAGAGACAGAAACAAATCCTGAAACAGAAACACAGCCACTTGTAATAAATGTTGGTACCCTGCTCATTGAAGCCTCTGCACCAGGTGACAAAGTGATGGACCCAGTCCAAGGAAACAATGGCAGGAGAAATTGCCTGGAATAACTATCTGGCTGGCATCCCTGAGCAGGGCTGGTGGGAAAGCCAGTCATGCTGTTGACCCTGGCACCACTGCTGACTTGGAATTGAGAATCCTTTGTTCTATTTTGCTGACACACAGGCTAATGCAGGGCCCCGAGGCAGACCTTTGCAAAGGATGGAGACTTTCAGCAGGAGACTTCACTGTAGAAACTTTCATCTAGGCGGTGTAGGATAATGGCGAGTCGTTAGTGAGCCCTTACTATGTGCCAAGTGCCAGCAGAAAAGAGATGGTACCTTCGAGACAGGTAAAGGAGAGTTTAATGAAGAGACCACTTAGGAAGGTGTGGGCAGAGAGGGAGACTAACAAGGAATGCGGTAGCACTTGGATGCTAGCATTAGCCAGGCACCCTCACCACCCCAGGCTGTGGAGCACAAAAGTGGTGGCTCAGCTGTGCCCCAAAGAAGCTGAGGGTGGCTGTGGGGAGAGGGGTGCGTGCAGCCTGCAACCGTGAAGCAAGGAGGAAGCCAGGTGAAGAAATCCACTATTCCTGCTCTCCTGATTCCGAGTCTCTAGCTAAGCCCAATGCACCCAGAAGCCAGAAGGGAGAGGAGCCCACTTGCATCCATTAAGATGTCTCCTAGTAACAGAGCAGGAGCGAGAAGATGGGAGAGAATGGATCTGAAGGGGCAGGCAGAGAACATCCAGCACTCCCCCATTTGACAAGGAAGCAAAATGAGGACAAATAACTGTTCGGGGAGGCAGTGGTAACGTTAGAGTTGAACACAGAGCTATGTGACTCGAGAGTCCCTCCTCGATTACTATTTTAGATTGTGTCTATTATTATTATTATTATTATTATTATTATTATTATTATTCATGAGACACAGGGAGAGGGAGAAGCAGGCTCCCCGTGGGGAGCCTGATGTGGGATTCAATCCCAGGATGCCAGGATCATGCCCTGAGCCAAAGGCAGACACTCAACCACTGAGCCACCCAGGTGCCCCTATTTTAGATTGTCTCTTTCTGGGCTCACCTACCATTTCCGTCTCATATCCTTCCAGTTCGCTCTGTACACACCCCATGCTGCTGCCAGCGGGTCTGCTTCTTGCAGACTACAGGCTCTGGCACATTCTGCTTCCAGCTAAACTGCCATTCTTCCAAGAATTCTTCTCTAGCTGGAGAAATCACTGCGGCCTCTCTCTCTTCTGAAGCCCCAAAGTGCAGCGTCTGAACTCTCTAGAAGACTGAGCTCCTTCAAGGCATCTGCTCTACCTTATTCGTATTTGTATTATCCCCACAATCCAGTGCAGTGCTGGATTAATATAGGTTTCCTGGTTTGGGGTGCTTGGGTAGCACAGTCAGCTGAGCAACCAGCTCTTGATTTGAGCTTAGGTCATGATCTCAGAGTTGTGAGATTGAGCCCCACATTGGGCTCCACGCTCAGCAGGAAGTGTGCTTGAGATTTTCCCTCTTCTTCCCTCTCCCTCTGCCTCTCCGAACACTCACACTCTCCCTCAAAAAAAAATGTTGCTGGTTTGCTGGGATGAATTTGTGAAGACAAGGAAAACAGAAAAATTATCTCACCAAATGGAAACTAGTTAGGAAAAAAACACTGAAAATTTTTAAAGTAGGTATATTCAAACTCACATTTTTTTCAGGTTCAATATTTTATTTGTACCCCAGATAGGATTTATTCATTATAACTTTACTCTTTGGGATCTTATTTATTTATCTATTTATTTTTAGTCATCTCTATGCCCAATGTGGGGCTCGAACTCCCAACCCCAAGATCAAGAGTTGCATGTTCCTCCAACTGAGCCAGCCAGTTGCCCCTAGATTTAATTTAATTGACGTTTTTGGCTTTAAGACAAGTACAGCAATGGTAATTCCAAAATGTACTTCTTGGGGGTGTGGGAAAAACACCTTTAAAATACATAAAAACATGTATATAGAGACACACATTTTTTTTTCTTTTGCCTCAGGCTCCAACATGGCTCAGAACAGCACTGATTCTGTACTTAAATTTCAGAAATGTTGTTCATTGTAGATTGTTTTGCATTAATTTGAATATTTAAAATACTGTATTAAAATGTGAGGGTTTGGGCATCCCCTTAAATTTTGCAGCAGAGGCAAGTGTCTCCCTAGCTTCACCCTAGCCCAGCCCTGACACCAAGGTAGTAGCTCTGAGGCTAAAGGGGAAAGAATCACAGGGTAAGAAAGAGTGGAGTCTAGTGGAAGTGATATTCTAGCCTCTTGTTCTTTCACTTCAGAAGCATTCAGTGAGAGATCTTTTAAGTCAATCAGCAGCCTGTTCCACGAAAGCTGGAAAATTAAAGTTTCTCCCAAACATAAGGACCAATAATGAGAGTAAGATCATTTCATCCAGAATCTCTTGCCTTCCTTTCAGGTAAATGATTTCCACGTGGGGAAGCTGAAAACACAGTATCGAACTAGGGTGGGGAAGAGCTCTTTCCCTCATCCTTATCTGATGGTGCCTTCTGGGGCTGAGCGCACAGTTAGTAAAGCACCTGCTGCAGGCTCCCAAATACATTGCATGCAGGAAGGTTCTGGCCCCTGCCTCCACCTGGAAACCCCACAGGAACCAGAGTGGTTTTCATTTTGGTTATTTTAAAACGTTCTTAAGATGTCTTAAAAAAAACACACACACACACACACACACCAAAATTGAACTTAAAAAAAAAAATGTAAAGAATCTATCAGTACCTTATGACAACAGAGAATCACACACACAAAAAAAAAGAAAGAAAGAAAAAGAAAAGAAAATCACACACGGACATAGACACACATGCACTGATGTTCATCATAAAATTGAGGACAGCCTGGGTGGCTCAGCGGTTTAGCGCTGCCTTCAGCCCAGGGCATGATCCTGGAGACCTGGGGTCAAGTCCCACTTCAGGTTCCCTGCATGGAGCCTGCTCCTTCCTCTGCCTGTCTCTGCCTCTGTGTTTGTGTGTGTGTCTCATGAATAAATAAATAAAATCTTTTAAAAAAATTTGAACACCTGAAAACAACCTAAGTGCCCCAAATTGGGGGGGGGGAGGGTAGTTAAATAATGATTTTCCACTTGATAGACATACATGCAGTCATTAAAACTGATGGCCATGCAGACAAAGTAGCACCACAGAAAGAGATTTGGTGAAGAAATACAGTATAAGAAATTGAACACATTATTATTACAATTATTTAGAATTTGCCTAGGAAAATAGACTGGAAGGAAATCAACTACCCAAATGAATGCTTAATGAGTGCCTCTTCTATGCAAAATGCAGAGATATGCATTTCATAGCTTCTCGTTGAATCCTCACACTGACACTATGTGGCCCCCATTTTACAGATGGGGGAAATGAAGGTGTGACATTGTGATTTATAATAAGAAATAGGTATTTGTCTTTCCTCTGTTTAGTTTCTAGCAGAGAGCTCTTCAATCCACTGGAGTTTCTGAGGTGATGAAAGAGATAAAGGTGTCTTTTATTTTTTGTCATATTAATGAGGTGGCTTTTAGACCACACCCCAGAATGGGGATGGTTGCCAGAGGAACCAACCCTTTTCAGTCCCTGATTCCCAGGGAGAAAGGGGCTGGAGGTTGAATCAATCGCCAATGGCCAATGAGTTAATCAATCACGCCTATATAATGAAGCTGCCATAAAAACCCAGAAAGGTGGGGTTCAAAGAGCCTCCGGGTTGATGACCACATGGAGATTTGGGGAGACTGGAACTTGGAGCGAGCACGGAAGCTCCATTCCCTTTCCCCACATCCTGCTCTATGCATCTCTTCCTTCTGACTGCCCAAGTCATACCCTTTCATTTAAAAAACAGTAATTTAGTGAAGAAAATGTTTTCCTAAGTTCTGTGAGCCATTCTAGCAAATTAATCAAACCCGAGGAGCGGGTCTTTGGAACCTCCGATTTACAGCTGAGGGGTCAGAAGCACAGGTGACAACTTGGGCTTGCAATTTCCTTCTGAAGTAGGGGTGGGGGTGAGGGGCAGGTTTGTAGGACCAAGCCCTTAACCTGTGGAATCTGATGGTATCACTGGGTAAATAGAGTCAGGATTGAGGTGAGTTGTAAGATACCCAGCTGATGTCAGAGAATTGGGTAGTGTGAGGGGAAACCCTTGCCTCCACACATTGGAAATTGGGATCAGAACCCACAGAGAAGGTGAGAAAGGCTAATTAACAGAACTAATAAATGCAGACTTAGGGAGCCAACACATTCAGTCTGCCTCTAGAGCCAAGCTTCTCCTCTGTGCTCTTCCACCAAACAGTAACTGTTCTTGGGCCCGGGTGATAGGATGCTCCATTGTCTTTTTTCTTTTCAGTTTTTCCTCATCATAGCTATATTTTCATGATTGGAAAGGTTAGTTTATTAATTCAAAGCAAAGCAAAGATTGCCAGGTAGAACTTCAGAACAGGAAAGAAAGCTTTTTAACAATTCTCAGAAGGAAAAACAGCAAAAAACAACAACCTCCTCAGAGGAAAAGTGACTTTAGTGGCCATCAGGGAACAAGAAATAGAGACCGGAAAGGGGTTTAAGAGAATGCTGGCTCCAGGTAAGCCCCTCATTCCTCACTGAGAAAGAGCAGATTGAGCTCATCTAAGGCACATGGCCTATGGGAACAGAGTCTGCCTGATGGACCACTAAGTAAGCAGTGGTTACTGAAGCCCTGAGGGGTGGGGGTGGAATCGATGCCAAAGGGGGCTGCAAGCGAGAGTTGCTCATCTACATGGCATAATTGGATGGTCATCAATATAGCAGTTTGCTTTCTAAGAACAAGTTGTAAAGTCAGACAGATCTGGATTTCAAGCAAGGTACAGCCTCTTACCAGCTGTGTGTCTTTGACCAACTCCTTTTACTCCTCTGGGTCTTGTTTCCCTCATCTGTAACCCAGTTTCCCTCACAAAGTTGTCATAAGCATCTCAATAAGGCTTAATAAGCTAATACACGTAAAGATTTTAGAATGGAGTCTGGCACATAGTATGTGCTCAGTAGACAGTAACAGTTATTATTTCCAAGAAGAATATTTCCTGGGGATCCCTGGGTGGCGCAGCGGTTTGGCGCCTGCCTTTGGCCCAGGGAGCGATCCTGGAGACCCGGGATCGAATCCCACGTCGGGCTCCCGTTGTATGGAGCCTGCTTCTCCCTCTACCTATGTCTCTTCCTCTCCCTCTCTCTCTCTGTGTGACTATCATAAATAAATTTTAAAAAATTAAAAAAAAAAGAATATTTCCTATATATTCTGTGGAAGCATACTATGATGTTTCTACCATAAGGAATCCATTCCTTGGGTACCTGGGTGGCTCAGTCAGTGAAGCATCTGACTCTTGGTTTGGCTCAGATCATGATCTTGAGTCAGGCACTCGAGCTCTGCGTCAGGCTTCTTAGGATTCTGTCTCTTTCCCTCTGCCTCTTACCCCACTCAATAAAAAATAAATAAATAAAAAAGTAAAAAGTAAAAGGAAATCCATTCCTTTGGGCTAATGTTCGCCCTCTCCAGGTACTCTTTACCACCATCATCATCATCAGGCTTCAAAACAAAATGGTTGATGAGCAATGGCGATAGAATAATAGTCTGCCATTTTCATTTCCTATGAAATAGAAAATGTTAAATGTAAAGAAAAGAGAGGCTTCTACTTGGGTTAGTGTGGGACATGAGGCTGAATATAAGCAAAACACTGGCATCTTTTAGTTAGAGGAGGCAGTGGGAGGATTCCAGACCTTCCCCCTTCATCTCTATCAATACATTCTGGAAAAATAAAAATAGGCTGTTCTATCCATAGGGAGAGGTGCATGCCCGAAGTGTGAAATCCTGAAGAGGACCCTGAGTAGTCAATGGGGGAGCCTTTGTGCCTTCTTTGAACTAAGTGCCATCTAACCCCAGAAGGTGGTTAGTTAAGTTTCATGGTTAAGGATGTAAACTTGGGAAGCAGATGGCCTGTGTTTCAACCTCTCTGCCAGATACAAGCTGGAGAACCTTGGACAAGACATTTAATATCTGTGTCTCCATGTCCTTACCTTTGAAATGAGAATGATAATAATGTACCTATTTCATCTTGTGAGTATTAAATGAGTTGATAACATCTCAAGTGCCTGGGATGCCCAGGTGGCTCAGTTGGTTACATGTCCGACTCTTGGTTTTGGCTCAGGTCATGATCTCAGGGTTGTGAGATTGAGCCCTGTGTCCAGTTCCATGTTCATCACGGAGTCTGCTTGAGAGTCTTTCTCTCCCTCTCCACCCTGAGTGCTCTTTCTCTAAAATGAATAAATAAATCTTTAAAAAAAATTACATCTCAAGTGCCTAACATGGTGCTCAGTGCTTAGTAAGTGCTCAGTTAGAGGAAGCTGTTAGCCTTGTTATCAAGGCACATCAATGGGGAAAAAGCCCTTTTGTTTAGTTTGAGAAACAGAAGATATTTAATTGCTTTTAAAATTAAGAGTTTATAAGTCATGGAAATGAAAAGTAAACAGCATAGGCAATTAAAAAATTAAATTAACTAAAATGAAGAATTGAAGCCACAAATACTATTTACAAATGATTAAAGGACTTTCTTCCGTTTTCTATAATGGACATGTGAGGGGTAGGAGACCAGAAGAGAAGGAGATGGGGAGCCAGGAAAGACCAGAGAGAATAGATTGAGAGGTAAGGAAGCAAAAGAAGAAAGGAGGAAAGGGTCAGAGGCAGAAGCAGGGAGAGAGGATAAAACCAGTCCAGAGGGAAAGGGCAAGACAGCCAGGGAGCCGCAGGATGCACGGGTGCTGGGGGCTTGACCCGTCATTGCCTACTGTTCTCCCAAATTCCAGTCATCAGAGGGAGTTGTCACTACCTTTTGAAATAACACTGTTTTAGGGCACCTGGGGGGCTTACTCGTTTAAGCATCTGCCTTCAGCTCAGGTCATGATCCCAGGGTCCTAGGATCCCGAGCCGAGCTGCATATGGCTCTCTGCTCAGTGGGAAGCCTGCTTCTCCCTTTCTTCTGCCTCTCCCCCTGCTCATGCAGGCTCTCTCTCTCTCTCTCTCTCTCTCATACTCTCTCTCATGCTCTCTCTCTCAAATAAATGAAATCTTTTTTTTTTTTTTAAAGAAACAACCTTTTTTTTTTTGGCTCTTGAAAACAGCTTTTCTGCCTTTTTGCTAAACTTCTGAGTTTATTTCTAAAATAAAATTAATTTTGTTCGTCAAAGGAGGAGGGTTTTTTACCTGCACATGGATGGAGAGATGGCTGGGGATTTAGTCATGTGCTTTGGAAGGCAAAAAAGGTCAGCAGATTGTCTCCATGTGGAAGTCTTTTGGCTATCGGGAAGCTATCAGAATGACTCAGCTCTGTTCGTTGAGGCTGCCTTATACAAATGAATTCAGAAAGTTCCGCTTGGAGCAGCATGGCCCCTTGATTTTACTGCCTCTGGGAACAAAGGCAGAGGTGAGCTCCACAGGTCAGAGGTTCCTGCCATCTGCCTGTGGGCCTCAAACCAGAACATTTCAAAACAACTAGCCACCCAGGAATATGAAGGAGTTAAAGGTTTAGAGCTTGGTGCCTTGTACCTGTTTGAGGTTTGAATCTGTGGTGGAGTAGGAGTAAGGTAGAGTGAGGTGGGATGGGCTGAGGGTGAGAGGTTGCTAGTTCTCCTCTAGGCTTGTTCTGGTAGTACAGAGGGCAGCTGGGACTTTGGATCTTCATAGACTTCTTCCCAAGTCTGTGACAGTAGGGCTGGTGATCTAGCTTAGGGGCTGATACACTTACTATGGAATAGGCCAGCTAGTAGGTTTGCAGACCATATTGGCTCTTTCACAACTGATCAACTCCACCATTGTCGTGCAAAAGTAGCCAGAGACAACACATGAATGAATGAGCATGTGCTAAGTTCCAGTAACACTGTCATATGTCACAAAATAGTATTCTTTTGATTTTTCAACTATTTTAGGAAGGTAATGGGGTGCCTAGGTGGCTCAGTCAGTGAAGCATCTGACTCTTGATTTCAGCTCAGGTTGTGATGTCAGGATCATGAGATCAAGTCCCTCCATGGGCTCCACGCTCAGTGGGGAGTCTGCTGGGGATTACTCTTTCCCTCTCCCTCTGTCTCTCCCCCGCTTGTTCCCTCTCTCTTTCTCTATGAAATAAATAAATAAATCTCAAAAAAAAGAAATGTAAAGATCATTCTTAGCTTGCAAAAGAGATGTACAAAAACACAGGTGGCAGGCTAGACTTGACCTGTGCTCCATAATTGGCTAACCACTGCTTTACCTACAGGATTGAGGATCTGGGCTTAGAAAGACTAAGGCACAGTGGAGAGTAAGGTGCCTGAGACCCTGGATCTCACTTCTGTGTGAGTACAGTTCTCCTCTATTTTCCCTGTAAATAGAGGAACCCCAGGCCTTCATCACATAACCTGAATTCCTCATTGCTTGGTTATATCACAGAATTCCACAAATTACTGTCAATGAAATAATCTTGCCTTCTAATTCCAATTCCTGACTCTATTTTTAGAGGTTAATGAATTTGGAGAATGAATAAGGTAAGTTCTATCAGCAGATAAATTAGGGACTCTTACATTAAGAAGCAACTCATTGAACAGAACTGATGAAATTTGAAGCAATTTAAAGAACTAACCAATGGGAGAATGCCCAAAAGCTGCAGCAACTAACATGTTTAAAGATAAACATAACTTTTCAATAAGATATGTGCACTGTTTCAGCACAGACATCAGATGTACACAGGTCCATCCCACTCTTGACCTCCAGGGACCCTGAGTTATAAGCCATGAACTAAGTCCAGCCCTCTTGTCTCCTATAGGGTCCACTAAAGCCTATCAAAGGGAAATGACTTATGTAAGGTCACACACTTTGCCATGGGACGGGGAACAGACACTTGGATTAAGTTCCCAAAGAGAAAGATCAAAGGTTATTACTCCTAGGCCCAGGGGCTGGTGAAGGTGGAGAAGAGTATGCCTGAGATGAGCAAGGAATTCTCCCCAAGTGCCAGAATTTCTACAAAGGATTAAGAGTAGGGGCAGTATCAGGTAGAGGATAAAGTGGGCTAATAAAAACGCTAAAAGGTACAATCCATCGTTCAGGAAGCCTGTTAAGAACTCCCATCCTCTGGCACCTGAGTGGGTCAGTAGTTGAGTGTCTGCCTTCGGCTCAGGTCATCATCCTGGGGTCCTGGGATCAAGTCCCACAACAGGCTCCCTGTGGGGAGCCTCTGCCTATGTCTCTGCCTCTCTCTGTGTCTATCATGAATAAATGAAGTCTTTTTTTAAAAAAAAGCACCCACCCTGAGCCTTGAATAGTATTTTGTTTCATTTTCTTCTTTTTTGTTTGAATAATATATGTGGATTTTTATGCCCTGTCTTAAGTCCACATAGTTACTCTACCCTATAGAGTAGATAAGCAAATTCCCACTTTACAGATGAGGAAACTGAGTCATCCAAGAGATCTACTAAAAATAGCTGTTAATGTTGGTGGGGAAAGAATCAATTGCCATGTTGGCAGCCACAGGAAGGTCCATTTAAGGTGTGACAGCCAAGGACATGCAGGGCCTGAGAAGTAGAAAGTTCACCTTCCTGGTACCTGTGAATGAGCTCCTAGGGCCCCGCTCAGGGATGAAACCTGGGGAAGGTTTGGATTTCAGGGCTATTTTCACTCTCATTGGTCCCATTATCCACACCCCACTGCACTCCAGAACTCTACCTCGCCCCCTCCCTTCCTGCCGCTATGACCTACAGCAGCAAAGGTTCAACTCCTGTTCATGATGGCCTCTGAAAGTATACATATTCAAACTCTATTCACCTCTCAATAAGTGCCTTGTTCACTGTTTGGGCCATCTGCAGAGGCACAGGAGTCTCACATCTTTTTGCTTCATGGAGGCACATCTTGTCGTAAGGAAGAACACAGATCTGGAATCCAGGTCCTGGAGCCAAACTCTCTGGGCTCCACTCCCATTTCCATTACTCAGTGGTTACCTGAACTTGAGCAGGTCACACCTGAACTTGAGCAGGTCACTTAATCTCCCTCTGTGTTCTATGCCTTCATCTATAAAACGGGGCTACTTGTGTACCTCTTAGGACTGCAAGGATAAAATGAGTTGTTACAGGGAAAGCCTGTGGTGTGGGCTGTGGGAGTGAACTGCTATTGTTAGTAACATCAAGGTCACATCCTCAGTTAGACTGAACCAGGAAAGAAGCCAAGAGCAGTACAAAGGCTGCTTGTAAGAGAGAGTGTAGAGGAGTAGGGAAGTCGGGGAGAGAACAAGGAGAGGGAAGAAAACAGAGAGGTCGAGGAGGAGGGAGAAAGAGGAAAAAAAGGCAGAGAGAGGGATGGACAGGGCTGAAGGAAGAGCAGAAAAGAGGCAGAGAACCCAACAGCAAACTCAACACTGAAAGAACCGTCTAACCACACACGAGGGCACACCAGGGTTGCTTGATATCAGACAGGCAAATACCAATGGCAGCCACGTTGCTTGAGTACTACGTCCCAGGCACTGTGCTAGCACCTCCTTTGTGTTTTCTCTAATTGCACGATAATTTTACCACAACTCTTTGCACAAATGAGGAGTTATGCTCAGGGAGATCCAGTAAAATGTTAAAGGCCACACATCCAGTGAGAGGCACAGAGAACCCTGGATTCAAATTTGGATCTGCCTAACTCCAAAGCCCATGCTCCAGACCCATTCTGTACCTGTACCAGTTCTATGTGTTTGAAATCTATTGGCACCAAATTACACCAAGAGAATTGCACTTACAATTCATTTAAAAGAGTAGTCTAATAGAGACACCTGGGTGGTTCAGTGGTTGAGTGTCTGCCTTTGGTTCATGGTGTGATTCCCGGGGTCCTGGGATCAAGTCCCACATCAGGCTCCCCACAGGGAGCCTGCTTCTCTCTCTGCCTATGTCTCTGCCTCTCTCTGTGTGTCTCTCATGAATAAATAAATAAATAAAATATTTTTTAAAAAAGAGAGTAGTCTAATAAAAACCATTAGTGTTCATAAAATAACTAAGTATACCACCATTTGTTAGGGGGTTCCTTGAGAAGACAATAAGCTAGACTAATTTAAGATGCTAGCTGGCCCAGGATGCAAATAGGTTCAAATTCTTGGTGTCTTCTCAAAGAGCTCACTCTCCAGGCAAACCTACTGAATGCTGGGAAGATTTAAAGATGTTAATCTCTCCATTTTCAAGATGAGGAAATGACAGCCCCCAGAGGGGAAGTGGCTGGTCTAAGATCATGGAACCCAAAGAAGGGGACAGCTGAGTCTAGAAGCTCAGTGCTGTGTCTGCCGGACAAGCACTCTTTCTGCCCCAGTGGTCTTCTTTCCTCCACAAAGTCAGGGGAGTTAAGAGGAATTCCTTTTCCTGGTTTGCCCAAATAAAAGACAAATGTTAAGATGGAAAGAAATGTGCTTTCCCAGGTGTGCTTTCTAGCTGATGAGCCTGAAGTCAGTCCGTAGCAAAGGGATTTGCCGCTGCATTTTTAATGAAGAAATTATGGAAGGGGGGAAAAAAAGTCCATGTGCACTTAAAATTCAAGTGGTAGATTTAGGGAAAAGCGAGGATTCTCTGGAGGCTCTTGTTACACCTTTTGGAATATTTATCCTCTTGTTTTTCCCATGTCTTTCCCTCCTCTCCCTGTTTCTCACTCATGAGGGGCCCCAGGTTTTCTCTTGGCTGCAAAGGCCTGGGTGGAGACTACCTTCCTGGAGTCGCTGTGTGTTTGCAAGAGTCCAGAAGGGCTCACTCAAAAACTAGGCTCCTCCCAGATGCAAGGCAGGCCAATAATTTACAGGGCTTGGGCTTCCCGTGGCTCCAGCCAGCCCTGGGGACACTGATCTGAAGTGCTTCCCTAAATCCAAGAAAGACATTTGCCCCAACAAGCTTTAGCAATGTATTTTAAAGATGTCCTCAACTTGCCTCCTTTGTTTGGCTGGAAAGTCCTATGTGAGCTTTTCCAATTTAAACATCCATTGGAGGGATCCCTGGGTGGCGCAGCGGTTTGGCGCCTGCCTTTGGCCCAGGGCGCGATCCTGGAGACCCGGGATCGAATCCCACATCAGGCTCCCGGTGCATGGAGCCTGCTTCTCCCTCCGCCTGTGTCTCTGCCTCTCTCTCTCTCTCTGTGACTATCATAAATAAATAAAAAATTAAAAAAAAAAAAAAAAATTAAACATCCATTGGAATAAAGTACTTCCTCACTTTTCTGTTCTGTTCTGGCTGCAGGGCATCTCTTACACCCACTTTAATCACAGCGCTGGGAACTACAATTATTTTGCATCTCCCGGAGGCTCCTGAGAGACAACTGTAAATAATGCCTTACTCACTTTCGTCACCAAACAAGATGGCAATTGCTTCACAGGATCGTCTGAAGACGGGGCCTGGGAACCCCTGTTTGGTTCCACAGGGATGTACTTGAGAGGCTGGCGGAGGCTGGAATGGTCATTTTCAAGCCATATGTTTTTTCAGATGGACTCCTAATTCTAATTTATCTTTGAATATATTTATCTCTTGCTCTAAGATTCTCTTCTCATGATTCCTCTTTTTTTTCTCTTATCATAGGAGGGTGTTTCCAGCTGCCCTGGGGTCTCTGAGGGACAGTTGTCATCTACAAGACCCAACAAATGGAAAATGATCCTGGGAGGCTGGCTGACTGGCAGTTTACAAAACAGATTTAAAAAGAACAATCCCAAGTGCCTTTTCTAAACACATTAATGTTAAACTTGACATTTGTTTCGTGGCCTCCCAGAGTCCATTAAAAAATACCTTCTCCACTCAGCTCTCTCTGGTTCTGGGCCTGGGAAAGGGGGGGGATTAGGAGATTCTCTCCACCATTTGGATACTCTTAATTCTCTGTCACTGCGTTTAGAGCGCCGGGCTCTGATTGGTGGAGATTAACCACAAACAGGTGAGGCTTTGAGGGTTTTCCTGCTTGTCTGAATTCTGATCGAAGGCAGGGCAGACTTTTTGGATTTCATTCAAACACAGCCTCAGCCTGAAGTATCATTATGTACACTGAAGGCCGAGGGCAGAAAAGCAAGATGCTGTTGCCAGAATGCTAGAGAGGTGCATTCTGGGAGGCGGTAGAGAGCGCAGGACACACAGTCATGGGCCAGGAAATGGTTCAGAATTCCCTCTTCCAGGGATAGCAAGTTTTGGACTGTTCCCTGAGCTTCTCAAGACCAGGCCTCGCCCTTCCAGGGACACTGAGCCCCATCCTCACCTGTCCTGAAATTCCTCAGCTAGAGTCAGGCCTCGTGGTGAAGTCATCTCTTCTGATTCCACTGTCCTCTGAAAAAGGCAAATACCCCTAGAAAATATGCTCCTTGAGAAGGTCTCCCCTAAATTTTGGCTTTTTGTTTTTTAAGTGGGTTCCCCACCCAATGTGAGGCTTGAACTCAGGACCCTGAGATCAAGAGCTACACACTCTACTGACTGAGCCAGGTGGCCCTGTCACCTCTAAATTTTGAATGAGGCCTTAGGCTCTTTTTCCTTTTTTTAAAAAAAAGATTTTATTTATTTATTCATGAGAGAGAGAGAGAGAGAGAGGGAGAAGCAGGCTCCATGCAGGGAGCCTGATGGGGGACTCGATCCCTGGTCACCAGGATCACACCCTGGGCCAAAGGCAAGCACCAAACTACTGAGCCACCCAGGGATCCCCAGGCTCTTTTTCCTAAGGTACTAGAGAGACTTCTGAAACATTCAGCTGGTAATGCTGAAAGGAGGAGGGGCAGGAGAGAAAAGAGAGGGTCCTGGATGGGAACTGAAGGCAGAGTTGAGGAGAACAGCAAAGCTCACCTCCATGTTCTTCATGATTTGGCCTTAGGCCCTCCCTGGTGGTCTAATGGCCCAGGGACACCCGAGCCTTCAGAACCGGATGGGAACCCACACAGGCCAGCTGCCTTTGTTTCTCAGGAGCCAGGACAGAAAAGCATCCCTGCCCCTAATACTTTTTCTCATTTCCTTTCTCCCCTCCACCGACTGTGAGTCAGGTAACAGTTTTTTCTCCTATACATGAAATAATATACATAAGTCAGTGGTTTCTTTCGGAACACTACCCTTCCCCTTTAGAATTCCAACATTTGTCTTCTATTTCCTGGCACATTCCCCTCCACATCCCCCTCCTATATGTCAGCTCCTTCGAGAGGAGCCCTGCTTCCCAAAGGGGCTCCCCCTCCATGGATAAGCAGCAGAGGGACTGGAAAGGTGGGTCCGACCCGTGAAGGGGCAGCTCTGCCGCCAGGTCCCCAGCCAGAGGGCGGCACACATTCCTAAACACAAGGCCCACAGAGGGTATTGAACCCACAATGCCACAAAAAGTAACCCCTACAAAGGGTTCCCAGGCTCTACAAAGGGCTTTCATGGTTTTCTAACCATGCCAAGGGAACCAGAGCCAAAATGGCTGGGGAAAATGTGAAGCAGGCAGGTAAAAGTTTCTCTGCATTCCCAACCCACCCCCACCTCCCTCACCTCCCCCCCACTCCCCGCCCCGCCAAAGCAACTGAAGCTTACTTCTGAAAGGAAAGAAAAGGAAATGGGTCTGAGAAACCCATTCATATGGAGGAGCTAGTAGCTTCTTAATGGGTAGTGGTATGGGGGAGATTTGTATTTGTATTTTTTCTTTTCCCCTACTTTGTTTTTTGTTTTAATTCCAATACAGTTAACACTCACTGTTATATTAGTTTCAGGTGTACAATATCATGATTCAACACCTCCATACATCCCCCGGTGCTCATCACCACAAGCACCCTCCTCAAGGATGGCAATGCTAAACACAAGGATGCTCAGATAAAGTTTGCAGCATCAGTGGGGAGGGGCAGTATGTAGTGAGGGGGAGACTTTTCTACTGCCCCTCAAAGCACACCATGCAAGCGACTACCTTCCTGAATGGCAGGCAGCCTTTCATCTACTTTTCAGCTCCCATGGTCATGCCTGAGCCACAGAGAAGGGTTGAAATCTCCCTCTGAGATGTCCTTCTTGAACCTCTTCCCTTGGGAACAATTATGTATCTCACTGCAAAACCACAACACTGGATACTCATTCTCTGTCCCCAGAAAACATTCTTTCTAACCCACAATTGGATTGCTTGTTGAAAGCTATATTTTCTCTGGGAAGTGAAAGATGTTATGCCATAGTTACTCTCTCAAAGTTTCTGAGAACAACAAAGCATTGTTTGGTGCCACCAGCATTCAGGCTTAGGACAATTATATAATGAATCAGCAGCATTATAAGGTTGTCTCTCACATAACTTATCTTACATCATTATTTCCCAATCTCTTAATAATCCAAAAAGCTATTATATCTAGGGATTACCGAGTTAATTGAAGGGGAGGGAAATCCCGGATTTCAATCAAACTTCAATGGTGCTAAACCACCTACCACACCTTTCATGATTTTTTTGAGTTATGTAAAGGGTCACTTGTTTTGTGGCTTTGTTTTAATAGTGATGATAATGAAAGATGAGGAGAGAAGTTATTACTTCATCTTCTGCTAGCAATCCTAATGTCCCAGAAAGAGCTCTGGATTGAAGAGTTAGAAAATCTTGGTTCAAATCCTGCTACCTACAATGTCAACTATTTACATGTTGAGATGAGGGGCATTATTGAGCTGTCCAAGGAAAATTTTTTAAAAAAATATTTAAAGGGCACCTGGGTGGCTCAGCGACTTGAGTGTCTGAATTTTGATTACGGCTCAGGTCATGATCTTAGCACTGTGAGATTGAGACTCCCTGTCAGGCTTGCACTCAGCACGAAGTCTGATGGGAATTCTCTCTCTCCCCTTCCCCCCACTCTTGCATGTGCACACTCTCTCTCTCTATCAAATATATAAATAAAATCTTGTAAAATATTTAAAGGATGCCTAGAAATCTTGTCCCTCATGTTCTGGAGAAGAAAAAAATCACAATAGAATATCTATGTGAATTGGAGCTATTATCATAAGTATCCAACCAAACTGAAGTTCCTTTTGGAAAGGAATATATTTTAGGTTCTAGAAAAACCAAAGTAAATTGTCAACGCAGTCCAACAGGGCTCTTTCAGATTTTGACTTCCTTGAGTTCTCACAGCAATCCTATAATATGTGGTTCCTACTGAATAGATGAGAAAATTGAGATTGAGAGGGAGTAGAAGACTTGACCAAGGTCACACACCTAGTGCATCCCGCTGGCAGAGTATCCATTATAGGAACAATATATATGGGTTGAATTATCTTCTAAAATGGAGAGTGAAAAAATAAAAATAAAAAAAAATAAAATGGAGAGTGACAAGAGTGCCTCAACTGGCTCAGTTGATAGAGGATGTGGCTCTTGATCTTGTGGTCATGAGCTCAAGCCCCATGTTTAGTGTAGAGTTTAGTTTTTTAAAAAAATGAAATGGGGCACCTTGGTTGGCTCAGACAGTTAAACATCTGACTCTTGGTTTTGGCTCAGGTCATGATCTCAGGGTCGTGAGATCAAGCCCTGTATCAGTTCTGTGCTCAGCACAGAATGGGCTTAAGATTCTCTCTCCCTCTCCCTCTGCCACTCTGCTCATGCTCTCTCTAAAATAAATAAGTAAATCTTTTTAAAAAGTAAATGTATTTTGTTTTCTTATTTTAAGTAGGCTCCACACACAACATGGGGCTTGAACTCAGGACCCTGAGATCAAGAGTTTCATGCTTTATTGACCAAGCTAGCCAGGCACCTAAGAAATACATTTCTTTAAGGATTTTATTTATTATTTATTTGAGAGAGAGTGAGAGAGCATGCACAAGCAGGGAAAGAGAGCAAGGAGCCCGATATGGGGCTCGATCCCAGGATGCCAGGATCATGACCCTGAGCCAAAGGCAGATGCTTAACAGACTGAACCACCCAGGTGCCCCCCAGGAAATGTATTTTATTTTTTTAAAGATTTTATTTATTTATTCATGAGAGAGACAGAGAGAGGCAGAGACACAGGCAGAGGGAGAAGCAGGCTCCATGCAAGGAGCCTGACATGGGACTCAATCCCGGGTCTCCAGGACCACGCCCTGGGCTGAAGGCGGTGCTAAACCGCTGAACCACCCGGGCTGCCCGAGAAATGTATTTTATTTTATTTTTATTTTTTTTTTGAGAAATGTATTTTAAATAAAAATACATGAACTGATTCAAATTTAAGAGCTGGTTTAAGGTATATTATAGTTAATACAAATGCCAGTAAAATGGTGATTTATAATCATATAAGACAATATGGATATCACAGCAAAAGAATAAGAGATTAAACAAGGAAACTATGATAAAGTTAGTCAAACCTGGGGCACCTGGCTGGCTCAGTCTATGGAGCATGTGACTCTTGATTTCAGGGCTGTGAGTTTGAGCCCCATGTTGGTTGTCAAGATTACTTTAAAAAATAAAATTAACATTAAAGAAAGTCAACAAAACCTAATATTCTCCATTTTTATGTCCCTAAGAACAATACGGGAATATATGTTGAAAAATAGAACTGACAGAAATATCAGAAGAGTCTAATTAAATTTCATTAACAATCTTTTTTTTTAAGATTTTATTTATTTATGAGAGACACACAGAGAGAGGGAGGGAGAGAGGCAGAGACACAGGCAAAGGGAGAAGCAGGCTCCATGCAGGGAGCCTGACATGGGACTCAATCCCGGGACTCCAGGATCATGCTCTGGGCCGAAGGCAGGCACTAAACCTCTGAGCCACCCAGGAATCCCCGATTAGCAGTCTTAATATTTGAGATACGATGGTCTATAGTATATTAGGGTGATGGTGGCTTATTTAGTAAAACATAAACCTTAACATTTCAGTGGCCTAACACATTAGAAGTTTCTTACTGACTTAAGAGTAGAATGTGCCTGTTCTTGGTTGGCAGGCAGCTTTCCTTCGTAATAATCAAGAAACCAAATTGCTTCCATTCTGTGTTTCTACCACTGTCATAGAATCCCAGAGTCCTCTGCTCCCGGTCATCAGAAGAGGAAAGGAGGAGTGTAAATCCCCCCCCACCTCTCAGACGCCCCAACCTAGAAGTGACATAGTCCTTATCAGCTCACACTTCACTGGAGAGAACATGACAGTGCCTAGATGCAAACGGTGCTGGGAAATGTAGTCCCTGGTTTTATAGCCACATCCCAGGAACAATTCCACACTATGTTAAGAGGGAACAGGATTGTTTTTTATAGGCCAGCTAGCCACCTCTGTCACAGACAGGCAAAGAATGAACAAAGCCAAACATAGTAACCGAGGTGGCATTTGTCCATAAGTTCATTGCAAGGCTGAAGGGCAGAGACAACTAGGAGACACATTGCCCAAAGTGGCCTAAAGTTGAAGTAGATTCAAAGGAGCAACTAAATTTGTCAGAGGGAAGAAAGAAGCATTCATTCATTCATTCCTAAGAAGCAGTCAAGGCACAATTGAAAGAACAAAGTCGGTGGCTAGGGGAGTAAAATTAAAAAAGCACTCCCCTCACACCTAAAAAAACACCCCCCCCCCCAAATTGGGCAAGGTTTGAAGGTTGAGTCAGATTAGTCCTTTGTTCAGGTCTCTTTAAAAAAAAAAGGAGGTCCAATTTTCCCAGCACCATTTATTGAAGAGACTGTCTTTCTTCCAATGGATAGTCTTTCCTCCTTTATCGAATATTAGATGACCGTACATTTCAGGGTCCACTTCTGGGTTCTCTATTCTGTTCCATTGATCTATGTGTCTGTTTTTGTGCCAGTACCACACTGTCTTGATGACCACAGCTTTGTAATACAACCTGAAATCTGGCATTGTGATGCCCCCAGCTAAGGTTTTCTTTTTTAAAATTCCCCTGGCTATTCGGGGTCTTTTCTGATTCCACACAAATCTTAAAATAATTTGTTCTAACTCTCTGAAGAAAGTCCATGGTATTTTGATAGGGATTGCATTAAACGTGTAAATTGCCCTGGGTAACATTGACATTTTTACAATATTAATTCTGCCAATCCATGAGCATTTGGGGAATATGAATAATAGTGAAAGGGAATATAAAGGAAGGGAAAAGAAATGTTGGGAAATATCAGGAAGGGAGACAGAACATAAAGACTCCTAACTCGGGGAAACGAACTAGGGGTGGTGGAAGGGGAGGAGGGCGGGTGTTGGAGGGGAATGGGTGACGGGCACTGAGGTGGACACTTGACGGGATGAGCACTGGGTGTTTTTCTGTATGTTGGTAAATTAAACACCAATAAAAGTTAATTAAAAAAAAAATAAAAAATAAATAAATAAATAAATAAAAAAAAATAAAAAAATAAAAAAAAAAAAAAAAGGAGGTTATGTTCCAGGGATCTCCCTTTAAGTGCTGGCACCTGGTGAGGGAAGCAGGGGCTGGAATAACATTTTGAAGGAGACTTCTGGGGCTGGATACCATTATTACATGGAGATCACTTCATGATCAAGCAGTAGAAAACACTTCATTTTTAGTTACTGCAGAAATGTCACAAAAACCAGTCATATGCAGAAAATGCAAACATTCATTTTGTAAATATAAAAAATTCTACATAGCACCTTCTCAGGCTATAATGAAAATAACGTTAAAAATATATTGCAAGAATGGAATGAAATAATAAACAGCAATGTTGAATTTTTAAGACTCTCTTAGGTGACTTCCAAGTCAAGGAGGAAATGCAATACAAAATGGCAGAATGTTTTTAAATGAAAATATAAATAAAGAATTTCATAATATATGGAATGCTGCCAATTTAGTACTTAAAGGAGAACTTGTCATTGTAAATGTCTGTATTAATAAGTAGGATAGAGAGGGTGAGAGAAATATGATGAACTAAAAAGCCCTTTAAAAGGAAATAGGCACACCTGGGTGGCTCAGTAGGTTAAGCCTCCAACTCTTCATTTCGGCTCAGGTCATGATCTCAGGGTCATCAGATGAAGCCCTGCATCTGGCTCTGTGCTGAGCATAGAGTCTGCTTGAGATTCTCTCTCCTTCTGCCCCTCCCCCACATCTAAAAAATTAATTAATTAAAAAAAGCAGCCACCCAAAATATGGAAATAGAAAAGCCAATAAAAATAAGCAAAATGGAAAAGATAAAAAGTATTTGGTAGGCACACCAATAGCTGTTTCTTTGAAAAATTAGCAGAATTTTTGGTCAAATGATTTACAAGACAGAAAAAAAACCCAACATAGTAAATCAGAGATGAGAAAAGCAATTTTACAACGCTTAGAAGAGAAATTCAAAACACTTGGGATTACATGCCCCTCTTCTCTGTTTCTATAGCACCTCATGTTTATCTCTATTAAAACATGTATTGCACTATACTTTAATTATACATTTATCTATCTGTTTCCTTGTATCAGCCAGGCTCCTGACAGGAAACAGATGGCACACTCCAAAAGGTTTTACTGGATACTAATAAAGGGACTGTTTGCAATAATGCCCACAGGGTTAAGGGAACTAACAAGGGGTGCTGAAGTGCCCTGGGGCTCACAACAGCAACAAGTCAAATACCACCCTAGCCCTAAAGGGCAAGGAGCAGAAATGACGTTAGGGGATGTAAAAATCAATAAAGGGAAACCTCACTATAATGGGATCATTAAGTTTGGCAGGGGCGACTCTCACTCCCTACTACTCAAAGTCAATTGCAGACCCAGCAGGAAGAGCCAGACCTTGCCCACAGACACTGCTTTACTACCCCAGCCGGAAGGAAGGCTTCCCCATGCCCACCCCCACAACAGCCCAGCCAATGAGAGTCAGTCATAGCTCAGCCAATGGGAGGCCACAATACTTGGAACTCCCAGTTTCCTCCAATGGACTTCTTGTTTACAATTGTCCTTCCCAACTGCCCCCCCCCTTTACTTTATAAAAGAGCCTTACTGTTTTTCTTCCTTTAGAATTGCCTATGATTTTGCAATAGCTTTCTTGTCTCAGGTTGTAATTCAATGCTCTCCCCAAATAAACCCATTTTTGCTGGTAAGATAAGTGGCAGTTTTATAATTTTAAGGTTAACGGGCTGTGGCAAGAAATGGAGCTGTAAGAGATGGGCCGTCCGACAGGAGCTTTCGCGATAGAAGAATGAGGCCGTCATCAAAATGCAGCCTAGAAGGGAGAAAGCCAGGGGAATAACTATGCCAACCTCCCATACCTCCCAAAGATGGAATCCTACCTGAAGCCAGGGGGTAGGAGAGCCTTGGTGGTTGGACCTATAGAGGTCAGACTCCCAGGGCACAGGGAAGGTCAGAGAGTAGTTTGGGGTGGGATTAAGGGGGCCACAAACAGAGACTAACACACTTTCTAATCAAACTATGGTTTAGGGCCGCCTGCAGTCTGGGGTGTAATCCTGGAGACCCCCGCTCGAGTCCCACATCGGGCTCCCTGCATGGAGTCTGCTTCTCCCTCTGCCTGTGTCTCTGCCTCTCTCTCTCTGTGTCTCTCTAATAAATAAATAAATAAATAAATAAATAAATAAATAAATAAATAAATAAATAAAATCTTAAAAAGGAAAAAGAAAAAAAACTATGGTCCAATTGTATCTTCCTCATTTTTGTGCCACCAGCACCAAGGGCAGTGATTCAAAAGTGTTTGTTGAATGAGTTGAGGGTTAAATTGGGTGAGTTATCCTTCTCAGCTACCAGCTAATGAAAGTGATAACTGAGTAGCTAGGAATGAGGACCTACACAATATAAACAATACCAAGATGACACGGGTAAATTAGCATAAAAAGACTATTCATAGAAGAAATGACAGAAAAATAAATATTCAAATAGTGTAGTTACCCTACCTCAATAAACCTGAAATTTGAGAATAAGTAAAAATAAAATAAAATAATGTAAAATCGGGCACCCGACTCTGATCCATTTACTGGAGAATTTTTCTGAGAAACAATTCTTCTATTAAACATTCAGTAAGTTACACAGTAAAAATACACAAAAAGGTATACTACCAAACTTGTTTTATGAGGTAAATATGGTTTTTATTTAATTATTCCAAAACAACAATATCAAGAAAGGAAATTACAGGTCAGTTTTATGACAATAGATGCTAAAATTCTAATTAAGATCATAACAAAAAGAAAACAAGGAAACTGCTGTAAGCTAAGTACCAAACTGTTATAACCATAGAAGCACTTTTAACATATCACATTAATGGATATAATCACAAAAGTATATCCGTTTATGCCTTCAAAAAAGATGTGTGGACTGCATCACAAGTATCAGGCACTATTCTAGGTACTAGGATACAACAGTGAAGGAAACCAGCAAAAGGGAAGCCAGTGAGGCAAAACTAACTAGAGGAGTTTCACGTGGTGACAAGTGCTCTGATGAAAATAAGACAGAGTGACATGATAGAGTGTGGCCAGAGATCAGTGGGTATATTAGATAAGGTTATGATGGAAGGCCTCTCTGGGACTGTCTGAGCTGAGGCCTGATACTCCAAAGATGCTGAGGAGATATTTCTCAAAATTCAAAACTTTCACTGGTTAAACAAAATAGAAAGACATGGAAGATTTTATTTTTTATCCTGAGGTAAATTATTTATTCTACAAATTATTTTCGTTGTGAAAAGAGAGTTGAGGATTCCCTTATATAATTTTTTTTTATTGAAGTGTAGTTGACATACAAAAGATTATCTTTCTTAACAGGATCATTATACACACCTAAAATCAAGAGCCAGATGCACTGGAGACACTCTATTACAAACATAAATATGACAAGGATGTCTCTCTCATCAGTCTTAATTAACTTGGTAATAAAATAAGATTGAAGAAAATGAAATGAGCTATAAATATGTGGAAGGAAGAAATAAAAATATCACTCCTCTCAAATGACGGTACTATATAATGAAGTCCCAGGCATCAATGCAAAATTCATTAAAATTTAAATAAATATATCCAGCAGAGTGGTATAATAGAAGATAAATGACAAAACTCAGTTGCATTCCTAATAAGAGTGACTCCAAGCTAGACAATATAATGAAAAAGGAGATTCACAATGATGGCAACATATTAAATACTTAGTCATTCGTTTAATTTGAGAGGAAAAAAAAGATACATTGAAAGAAAATGATGAAATACCATCAGGAGAATTAGAGAAAGGACATGAAATAATGATGCTATTTACCAAGAAAAAATAATACTTGAGGGACCAAATATTGTAAAGATAGCTATGTTTGCATATAAATTTAACACCATTCAAATGAAAGTAGTTTTATAGACTTTGACAAGTTGTTAGAAAAATTCTCCTGAAAGATCACAATTATTGTAGCCTCATTCTTTTAAGATTTCAAAACAAATTATCAGCACATATACTTGGATTATAAATGCTCAAGGAAATATTAATATTCCAGAATGTAATTGATTATTTAATAATTCAACATCTGGCAAACCATAAACAATAATAGAAAAAGAAATCACTACTTAATTAATGGATTTCAATATGGATAAAAGTAACTTAGATCTATAGCTTAAATCATAGAGTAAAATAAATCCAAGGTGATCCAAAGACTTAAGTATAATAAAAACATTAAGAAGAAAATGCACTCACATTTTTACCCCAGTTGCGGAATGGAGAAAATTGTTTATCGGATAAATGGAAGCTATCATTTATCACATTTTAATGAATATTTTTGCAATGACATAAAATAAAACATAGTCAATTATACTTTAAATAAATAAAACAAATATTTTGAAAGCGACAAGATGGAAACACAAATGTGAAAATATGATCAGTGAAATCACGCTGTTAAAATACATTTGGAATTGAGAAAAAGACATGAAATCGACATCCAGATACTACTAGAAAAGTGGGCAAAGGAGATGGGGAGCTTCCGCATGAGAACTACAGACATTAAATTTCCCCACAGGGATCCCTGGGTGGCGCAGCGGTTTGGCGCCTGCCTTTGGCCCAGGGCGCGATCCTGGAGACCCGGGATCGAATCCCACGTCGGGCTCCTGGTGCATGGAGCCTGCTTCTCCCTCTGCCTGTGTCTCTGCCTCTCTCTCTCTCTCTCTCTCTCTGTGACTATCATAAATAAAAAAAAAAATGATTATTAAAATTAAAAATAAATAAATAAATAAATAAATTTCCCCACAGATGAACAGTCACTCTGGCAATGGCAGAGTAGAAATCCAAACAGACGTAAAGTGCTATTATACACCTTGTAACTAGGATAGTAAAGATTAAAATGAGAAAACTTAATGTTCATGAAGCTCTCGTGAGTTAGGTACAGTTATATATTGCTCATGGAACTAGAAATTAATTTGTATTTTTAGAAGAAGCAGTCTACAGGTATTTGACATTCTCTTGATCCATTAATCTTGCTTTGGAGAATATAGAAATAACTTGAGTTATTCTATATATATTGGGCAGTAATACATATAAAGATGCTCCTGGCATTGTTATTTATAATTTTTAAAAGTCAAAAACAACTCAAAAGGTACCCCCAAATAGGGAAATAGCTAAGCAAATTATAACACAGCACCATGATGCACGTAATTTTTGCTATACAAAATGACAAATAGATGTGTGACTCTGGGAAAATTCGCCAAGCTGTACTCATATAATTTGTGGATTTTTCTATGTATTATATCTGCCACACTTTGATAGAATTTTATTTTAAAATTGACAAATGCATAAACTAGGTTAAAACGACACATGGGAATGTATGTGAAATGATGTTAAATGAAAAAGCATAGCACACTATACTGGGCACTCACTGATAAACATACAAATAAATATATGTGTAAGCACTGACAAGGACTGGAAGTGAATTGGGGTGATAGGAAATTTTTATTTGTTTCCCTTTTTTAAAATAACAGCTTTATTGAGATATAATTCACATAACGTAAAGTTTATCCTTCTAAAGTCTACAATTCCATGGCTTTTAGTACCTTTTACAAGGTTGTACAACCAATGTCATCATCAAATTTTAGAACTTCATCTCCGCAGAAACCGTTACCCATTAGGTGGTGAGTCCTCAACAACCAGTCTACTTTCTGCATTTGTAGATTTGCCTATTTTGCACATTCCATATAAGTGGAATAATATATTACAGGATTTTTTTAAGGCTAGTCAAGCGAAGCAGTGGGAGTAGAGAAGGAACAAAGAAATCTGTGACTGGCTGTGATCAATTAATCATAAACATCACTGCACTTGAACCAGCCTACCTGATCTTCTTTGACATGCTTCTTTACCTCAGCAGAATGTTTTCAAGGTTCATCCAAGCTGTGACATTTGTTAGTACTTCATTTCTTTTTATGGTTTAATAATATTCCATTGTGAGGATATACCACATTTTGTTTATCCATTCATCAGTTGATGGACATATGGGTTGTTTCCACTTTTTTTGGTAGTTTAATTTCTATGTATCTTTACATATTTCTCAATTTCATTGTTATAGTTGACAATTAAAAATTATATGTATTGGGATGCCTGGGTGGCTCAGCGGTTGAGCACCTGCCTTCAGCTCAGGGTGTAATCCCAGGGTCCTGGGATCAAGTCCCACATTGGGCTCCTCGTGGGAAGCCTGCTTCTCCCTCTGCCTATGAGAGTCTCTGCCTCTCTGTGTCTCTCAGGAATAAAGAAATAAAATCTTTAAAAAATTACATGTATTTAAGATGTACAACTTGATTTAACATAGTATATATTGTGAAATATTCATTATAATGAAACTAATGCAACCAATACCTAGCATAGTTATCACTTTTTTTGTGTGTGGAGAGAACACTTAAAATGTACCCCCTTGGGGGCGTCCAGCTGGCTCAGTCAGAACAGCGTGAGACTCTACATCTCAAGGTTGTGAGTTCAAGCCCCACGCTGGATGTAGAGTTTACTTAAAAATAAAATATTTTTTAAAAATATGCCCCCTTAACAAATTGCAAGTATACAGTACAATATTATTTTCATAGTCACATTATTGTACATTAGATCTCCAGAATATACTCATCCTGTAAAACTGAAACTTTGCACCCCTTGACCAACATCTCCCTGTTTCCTCTCCTCCCCTCCCCACAGTAATCACCATTATACTCCTGTTTCTATGAATTCGACGTTTTTATTTTTTTTAAGATTTTCATTTACTCATGAGAGACATAGAGAGAGAGAGAGAGAGAGAGAGAGAGAGACAGGCAGAGGGAGAAGCAGGCTCCATGCAGGGAGCCTGACATGGGACTCAATCCCAGGTCTCCAGGATTCCATCCCCAGGCTGAAGGTGGCACTAAACCGCTGAGCCACTGGGGCTGCCCAGAATTTGACATTTTTAGATTTCACATTTAAGTAAGATCATCCAGTATTTCACTGGCTTATTTCACTTAGCATAATGTCTTCCAGTTTCATCTATATTGTCACAAATGGCAACAATTTCCTTTTTAAAGACTATTAATATTCCATTGTGTATATATATTTTTTTCTTTATCCATCCATCTGTCAATGGATATTTAGATTGCTTCCATATCTTGGCTGTTATGAATAGTGCTGCAAAGAACATGGGAGTGCAGATTACTCTTCAAGATACTGATTTCATTTCCTCTGACTATATACCCAGAAGTGGGATTGCTGGATCATAACATAGTTCTATTTTTAATTTTTTGAAGAAACTCTATACTATTTTCTATAATGGCTGTACCAATTTCCATTCCCACCAACGCGCACAAGGGTTCCTTTTTCTCCACGCCCCTGCCAACACTTGTTACCTTTTGTCTTTCTGATCATACTAATTCTAACAGGTATGAGGTGATACCTCATAATGGTTTTGATTTGTGTTTCCCTGATGATGAGTGATGTTGACCACTTTTTCACATATCTGTTAGCCATCTGAATGTCTCTTTTTTTTTTTAATTTTTATTTATTTATGATAGTCACAGAGAGAGAGAGAGAGAGAGAGAGGCAGAGATACAGGCAGAGGGAGAAGCAGGCTCCATGCACCGGGAGCCTGACGTGGGATTCGATCCCGGGTCTCCAGGATCGCGCCCCGGGCCAAAGGCAGGCGCCAAACCACTGCGCCACCCAGGGATCCCCCTGAATGTCTCTTTTTGAGAAATGTCTGTTCAAATCCTTGGCCATTTTTAAATTGGGTTATTTGGTGTTTTGCTATTGAGTTACACGAGTTCCTTATATATTGTAGATTATTTCCACTTTTTAGCTATTATCACATTATAAATAATGTTTCCATGAACATTCACCTATGAGTTTTTGTGTTAATGTTTTCATTTGTCTTGGGTACATAGCTAAGAATTGAATGGCTGGGTCATATTATCTCTGTTTTATTGTTTGAGGAATTGTAAGTCTATCTTTCAACCATCTTACATTCCCACCAGCATTTAAGGGGAGTCCAATTTCTCCACATCTTTGCTAACATTTATTATTATTATTATTGTTATTATTATTATTATTATATTATTATTTTTTGTCATCCTGATAGGTATTAAGTGGTATCTCACTGCAGTTCTGACTTGCATCCCTAATGGTTAATGATGTTGAGCATTTTTCCAAGTGCCTGTTGGAAGTATGTAGATCTTTATTGGGAAAATGGCTATTCAGATCCTCTGCTCCTATACTAATTGGGTGGATTGTGTTTTATTTATTTATTTATTTTTTAAAGATTGTAGGGGCACCTGGGTGGCTCAGTGGTTGAGCATCTGCCTTTGGCTCAGGTCATGATCCCCAGAGTCCTGGGAGTCCCAGAGGGAGCCTGCTTCTCCCTCTGCCTGTGTCTCTGCCTCTCTCTGTGTCTCTCATGAATAAATAAATAAAATCTTTTTTAAAAATAAAGAGAGAGGGAGAGTCAGGGAGGAGCAAAGGGAGAAGGGCAAACAGCCTCTGCACTGAGTGGGGAGCCTGACCTGGGGCTCGGTCTCATAACCCTGAGATCATGACTTGAGCCGAAATCAAGAGTCGGACGTTTAACCCAGGTGTCCCTAGGTGGGTTTTCTTGTTACTGTTGCATTGTAAGAGATATATATATACACACATACATATATACACATACACATATATATACACATACATATTTGTCTCTCTCTCTCTCTCTCTCTCTCTCTATATATATATATATATATATATATATATATGATGCTCAATCCTTAACAGATAAAGGATTTACCAATATTTTCTGCCATTCTGTGGATTATCTCACTTCCTTGATGGTATCCTTTGCCAGCATACAAGCTTTTAATATTGATGAACTCCAACTTACCTGCATTTGTTTCTTTTGATTCAGTTAAGTTCCAATTAAATAAATAAGGACTACGTACAATATCTAGAAAGAAATGGCTGCTGGCAGGAACAAGGAACAGCAGACTGAATGCTGCATCCTGTATATTGCATGAGATGTTGTTTCATCCTGGGCTATACCTGAGCTGCAAATAATTGGTTGCTCTCAAGGTGGATCGTTTGACTATTGCATCCATTTATTCAATAAATATTCCCTAGATACTATTATGCATTTGCTGGAAGCTTGGGCTACAAAAACAAAACAGTCCCTGCCCTCAAGAAGCTGACAAAGTAGGAGAGTGGTTAAGTCGTGTAACCTCATCATTGCAACACTATGTATCATAATGAGAACCCTGTAAGGGGTTTATGGAAGAGTTCAGATTACGGAGAGAACACATCTGGTTGGGAATTTTCATAAAAGCTACTTTGGCTGAAGGTATTTTAAACCATGCGAAAAAAAACAACCACCACTAAATCAAGGAAACCATAGCCACTGAGTAAACACAGTTAAAGGAATGTTTAAAAACTGGGCGGGAGGGCAGCCCCGGTGGCTCAGCCGTTTAGTGCCGCCTGCAGCCCAGGGTGTGATCCTGGAGACCTGGGATCCCACGTCAGGCTTCCTGCATGGAGCCTCCTTCTCCCTCTTCTCTCTCTCCTGTGTATTCTCATGAATAAATAAATAAAAATCTTAAAAAAAAAAAAAAAACTGGGCGGGAGCGGGTGTGTGTGGGATTTTCCTAGATGCTCTATCTAAATTCAAACAATGCAGAGTGTTTTGTTTTCTTCCCCCCCCCCTCCACTGCTCCACAAAAGTCTTCATTCTGATCTATATATCTGCATCGGTGCATTATACTTGCTGCTGATGAATGATAGCCAATCATTTACATTTTTTTCTTATTATGAAGTTAAATTTACCACTGGTACCATCTGAATTCATATAAAAAAAGCTCTCCTTGGCGGGGGGCACCTGGGTGGCTCAGTTGGTTGAGCATCCGATTCTTGATTTCAGTTTAGGTTATAATCTCAGGGTTGTGAGAGCTGGAGCTGGGTGTCAGGTTCCATTCCATGCTCAGCAGGGAGTCTGCTTGAGATCCTCTCTTTCCCTTTCCCCCTTCTTTCTCTCTAAAATAAATTTTAAAATCTTTTTAAAAAAATCTCCCAGGGGACGCCTGGGTGGCTCAGAGGTTTAGTGCCTGCCTTTGGCCCAGGGCATGATCCCAGAGTCCTGAAATCAACTCCCACTTCGGGGGACTCCCTGCATGGAGCCTGCTTCTCCCTCTGCCTATATCTCTGCCTCTCTTTATCTCTGTGTCTCTCATGAATAAATAAATAAGATCTTTTAAAAAATCTCCCAGATGATAACTAATGAATCTGTAGAGCTCAATTATTCACTCAACAAATGACTACTGGGCTCTTACTGTATCAAGCACTGTGGGAAGAGATAGGGGAAGGAAATAACCATAAATAAGACAGACTTTCTTTCTGCCCTCTGAGAGCTTACAGTCTAGCAGAGGAGACAGAGACATTTACAATTGCCATAAAGTATAATAGGGGAAATGCAGGGTATGTATATGTATGAGCATCTATGAGGAGCATCTAGCCTGGACTTGGGGTTGATTTTAGGATATTGGAGAACATGATGTCCAAGTTGGGACCTAAAAATGAATAGGAGTTATTCAGTTAAAGGCAGGAGCTAGCAGGAAGAACTTCAAGCAGAAGGAAAAGTGTGGATAAAAGAGAGATTATAAAGTTTTTGAGGAATGGAAAGATTAGGCAACGCCGGATAGGGAAGTGGTGGTTAGGGAGAGAGAGATGAAGCTTGAGTAGAAACTGATCATGAAGGTATGGCAATGAGGTGTGACACGACCAATTTTCTGTTTTAGATTACATGGCAGCTGTGAGGAGAATGTGTAGGAAGCGAGCAAGACAGGAAGCTGAGAACTTTTTTTTTTTTTTTAGAATTTCTATTGAATTCTAAGCAAGATGACAAACCTGTTTTTTTTTTTTCTTTTCTTTTCTTATTTTTTTAGTCAAGCTCTATGCCCAACATGGGGCTTGACCTCACAACCCCAAGATCAAGAGTCGCATGCTCTACTGACTGAACCATCCAGGCACCCCAAGATAGTGATGCCTTAGGGAAGGCAGCAAAGGAAATTCATAATGAGTAGAATTGAGATATTATTTATGAGGCAGAATCGACAGGACAGGGAGGACAGGTGATTAATTGGATATGATGGGTGAAAAAGTGTACTAGTCTTCTCCAGAGAAACAGAACCAATGGTATAATACAGATATATAAGAGGAAATTCGTGATAGGAACTGGGTCATGTGATTCTGAAGGCTGAGCTATGCCACCATAGGACATGTGCAGCTTCAAGAAGCAGGAAAGCTGTTGGCATAATTCAGTATGAGTCCCTACCAGGAGCTCCAATGCCCAAGGGCAGGAGAAGAGAGACATCCCAGCTCCAGAAGCAAGAGAGAAGATTTGCTCTTCAGCTGCCTTTTTGTTCTATTGGGGCCCTCAGTGGAGTAGGTGATGCCTGGCCACATTGGTCAGGGTGGATCTTTTTCTACTCAGTCTACTCATTCAAATACCAACCTTTTCCAAAAACTCTCTGTCAGACACACCCAGAAATAAAGTTTTACTAGCTACCTGAGCATCCCTTAGCCCAGTCAAGTTGACACATAAAATCAACCATCAGGGGACACCTGGATGGCTCAGTGGTTGAGTGCCTGCCTTCGTTCAGCTCAGGGCATGATCCTGGGGTTCTGGGATCGAGTCCTGCATTGGACTCCCCGCAGGGAGCCTGCTTCTCCCTCTGCCTATGTCTCTGCCTCTCTCTCTCTCTCTCTCTCTCTGTCTCTCATGAATAAATAAATAAAATCTAAAAAAAAATCAACCATCAGAAGGAGGGGGAGAAGAGCCCAGTTTGACGCCCACAAGGAGGACTCCAAGTCAAAGTGCTGAGGGTGGCACAAAGATGGTTATGATCTAGTCCCTGTCCTCCAGAAGCTGTCTATCTGTCAGGCAGAACTGCTAGCACACAGTATCTTTGTGTAAATTAGAAAAGGTGCCTGGTTTCAGCCCCCATTTACCTTCTCAGCCAGGAACTTTTATTCAGGACACCACCAGAACAGCTTCCTGGCAGCCCTGCTATCAAGGAAGAACACAAACCACTGGAGTACAGGATTGGAGATTGACACCACATGTCCAGTATAGAAAGAGCTGAGAAGAGAGGGAAGAAACAAGAACTGGAAGTGAGATTGAACCTGGCCCTGATGGCTGGGTGGGATTTTCATAGATGGAGATGGTGTAGGGAGTACCCACCCTAGGTGGAAGAGAGAAGGAAAGCCCAAGGGTGAAGGCAAGAAAAACTGAAGCAGGTTGAAGGTATAACAGTCATTCCACTTGCAGCAGTATAGACTACGGAAATGGCTTTTCCCATCTGCTCTTCCCAGTGGAAGTCGTAGGGGCAGAAAGGTTTTCGCTTCTTCCATTCCAGGTTCTTTGGCTGGTGTAAGAATTAAATTAATATGAGACAGATTAACAGGAGAAAAACAAAAGATTAATAATGTGTATATCTCCTTTGTACGTGGCAGAGACCAGGGAAATCTGAGTTACTCTCCAAAATGGCTGAAGCCATCACCTTAACTACCATGTTCAGCTAAAGACAAAAGATGGGGTAGAGAGTTTGGGGAAGTGACTGGGAAAACTACAGTAAACAAGGGTAATACTGTTGATTTAAGTCATTACCTTCTCCATGGATAAACAGTTTCTAGAGACTTAAAGCCATCCCCCACTTCCTGGTACAGTCAGTGAGATGCTCTTAAAAATGGAGATTTCCATTATAAATGTAAATGTCTCATACAAAGGGGTTTTCAGAGCTTTACATGCATCCACTGTTTCTTAAAAATAACCAGCCTAGGGGCCCCTGGGTGATTCAGTCAATTGAGCTTCCAACTCTTGGTTTTGCTCAGGTCATGATCTCAGTTCATGGGATAAGGCCCTGCATCAGGCTCCGTGCTCAGTGGGGAGTCTGCTTGAGATTCTCTCTCTCTCTCTCCCACTGCCCCTCCCCTCTCTTAAAAAATAATCAGCTTACAATAGTCAATGTGCTAAGGAGACATATTTAGGGGTGGTATATTTTGCTCCCCTTCAAACTCTTCTTAGAACATGAGAAAAGTTGGCTGGATGATACACATACACAGACACATACATACTGAAATCACCATAGTAATTCTCCACTTTTTCTTTGTAGGGGAGGAAAATTTTCTTCTTTTTCCTTTCTAGGTTCTTTGGATGGCCCAATAATTAAATTTACATAAAGCAGATTAACGGGAAAAATATTTAATTATGTGCATATAGGAAACCCCACAAAGACATGAGAGGCTCACAGTTAAGCAATTGAGGTTTCTGCACCATCTTCAGCTAAGAAGGGGATAAGGACCTGGGATTTCAAAGGGAGTAAGATAACTCACAGGAAGATGGGAAGAGCGACTGTTTGGTAAACAAATGTTTGCCATGTCAAGCAGAGAAGTCTTCCTTAATGTAAAAAAAAATTATCTTTGGTAATAGCTTTCTTTCTAGTACAGTCTCCTAACCTGTATGGGTAGGGGGTGTAGAACTCTTCTTGAGTCTGTTGGACCTTAATTTTCTTCAACTCGACATTACTCACATTGTGCCCCAAACCCTATCTCCTTCTATTTTTCCTTCCAAAGCATTTTCCAGGACAGTGCTTATAGTAAATAACAAAAGATCCACTTTGGTTATTAGCCATCTAATAACTCCTTATGATAGAGCAGTATAGGATATAACTCTAAAGGACCCAGGCATAGCCTTGACTGCCAGGCTGAGAAATTCTGAAGTTGATAGGCAGTAGAGAGCCACTAGACTCCAGTGAGTAGGGAAATGCTACTTTCAACTTGGTGTTTCAGGACAAGTAATCTGCTCGTGTTTTTTAGAATGGTTCAAAAAAGTAACCTGAGCAGATGGGCAGACCAAAATGTTTTCTTAAATTATTTAAATACTTAATATATTTCCACCAAAAAAATCTGAGTTAGCTTAGAATGTGGAGGAAAGTGACTGTTGATATGAAAAACAAAGGCAAAAGAAATATTGGAGGGATCCCTGGGTGGCTCAGTGGTTTAGCGCCTGCCTTCAGCCCAGGGCGTGATCCTGGAGTCCCAGGATTGAGTCCCACATCAGGCTCCCTGGATGGGGCCTGCTTCTCCCTCTGCCTGTGTCTCTGCCTCTCTCTCTCTCTCTCTCTCTCTCTCTCTCTGTGTGTGTGTGTCTCATGAATAAATAAATAAAATCTTTAAAAAAATAAAAAAAGAAATATTGGAAAATAATTAAACTTCCTTACAACTTACAGCCCATTGATAAGTCCTTGGGACAGGCAGAGTGGCCTTTCTCCAGGAACTCAGGTGCCTCAATGTTAATACTTAGCTAGAGGTAAAAGACAACCCTAGCTTGACATTAGGCCCACCTCCAGGATCCTGAAAGTCTTCTTTAACATATGAAAATACCTTTAGAAGCTTCCTTTCTCTATGCTCCCCTGTTGCCAAGATATATATTAGCAATCATCCTTCAAGTATATAACCCACTGATATACATCTGAAGGGACTCATGACTAAGGTTCTACTAGACAGTGGTGAATGACTTTATTCTTTTTTAAATATTTTTAAATGTTTTTTAAAATTTTTATTTATTTATGATAGTCACACACACAGAAAGAGAGAGAGAGGGGCAGAGACACAGGCAGAGAGAGAAGCAGGCTCCATGCACCGGGAGCCCGACGTGGGATTCGATCCCGGGTCTCCAGGATCGTGCCCTGGGTCAAAGGCAGGTGCTAAACCGCTGTGCCACCCAGGGATCCCTATGTAGATCTTTATTGGGAAAATGGCTATTCAGATCCTCTGCTCCTATACTAATTGGGTGGATTGTGTTTTATTTATTTATTTATTTTTTAAAGATTGTAGGGGCACCTGGGTGGCTCAGTGGTTGAGCATCTGCCTTTGGCTCAGGTCATGATCCCCAGAGTCCTGGGAGTCCCAGAGGGAGCCTGCTTCTCCCTCTGCCTGTGTCTCTGCCTCTCTCTGTGTCTCTCATGAATAAATAAATAAAATCTTTTTTAAAAATAAAGAGAGAGGGAGAGTCAGGGAGGAGCAAAGGGAGAAGGGCAAACAGCCTCTGCACTGAGTGGGGAGCCTGACCTGGGGCTCGGTCTCATAACCCTGAGATCATGACTTGAGCCGAAATCAAGAGTCGGACGTTTAACCCAGGTGTCCCTAGGTGGGTTTTCTTGTTACTGTTGCATTGTAAGAGATATATATATACACACATACATATATACACATACACATATATATACACATACATATTTGTCTCTCTCTCTCTCTCTCTCTCTCTCTATATATATATATATATATATATATATATATGATGCTCAATCCTTAACAGATAAAGGATTTACCAATATTTTCTGCCATTCTGTGGATTATCTCACTTCCTTGATGGTATCCTTTGCCAGCATACAAGCTTTTAATATTGATGAACTCCAACTTACCTGCATTTGTTTCTTTTGATTCAGTTAAGTTCCAATTAAATAAATAAGGACTACGTACAATATCTAGAAAGAAATGGCTGCTGGCAGGAACAAGGAACAGCAGACTGAATGCTGCATCCTGTATATTGCATGAGATGTTGTTTCATCCTGGGCTATACCTGAGCTGCAAATAATTGGTTGCTCTCAAGGTGGATCGTTTGACTATTGCATCCATTTATTCAATAAATATTCCCTAGATACTATTATGCATTTGCTGGAAGCTTGGGCTACAAAAACAAAACAGTCCCTGCCCTCAAGAAGCTGACAAAGTAGGAGAGTGGTTAAGTCGTGTAACCTCATCATTGCAACACTATGTATCATAATGAGAACCCTGTAAGGGGTTTATGGAAGAGTTCAGATTACGGAGAGAACACATCTGGTTGGGAATTTTCATAAAAGCTACTTTGGCTGAAGGTATTTTAAACCATGCGAAAAAAAACAACCACCACTAAATCAAGGAAACCATAGCCACTGAGTAAACACAGTTAAAGGAATGTTTAAAAACTGGGCGGGAGGGCAGCCCCGGTGGCTCAGCCGTTTAGTGCCGCCTGCAGCCCAGGGTGTGATCCTGGAGACCTGGGATCCCACGTCAGGCTTCCTGCATGGAGCCTCCTTCTCCCTCTTCTCTCTCTCCTGTGTATTCTCATGAATAAATAAATAAAAATCTTAAAAAAAAAAAAAAAACTGGGCGGGAGCGGGTGTGTGTGGGATTTTCCTAGATGCTCTATCTAAATTCAAACAATGCAGAGTGTTTTGTTTTCTTCCCCCCCCCCTCCACTGCTCCACAAAAGTCTTCATTCTGATCTATATATCTGCATCGGTGCATTATACTTGCTGCTGATGAATGATAGCCAATCATTTACATTTTTTTCTTATTATGAAGTTAAATTTACCACTGGTACCATCTGAATTCATATAAAAAAAGCTCTCCTTGGCGGGGGGCACCTGGGTGGCTCAGTTGGTTGAGCATCCGATTCTTGATTTCAGTTTAGGTTATAATCTCAGGGTTGTGAGAGCTGGAGCTGGGTGTCAGGTTCCATTCCATGCTCAGCAGGGAGTCTGCTTGAGATCCTCTCTTTCCCTTTCCCCCTTCTTTCTCTCTAAAATAAATTTTAAAATCTTTTTAAAAAAATCTCCCAGGGGACGCCTGGGTGGCTCAGAGGTTTAGTGCCTGCCTTTGGCCCAGGGCATGATCCCAGAGTCCTGAAATCAACTCCCACTTCGGGGGACTCCCTGCATGGAGCCTGCTTCTCCCTCTGCCTATATCTCTGCCTCTCTTTATCTCTGTGTCTCTCATGAATAAATAAATAAGATCTTTTAAAAAATCTCCCAGATGATAACTAATGAATCTGTAGAGCTCAATTATTCACTCAACAAATGACTACTGGGCTCTTACTGTATCAAGCACTGTGGGAAGAGATAGGGGAAGGAAATAACCATAAATAAGACAGACTTTCTTTCTGCCCTCTGAGAGCTTACAGTCTAGCAGAGGAGACAGAGACATTTACAATTGCCATAAAGTATAATAGGGGAAATGCAGGGTATGTATATGTATGAGCATCTATGAGGAGCATCTAGCCTGGACTTGGGGTTGATTTTAGGATATTGGAGAACATGATGTCCAAGTTGGGACCTAAAAATGAATAGGAGTTATTCAGTTAAAGGCAGGAGCTAGCAGGAAGAACTTCAAGCAGAAGGAAAAGTGTGGATAAAAGAGAGATTATAAAGTTTTTGAGGAATGGAAAGATTAGGCAACGCCGGATAGGGAAGTGGTGGTTAGGGAGAGAGAGATGAAGCTTGAGTAGAAACTGATCATGAAGGTATGGCAATGAGGTGTGACACGACCAATTTTCTGTTTTAGATTACATGGCAGCTGTGAGGAGAATGTGTAGGAAGCGAGCAAGACAGGAAGCTGAGAACTTTTTTTTTTTTTTTAGAATTTCTATTGAATTCTAAGCAAGATGACAAACCTGTTTTTTTTTTTTCTTTTCTTTTCTTATTTTTTTAGTCAAGCTCTATGCCCAACATGGGGCTTGACCTCACAACCCCAAGATCAAGAGTCGCATGCTCTACTGACTGAACCATCCAGGCACCCCAAGATAGTGATGCCTTAGGGAAGGCAGCAAAGGAAATTCATAATGAGTAGAATTGAGATATTATTTATGAGGCAGAATCGACAGGACAGGGAGGACAGGTGATTAATTGGATATGATGGGTGAAAAAGTGTACTAGTCTTCTCCAGAGAAACAGAACCAATGGTATAATACAGATATATAAGAGGAAATTCGTGATAGGAACTGGGTCATGTGATTCTGAAGGCTGAGCTATGCCACCATAGGACATGTGCAGCTTCAAGAAGCAGGAAAGCTGTTGGCATAATTCAGTATGAGTCCCTACCAGGAGCTCCAATGCCCAAGGGCAGGAGAAGAGAGACATCCCAGCTCCAGAAGCAAGAGAGAAGATTTGCTCTTCAGCTGCCTTTTTGTTCTATTGGGGCCCTCAGTGGAGTAGGTGATGCCTGGCCACATTGGTCAGGGTGGATCTTTTTCTACTCAGTCTACTCATTCAAATACCAACCTTTTCCAAAAACTCTCTGTCAGACACACCCAGAAATAAAGTTTTACTAGCTACCTGAGCATCCCTTAGCCCAGTCAAGTTGACACATAAAATCAACCATCAGGGGACACCTGGATGGCTCAGTGGTTGAGTGCCTGCCTTCGTTCAGCTCAGGGCATGATCCTGGGGTTCTGGGATCGAGTCCTGCATTGGACTCCCCGCAGGGAGCCTGCTTCTCCCTCTGCCTATGTCTCTGCCTCTCTCTCTCTCTCTCTCTCTCTGTCTCTCATGAATAAATAAATAAAATCTAAAAAAAAATCAACCATCAGAAGGAGGGGGAGAAGAGCCCAGTTTGACGCCCACAAGGAGGACTCCAAGTCAAAGTGCTGAGGGTGGCACAAAGATGGTTATGATCTAGTCCCTGTCCTCCAGAAGCTGTCTATCTGTCAGGCAGAACTGCTAGCACACAGTATCTTTGTGTAAATTAGAAAAGGTGCCTGGTTTCAGCCCCCATTTACCTTCTCAGCCAGGAACTTTTATTCAGGACACCACCAGAACAGCTTCCTGGCAGCCCTGCTATCAAGGAAGAACACAAACCACTGGAGTACAGGATTGGAGATTGACACCACATGTCCAGTATAGAAAGAGCTGAGAAGAGAGGGAAGAAACAAGAACTGGAAGTGAGATTGAACCTGGCCCTGATGGCTGGGTGGGATTTTCATAGATGGAGATGGTGTAGGGAGTACCCACCCTAGGTGGAAGAGAGAAGGAAAGCCCAAGGGTGAAGGCAAGAAAAACTGAAGCAGGTTGAAGGTATAACAGTCATTCCACTTGCAGCAGTATAGACTACGGAAATGGCTTTTCCCATCTGCTCTTCCCAGTGGAAGTCGTAGGGGCAGAAAGGTTTTCGCTTCTTCCATTCCAGGTTCTTTGGCTGGTGTAAGAATTAAATTAATATGAGACAGATTAACAGGAGAAAAACAAAAGATTAATAATGTGTATATCTCCTTTGTACGTGGCAGAGACCAGGGAAATCTGAGTTACTCTCCAAAATGGCTGAAGCCATCACCTTAACTACCATGTTCAGCTAAAGACAAAAGATGGGGTAGAGAGTTTGGGGAAGTGACTGGGAAAACTACAGTAAACAAGGGTAATACTGTTGATTTAAGTCATTACCTTCTCCATGGATAAACAGTTTCTAGAGACTTAAAGCCATCCCCCACTTCCTGGTACAGTCAGTGAGATGCTCTTAAAAATGGAGATTTCCATTATAAATGTAAATGTCTCATACAAAGGGGTTTTCAGAGCTTTACATGCATCCACTGTTTCTTAAAAATAACCAGCCTAGGGGCCCCTGGGTGATTCAGTCAATTGAGCTTCCAACTCTTGGTTTTGCTCAGGTCATGATCTCAGTTCATGGGATAAGGCCCTGCATCAGGCTCCGTGCTCAGTGGGGAGTCTGCTTGAGATTCTCTCTCTCTCTCTCCCACTGCCCCTCCCCTCTCTTAAAAAATAATCAGCTTACAATAGTCAATGTGCTAAGGAGACATATTTAGGGGTGGTATATTTTGCTCCCCTTCAAACTCTTCTTAGAACATGAGAAAAGTTGGCTGGATGATACACATACACAGACACATACATACTGAAATCACCATAGTAATTCTCCACTTTTTCTTTGTAGGGGAGGAAAATTTTCTTCTTTTTCCTTTCTAGGTTCTTTGGATGGCCCAATAATTAAATTTACATAAAGCAGATTAACGGGAAAAATATTTAATTATGTGCATATAGGAAACCCCACAAAGACATGAGAGGCTCACAGTTAAGCAATTGAGGTTTCTGCACCATCTTCAGCTAAGAAGGGGATAAGGACCTGGGATTTCAAAGGGAGTAAGATAACTCACAGGAAGATGGGAAGAGCGACTGTTTGGTAAACAAATGTTTGCCATGTCAAGCAGAGAAGTCTTCCTTAATGTAAAAAAAAATTATCTTTGGTAATAGCTTTCTTTCTAGTACAGTCTCCTAACCTGTATGGGTAGGGGGTGTAGAACTCTTCTTGAGTCTGTTGGACCTTAATTTTCTTCAACTCGACATTACTCACATTGTGCCCCAAACCCTATCTCCTTCTATTTTTCCTTCCAAAGCATTTTCCAGGACAGTGCTTATAGTAAATAACAAAAGATCCACTTTGGTTATTAGCCATCTAATAACTCCTTATGATAGAGCAGTATAGGATATAACTCTAAAGGACCCAGGCATAGCCTTGACTGCCAGGCTGAGAAATTCTGAAGTTGATAGGCAGTAGAGAGCCACTAGACTCCAGTGAGTAGGGAAATGCTACTTTCAACTTGGTGTTTCAGGACAAGTAATCTGCTCGTGTTTTTTAGAATGGTTCAAAAAAGTAACCTGAGCAGATGGGCAGACCAAAATGTTTTCTTAAATTATTTAAATACTTAATATATTTCCACCAAAAAAATCTGAGTTAGCTTAGAATGTGGAGGAAAGTGACTGTTGATATGAAAAACAAAGGCAAAAGAAATATTGGAGGGATCCCTGGGTGGCTCAGTGGTTTAGCGCCTGCCTTCAGCCCAGGGCGTGATCCTGGAGTCCCAGGATTGAGTCCCACATCAGGCTCCCTGGATGGGGCCTGCTTCTCCCTCTGCCTGTGTCTCTGCCTCTCTCTCTCTCTCTCTCTCTCTCTCTCTCTGTGTGTGTGTGTCTCATGAATAAATAAATAAAATCTTTAAAAAAATAAAAAAAGAAATATTGGAAAATAATTAAACTTCCTTACAACTTACAGCCCATTGATAAGTCCTTGGGACAGGCAGAGTGGCCTTTCTCCAGGAACTCAGGTGCCTCAATGTTAATACTTAGCTAGAGGTAAAAGACAACCCTAGCTTGACATTAGGCCCACCTCCAGGATCCTGAAAGTCTTCTTTAACATATGAAAATACCTTTAGAAGCTTCCTTTCTCTATGCTCCCCTGTTGCCAAGATATATATTAGCAATCATCCTTCAAGTATATAACCCACTGATATACATCTTAAGGGACTCATGACTAAGGTTCTACTAGACAGTGGTGAATGACTTTATTCTTTTTTAAATATTTTTAAATGTTTTTTAAAATTTTTATTTATTTATGATAGTCACACACACAGAAAGAGAGAGAGAGGGGCAGAGACACAGGCAGAGAGAGAAGCAGGCTCCATGCACCGGGAGCCCGACGTGGGATTCGATCCCGGGTCTCCAGGATCGTGCCCTGGGTCAAAGGCAGGTGCTAAACCGCTGTGCCACCCAGGGATCCCCTTTTTAAAAGATTTTATATATTTATTTGAGGTGAGAGAGAGAGAGGGAACTGGCTGGAGGGAGAGGGGGAGAGGGAGGGGGAGAGAATATGAAGCAGACTCTACACTGAGCAGAGAGGTCAGGCTGAGCCACCCAGGTGCCCCTGAATGACCTTATTCTAACAGCAGCTAGCCCCTCAAGGTCCTGGAAACTTTGCTTCCAAATTCTTTACAGACTTCCACTATCCCGAACCCTCTCCTGACTTAAAAGTAACCTGTCACCTGTCACCTGTCATAACCTCAGTGCAACTCTTTCTGTCCGTAGGTCCTGTCCCCGTGCTTTAATAAAACTACCTTTTTTTGCGCCAAAGACATCTCAAGAATTCTTTCTTGATCATTCACTCCCAGGCCCCACCATTTCACATCAACTGCCATACAGATCTCAGTCAGACTAGGGAAAATACTTGTCCTCTCCTCATAGTGTAATGTTTGTTGATTGAAACACATAGATGAAAAAAAAAAAAAGCCACTATCAAAGATGTACTAAAGGCCCATGAGAGACTAGCTCTCTTTCCAGTGATTTTTTTTGAGGACACAACCAAAACATACTTTTACTTTCCCACCTACTAAAGCCAGTTGCTTTATATACAGTATCATATTAAGTCCTAACAAAAATTCTCATATTTTTCAGCTGAGAACTATGGCTTAGAGGACAATCAGGACCTTCTTCAACATTCCCCAGCTAATGAAGAGTAGCATGGAGATTCAGACCCCAAACTATCTGCTCCCAAAGTCTGTCTTACTAAGACTGTCTTAGTAAGACTTTGTCTTGCTACAGCACCATGGCCTCCCAGCCCAATTCATCAAAGAAGGAAGGAAAATTAAAAGTAATCAAACTGAAAGGGACCAGAATTTGCCACCCCAAGCTATGTCCCTTTAGCACAGGGAGTATTTTGAGCTGATTATTATTTTTCTTTTTTTTAATAAATTTATTTTTTATTGGTGTTCAATTTGCCAACATACAGAATAACACCCAGTGCTCATCCTGTCAAGTGCCCACCTCAGTGCCCGCCACCCAATCACCCCCAACCCCCGCCCTCCTCTCCTTCCACCACCCCTAGTTCGTTTCCCAGAGTTAGGAGTCTTCCATGTTCTGTCTCCCTGTCTGATATATCCCACTTATTTTTTCTCCTTTCCCCTTTATTCCCTTTCACTATTATTTATATTCCCCAAATGAATGAGACCATATAATGTTTGTCCTTCTCCAATTGACTTCTTTCACTCAGCATAATACCCTCCAGTTCCATCCACGTTGAAGCAAATGGTGGGTATTTGTCGTTTCTAATGGCTGAGTAATATTCCATTGTATACATAAACCACATCTTCCTTATCCACCGAGGCTCCTTCCACAGTTTGGCTATTGTGGACATTGCTGCTAGAAACATCGGGGTGCAGGTGTCCCGGCGTTTCACTGCATCTGTATGTTTGGGGTAAATCCTCAGCAGTGCAATTGCTGGGTCATAGGGCGGATCTATTTTTAACTCTGAGGAACCTCCACACAGTTGTCCAGAGTGGCTGCACCAGTTCACATTCCCACCAACAGTGCAAGAGGGTTCCCTTTTCTCCGCATCCTCTCCAACATTTGTAGTTTCCTACCTTGTTAATTTTCCCCATTCTCACTGGTGTGAGGTGGTATCTCATTGTGGTTTTGATTTGTATTTCCCTGATGGCAAGGATACAGTCAACAAAACTAAAAGACAGCCTACAGAATGGGAGAAGATATTTGCAAATGACATATCAGATAAAGGGCTAGTTTCCAAGATCTATAAAGAACTTATTAAACTCAACAGCAAAGAAACAAACAATCCAATCATGAAATGCGCAAAAGACATGAACAGAAATCTCACAGAGGAAGACATAGACATGGCCAACAAGCACATAAGAAAATGAGCTGATTATTTTTAAAGAACAATAGGCACAGATGATGCTCTGAAAAACAAATGGAAGATACATTTATAAGGGAAATCTCCATCTGTCAGGGTGTCTCCCTGGCTGTACCAGGAAGAGGAAGAGGACCCTAAATCTCTAGAAACTGTTGTCAATGGAGAAGTCATGAACCTAATTCTGTGTAACAAAAGTACTCTTGTTTTCTGTGCTTTTCCTGGTCACTTCCCATAACTGACTCCCCATCCCAACATCTTTTTTGTCTTTTTTTTCTTTTTTTATTTTATTTTATTTATTTTTTTCTTTTTTGTCTTTCATTGGAGATGTTTTTTAAGGTGATGGCTTCAGCCATTTCAGAGAGTTACTGCAATTTCTTGGGTCTCTCTCATGTCTATAGGACATACATATGTTTTTAAATATTTTTTTCTCCTGTAAGTCTGTCTTTTATTATGGGGGTGGGGGTGGGGTGGAGTGGGTGTCTCAGCCAAGAACCGAGAAAGGTAGAAGGAAAATTATTTTTTCTGCCCCACTTTATCAAACAGTTTCTGTTATTATGCTCAAAGCAGAAATCTATCTATATTTTACCATAGCATTGTTTTCTTTTCTGAACATATCAGAAAAAAAGGTTTCTGCAGCAGCTTAAAAGTCTGTGGTGCCAGGTAGTGGGGGAATCATTAGATCTACTCTTCTTGGACTAAACAGAAAGCACCAAACTAGTGATTCCAATAGCAATGGCAGGTCACCAAGTGGATTTGAAGATGTGAAGCATTTACTTAAGAAAGAATATACCACATAGATACATAAATATTGTAGGGGTTCAGGACAGACCCCCCCAAGAATGTGCTACTTTGCATGTAGATTATGCGGGGTGACTGTTGCCACAGGCAGCAAAAGAATTTACCCAAAACAGAACAAAGGAAATAGAACTTTATTGGATATACTGCAATGGAGCAAAGGGCAGGATGGTAAGAAGAGACTGCCAGGAGGCAGTGGGGGGGCGGGTGTATTTGGGTGGGGGAGTGATGAGGTATGGGAATGTATGGCATTTCCTTTTTTGGTACCTGTACCTGGTTCTCAGCAGCCCATTGGTCAGCTAGGGCCTATGGCTATTTTGAGGTGGGTTGACTAATGGGCCTGTGTGCATTCAGCCTGGTGGACACTGTGGGCCATTCTACCTCACTCAGGTTTCCACTGCTCAAGCCTGTTGCCTGAAAGCAGCCTCTACAGATTATTTTGAACTGAAAACACTTGAGATCCTGCTGGCTCGAGGGAAACCTCTGTCTTCCCTTAACCGCACAGAAAAATCTAAATTGGGGATCTTTCCCAGGATACGGGTTATTAGCAGAGATCCATTTTATGTGAGTGACCCATCTGGATGGCAGAGCAAACATCTAACTAGCAATATCTGCTCTTCTTATTGTCCTGTGAAATGCATACTTTTCCGATGCAATCCTAGAGCCCTACCTTCTTCTCCTTAGTTCAGGATGACGTGTATACCTCTTTTGCCCAACTGCCTTTGGAATTTCCGTGTCTCTGTGGATTCCCCATATATCTGCCTATTAAACTTGATTTTCTGTTAATCTGTCCCATGTCAATTTGTTTCTTAGTCCAGCTAGAAGGACCTTTGAGCGGACAGGAATTCTTGCTCCCTGACAGTATATATATTTTTCTTTTGGCTTTTCCTTTGCCCAGTAACCAAATCAACATTAGAACCTCTCTGTGTCTATCTACACATTTGCTTTTCCCTCCCATTCTCCAGGTAAATTAGTTTGGTACTACCACCACAGCTCGTGGGTTAAAACAATTTGAAGAGTTGTTTGGGAGGCTGAGGACAAAAGGAGGGACTTGAAAGTGGACATAATAAAAACTTTTAAATAAAAGTTTTAATAAATAATAAAATAATAAAACTCCAAACTTTTATTTCAATACCACAGTTGCAAATTGTCTTTGATATCATTCATTATTGAAGCAGAAGGAAAACTTGTCCATCTCAGGAGTTCCCCATCAATTACCTCAATCTTAGAAACAACGTAAGCAGAGATTAGAAGTGATAAAATGCAAATAATTTCCTGGGCCTTATCCTCTATCCCTAAAGTATGAAGAATAATGAATATCATCTTTTAACTGACAAGCCAATATAATGATAGTAAATCTAACTAACCCTGGGTCTGTGGTCTTTTCTGTTTTCAGAGCTGCTATATCCTTCAGAGAGAGTAAGGTCCACCTATCTGAAACTTACCATTTCCAGCATTGCACTGCTGCTATTTAAAACAATAACACCCCTTTAGTTATATGTATTGCTCTTCAGTTGACAAAGTACATTCATATACATTTGTCACATAAATTCATAACATTTTGTGTGGTTTTAAATTATTATCATTCCCATTTTAGGGTTGAAAAAACTGAGACTCAGAAGGATTAAATGGCATTCCAAAAGCTACATACTAGGCTAGTAAGGAGAACTAGTACTTAAAATACAGTTTCCCAGGGGTGTCTGGCTGGCTCTGTTGGTAGAACATGCAACTGTTGATCTCAGGGTCATGAGATCCTGAGTTGGAGGCCCACATTGGGTCTAGAGCTTACTTTAAAAAAAAAAAGTCCTGGTTTTCTGGTTTGAAATTGAGTGCCTGTTCCCTCAAATCCCCAGATGCCTATCCACATCCCCCTGCCCCATTCCCGCCCCTACTCACAATGCTTATAAGCTCCTGAAGGTTCCTGGTATTTCCAAAAAGCAGTAGGCAATCATCAAATTCATTCCACTGTTTAAAAATAAAAATATTTTAATTGTCTACATATTATAATGTTTTTACATTTTAGAAAACATTTCTGGCTGGGGAAAGACGGCTCCTCCTGGAGTAGCCAATTCTTAGAAATAGACAAGGACCTAGCTAGGAGCATGCCTTTGATATGCAAACTAACAATCCAAAGTCATATCTCCTCTGTCCGGCCCCTACACCCCAGGAGACAATATTCCTCTGCCTTAATCATCCCAGGGCCAGGTGTCAGACAGCTAATGACCACCCTGTAGCCCAAAGCCCACAGATATCATTCAAAGAAGCTGAAACTGTTCACCTTGCCCCGCCTTGCCTTTCCTGCCAAAACACAAGGAAGGCCATAGCCTAAACCTTCCCCTTGCTCCGTTTTCTGCCTCTTGACCACCTGGTGTCTCCCTTGTGACCCTGGGAGAGAGCATGTGCCTTTTGTCTCTGGCACCTGTAAGTATACTAGATTTTGTTTTCCTGAGTCTCTCCTCTTCGTCCTCTTGTGGTTACAGCTCACCAACCATCTCATAAAAGAATACAGAATATCCACAAACATTTCTTGAGCAGTTACTGTGTCCCAAACCATGTGCTAGGGACTGGGGCTGGCAATGGTGAACAAATCACACATAGCTCCTATCTTCAAGTAATGCATGATTTCATAGAGGTAAAAGACAAGTAAACAATCTATTACTTAGCATGGTATCTTGTACATGCTAATAATAGCACTTACTATTTATTTATTTATTTATTTATTTATTTATTTATTTATATTTTATTTTTAAGTCATCTCTACACCCAGTGTGGGGCTCGAACTTGCAGCCCCAAGATCAAGAGCCACATGCTTTACCAACTCAGTCAGCTAGGCACCCCAGCACTTAACTATTAAGTGTATCAGATACTAAGCTTATTAAGGTATTACTGTATCAGGAACTACTGTAAGCAGTATGTATTGTCTCAGTTAACATTGAAAACAAACCTATCAGGTAGGCTTTATTACTGGTCCAACTTTACAGATAAAAAAACTGAGATATAGAAAGGTAAAGTAACTTGCTCAAGGTCATACAGCCAGCAAATAGGGGTGCCAGGATTTGAAGCTTGGTCTGTGTGACCCTTGCCCTCTACATCATGCCAAGTCTAATAGTCAACCTTTTTTGTTGATGAGAAATAAACCCTGAACAAAAATGCTACCTTGTATTGCTTATCTCAGGCCTGAGACAGTCCCACAGTAAATGGGATTGTGCCTCAAAGCCTTACCCCAGGTTGTACCAAGGTGACAGCATTCTTGAAATTGTATCATCCCAACAAATTTAGAAAAATAAATACCCCCTTTTCCCTTCCACATTTGTCAATCAACAGCAGCCCATTGTGAACATCAAGACTTGGATTTATATTAATGTCATCACATAAATTAAAAAGAAATACACTCAGGGCTTGACTTTGGTCCCAGGAGAAAGACACTTTAAAAATGGAATGACTGTCTCTCCTGAGTTCTCTTATTCCAAATCCATGGCCTCATAAACACCAGCCAATATTTGACAGCAATGTGATTTCTGTTGCATATCACAATGAAATCAAAACCACTAAAACATGTGCAAAGAAAACAGTTCTCAACTTACTTTCATTACCTGGAGACCAATTCTGAGTTGGCTAAGACAAAATGGACCACACAATATTTTCCATACTTGATCCATTTTAAAAGGAATCTCACATTTTCCGGTGAAAATGACTATTTGGAACAAGTAAAAGTCACATTAAAGCCAGGGAAAAAGGTTAGATGTCTCCTTTACAATTTCCACTTACTTTATAGTAAAAGATAAAATAATATTATGTAAAAATTGGAAACAACAAAAAATTAAACTCTTATCCTGGGTGCCATGTCCGGAATGCCACTCTTTGTGTGCATGGAAAGGTCCTCTGTAGCCCTGTCCATATGTAATCATGTTCTCCATAATTGCATTTGTAGTGAATATACAATGTGGTATTTTGCTTTTATCACTTGACATCATATAATGTATTTTTGGTATTGCTACTTAGTCTTTTTAATTATCATTTCAACTTTTTCAAAATAGGTTGCATTAATATTCCATAAAGTAGTGGGACCATAATTCATTTACCCATTCCCCTGTTGTTAAACCTGCAGGCTGTTTCCAACTCTTCAGTATTATAAATAATAGACAAATGAACACCCTCATTCATGTAGGGTTTTCTCCCTATTTCAGAATATTTCCTTGAGATAAATTCCCTTAAGTGGAATTGCCAGGCCAATTATGTCAAAGAATTTCAAAGCTATAGAACCAAATGGATCATTGTTAGGCATATCTCCTGGTCATCCTTCAAAATCCAGCCCTGTTTCCATCCTTCCACTCCTCCCTACACTCCACACATAGTGACTTACTCCCTTATTTGTGGAAGACGTGTTATCTTGTATAGACCTTGGTTACAGCATTCACAGTGCAACCTTAGTCAACTTCTTTAACTTCTCTAAGCCACAGCCTCCTTGTCTGTAAAATGGGGATAATCATACCTCAAAGGGCTATTATTGCAAAGATTAAATTTTAAAATGTATATGAAGCTCATAGCATGGACATAATGCTTAAAAATGAAAACCATTATCAGAGGGCCTGGGTGGCTCAATAAGTTAAGTGTTGGACTCTTGGCTTCTGCTCAGGTCATGATTTCATGGGTCATAATTTCATGGGTCATGAGATGAAGCCCCATGTCAAACCCCACACTGGGCTCCACACTCAGCAGAGAGCCTGTTTGTGATGCTCTCCTTCTGCCCTTACCCTCCACCTCCACCCCTGTGCACTCTCTCTAATCAGTAAGTATTTTTTTAATGAAAACCATTATCATTATATCATACTGCTATTTTGTAGTTACCTAACTACTTGACTGTGCATTTTTGAGGGGAGGGATCATGTCTTGCTCATCTCTGTGTCCTTGGCACATAGCACAGTGCCTGGCACATAATACGCATTCAACTAAAACATTTATTAAATACTACGAATAAATGAACATGGGCATAAATGAATGTTCATTGAAAAAAATTTACACCACCACTAGCACTGTTTTTAAAAAATACTATTTTTGCACTACATTTACCAGCACTGAGTATATATACATGATATCTATAAAGAAAAGTAAATTTATTTTTCATCGTGTTCAAACATGTCTATCATGTTTCAGTAATGTGAAGAATACATACTATTTGGGAATAAGCTTCAAGGTTTTTTTCTGCTGAAGAAGATTGGGGATGCTGTACCATAATTATGGTAGCACTAGCCACATGTGGCTATTTACATTTTATTTTTAATAAAAAATAAGAATAAAATGAAATTTAAAATTAATTTCTTCAATTTCACTAGCCATGTTTCAAATGCTCAGTAGTTACATGTGCCTAATGGCTACTATACAGGGCAAAATTTCTGTAGGTAACTCTGGATATAATCCAAAAAGAATTTCCTGTTTGGTTTTTTAAAGCATTTAATGATGATTTTGCAGTAAAACTTACTTGAGAAGTTATATTTGATTAATGTTGGACTAAATAGACTAATTTTAAAGTCAGTTAAGGGATGCTTGGGTGGCTCAGTCGGTTAAGCACCCGACTTTTGATTTCATCTCAGGTCATGATCTCAGGGTTGTGAGATCGAGCCCCATGTCAGGCCTATGCTCAGTGTGGAGTCTGCTTGAGATTCTCTAGTTCTCTCTCTCTCTCTCCCTCTGCCCACCCCCACTCTCTCTCAAAAAAATAAATAAATCTTAAAAAAATAAAATAAAATCAGTTAATATCCCCTGAAGATTTACGAACTGTGGAGTGAGAGAATATGGATGAACAGTTTGAGAAGCAATAAGAAAAAGACAGAATGATATTAAAAATTTGCCATACAGTATCTCAAAAAGTTAAATCTAGAATTACCACATGACCCAGAAATTCCACTCCTATAAATATGCCCCAAAGAATTGAAAACAGCTACTGAAACAAATACATGTACACACATATTCATAAGCAGCACTATTCACAATAGCCAAAAGGTATAAATAGTCCAAAGACCCATCAATCAGTGACTGAATAAACACATTGTAGAATATCCAGATGATGAAATATTATTCAGCCATAAAAATGAATGAAGTACTGATCCATGCTACCACTTGGATAAACTTTGGAGACATTATGCTGAAAGAAGCCAGACACCAAAGATCACATACTGTATGATTCAATTTATATGAAATATCCAGAATAGGTAAAGCAATAGAGAAAGAATGAAGATTGGTAGTTGCCAGGGACAGGGGAAGAGAGGAATGGGTGATGAAAATGTTCTGCAACAAGATAAAGATGATTGCACAACATCACAAGTGTACCAAATGCCACTGAACTATTCACTTAAAATGGTTAGTTTCATGCTATGTGAATGTCATCTCAATAAAAAAAAATGCCATAGGTGTTCCACAAAGTGAATCATTGGCACATAGATAAATTGTATTATTATTCCAACTACAAAATGGGAAGTGGTTTCTTTAGCTGGGGTTTGGCAGAGCGAGAGAGTTGCAGACTAGGGAAGGTGGTCCTTGGAGGGGATCTGGTCAACATCAGGTCTCTCTGGATAGTGTATTTCCAACCCCCCACCCCTCTGCCCAACTCACTCCAGGCATATCTTCTGTGAAATTTATGGAACAAACACAGTGTCTGGTATAAGGCTAGAGGAGTGGAAGCAATAATTGGAGGAGAAAATAATAGAAAATTTCCAGGTGGGACTAGCTTTTGGCTATAACCAGGGGAGACTAGGTGATAAGGCCAAAAGAGGTGGGAATGAAGAGAGTTCTTCTTGCTCAGAGTTCCTGTACTGATCGAGGCCCTTTAGAGCCATAGATTAGAAAGCAATATTTTAATGTCCTTGGTCCTGGGTTTGATCTCTGTGTTAAGCCAATAGCTTAATTCTATTGCCTTAATTTGGTTCCCCAAAGTTTGTTACTTGGCAGTGCACTGCCCTGGTGTTCAAGCAGCCTGGAGGCTAGTCCTAGCTCTGTTGGTGATTTACTGAGTGACTTTAGCAAGTTCTTTCCTCTATAGCAGCCTCAGTTTCCACATCTGCAAAACATTGATCTAAAATATTGAGTTTCCAGGATAAGCTGAAAGTGCACCATATTCTTCATGAATTTACAGAAGATAAAACATTTTATCTATTGCTCCAACTAAAAGTATTTGAAAAGATGGAATGACACATATGGCCATCCAATACCCCTTCAGAGAAGAAAGCCTTTTATATGATTGGGATACTCCCCTAATGCTCCTAGAGTATCCTCCCTAAAGGACATGAATAAAGTCCTGCAAAGTAATTCTGTCTCCCTTAAAACCTAAACATGTTACTTAAGTCGGTAGGTGTGAGGCTTCATTGTTCTCCAAGCAGTGGCTCAATGTGCACTGAGCCATCCAGACTCCACCGTCCAGCCTCAGTTGTGACCAACATTGCACTCACAGATGAAAGATACACCTAGGGTAGCCCAGGTGGCTCAGCGGTTTAGCGCCGCCTTCAGCCCAGGACGTGATCCTGGAGACCCGGGATCAAGTCCCAGGTCGGGCTCCCTGCATGGAGCCTGCTTCTCCCTCTGCCTGTGTCTCTGCCTCTCTCTGTGTGTGACTCTCATAAATGAATGAATGAATGAATGAATGAATGAATAAATAAAATCTTAACAAAAAATACACCTCATCCTGCCAATCGATGGAAAATGAGGAGCATCCTACAGCTTGAAAACCAGAACCGGCAATTTGAGAGAGAAAAAAATAGGGCTGTGAAAATAAGCCCAGGAAGGAAAAGATGACCAGGTGCTCCCACTCTCCATGTGGGAAATAGGATGGCGGCCATCCTGTGGAGACTATCAGGGAGCTAGTAGGGCCAAAAAGCAGCTAAGATTCTGGTTAAGTCCCAGTTATCTGAGACTACGAGTAAATTATGGCAGCACCAGATAAATATCTATGCAGGAAGCTTGCTTATACTCTCTATAAAGCATTCCTTTGGGTTCTCTCCTTCATGTAGAGCAAAATAATTCTCAAATGTATCTGCCTGGTCCAACTACATCTAGAGGAAATCTTTAAAGAAGTGCTTTGTTCACACTAGGGCCAGACCGTTAAAGAAGGAACATGTGGGGGTGATGGTGCTCATAGCCTTAAGAGTTGAAATGAGAGGGCCTCAAGGCAAAGAACCCAAGCAGGCTGAGTCAGCCCACCGGGGCAGCCCTCTTCCCTTCCTAGTAGATCTGCCTATAGTTTGTTCTGCTTGCCTAAAACCCTGGAGAGGTCTGCCCTTTATTTCAATAAAAGCTCCCCACTCCCTTCCAGTCCCTTCCTACCTCATCTAACTACAAATCCCTTTTGGAAACCAAGAGAGTCATTTGCTTTCCTAGATGGAGTCAGACTTCCATAGGTAAGTTCCATAGGTAACATCTCTGTCTCTCCGGGTGTAATCCCCATTTATGAACACAGCTCTATTTCTTTTAAAGGCCTGTCATTCTTTGCCTTCAAATAATTCTGCCATACTAATTCCGGCACTTCAGCTTTGTCCCCAGTTGAAGTTCTCTCTCTCTCTTTGCCTACCAACCCCCAACCCCTTGAACATATTCCCAGGCCTCACCACCATGTAAACCTGTAATCTTTTTATGCCACTATCCATATTGGTTTATAAAACAGAGGTATGCAAGACATTGGAAAGAAAAATGGCACCTGTCAAATACCAAACCCTATGAAATGCCTGCACAATTTCACTTTTCACCTAGTAAATATCCAATTATTTTCCAGAATAGCTCTTTCCAGAATTCAAATCTGTTTCCATTAATATTAAAAGTTTAGAGGTCTGGGAGAACAGGAAGGGGCTGATTAAAAGCAGACAGGGTTCATTATCTGGTTAATCACAATCCAGCATTTCCCACCCCCATTTACCACTCCCCCACCCCACCCCCCAACACAATGTTCTGCTTCAGAAAAGGTCACACTAAAATTCTGCAAATAAAACCTTATCCTACAACAGATCCAAGGGTGGAGCTCTATTTTGGAGGGTTTGAGACTGGTATCATTATAAAAGAAATTGATTTTATACCATTTCACCCGGGAAAGAAAATATCTCCCAAAGTATTGCCTACCATTCTGCCACACAGAGTGGATGCCCAGAGTTTGTTAGAGCCAGGCTCTGCCTGAATGTGAATCATGTGATATTTAGAGTTGCAAGTGCTTCTTGGAGATTCTCTGCTTGTTTTAGTAGACAGGGAAACTGAGACCCAGAGAGGGATGGGATTAGGACACTTATCACTGCAGGCAATGCTGGTGTGTGGGGAAAGTGCCGAAAAGGCCTAAATTGAATGAATTATCATTTCTCCATCTTCAACATTTCCATGGGCCATATGTTAATGGCTCATCTTTTATTGCTCCCCTGAGAACTGACTCAAAGGCAAAGCCAAAATGGGTATTTTAATGCAAAGCATATTAGGAGGCCAGAAGGCAGGAGGAGGTACTGTCTCAGGTTGCCTGGCTGCTTGACTGGGAAGGCTTTGCTCCAGGCCTCTGGGAGATTGCTCATTCAGATGCTCATGATGCCAGTGCCAAAAGGAAGCTGGGCTAAAGGCTAAATACCAGGATAGCGCCCTCCCTTTCCTTGAGGGCAAGTGGAGTTATGAGACAGGATCCCAGGAGGTGCTGAACAGCCTTCTATTGCCACGGGATTCCCTAAAACTCTTTTAGGGATTGAGACTTCCAATGTGGAACTTCCATGGTGAGACTTAGTTTAAAAAGAGGAGGGGATTTATTTCTCAATACGATTTTTAAAAGTAAAAAGAGGGCAGCCCAGGTGGCTCAGCGGTTTAGCACCTGCCTTCAGCCCAGGACGTGACCCTGGAGACCTGGGATCAAGTCCCACGTCAGGTTCCCTGCATGGAGCCTCCTTCTCCCTCTGCCTGTGTCTCTGTCTCTGTCTCTGTCTCTCTCTCTCTGTGTGTCTCTCATGAATAAATAAATAAATAAAATCTTTAAAAAAATAATAAATAAAAGTAAAAAGAGAGACACAAGGGGAACTGGCTCAAGAATAAGTACCAGCCAGTGACCTTGGTAGTGTCCTCTCTCCTCCTAGGACTAATTGAAGTCATCTCTTAGACCCCTCCTATATTGCTGGTGAGAATGTAAAATGGTGGTTCTTTAAAAGGTTTAACGCAGAGTTGCTATGTAGGCCACTCCACTCTGAGGTATATACCTAAGAGAATTGAAAGCAGAGACTTGAACTTGCACGCCCATGCTCATGGCAACATTACTCACAATAGCTAAAAGGTAGACACAACTCAAGTGTCCATCAACAAATGAATGGATAAACAAAATGTGGTCTGTCCATACAATGGAATACTATGGTACCATTAAAAAGGAACGAAGTACTGATCCATGCTACAATGTGGACAAACCTTGGAAACATGCTGAGTGAAATAAGCCAGACACAATAGGACAGATATTGTGTGATTCCACATATATGAAATATCTAGCATAGGCAAATTTGACAGACAGAAAGTAACATGGTGGTTGCCGAAGACTGAGGGAGGGGTGAATGGAGAATAACTTCCTTTTTTTTAAGGTTTTATTTATTTATTCATGAGAGACAGAGAAAGAGACAGAGAGAGACAGAGAGAGAGAGAGAGAGAGAGAGAGAGAGGCAGAGACACAGGCAGAGGGAGAAGCAGACTCCATGCAGGGAGCCTGATGTGGAACTCGATCCTGGGTCTCCAGGGTCACGCCCTGGACTAAGGCGGCACTAAACCACTGAGCCACCTGGGCTGCCCAGTAATTCTAATTTTAACTTTTTGAGGAACCACCAGACTGCTTTCCAGAGCAGCTAACCAGTTTATATTCATGCTGGCAGTACAGTTTTGCCACATCCTTGCCAACACTTGTTATTTTCCGTTTATTTCATTTATCTAATTATAGCCATCTTAATGTTTAATGGTATCTCATTGTTCATTGTGGTTATGTGACTGCCCTGTCTTATGGGTATCATGGTCTTGCTTTCAAGTGGAATACTCTAGTGTCCTCTTCTCATGGTTTTAACTGCAGACAGGTCAACCTGTGGTTGGAAAGATGAGTCTTTGAGAGACTCTGCTCAAAGAAAGCAATGACTCCCTGTGCTGCCCCCACCCCCAGCCATACTTCTCCTGTCAGGGAACTAAGGTCTCCCTACCAAGATTCTGACCTAGTTTCCTCCCACCACAACCACAAATCCACATAGGCTCCGTCACTTCTCTCTCCTGCTACTTTGAAATTAATCAAATATACTCATCTTACTTCTAGGCAGCAAATGGCTGCTGGGTAGATATGCCCTGATGGGAAGCCAGGAGCTCCCAGCCTCCCAAAGGGGACTAATGAGAAGCTGATGTGTTTGTCACCCATAGGCCCATCTATCATTTCTTCCCAGCCATTGTCCCACAAGGAAAAAGCTGGATCTGGGCTCCTGCAAGGATTCTCTTTTTATCTTCTGGTCAACAAGCTTGTTGTGGAGGAATCTGGTTTTCCTCTCTCTGCTCAGATACCTGACATCCTGGAGGGATGGCATGGACATGAAGAAGAAAAGGAGTTAATAATACAATAACATTTATTTGACAGGCTGTGGGACAATCAATAGACTAAGGCCACAATCTACTCCTCACTCTGGAGGCTACACACATTGCCAATTTGAGAGAGAACTAGAGAGAGTAGACAAAGCCTAGAAGTAGCAGAGGCTCAGTGTCAGCCCCTCCCTTCCCCCTCTAGATGCAACCGTCCCCCACTCACCAAGTGTGCTAATAGCCATGCTGTACAGGCTCTCCCTCCTCAGGCTTGCTTCTCTCCTCTTCAAATCTTCCCTTCAGGGCTCGGCTCCAGTGGCATGTGTGAGTGCATGCACCCATGGATCTCAGCCTCAGACGCACAGTAGTCCTCTCTGGCTGCTGCTAACAACACAACACCGGCAGAAGGTGGGGAATTTAAACGACAGAAATTTATTTTCTCAGAGTTCTGAAGGTTGGAAAGTTCGAGATCAAGGGTCTGGCAAGATTGGTTTCTGTTGAGAGCTCTCTTCCTATCATGCAGATGGCTACCTTCTCACTGTGTCCTTACAAGGCAGGAGATGGGGAGAAGAAAGGGAGGCAGGGAAGGATGGAGAGAGAGAGAGAGAGAGAGAGAGAGAGAGAGAGAGATCTTTCTTCTTTTACAAGGCCATAGTCCACAAGATTAGGACCCCATCCTTACAACCTCACTTAACCTCTTAACCTCTTAACCTCCTGAAAGCCCTGTTTCCAAATACAGTCAAAATGGAGGTTAGGGCTACAATATCTGAATTTTGAGAGGACACAAGTCGATAGCAGGTGCTGTACCAAGTTCTGTGCCAGTGCCCTGTGGTGGCTGCAGATAGGTAGGCTCTGCTATACTCATTAGGCATTGGCAAAATTTCTCAGAAACTGCTCAGAGCACAAGACCCCAACAGACTAAAAACTGGCTCCTGACAACTAATTGTTGACACACTCACCAAGCCTCTCCATGCACCCCCTAACATTTGAGGGGCCCAGAGCAAGTGTACTAACAGAGGTCCATATACCATACAACTAATAATTAAAAATTGTAAGTCAAGGCAACAAATTGTTAAAATATATTCTATGTTCTATGTTCCGTCTCCTACTTTGACAACTATAACTTTATAACAACAAAATCAATGAATATGTATGAAGTGATTTTTATACTTTTGAAAGTCAGTAAAATATCAACAACTAAATTTAATTATGATTGTGCATGTCTGGATATTCTTCTTTTTTTAAGTAGGCTCCACTCCCAAGGTAGGGCTCAAACTCATGACTCTGAGATCAAGAGTTGCAAGCTCTACCAACTGAGCCAGCCAAGAGCCCCTGGTTATTCTTTTGATAGGCCAACAATATTTAGATGAATCATAACTTAAGGATATATATAATTGAGAATTTATCTTGTATTTATTCCATAAAATTTCTTTTTCTGCCTTTATTCCAGTGAAATTCCTGTTTGTATTATATGTTATAATCAAGATCCTTAAAAAAAATAATCAAGATCCTTCATATAACTTGTGGAATTGTCAATTATGATCTAAAGCAGAAGTCAGCAGGGAAGCCTGGCTGGCTCAATCAGAAGAGCACACAACTCTTGATTTTGGGGTTGTGAGTTCTAGCCCCATGTGGGGTGTAGAGATTATGTAAATAAAAATAAAACTTAAAAAAATGCAGAGGTCAGTAAAAATTTTTCTATTAATGGCCAGATAATAAAAATGTGAGACTTTGCAGACTTTAAGGTCTATCTTAACTACTCAACTGCCATTATAGCCCGATGCTCTGACAGACAATATTTTTTAAAAAGAAAAAAAGGAGGGGTGTGGTTCTGTTGCAATAAAATTTTATTAGGGTGCCTGGGTAGCTTAGTAGGTTAAGCGTCTGACTTCAGCTCATGATCTCAGGGTCCTAAGATTGAGCCCCATGTTGGTCTCCCTGCTCAGCAAGGAGTCTGCTTCTCCCTCTCCCTCTCCGTTCACCCCCTCCACTCATGCTCTGTCCCTCTCTCTCAAATAAATAAATAAAATCTTTTTAAAAAAACTTTATTTACAAAAATAGGCAGCTTGCCTGTGGGTCATAGTTTGCCAACCCCTGCCAAAGGATTAAAACAGAAAATGTAATTTTATGAAATATATAAAATTTAAACACATCTTAATAAAAAAATAAAATACCTGTAAAAATTATTTAAAATATTTTCATGTCTTCAAAAAACTTATTTTTCTAAGGTATTCAAAATGTTTTAAAAGGCAAACTATAAAAGACAAATAATACTAAAATTTTAAGTTAAATCAATTCAATAATAATAATTAATAATTCAATAATATTTAAATGTTTTTATTAGATCTGAATTGTCATTTGATTCAATCTAACTACAAATGTTTATAGAAATAATACTATCTGCAATTTTAGTATTCAATGCTCATTGGATCATTCTATATGCATTGTATCTAGACCTACATAGACACAAATTTAAGAGTGATATGAATTATTTACTATTGCAAAATGTCCCTCAGTCACCAAGTACAACTGTTGTAAATCCAATGCTAATATGTGAATGCATTCAGAACCATAAGGTGAAAGCAAGGAAACAATTTGCCATGCAAGAATCTATTGTGGTTATGTTATCAGAAAATGAGGATTTTATGAATTAATTTGTCTTTTTTTTAACCTTAGCACTCAAATCCCCTCTGGACTCCATCTCTGACATCAGCAGCTATACAACCCAGAAATCTTCACCATATTCAAACATATTTTGCTGTTACCGTTGTTGGATCAGAAAATAGGCCAAGAAATGAAGAAGTGTTTCCCTGGAATATGAATAGAGTTATTCATAAGGAGCTGTTTAGAATATGTATCGTTAGTTACAGAAACATCCATGTGTCCTTATTGTCACTCATGCATTCATTCATTTGGTATGTGAGATATGTCACAGCAGCGTACTAGAACTGGCTCCTACCAGCTTGGGAGAGCCAGTTGGGAACATCTCTTTCCAAATGTGGGTTTGGTGACATCACAGTGGTTGCTGGAAATCAAATGTGGTAGTACTATTTACACCATGAAAATCAGAAAACACTACAAACCAAGACTTTCTCTTACCCTCCGTACCACACCCCGACCCTCCACCACAGACATTTATTAAACATTTACTGGCATGCCACTGGAAAGGTGGAGTCTTTTAAAAGTATAAAGTTCAGGGCAGAGGCCCTTCAGGCCCAGGTGTCACTGTAGTACTGGCCTTATGAGGACTGATTATACAAAATAAAAATGTGAAGCTTATACAAAATAAAAATGTGAAGCGCTTTATTCAAAAAATTTTCAACAATTCAGAGTGCATAGTTGGCTCAGTTGGTTAAGCATCTGACTCTTGATTTTGGGTCAGATCATGATCTCAGGGTCATGAGATGGAGCCCCGTGTTGAACTGCTTCTCTCCTTCTCCCTCTCCCTCTGCCCCCACCCCACTGTGCTCATGTGCCCGCTCTCAAATAAATAAATAAATAAATAAATAAATCCTTTGAAACATTTTTTTCAAGAATTTTCATGTGGTGATAGTAGAACATTAAAACTAGTGCTGGGCCTTTCTGAGTGCAAGGACCTATGTGAACCTCATCCATGGCTTTTAAAGTTTTGGTTGGTACCCACAACCTCCTAAGAGATTCTGGTCCCTATGACTTTGTTCGTTTGGGTTAGAATATAAGTAAAGCTTTCCTGCCCTGGCTGACACCTCCTGTCTCAGCAGAGCAATTACTGAGGTGGGTGATGCAGGTGCAGGTTACTGGAAGAATCTAGGGGTCTGTCCTGGGGCTCAGGAAAGTGAAGGTGCATCCACTGCTTGTACAGAGGAAAACAACCTCAGATCACCTACAGGATGAAGTATTGAGTTAGGAAAAGATATTTGCTGACCTCCCACATGAAAGGTGAGATAGCTTGGCTTAGTGGAACAGATGGGGGTCTTGCAAGCAGTTTCCAAGTTCTTGGTCTGTGACTTAGGAAGTTACTTTAACCTCTCTATGCCCTGAGTGTCTTCAATTACAAAATGTTGAGCCTTGCAGGTGCTCAACAAATATCTACCCCTTCATTTGCATAAAAGAGATTGGCCATTATTTGGTTATCAGTTTAGCTTCTGCTTTAATGTCTGCTATTAACAAATTCTCCTCAGACAAATTTTAAGACCTCCCAATAATCCACAGGGTTCAAACAGGATTGTCAAAACAAAACCCTCTTGGCCCTTCAGGGTTCATGAGAAATGGCTCAAGGAGGGTCTGCTATGTGTCCCACCTTCTGGTCCCCTTAAGCCTGCTTAAATGTGATTGTGTCCCATGCATTCATATGGACTCCTATGGTACTAGAAGGATCTTTAGAGAAACCATCTGTCCCAATTGTCCATCTGGCCAATAAACTTTTTAGTAACATTTAATAGACAGACACAAGGCCTCTGCTTGAATGCTACCTGCCCAAAGAGTTTACTACCACCTAAGCAGCCCTTTTCTTTGTTGAACCGCTTTTGCCATTAGCACTGTCTTTCTTAAATTAAACTAGAACTCACATCTGTGAGACTTTTTCCTGTTGCCCCTGATTCTTTCCTCTGGACTCACAAAGCTCAACTTTGTGCTTTCTTCCACAGGATGGCTCTTCAGATATTTGAAGACCACTCTCATCATGTCTCTCCTTCTGCAGAAAAAAGTTATTTTCCTTAGCATAAAATTCTACCCCTGTCCCAGAAACTTGCTGAGATGATAATAGTAAGACTCAGGAACCTTGGGTATACTCCGGATATTCCCCTAGAGGACCTCAGAAATCTCATCCAAACAATATCACATACTCACTTTACAAAAAAAAAAAATCTAGGGGTACTTGGCTGGCTCAGTTGGTGGAGCATGCTATTCTTGATTGTGAGGCTCATGAGTATGATCCCCACATTGGGTCCCCACATTAGAGATTAAATAAATAAATAAATAAATATTTTTAAAATCAATTTACTGTGATAGCATGCCTTTTTGGGGGTATGTGGTTATCTTTCCCTCAGCAAGCTTAAAATATCTTTCACATCCCTTTTCTATCATCCAACATCATACTCAAGGCATGAATCTCTACTGAAACAAAGGCTCCCAAAACTTGTGACTTCCCAGAGGTCATCCTGAATGTGTAGAGGAATTTGAAGCAGAACATAGATTTCCTGACTCGGAGCCTGACTCCAGTGACAGCCCACACAATGCAAACCATGCTCCATTGCTCTGGGATAGAAGAGGCTCACTTGACCAATTTGCAAATTCTCTCACTGTGTTAAGAGAAGTAGAATACAGAATGTGAACTTTTCAAGTTCAAAGTCTATTTCCTACTGGGAAAATGAGACATCTGGTTCATAGTTAAATAAGATTGATGCTAAGGGATCTTTGACAATGAGTTGCTTTTCTAAATTTGCCTTTTAGTAATTTAAACATACATGCATCTGAAACATATGGATGAAATGTACAAAAAGCTGTGGATGCTGTTGGAGTGGCAAGCAATGAAAGAATCTTAGAATAATGGGGCAGCAGGGATTTCCAAAGGATCGATAGTCTATTCTATCTTCTCCTTTGCCTAGATAATTTTGCTTCCATCAAGCAAGAAGTATATAGTAAGGACCTATAGATTTTCAGCACCTATTCTGTTGGGTGGCAGTTAAAAAGCAGGCCAGAAATGAATAGATTCTCAGCGAGATAGTCATATGATTCTGAAGAAGAAAATATCCTATGTTTTGTTGACATGCAACTGTGAGGAGCAGCAATGGGCCAAAGCATTCAATGTGAACTCCACTGTCTTCTGGGAGATGGAGCAAACTTCCTTTGTGCACATTGAGTCTTAAACTATAGGGTTGGGGTGGGAAGTGCAAATATATGAAATACATAAAATAGGGCAGCCCCGGTGGTGCAGCGGTTTAGCGCCGCTTGCAGCCCAGGGCGTGATCCTGGAGACCCTGGATCAAGTCCCGCGTTGGGCTCTCTGCATGGAGCCTGCTTGTCCCTCTGCCTGTGTCTCTGCCTCTGTATGTGTGTGTGTGTGTCTCTATGAATAGATAAATAAAATCTTAAAAAAAGAAATACATAAAATATATGGAAGGTTTGCCATTAATTGAATTCTGTGGATAATCCATTTTTGCATTAAAGCTACCTGAAGCAAAGATGCTCCTGCATTGGAGGCCTCAAAATTTCAGGTCTAGTCTGAGTATCTACACATTCATGTACTTGTGTGTGTGTGTGTGTGTGTGTGTGTATGTGGTTTGGTTGTTCACCTGGCAAGAGATGTTTAAAAACACAGCCCTTTACCAGCCATGAGCTGTAGTTCTTGTAGCCAGACTGTCGGACTTAACATTAGCTCACTTGGAAAGAGGCTCATGAAGACCCAAATCCAGGATGCCTCTGATGGTGCTGGCTGAGCAGAAGCAGGTGTGGGAGAAATCGGATACTTTCTCCTACATTTTAAGGGGGTAGAAAGCATATGGGCTTCAAGAATCCAGAAGGAAGGGTAGCCTGGGTGGCTCAGCAGTTTAGCGCCGCCTTCAGCCCAGCGTGTGATCCTGAAGACTGGGGATTGAGTCCCATGTTGGGCTTCCTGCATGGGGCCTGCTTCTCCCTCTCCCTGTCTCTCTCTCTCTCTCTCTCTCATTCTCTCTCTCGAATAAATAAATAAATAAAATCTTTTTAAACATCCAGAAGGAATAAAAGGAATTTCAATAAGAAAATTTGATTAGAAATACAAGGAACTATAGCTTTTGCTTTTTATTTTTTTCAATATTTTATTTTTAAGTCATCTGTACACCCAACATGGGGCTTGAACTCACAACCTCGAGACCAAGAGTTGCATAGTCTACTGACTGAGTCAGCCAGGCACCCCAGAGCTGTAATTTTTTTCTGAAAAATAATCAAGCAATGGGAAATTATGGATCATAGATTTTTAAAGGCACTGATAAAATATAAATCTGAAGTACGTCTTTATCTTTTAATTCAGAGAATAAATACAGATCACTGGCTAAGTATATATTTTGCTCACACTTCTATAACAGAAAACAGAAAAGAAATTAAAATGCTTTAAGGCTTTAAGTGTTTGGGGGCAATTAAAGTCTGTTTTTTAAGTCTGAAATTATTTCAAAATTAAAAAAAAAACTTTAAAGAGTGATATAAATGTTCACAAAAATACATGAACGGGAAAGCCCATAGCACCACTATTTGTAACAGCTCCAAACTGAGAACAACCCAAACGTTCATCAAAGGTAAAATGGATAAATGAAATGTCATATTTTAATAACATAAAATGCTACTCAACAGTGAAAAAGAACACATTACAGCTATACAAAAACAACATGAATGGATTTCGCAGACATACTATGGAGTGAAAGAAACCAGATAAAGATACATATTGTACCATTGCATTTATATGAGGTTCAAAAGGGGGCAGAACTAATTTATAGCTACAGAGGTCAGAATGGTGGTTACCTTTGAGCAGGGGATGTTGACCAGCAAGGGATGGGAAATGAGAGCCTGTGATTTGCTAGAACTATAACAATTTGAGCACTTGACTAAGTGTTAATCACACCTCAATGAACACAAAGGTGAATAGTAAAAAGAAAAGAATAGGAATCAAAAGCATGGCCTTTGATAGCTCACTCTCTGGCTCTCCTTCCTGGATTTGCCATTCTTCAGATGCATCATTTCCTGCTGCCTCCTTTTCTGTGTTCCGAGTTTCAGCCCAGAAAACATTTACTTATCCCACTACATTAGAGTGGGGTACTTACCCGTATATCTGTTTCACCACCTTGTAAGTTTCCAGAGGAGAGGGAGCACATTGGAATCATCTTATTCCCACCCCATGGCAGGTACCTGGTCCCATACTTTAGAAGCCTCATTCTGGCCCTCCTTTGGCTACACTCCTCCCAGAAGCAAGAATGCACTGGACCAGAGGAACATACCCAACCAGAGTTCATGCCCTTCCCTTCTAGTCCATACCATAGATACCCAGGGCCCAAGAATTTCCTGCCTAAGTAAATGGCCTTATGCCTGTTTCTAGGGCCTGTGCAGGTCTCTGTCCCAGGTCCATCATGTTAAGGGTAGAACACACCATCAGTGTGCCAAACCCTTGCACTGGAGGGCCAGGGAGTCCATTCACATGGGTGAGGCCCCTTGCAGGACAGGACAGAGATGGGGTGGAAGAGAAGGGAGTCTGTAGATCAGGCTAGGGACTGGAAGCCTACAGCTGACCCAACTGTGCTATCATGTTCAGCATGGAATGCCACAGAATCCAAGAATCTTAAACTTGAACCTGAGCTTCCACATCGTGATGAAGATAGACTGTATTTGCTTGAGGTAGGAAGACAGAACACATTCTATTAAACAATCTTAACTTAATTTATAACTTGTAAATCTTTAGACATATGGCATGTGGGACTCCCTTTGTACATTTGTCCTGGGCCCCACATATGTTGGTGGCAGGCTTGGCTGACATCTAGTAGCAACTCAGTACATAATTAGCTGAATGACTATCACGGGCTGTGCTGTTTTCATTTCAGATTTACATTTATTTTTTTAAGATTTTATTTATTTATTCATGAGAGACACACACAGAGAGAGGCAGAGACACAGGCAGAGGGAGAAGCAGAGGGAGGAGCAGGCTCCATGCAGAGAGCCCGACATGGGACTTGATCTCTGGACTCCAAGATCACGTGCTGGGCTGAAGGCAGGCGCTAAACCACTAAGCCACCCAGGGATCCCCTCAGATTTACATTTCTATCACTGAGTCTAAATGTGATTACATTATGGAGTCCTATCCACTTGTTCCAAAGCAATTCATGTCACTAATATGGCATAACCAAGGATGGCCAAAGTTTTGTTAAGCAATCCAGCCTTCATATCCTCATCCCCACCCCAAGACATATACGAAATTCAAGAACAAAAGGTCTGTTGTATTTTCTGTCTATCACCTTCAGGGATTGTTCGAGCCTGGACCTGGGTTCCTCATCCCTACATAATGAACCTTTATGAAATGAATTAGCACATGTAAAGTCTTTGGGAGGTTTTTTTTTCTTTTACTTGCATTCAAAAGCTTTAGACGGATGGTTTCTGACTACAGATCTTCCAGCCTTCCGTGCCAGGCAGGTCCTCCTGGGCTCTTGCTTGCTACTTCTAAGTATTGGGCATGTGGGGGAGGTTTGCATTTTAATAGAGGTTTCAGCCATGGTGAGAAGGGTACATTGACAGAGAGGAGAAGAAGAGACATTTCCAAAGAGGACCAGCAGCGTGTGTGGGTGCACGGGCAGAATGAGCAGGTACTGGGTGAAGGGCAAGAAGCAGAAGAGTCTGATTAAAGCAGCAGGTCCATGGGGGCACCTGGCTGCTTCACAGACATGGCCCCAGTACCTAGCCCAATGCTGGGACATAGTATGTGCATGATAAATATGTACCAGATGCAAAAGTGACTGAATGAGTTGGTGAGGTGGGGAGCACAGTTATGGAAAAGAAATAGGCTGAGGTGTTTGTACTTGGTGCCAGAGGTGACGGCTTCAAAAGCTCTTAAAGAGAAGAGTAACTTTGTATATAGTGTTTTTAGGATGATGTAGCTGACATAAAGGAAAGATTAGTTAAGAGGAGAAAGTGAAAGGGGAGGGGAGGTCAGCATAAAAGGTTTTGACGATTCACTCTGCTTTGCCCACTGTCATGTATCACCCCCAGGGTTTTTTCATCAAGTAAAATCCAAATGTTGGAGGAAAAAAATGTAGATTGTGAGCCTTCGTTCAGTTTTCCATGTACCAGATTTTGCGTGAGCTCTCCATCATAGTGTATGGATCTGAAGACAAGTGCCCATGTCACATAACAGTGTTTTCACGAGGGAGTGAGACATAAGCCTTAATGCTACGGGTGCCAGGCGCTGCCCATCCAAGTAGCTAAATGTTACACAGAAAGGCACTTATGTCTCATTGCAAAGGACCTTTTCTCCCCTGTGATCTGAGTCACCAAATGCACTGGAGAGCCCAGTGTCTTTTGTACAACCATTGGGTTTTTGAAGAAGCAACATTCCCATAGGACTAATTTGCAAACACACAGCAAATTCCAGTAGGAATATTATATGAATGCCTTCAATTGTCAAGAGCTCCCCACCCAATTTACCCAAGCTAATAGAATTGGCACCCACTCCAGTGTTTGCACTGGAGCATGCACACTGCTCGATCAGATAAAGGAGGTACAAACAGATGTGCATTCTGGCCACTCAGTGAAACCTATACATGGTCTAGCATAGAGACAATCACAGCAGGATGGTCTCCAGACCCGGGGCTCGGGTTCTTAATAACAGCAGCCACTTTGGGGCACCTAGATGGCTCAGTTGATAAGTGTCAATCTTTAGCCAGGTCATGATCTTGGGGTCCTGGGATCAAGCCCTGAGTTGGGCTCCTTCCTCAGTGGGGAGTCTGCTTCTCCCTCTCCCTCTGCCGCTCCTCCCACTCATGCTGTCTCTTTCTTTCTCTCAAATAAATAAAATCTTTTTTTAAAAAATAAAAAATAAAAGAGCATTTGTCTTTCATTAAGGACTTACTATATGACAGGCCCCAGGAGACTTTTCAGATCTTCTCTTTTTTTTTTAATTAATTTTTATTGGTGTTCAATTTACCAACATACAGAAAAACACCCAGTGCTCATCCCGTCAAGTGTCCACCTCAGTGCCCGTCACCCATTCCCCTCCAACACCCACCCTCCTCCCCTTCCACCACCCCTAGTTCGTTTCCCAGAGTTAGGAGTCTTTATGTTCTGTCTCCCTTCCTGATATTTCCCAACATTTCTTTTCCCTTCCTTTATAGTCCCTTTCACTATTATTTATATTGCCCAAATGAATGAGAACATACACTGTTTGTCCTTCTCCGATAGACTTATTTCACTCAGCATAATACCCTCCAGTTCCATCCACGTTGAAGCAAATGGTGGGTATTTGTCGTTTCTAATTGCTGAGTAATATTCCATTGTATACATAAACCACATCTTCTTTATCCATTCATCTTTCGATGGACACCGAGGCTCCTTCCACAGTTTGGCTATTGTGGCCATTGCTGCTAGAAACATCGGGGTGCAGGTGTCCCGACGTTTCATTGCATCTGAATCTTTGGGGTAAATCCCCAGCAGTGCAATTGCTGGGTCGTAGGGCAGGTCTATTTTTAACTCTTTGAGGAACCTCCACACAGTTTTCCAGAGTGGCTGCACCAGTTCACATTCCCACCAACAGTGGAAGAGGGTTCCCCTTTCTCCGCATCCTCTCCAACATTTGTTCTTTCCTGCCTTGTTAATTTTCCCCATTCTCACTGGTGTGAGGTGGTATCTCATTGTGGTTTTGATTTGTATTTCCCTGATGGCAAGTGATGCAGAGCATTTTCTCATGTGCATGTGGGCCATGTCCATGTCTTCCTCTGTGAGATTTCTCTTCATGTCTTTTGCCCATTTCATGATTGGATTGTTTGTTTCTTGGTGTTGAGTTTAATAAGTTCTTTATAGATCTTGGAAACTAGCCCTTTATCTGATATGTCATTTGCAAATATCTTCTCCCATTCTGTAGGTTGTCTTTTAGTTTTGTTGACTGTATCCTTTGCTGTGCAAAAGCTTCTTATCTTGATGAAGTCCCAATAGTTCATTTTTGCTTTTGTTTCTTTTGCCTTTGTGGATGTATCTTGCAAGAAGTTACTGTGGCCAAGTTCAAAAAGGGTGTTGTCTGTGTTCTCTTCTATGATTTTGATGGACTCTTGTCTCACATTTAGATCTCTCATCCATTTGAGTTAATCTTTGTGTATGGTGAAAGAGAGTGGTCTAGTTTCATTCTTCTGCATGTGGATGTCCAATTTTCCCAACACCATTTATTGAAGAGACTGTCTTTCTTCCAATGGATAGTCTTTCCTCCTTTATCGAATATTAGATGACCATAAAGTTCAGGGTCCACTTCTGGGTTCTCTATTCTGTTCCATGGATCTATGTGTCTGTTTTTGTGCCAGTACCACACTGTCTTGATGACCACAGCTTTGTAGTACCACCTGAAATCTGGCATTGTGATGCCCCCAGCTATGGTTTTCTTTTTTAAAATTCCCCTGGCTATTCGGGGTCTTTTCTGATTCCACACAAATCTTAAAATAATTTGTTCTAACTCTCTGAAGAAAGTCCATGGTATTTTGATAGGGATTGCATTAAACGTGTAAATTGCCCTGGGTAACATTGACATTTTCACAATATTAATTCTGCCAATCCATGAGCATGGAATATTTTTCCATCTCTTTGTGTCTTCCTCAATTTCTTTCAGAAGTGTTCTATAGCTTTTAGGGTATAGATCTTTTACCTCTTTGGTTAGGTTTATTCCTAGGTATCTTATGCTTTTGGGTGCAATTGTAAATGGGATTGACTCCTGAATTTCTCTTTCTTCAGTCTCATTGTTAGTGTATAGAAATGCCATTGATTTCTGGGCATTGATTTTGTATCCTGCCACGCTACCAAATTGCTGTATGAGTTCTAGCAATCTTGGGGTGGAGGCTTTTGGGTTTTCTATGTAGAGTATCATGTCATCGGCGAAGAGGGAGAGTTTGACTTCTTCTTTGCCAATTTGAATGCCTTTAATGTCTTTTTGTTGTCTGATTGCTGAGGCGAGGACTTCCAGAACTATGTTGAACAGCAGTGGTGAGAGTGGACATCCCTGTCTTGTTCCTGATCTTAGGGGAAAGGCTCCCAGTGCTTCCCCATTGAGAATGATATTTGCTGTGGGCTTTTCGTAAATGGCTTTTAAGATGTCGAGGAAAGTTCCCTCTATCCCAACACTCTGAAGGGTTTTGATCAGGAATGGATGCTGTATTTTGTCAAATGCTTTCTCTGCATCTTGAGAGGATCCTATGGTTCTTGGTTTTTCTCTTGCTGATATGATGAATCACATTGATGGTTTTACGAGTGTTGAACCAGCCTTGTGTCCCGGGGATAAATCCTACTTGGTCATGGTGAATAATTTTCTTAATGTGTTGTTGGATTCTATTGGCTAGTATCTTGTTGCGAATTTTTGCATCCATGTTCATCAGGTATATTGGTCTGTAATTCTCCTTTTTGGTGGGATCTTTGTCTGGTTTCGGAATTAAGGTGATGCTGGCCTCATAGAACGAATTTGGAAGTACTCCATCTCTTTCTATCTTTCCAAACAGCTTTAGTAGAATAGGTATGATTTCTTCTTTAAACGTTTGATAGAATTCCCCTGGGAAGCCATCTGGCCCTGGACTCTTGTGTCTTGGGAGGTTTTTGATGACTACTTCGATTTCCTCCCTGGTTACTGGCCTGTTCAGGTTTTCTATTTCTTCCTGCTCCAGTTTTGGTAGTTTGTGGCTTTCCAGGAATGCGTCCATTTCTTCTAGATTTCCTAATTTATTGGCGTACAGCTGTTCATAATATGTTTTTAAAATCGTTTGTATTTCCTTGGTGTTGGTAGTGATCTCTCCTTTCTCATTCATGATTTTATTAATTTGAGTCTTCTCTCTCTTCTTTTTAATAAGGTTGGCTAATGGTTTATCTATCTTATTAATTCTTTCAAAGAACCAACTCCTGGTTCTGTTGATCTGTTCCACAGTTCTTTTGGTCTCGATTTCATTGAGTTCTGCTCGAATTTTAATTAACTGTCTTCTTCTGCTGGGGGTGGGGTCCATTTGTTGCTTTTTCTCTAGTTCCTTTATGTGTAAGGTGAGCTTTTGAATTTGAGTTCTTTCCAGTTTTTGAATGGATGCTTGTATTGCGATGTATTTCCCCCTCAGGACTGCTTTTGCTGCATCCCAAAGATTTTGAACGGTTGTACCTTCATTCTCATTAGTTTCCATGAATCTTTTTAATTCTTCCTTAATTTCCTGGTTGACCTTTTCATCTTTTAGCAGGATGGTCCTTAACCTCCACGTGTTTGTGGTCCTTCCAAACTTCTTGTTGTGATTAAGTTCTAATTTCAAGGCATTATGGTCTGAGAATATACAGGGGACTATCCCGATCTTTTGGTATCGGTTCAGACCCGATTTGTGACCCAGTATGTGGTCTATTCTGGAGAAAGTTCCATGTGCACTTGAGAAGAATGTGTATTCAGTTGAGTTTGGATGTAAAGTTCTGTAGATATCTGTGAAATCCATCTGGTCCAGTGTATCATTTAAAGCTCTCGTTTCTTTGGAGATGTTATGCTTATAAGACCTATCGAGTGTAGAAAGAGCTAGATTGAAGTCACCAAGTATAAGTGTATTATTATCAAAGCATTTCTTCAGTTTGGTTATTAATTGGTTTAAATATTTGGCAGCTCCCACATTTGTGGCATATATATTGAGGATTGTTAAGTCCTCTTGTTGGATAGATCCTTTGAGTATGAGATGGTGGCCCTCTTCATCTCTCACTATAGTCTTCGGGGTAAATTTTAATTTATCTGATATAAGGATGGCTACCCCTGCTTTCTTTTGAGGACCATTTGAATGGTAAATGGTTCTCCAACCTTTTGTTTTCAGGTTGTAGGTGTCCTTCTGTCTAAAATGAGTCTCTTGTAGACAGCAAATAAATGGGTCCTGCTTTTAATCCAGTCTGAAACCCTGCGCCTTTTGATGGGGTCATTAAGCCCGTTCACGTTCAGAGTTACTATTGACAGATATGTGTTTAGTGTCATCATATCTATTCAGTCCTTGTTTTTGTGGATTGTTCCACTGAACTTCTTCTTAAAGGGGAATTTTAAGAGTTCCCCTTAAAATTTCTTGCAGAGCTGGTTTGGAGGTCACATATTCTTTCAGTTCCTGCCTGTCTTGGAAGCTCTTTATCTCTCCTTCCATTTTGAATGAGAGCCTTGCTGGATAAAGTATTCTTGGTTGCATGTTCTTCTCATTTAGGACCCTGAATATATCCTGCCAGCCCTTTCTGGCCTGCCAGGTCTCTGGGGAGAGGTCTGCTGTTACCCTAATATTCCTCCCCATAAAAGTCAGGGACTTTTTTTCTCTTGCTGCTTTAAGGATCTTCTCCTTATCTTTGGAATTTGCAAGCTTCACTATTAAATGTCGAGGTGTTGAACGGTTTTTGTTGATTTTAGGGGGTATCTCTCTATTTCCTGGATCTGAATGCCTGTTTCCCTTCCCAGATTAGGAAAGTTTTCAGCTAGGATTTGTTCAAATACATATTCTGGCCCTCTGTCCCTTTGGACGCCCTCGGGAACCCCAATTAAACGTAGGTTTTTCTTCCTCAGGCTGTCATTTATCTCCCTTAATCTATCCTCATGGTCTTTTAATTGCCTGTCTCTTTTTTCCTCAGTTTCCCTCTTTGCCATCAACTTGTCTTCTATGTCACTCACTCGTTCTTTCACCTCATTAAGCCTCATCGTTAGGACTTCTAGCTTGGATTGCATCTCATTCAATTGATTTTTAATTTCTGCCTGATTGGATCTAAATTCTGCAGTCATGAAGTCTCTTGAGTCCTTTATGGTTCTTTCTAGAGCCACCAGTAGCTGTATAATAGTGCTTCTGAATTGGCTTTCTGACATTGAATTGAAATCCAGATTTTGTAACTCTGTGGGAGAGAGGACTGTTTCTGATTCTTTTTTTTGAGGTGAGGTTTTCCTTCTAGTCATTTTGCTCAGTGCACAGTGGCCAAAAACAAGTTGTATTGGGAAAAGGAGAAAAAGAGAGAGAAGGAAAGAAAAGAGAAAAAGAAAAAAGGAGAAAGAAGGAAAAAAAGGGGGGAAAGAGAAGAAAAAGAGAAAGAAACAGAAAGAAAGGAGAAAAAAGAAAAAAAGAAAATAAAAGGGTGGGGTGGGAAGCAATCAGAAATCAAGAAGAAAGAAAGAAAAAAAAAGCACAAAACAAAACAAAAACAAAAACAAAAAAACAAACAAACAAAAAACACGGGGGAGTATCTTCCGATTCTGTATACTTTAAGTCCCTTGACTTCCCTTGGAACTGGTCCGTCTCGCTGGTCTTCTGGGGGAGGGGCCTGCTGTGCTGATTCTCAGGTGCTAGCACTTGGGGGAGCTGCTCTGCCCCTGCCTGGTGCAGGGCTCAGTGGGGGTTGTTCGCCCCGTGAGGCCCCGGGAGGAAGCCACAGTGGCGGGGGCAGCTCTGGGACCCTGGAGTCAGCTCCCGCAGTAGCTCCCGGGCTCTCCGTCTGCAGGGCCTGGGGGCTCCGGGGCGGGGCCGCTGATCTGCTCAGCTCGGGGCAGGAGCGTGCTTGCTGTCCTGGGCCCTCCCGGCCTCTGCCTGTCCCTGGGGGAGGCCGGATCCTGGGCTGTGTCCCGGCGCCCTGTGCTCCGGGGCCTGCGCTGTTGGATTCGCGCTCCCGCCCTGCAGCCCCCTCCGCGGAGCCGCAGCCCGAGCCCCTCCGAGCTGTTCCCGGAGCCGCACAGCCCCCTCCGCGCAGAGCTTCTTCCTCTGCCCGAGCCGCCGCCGCCGCGCTGCTCCCGGAGCCGCGCCGCCCCCTCCGCGGAGCCGCCCCCCGAGCCCCTCCGAGCTGCTCCGGGTCCCGCCGTGCCTGCTGCAGCCCTTAGCGAGCTCGGCGCATCTCCCGGGGCGCAGTTCCTCTGTTAGTGTCCCAGGGAGCCCGAGGGCATCCCCGCCCTCCTGGGTCCTGCTCTAACTCCCTGCGAGCCCCTTTCCGCCCGGGAAGGTTGGTGCAGCTCCTGCTTCTCCGGGACGGGGCTCTCCTGCCCTGGGGACACTCGCCCCGGCCTCAGCCCGGCTCCTCGCGGGGCCCCTCCCCCTTGGAGGCCTTTTGTTTATTTCTTTTTTCCCGTCTTCCTACCTTGATAGAAGCGCGAACTCTTCTCACTGTAGCATTCCAGCTGGTCTCTCTAAATCTCAGGCTGAATTCGTAGATTTTCAGGATGATTTGAAGGTTTTCTAGGTAATTTGTTGGGGACAGGTGATTTGGAGACCCTACTCTTCCGCCGTCTTGCCCCTCCCCCTCTCAGATCTTCTCTAATTCCATCCTCATAGCCACTCTATGAGGCAGGGGCTTCATCATACAATTTTGCAGAAGATAAATATATAAATTAGGAAGATCAAATCAGAACTCAGACCCCCCCCCAATCTGACCAACCACCCAGAAGCCCTGCTGCTTATTAGCTAAAGGAACTTGGGGCAGCCCAGGTGGCTCAGCAGTTTAGCACCGCCTTCAGCCCAGGGTGTGATCCTGGAGAACCGGGATCGAGTCCCACGTTGGGCTCCCTGCATGGAGCCCTCTTCTCCCTCTGCCTGTGTCTCTGCCTCTCTCTGTGTGTGTCTCTCATGAATAAATAAATAAAATCTTAAAAAAAAAGGACTTGGGCAGGGGCACCTGGGTGACTCAGTCAATTAAGCCTCTGAATCTTGGTTTCAGCTCAGGTTGTGACTTGAGGGTCATGGGATCAAGCCTCGTGTCAGGCTCCATCCTTGGCAGAGAGTCTGCTTGAGATTCTCTCCCTGTGCCCCACGCCCGCTCATGCTTGCTCATGCTCGCTCTCTCTTTCTCTCTCTCTCTCTCTCTCTGAAATAAATTAATTAATTAAAAAATAATTTGGGCAATGGAGCTGGGCACCTACCTGGCTCAGTTGGTGGAGCAGGCAACTCTTGATCTCAGTGTCATGAGTTTGAGACTCACGTTGGATGTAGAGATTACTAAAACAAACAAAACAAAACAAAACAAAAAACTTTAGAAGTCACCAAGCCTTCCTAACCCTCAGTTTCTCCATCTACAAAAAGGGGATACAAATGGTATCTACTTTCCAGAATTGCTGGAAAGATAACATTAGCAGATAGGCTGGTGCCATGAAAGCAATTCAATAAATTGTAACTATCATATTAATATGTTATTAATATGACCAAACTCTCCATCACTAGGCTTTATAGCTTCTACCATCAGGAATCACTGATAAGATTCGGGCTTCCTTGCCCAGCTTGAGTAGCTAAAATTCAATGTACACAAATACAAAATCAGGACAAATACAGATGAGTTCCCCACCCCCATCTCTGGAATTCATTATCCTAGGCACCATCTAGAGAGAACTTGGATTTCCAAAAGTATCTTCTAGGGAAAGAAGTAGGAAGGAAACTGAAGGAATGGTATGAGTTAACATAAGAAAAAAAAGTAAGAATACTGTCCATTCTCAGTATGCTGTTGTAATTAAAAGCAAAGATCCAGCCTTGTTCAAGAAACTAGAGTGCAGTGTTCTTTGTGGAAAGGGAGCCAGAGCTCAACTGACCAGACACAGTCAGACTGTACCCATCTAGCTTGGAAGCCTACAAGAGAAACAACTTCATCAAGCCAACCAAAGCATTTGACCTAGGTATTTCTGGGGCTTTGTAGATATTTTTGCTGTTCTGATGTGAAAAAGATGCCATAGTCACTTCTACCTTCAGAGCCTAAGTCAAGCTGGAAAAGACCATCCATCTTCCTATGACAATCTGGAGCCATTTACACAAACTAAAAGCAAATTATGATTGAGGTCAGTTATTATCTTAGGCCCAGGTTCTTGGGAAATTGGGGATACTACTATCTTACAGACTAGGGTTCACTTATTACATGGAATGCATAAACCCTTAAGATTTTAGAGAATGGAAGTATTAGAAAAGTCTAGACCATGGATCATAATGGCAGAGAGGGTGGCGCTGGCTAGCATGACTGATTTAGCATACATTTTTCTCAGAAGTGATCATCTCAAAGTGTTGGCATTTTGCTCTCTTGTTCCTTTTCTCTTCCTCTCTGCCTTTGCATATATTTCAAGGTCCAACCTGAGCCTCTCTACTTCCAGGAAGCTTCTCTTGACCAACTGCTAGAGTCTTCATTATCTGAACAACTTACCTAGCATACATTATTATTTGCTGCATTGTACTGTTTATGCTACCATTGTCTAGGGCTAATATTATCACTAATCACTATTTCATTAGCTGTTCAGATATGTATTACTTCTCACCCCATTTACTCCTTAAAGACTGAGATCACATAGTTCTAAAACATTATGATTTATCCCAAATGTTTCCAAAAAGGCTTCAAGATTGATGGGCCTATCTATCATCTTAGACTTGTGTTGTTCACCGAATTTAGCACAGTTAAACCCAAAGAAAGTAAGTCATAATGCTTGTTGAGTGAAGGAATAAACAAAGGAATGGATGAGTACTTGGATCATAAAAATCCAATATGTTCATTTGGGTCCTTAGCCTTATAGTGCAAACCAAAGTAAGTCTTCGCCACTTCTCTGGGTACTCTAGGCCAATAGCATATGGCAAAGGGAGGCATGACCCAAAGGTCCATGGCTCAGAAAAGAAGCAGCATGCTAGGGACTGGAGAATCCACACACAAAAAAATCATCAGACATCATGGGATGCCTGACTGGCTTAGTCAGTCAAGCATCTATCTGCCTTTGGCTCAGGTCATGATTGCAAGGTCCTGGGATCGAGCCCCAAGTCAGGCTCCCTGCTCAGCAGGGAGTCTGCTTCTTTCTCTCCCTCTGTCCCTCCCTACACTCATGCTCTCTTTCTCAAATAAATAAATAAAATCTTTTTTTACAGAGTCATCAGACTTCACAATTAGCCTTCTCTAGGACCTCCAGTATTTAGGGGTCTTTGAAATAAACATACAGATATCAAAAGCCATGTGTTCCTTTAAGCAAACACTGGGTTTAAACAACTCATAAAGGCCTCCTTACTGTTCCTCAAACACTTCAAGTGTACTCTAGCCTTAGGGGCTTTGCACTGCTTCTTTCCTCTGCCCACAAAGATCTTTCATCAAATATCCCCATAAATGAATCTTATTGTGTCATGCTTTCAGGTCTCTGCTAAGGTGACACTTCCTGCTCGAGTTCTGCCTTAGTACGTGCTGCCAAGTGACTTAATGTGTATTTATTCATTTGCTTATGGACTTTCTCTCTCTCTTCTAGAACATGAACTCCATGTGGATGGAGGGTGGTACCTTGTCTTGTTCACCATGCTCCCAGCAATTAGCATGATCCTTGGCATGCTATAGGCACTCAATAAATATTTGTAGAATGAATAAAGGGAGTGAGAACTTAGCTATAAGAAGTGTAGGCCCTTGGAGTCCTCAAAACTGCTCCTTAACTGCATGTAAAGGATTTGAAATTCTTTTTCTAATTCTTATTCACAGAGTAATGCCAACTTTTATTCATGCATTCATATCATATGGTAAAAACTCAACAGCAAAGCTATAATATAGTGGGTTTATGTGTTAAGACTTTACTACATCTAGGTACGATGCTAAGAATTTTACACACTGCATTTTATTGAATCTCTACAACAACCTTGTAAGGGAGTACTTTCCATATCCTCATTTTACAAATAAGGAAACTGAGACTCATAGAAGTGAAGCAATTTGCCCAACACCTCATTGTTAGGAAGTCATGGTTTGACTCTTTTTACCATGTACTACAAGTGGAATGGGGGAAGGACGTTGTCCAGTCATTAAAGATCAGATACACAGAATGGGCAACTGTGTGACTGACCCTAAGCAGTTAGGAAAGTATTCATAGAACAGGGAGGGTGGGTGTGGGGTGAGAGAGGCCTAAGGGATGGGATCGTTGAGAACTAGGAAATGGCCAGACTAGACTTTGAACCTATGGCCCTCTAGCACCAATATCCATACTTTAGGCCTATATACTAGACTAATCACACCTTTGGTGTGGTTGCCTCTTCCTGGGATGTTCTTTTCCTCTAACGCTCACCCTGCAGGGCCCAGCTCCAATGCAGCCTCCTGCATGAAGCCTCCCTGATTTTCTTTTCCCACTCCTACAGGCAATAGGCTCTCTCCTGCTGCTATGGGGTGGGGAATATATATGGGAAAACAAGAGAGTTAGGGTGCAGAGAAGTACTGAAGTCTCTGGTATCAGTTAGTACTGGGCTGGACATGGTAGGGAGTCCCTGAAGCTTGTACTTGGAAGCCTGCTCTTGTGTTGAGGTTGTAGAAATTCTGGAAAGTTCAGGGTAAACAACAAAGTAACCTAGGCATATGCTCTCTGAAGCCTTCCCTAATTTCATGCTTCCCCACCCCCAACAGAGGTGACCAACAGAAGCATTACTACAGAATGGAGGATCAGAAGAGGGCACACTATCTTTAAGTGGCAGAGGCAGGATTGAAGCCCTAGTCTAACTGCAATATCCACACTCTTTTCCATGTAACAATTTGCTTATTAACCTGACATCAAAGGCTGTACACACTCCAATTCCATATCAACTGAGTCTGTGAAATAAGCAGTAAAGTACACAGAATGGCCATCTACTCAATCAGAGGAGCATCCTTGGGCTTAATAACATCAGTCCCAGAGCACCTGGGTGGCTCAGTTGGTTGGTTGTCTGACTCTTGGTTTTGGCTCAGGTCATGACTTCAGTGTCCTGGGATGGAACCCCACATCAGTCTCCACACTCAGCACAGAGTCTCCTTGGAATTCTCTCTTTTGCCCCTCCCCCCACTCAGGCTTGCTCTCTTTCTCCTCTAAAATAAATAAAATCTTTGGAAAAAAAGAGTTTAGGGGAGCCTAGGTGGCTCAGTGGTTGAGCATCTGCCTTTGGCTCAAGGTGTAATCCCAGGGTCCTGGGACTGCACCCTGCATCAGGCTCCTCACAGGGAGCCTGCTTCTCCCTCTGCCTGTGTTTCTGCCTCTCTGTGTATCTCTAATGAATAAATAAAATCTTTAAAAAAAAGAGTTTAGTAAACATCAGCCCCACCATAGCCCTGATTGTCTTCATTATTCTCAACCTACTGACTATCCTTGAATTTGCTGTAGCCTTAATTCAAGCCTATGTGTTCACCTGACTATTGAGCCTTTATCTACATGATAATATCTAATGACCCACGAAACCCACACACACCACATACTAACCCCAAGACCCTGCCACTGACAGGCGTCCTCTCAGCCCTCCTTATAATAACCAGTTTGTTAATAAGATTCTACTTTAACTCAACCTACCTTTCATCCTCGGCCTAACAACTGTTTTAACTAGATAACAGTGATGATGAGACATGATTTGAGAAAGTACATTCTAAGGCCATCACACACCAATTGGGGCTCTGATATGAAATAATCCTCTTTATCATTTCAGAAATCTTTTTTATCTGCTTTTTCTGGGCTTTCTACCATTCATGTCTATCCCCAACACCTGAACTAGGTGCTTGCTAACCACCCACTGGCATTAATCCTCTAAATCCTAACACCTATCTAACCGAGCATAGGCAACTAGGAGATCCACTTGGAATCTCTTTCTTATAGCTACACTTCTTCCCACTCCATCCCTTTATCCTTACTCAGTGGCAGCGATACTCATTTTCTCCTAGAGGTCAAAAAAACAAGGTTGGGCTGTACAGGTAAGAGATTCTTGGGACAGAGCTGGATAGAGCTGAGGAGGCTTATTCAGGAATCCTTGGTCTGGATGCCTTTCCTTAGGTCCAGGTTAAGTCTACCCTATCTTTTTTGGGGTGTGTGTGCTGTAGGCGGATCCTTCTGTTAAGCTTCAAAATAAAATATCCAGTCCTCTTATCAGCAAAATGAGTTTGCTGGGGGAATAGAGAGATCCCAATTTGGGACCTGCAAGCTATGGCAAGCCATAGGCAAGACCAGAGAACAAAGGAGAGAAACATTACCTCATAGAGAAAAAAGAGAAAGCAGGGAGGGGCAAAAGTCTATTGGAGAAAAGCAGAGAATTCAGGGTGATGATGGTTTCTCATTGGTTATACTGTTGTTGGACTAGAAGGAAATCTTCCTTCCACCTCCTGCAGTAGTAAAATGACCTTCCTGCCTAGGGATGTGACTTAAGCTGGGACCAAGAGGTCCTCTGTGAGACCTCCCCTACAGGGCTTCCCAACTGCACTCTATTTTTTTATATATATTTTTTGAATATTTTATTTATTTATTTATTAATGATACACACAGAGAGAGAGAGAGGCAGAGATATAGGCAGAGGGAGAAGCAGGCTCCAAGCCCAATGCAGGACTCAATCCTGGGACTCCAGAATCATGCCCCTAGTCAAAGGCGGACAGACGCTCAACCTCTGAGCCACCTAGGCGTCCCCCCAACTGCATTCTAAATAAGATTTCCCTTTATTGATTTTCACACTTTGTACTCTGGCTTTCTAAGATGTTGATTTATTAATGTCTTTTTATTTTAAGATTTTATTTTTTTGAGAGAGAGGCAGAGAACACGAATGGGGGGGGCAGAGGCAGAGGGAGAGGGAGAAACAGACTCCCTGTTGAGTGTGGGAGCCTGATGTGGGGATCAATCCCAGGACCCCGAGATAACAACCCGAGTCAAAGTCAGATGCCCAACTGACTGAGCTACCCAGACGCCCCTGTTAATGTCTTCTTCTTTTTTTTTTTTTAAAGAGACTTTTTTTTTTATTTTTATTTACTTATGATAGTCACAGAGAGAGAGAGAGAGAGGCAGAGGCATAGGCGGAGGGAGAAGCAGGCTCCATGCACCAGGAGCCCGACGTGGGATTCGATCCCGGGTCTCCAGGATCGCGCCCTGGGCCAAAGGCAGGCGCTAAACCGCTGCGCCACCCAGGGATCCCTGTTAATGTCTTCTTAATGTCCAAGTGTGGGTTCCACTTCCAGAGCCTATTCCTCAATTCCTGGTCTGTTTCCCTTTACCCTCCACTCTGTGCCCCAGCACCCCTTTGATTTGTTGTTTTGGTTCTTCTGGAGGTGAAAGGTGAAGTGTCTGAACTTATCAGCCTGATGACCCCTACACACCATAATGTCCCATGTAGGCACTAGCAGAAGAGGAAGCTGTATGAGAGGGGAGGACCATTATAACATTAAACAATTTAAAAAGCATGGGAAGCATGCAAGCTCCAGGGTAGAATGTTTTTTAAGTAAATTCTACACACAACGTGGGGCTCGAACTCATGACCCTGAAATCAAGAGTCTCATGCTCTACCAGCTGAGCCAGCCAGGCTCCCCCAGGGTGGAATTCTTTAGCTTGCATTCTCAACATGTGGTCCATGGATCACCAGCCTCCAGGTCGCCTAGGGAACTTCCTAAGAATACAGAATCTCAGGCCCCAAAGTCAAATCTACTGAATCTGCATTTTCACAATTTCCCAGGTGAGTCCGGTATGCACTAAAGTCAGAGACCCAGCACCTTTATCAGCCTTAACTGGTTAAAGCAGAGGTTCTCAGCCTTAGATGCATATCAGAATCACCTGAGGAGCTTAGAAAACTACTGGTTCCTGGGACTCAAACCCCCACCCCCACCCCGGCAATTGTAATTCAATTGGTCTGGGGTTAGGCCTAGACATTCAGGAATTTTAAAAGCTTCCTGGATGTGCAGCCACAGTTGTGAACCATTGGCTTAAAACAAACCCACACAGCCCTTCTAGAAAGGAGTTACTCTATTCAAAGTTCTATGTGTGTGTGAATTTAAATACGTATATATACATTTTATATATACATATTACAGAAATAATATTTAATATTATATTTAATATACGAATAACACTTAACATATATTTATGATTACAGATTAAAATATATACTAAATGTAATTAATTATAAATATATTTCAAAAATGTCGAATTCTACTGGGCCTGATGTGTAAAGGAGCATTTCTGACCAGATCTGGAATTCTGTTAGGGGTGGTACAGGCTCCCTCTAGAGAAATAAGGCATGGGCTGAATGGACCACAGCTACATCCCTGGCACAGACGACCTGGCAGTGCCCACCCTTAGCGCTGTGGCATTTGGCACTGGTACCATCCAAGCTTCATCCTCTCTGTCGGGCTCATTTCAGGGTCTCTTATGACCTGGTGATCAGTGTAAAAGTGAAGATCCAGAGAGCTGACTTTTTTTCCTGTTTCCTGCGCCCCTCCAAAGGAACAAGATCTGCCAAAAGTAGCTCTCAAATTCTCAGCTTCAAGCCTCATAAAAGGCTCCAGGTCCATTTATGTGTCTTAGCTGTGACTGATGAATAGCCATCCATCCTCCTGTGACTTGAGCTGCTGCTTGTTGTCATAGTAGGTAAGCAATTGTATAAATTACCTTTCATCCAAGTCACAAAATGTGTTTGCCAAAATGATTTCTTCTAGAATTGTAAAAGTGGAAATAGAGTGCACAGAGAGAAATTGAGTTTGCTCCAAGGGGCTATGAATGCACCATTAAGGAAGCCTCGAAAAGAGATTAACAATCCATCTGGTGTGTTTGCACATCATTTAGTGCCATTTTAGGGCATTTCTGAAGCAATGACAGTCACGGTAGGGAGGAAGAGGAGGAGGTTCCACTAGCTATTAAGACCATATACTAAGAGGCTGTGGTTATCAAGGCATGCAGCTGGGCAGCTCTCCACTAGCTCTGACCTCAGCTCAGTGAAAATTGCAAAATCTCCAAAGTTTAATAAAAATCAATGCTTGGATTCCAATGCCAGGAGATTCGTTAAGACATTGTCATAAGCTTTGGGCCAAGTTCTCTACACAAAACAACTCTCCATATCTTCGACTCTCTCTCTCTCTCTCTCTCTCTCTCACGCACATACATCCTCTCACCAAAGAAAACTGACCGACCAATAGATGAATCTGTACCTTTCGAGACATCATTTTCCAAGCCAAACTGTGAATGACCTTGGTTAAATATGAGACATCTTAGTTAAATTTCCATTGAAAAACCCCAAACTCTTTAGTAGTCTTTATATCAAGATATAAATATAATCAGACCGTTGTATAAGAATCATGTTGTAACATAGTCACTTAAATTTTATGTAAAATATTTCTTCTTTAGTAGGCAATATATCTTCTTGTGTGGCATGCTTGCATTCTCCTTTGCTGTTATTTTTTTAAAGATTTTATTTATTTATTTGAGGGGGTGGGTAGGGGCAGAGGGAGAGAGAGAGAGAGTCCCTAGCAGACTCCACACTGAGCATGGAACCCGCTGCTGGGCTTAATCTTATTGCCCCGAGATCATGACTTAAGCTGAAATCAAGAGTCAGACGCTCGAAGAACTGAGCCATCCAGGCTCCTCTCTCCTTCATGTACCTCATCAGGGCAGTTAGGAAGTTTGTCTACCTCCAATGCTCACCCTTGTTCCAAGAGCTGAAATTCCAGCCACTGTAGCTATTTTCTGAAATGATCATGCAAACTAGATTAAAGCAATGTTTATAATGAAAATGCTTATTTGCTGGCAGAAATACAACCCAAATGAAACAAGGAGATCAGGTCACAGAGATCTGCCACTCCACTAACAAATGTGGAGTGTAGTCAGTTGGTTCTTAATCCAGAATTCATCTACTTTATTTTCTTTTTTGATCAGAATCAGAAAGGCATCATTGGGTTTGAGTGTGTAAAGTCCATGAGAGCAAAAACAATAAGATACCTAGGAATAAACCTAACCAAAGAGGTAAAGATCTGTACTCTGAAAACTATAGAACACTTATGAAAGAAATTGAAGAGGACACAAAGAAATGGGAAAATTTTCCATGCTCATGGACTGGAAGAACAAACACTATTAAAATGCCTATATTATCCAAAGCAATCTACACATTTAATGCAATCACTATCACAGAGCTAGAACAAACAATTCTAAAATTTGTATGGAACCACAAAAGACCCTAAATAGCCAAAACGATCTTGAAAAAGAAAAACCAAACTGGAGGCATCATGATTCCAGACTTCAAGCTATATTACAAAGCTGTAATCATCAAGATAGTATGGTACTGGCACAAAAACAAACAAATAGAGCAATGGAACAAAATAGAGAATCCAGAAAGGGACCCACAACTTTTTAGTCAACTAATCTTCAACAAAGCAGGAAAGAACATCCAATGGAAAAAAGACAGCTCTTCAACAAATGCTGTTGGGAAAACTGGACAGCCACATGCAGAAGAGTGAAACTGGACCACTTTCTTACACCATACACAAAAATAAATTCAAAATGGATGAAAGACCTAAATGTTAGACAGGAAACCATCAAAATTCTAGAGGAAAAAACAGGCATAGCATAGATCTCAGCCTTAGCAATTTCTTACGAGACATGTGGCCAGAAGCAAGGGAAACAAAAGCAAAAATGAGCTATTGGGACTTCATCACGATAAAAAGCTTCTGCACAGCAAAGGAAACAATCAACAAAACTAAAAGGCAACCTACAGAATGGGAGAAGATATTTGCAAATAGCATATCTGATAAAAGGCTTATATCCAAAATGTATAAAAAAATTATCAGGGGCACCTGGGTGGCTCAGTGGTTGAACATCTGCCTTTGGCTCAGGGCATAGTCCTGGAGTTCAGGATCGAATCTCACATAGGGCTTCTTCCGGGGAGCCTGCTTCTCCCTCTGCCTATGTCTCTGCCTTTCTCTCTCTCTCTCTCTTTCTGTCTCTGTCTCTCATGAATAAATAAAATATTTTTAGAAAAAAAGAACTTGTCAAACTTAACATCTAAAAAACAAATAATCCAGTTAAGAAATGGGCAGAAGAATGGGCAGCCGGGGTGGCTCAGCAGTTTAGCGCCGCCTTCAGCCCAGGGTGTGATCCCAGGATCAAGTCCTGTGTAGGGCTCCCTGCATGGAGCCTGCTTCTATCTCTACCTGTGTCTCTGCCTCTCTCTCTCTCTCTCTCTCTCTCTCTCTCTCTCTCTCTCTGTGCGTGTGTGTGTGTGTCATGAATAAATAAATAAAATCTTTTCTTAAAAAAGAAAGAAATGGGCAGAAGACATGAATAGGCATTATTCCAAAGAAGACCTCCAGATAGATAACAGGCACCTGAAAAGAAGCTCAACATCACTCATCATCAGGGAAATACAAATCAACCATGATGAGATACCATCTCACACTGGTCAGAATGGCCAAAATTAGCAACACAGAAAACAACAGATGTGAGTGAGGATGCAGAGAAGGGAGGACCCTCTTGTACTGTTGGTGGGAATGCAAACTGGTGCAGCCACTTGAAAACAGTATGGATATTCCTCAAAAAGTTAAAAATAGAATTACCATACAACCCAGAAATTGCAGTATTAGGTATATACCCAAAGGATAGAAAAATACAGGTTCAAAGGGGTACACACACCGCAATGTTTATAGCAGCATAATCAGCAATAGCCAAACTATAGAAAGAGCCCAAATGTCCATTGACTGATGAATGGATAAAGAAGATGTGGTATAAATACAATGGAATACTACTCAGCCATCAAAAAGAATGAAATCTTGCCATTTGCAATGACATGGATGGAGCTAGAGTATATTATGCTAAGTGAAATAAGACAGAGAAAGACAAATACCATATGATTCCTCTCATATGTAGAATTTAGGAAACAAAACAGATGAACATATGGGAAGGGGAAAAGAAAAAGAGAGAGGGAAGCAAACCCTAAGAGATTCTTAATGATAGAGAACAAACTGAGCATTAATGGAGGGATGTGAATGGTGGGTGGGCTTGGATGGGAATTTAAAAGGACACTTGTGGGGTCCCTGGGGGACTCAGTTGGTTAAGCAGCTGCCTTTGACTCGGGTCGTGATTCTAGGGTCCTGGGATTGAGCCCCACATTGGGTTCCCTGCTCAGCGGGGAGTCTGCTTCTCCTTCTCCCTTTGCCTCTCCTCCTTGCTTGTGTTCTCTCTCTCTCTCTCTAATAAGTAAATAAATAATTTTTAAAAGAGAGCACTTGTTATGATGACCACTGGCTGATGAATTACTAAATTCTACTCTTGAAACCAATATCATACTATATGTTAACTAACTGGAATGTAAAATGTAAAGTGATGAATTACTAAATTCTACTCTTGAAACCAATATCATACTATATGTTAACTAACTGGAATGTAAATAAAATTTTGGAGAAAAAGAATAATGTCCATGAGGGAAGGAAATTTCGTCAGTTTTGTTCACTGGTTAGCTCCATTGTATAGATAAGTGTCTTACACATAGTAAGCACTCAATAAATACTTCATGTTCTTTTTGTTTTCTTTTTTACTGAGGTATAATTGAAATACAACATTATATTACTTTAAGGTGTGCAACATAATGATTTGACATTTGTATACATTGTGAAATAATCACTGCATTGTCTATTTGCTATCTGTCACCATACACATTTACAACATTATTTTTTCTTGCAATGAAAAATAAGATTTACTTTCTTAGCAACTTTCAAATTTGTAATACAATATCATTGATTCAAGTCCTCATGCTGTATATTACATCCCCATGACTTGTTTTATAACTGGAAGTTCATACCTCTTGATCCCCTTCACCCATTCTACCCATTGCCTAACGTACCTCCCATCTGGCAACCACTAATCCATTCTCTGTGAGTTTTGTTTTGTTTTGTTTGTTCATTTGCTTAATTTTTTAGATTCCAGATATAAGTAAAATCATATGGTATTTGTTTTTCTCTGTCTGATTTTCTCTGTCTGACCTAATACTTTCCAGTTCCATCCATGTTGTTGCAAATGGCGAGATTTCATTTTTTATAGCTGAGTAGTATTCTATTGCATGTGTTCGTATATATATATATATATACATATATATATTATAGCTGAGTAGTATATATATAGTATATATATATACTATATATATACTATAGTGTAAATATATATTTTTACTGAGTAGTGTAAATATATTTTTATATACATAAATACATATATTTGTAGTATAAATATTTTTTCTTTTAAAAAATATATATATTTTATAACTGAGTAGTATTCCGTTACATGTATGTGATATATATGTATAAATATATATACATAAAAAAATATATATATATATCTTCTTTATCCATTCACCCATCAATGGACATTAGGTTGTTTCCATATATTGGCTATTATAAATAAGGCTGCAAAGAACATAGGGGTGCATGTATCTAAAGAATTAGTGTTTTTGTTTTCTTTGGATAAATACCTAGAAGTGGAATTGCTGGATCGTGTCCTGCTTTAATTTTAAGTTCTTTAAGGAACTTCCATTCTGTTTTCCATAGTGGCTGCATCAATTTACATTTCAACCAACAGTGTATGAGAATTCCCTTTTCTCTACATCCTCACACATATTTCTTGTCTTTTTGATACTAGCTATCTGATAGGTGTGAGGTAATATCTCATTGTTCTTTTGATTTGCACTTCCCTGATGATGAGTTATGTTGAGCATCTTTCCATGTATTTGTTGGCCATCTGGATGTCTTCTTTGGAGAAATATCTATTCAGATCCTCTGCCCATTTTTTAATTGGGCTATTTGGTGTTTTTGTTACTGAGTTGTATGAGTTCTTTATATATTTTGCACAGCAACCCCTTATTGGATATGTAATTTGCAGATATTTTCTCCCATTCAGTAGGTTGTGGTGGGGTAATGCATGGGAGCCAGCACACCCACTGGCACTAGCAGGGTAGAGGGAGAATGCAAAAAATGGCACCTGTCCATATCTCCTGCCTGGAGTGAGTCCCAGCAGCCTCTTGCCCTTCCTGCAGATGCTTTAAGAATAACAAATGAATCACCTTCATTTGTGGTCTAGGTGCTGTTCAAACTGCAGCTTCTGTGCTGGGTCTCGGAGCAAATGAGTCTGTATGCAAGGTCTTTAGGAGGGGAGCCTCCCGGGGAAACGAACTAGGGGTGGTGGAAGGGGAGGAGGGCGGGTGTTGGAGGGGAAGGGGTGACGGGCACTGAGGTGGACACTTGACGGGATGAGCACTGGGTGTTTTTCTGTATGTTGGTAAATTGAACACCAATAAAAATTAATTAAAAAATAAAAAAAAAAAGGAGGGGAGCCTCCATTCCCTACAGTCCTATGACTTTCTTGGAAGTATGCCCCATTGATTCTCAAAACCAGATGTTTGGGGAGCTCATCTCTTGAGTACAGGTCCCAGGGGTTGGGGTGCCTGATGTAGGACACAAACCTCTTGCTCCTCAGGGAGAAGTTCCATGTTTGTGAGATCCCTCCCAACTGTGGGTGGTGGCACCTGGGGTGCTATTTTGGCAAGACAGTGCCTCTCTCTCTCTCTCTCTCTCTCTCTCTCTCTCTCTCAATCATCTCTATGTGGCCTTTTAGCCTTTGTTGAAGAGGAGCTTGTTCGGGAATGTTTTGGGGCTCTTTGAGATGGAAGTTTTCCATCTGCAGCTGTAGATTTGTTGTGTCTGTCATAGGAGTTGAGTTCAGGATCTTCCTACACTGCCACCTTAAACAGCCTCCTCCTTGTTGTTGTTAACTGGAAAGCAATTATGAATGTCAAATCCAGGTGATGGCTGTAAGCATATGCTCAGCTGCCCCTATAGGTAACAGAGAAAGAAATGAGATTCCTCTAATCCTACCCTGTGTTTCCTGGTCTTGGCCCCACTTACTTCTCTACCTCTGCTACAAATCCAGGTTATAGGACCAAATGGGAACTTGGCTAAAGTTCCATATCCTTGTCCTGAACTGGCCACCGTGATGAGGTGGAATGGAGGGGTGCTTTCTAGAACAGAAAATTTGCCAGGAGAGCATACAATGGAGAAAAAGGACAGCGTGCATCCCAAGGGCATTTGCAGCCTTGGTGGACGCTGTGTTTCTAGCCTTACAGCAGGGCAACCCAAATGGGCTGATGCATACAAGCAGGACTCCTGACCTGGCTACCAACTCAAGAGCTTCTTATTTCCAGACCCACAGAACAATTCAGAAAATCTTGGCAGGATCCACATAACATTGAGCAACAGAGTCAAAATAACTGGGGTCCACCAGAAAGAAACTTTAACAGATTGGTCAAGACATAGGTAGTCCATTTTATATACTGAGGTAATTCTAGAAGCTGAAAAAGAGTCCCTTCTCATAGTACTACCTGTCAGGAACAACCTAATCATTTACTGACCAGAAATGAATGATCAGCAAAAAAGCATAGGGATGGTTTAGAATATGACTTCTATAAACTAAAAACTCTATTGTGAAGATATTGAAACAATAACAAAAGAGTAAATTTTGGGGGGAGAAAGCACCCACGTCCCATGACCCCAATTTTTGTCAATTTTGCATTTTTCCTACCTCCCACCCTGGTCTATATTGAGACTTTTAAAATATACCTATATGATATTTTCAAAATCATTCATTTGTCTTATTTATGCAAGTGGTATATACTCACAATAGAAAATTAATATAGATAAGCAAAATGAAAATTAAAGCTGTTTATAATCCTACCAGTCAGAGCTAACCACTGTTAGCATTTTGGTGCATACTTCCCAGTTAAAACAATGACAGACAGACAGACAGACACACACAGACACACACACACACACACACACACACACACACACAATTGCACACAGACCCTAATCATCCTATTTAAAAAACTGCCCTTTGGGCTTACTAACAGTGAACATATTTCCCTATCAATAAATACATCATAGGGGCACCTATGTTGGTAAAGTGTCTGCCTTCAGATCGGGTCATGGTCTCAGGGTCTGGGATTGAGCCCCACATCAGGCTCCCGGCTCAGCAGGGAATCTGCTTGTCCCTCTGCCTCTGTCCTTCCCCTTACCCCCCCCCTCTGCTCTTGCTCACTCTCTCTCAAATAAATAAAATATTTAAAAATAAATAAAAATAAATAAATAGCTATATCATAAAATAAATAAATACATCATAGATGACTTTTTATGACCTTTCCCAGCCTTAAAACCCTAGAATTCTTTTATTGTCCAATTCTCAGGAATTCTGGATTAAAAAACACCTCAGTTAATCAAGGCATGACCTGTTACCCAGTGCGTGCCCTGCACGGAGAAGTACCTACATATCTGCCATTGATTACCTGCTTATTATATGCCAGGCATTGTGCTATGGGCACATTGCAAATGTTCTCTCACAACCCTTTGAAAGGGATACCACTGCTCCTGCTAGACAAAGAAGCTAAGGGAAGCTCAGAGAGACATTCTCAAAAGTGGAAGGGCCCCAAGTGGAAGATAGAACCATCTGATTTTCCAGCCCACTCTTTTTCTCCGAGATACTAGTTTGGGTGTTGAGCTGTGGCAGTTGTCATGTACTCAAATGGGCTAGAGTTGGGTGGGTGAGGACAGCAAGACCAACAGAGTCTCCACTTGTGTGCTACAGATAATGAATTCCAAGAGCTAGGAGGCATTGGAGAGATCCCTACTGGTTGGAGTAGTCAAAGAAATCTTCATGGGAAGGTGGAATCAGAGATGGATCTTGAAAGATAAGCAAGAAAGTCACTCTGTATGGGATGGGGAGGTGGGGAGCAGCAAGATCAAAGGCTTGGTGGAAGAAATTTAACATTTGAGGGACTTGGCCTGGTAAGGACACTAGTCTTACGAGAGAAAAGGGTTTGCCCTGGCAAGCAGTATGGCTATGTGTATGACTGCCTTCATGCAAGGTCCTGCACTGTGTCAATGAGAGTCCCTCATACTCTGACAATATTTGGGGAGCCAAGATATGTAGAACATTCCTTTTCCATATGGTTAGTTAGTTATGAATTCCAGAGCTTGGAAATCTTGCAACCTTTGGAAAGAACCAGACTACATATTAAGGGATTAAAGTTTGAAATGTCATTTTCCATTTCTGTCCAAATGAGGTTGAGAAAATTTTTGGATGAAAAAAAATTCAGCTCTCCATGACTGGTTTCTTGCACGATATCTGAATGATTTGGATCATAGGTTGAATTGGTCGCCACTAAATGCTGAGACACAAATCAGCTCTGATCATGTAAGATTTTCAGTATCAAAAACAGATCCTGATGCAGAGTGGCAGAAGTTGAGTTTCAGAGTTGAGCACAATACTGAAATATCTTCTTTGATAATTGCATTTCTTTAAAAAGAAGTCTTCCTCTCTAGTTTGATCTGTCATTTGTGTCTAACCCCCTCCACACACACCAAAGAAGTGACTTTCTTTTAACTCTTCTATTTGATGTACTAGACACATTCTAAAACCAGGCTATGTCTTTGGATACAAACCAGTTTCCTGATTCTGTGTGTAGGTGCAGACTGTTTCACTGCATTTTTGGCTAGTTCACACACACACACACACACACACACACACACACACACACACCTGCTTTAGCTACATTTTTTTACTTTTCAACCAATTATTTTGATGACAAGTAGATCTAGCCCAAAAATAATATTTGTATCTGTTCCACTTCAATGACCCAATGGTTCAAAGATCATCAATAAGAGATTGGGTTTGGTTTTAAAGTTCTCTTTGAAATCACAGAAAACATAGTGTTGCAATAGGCCCCATCTATAATGTTTGGCTTGAATGCCAGTGAGAGACTCTTGGGAAAATAGCATGCAACAGTCGTCAGAGAAGACTTTGGAAATCGTCACTTCCCCAGTTCTCAGCATCCAACTCTGTCACTGATCAGAGTTGGCATTCTTTGTGGAATGCCACAAAGAATATAAAAAGAATGTGAACCTGTGAACCTTCTGGTCTGCTAAAGCGGGTGGAGTGATTGGTGAGAGATTCACAAGGTGACCCAAGTTGAGGATTACTTTGGCCAAGTGGCTTGGGCTGTTGTTAATCCATGCTGTCTTAAGATGTGTGGTAGTGAGTCATCTGCTGGAATATGATTAATCCTGTTTAGTAGAAGTAGACAGCACAAAGATTCCACCCAGATCTCATATAACATGCTGGCCCTGGAGCTCAACATACTCTTTCTGTAATGATTCTTAGCTAGAGCATTCTGCAAACTTTGAATAATTATTAAGCCCAGCTTTTGAGGAAGACTGGAAGCGCCACCACCCAAGCTCAATCTTGGAGACCATATACCAACTGTCTCCAACCCAACTCTTTCTGTTTTATATGAGCAACACTCTTCAGAGGTTGGCTTTCCTTATCAACTCAACTAGTGTGGTCCTATAATATAGGAGATCAATTATCTGAAATTGAGTCTTCATACTCATTAGCTGTGTGACCCTGAGCAAGTCATTCCAGTTCTCCAGGGCTCCATTTTCTCATCTATAAACTGGGTATCAATATATCTGCTCTGCAAATCCATCCACGCTGCTATGAGTATCAAATAAGATAATATACATAAAAGTGCTTTGAAAAACATGTAGTATAACAAGTACAAGAGATTATTATAACTATTATGCCTTTATAGGGTATGATATGGTTATATTGAAACCTGAATAAAACTTTCTAATATGGAAATAATCTTTTTAAAAAGAAAAACAAGCATTTGTTGCACAGTGAAGACTTGGAAATTTGCGTAGGTTTGAGCACTATATTGGGATCTATACCCCCCAAATTTAATTTGAGATAAACCATTGAAACAGAGACTTTTTTAACTTTAGGAGCTTCCAAACGCCCATCCTCGCAGATGGACCCCATCTGTCAGTGACAATGGGACCCTTGAAGCATTGCCAAGAGCCTATCATCCAGATGTTCCATGCATCTGTTCCATGTTTAGAAAACTCCTAAACTTTCCAGAAACTACCTAAGATACTTTAAGATGTTATTTACTAAAGGCAGTGGCACAGAAAGCAAACCCAAATCAAAGGGAGAAATATGTATTTTGTGCTGAAGCTCTAGAGCAAGGATTGGCAAATTCTCTGAAGGGAGTCAGACATAACAAATTCTTGTTCTGTGTATTTAGGGGTGAAGGGAACTGAGAGAGCACAGGTCTGTAAGTAGGCAAGGGTCACTAGGACGAGCCTTATTATGATATCCCACCTACACTACCACTTCAAGATCCCTTTGAGCTCATAAGTACCTTTCCCTTAAAATGCAGTTTATCTCTGGGAATATAGGAGTCTATCAGCCATTCACACCTTAGTATAAATGCCTTTAGCTAATCCTCAGTCATGTTCTCCTAGCTTAGATCTGTTATAATGTGACAATGAAAATTTTTATGAAGAAGTACTTCCATGCTAAGCGAAATTAGTCAGAGAAAGACAACTATCATATGATTTGACTCATATGTGGAATTTAAGAAACAAAGCAGACAAACATAAGGGAAGGGAAGGAAAAATGAAATAAGATAAAAACAGAGAGGAAGACAAACCATAAGAGACTCTTAGTTATAGGAAGAAAAACAAGGGTTGCTGGGGGGGATGGGGTAACTGGGTGATAGGCATTAAGGAGGGCACGTGACTCTAATGAGCACTGGGTGTTATATGCAACTGATGAATCACTAAATTCTACCTCTGAAACAAAAAAAAAAAAAGAAAAGAAGAAAAGAGAAAGAAAGAAAGAAAGAAAGAAAGAAAGAAAGAAAGAAAGAAAGAAAGAAAGAAAAGTACTGCAATAGGTTGGTTTCTCCCCAGAAGCTATGTAGCCGCTTTTGCTGGAATTCTTTATAAATACATGTTAAGCAGTAAGGCAACAACTCCAAAAAAGGATGTTCTTTTAGAGCTCCTTAGAATACTTCTAGAGTATCTGGGGGTAGGCTACCTCCAAGCAGATAGTTAGGGGGTCATGCTACATTTTATGTGGGTAAGATAAAGAAGGGCCACTAGAAAGCAGGATCAAAGTATACAAATAGAGAATGAAAGGCAAAATCCCAGGATAGGTTGTCAGCTACCCTTGTACGCCAACAGAAATAATAAAAGCCTGATGTTTTTGGCATGTAAACTGTGGATGGCCCATGGCTAACCTGGGGAGATGATGGTGAATCCGACATTAATTGGACTTCAAGGAGCATGGAGCAGCAGGAGAGAGGCAGGAATACTACACACATCCCGGTACCCAGTCACTAGTCATGTGGTCACCTAGGTGGCAATCTAAGCCACCAGGCCCCCAGAAAGCTCTTCATTTAGTTTGAGCCACAGGCACAGCACAGAATTGGGACAGTCTGACCTTGGGCTCACCGGGCCATGGCTAACAGTCCATCAGCACCAGATGCATGTCATCCTTTGATGAAGGTGGCACAAGGGCACTGTGTTTGTATCTGTGCAGAGCAAGCTCACCAGGGAAAATGAAGTTTTCCGGCTGACAGCCACTTTTCTTTTTAAGTAAACAGGAAAAGAGTGAAAGTTTTGCATGAATCCCAGTATATAGTTATCATTTTGAGCAAACTCGATTGGCCCAAGTCCACATTTGTGCATCAAGAAAAAAAGATGGAATCATGGATGGCAGAGGGATGGATGGTTGGATACATAGATAGATGACAAAACCAACATAGTCTAACATTGGTGGGAAAGCCCAAGTGACAGTATAGGGATATTCACGGAGAAAATATTTCAGGTTTGCTATATGTTTAAAACTTTTCATTATAGGGGGCTCTGGGTGGTTCCGTGGTTGAGCATCTGCCTTTGGCTCAGGTCCTGATCCTGGGGTCCTGAGATCGAGTCCCCCATCAGACTCCCTGCAAGGAGCCTGCTTCTCTTTCTGCCTATGTCTCTGCCTCTCTCTCTCTTTCTCTGTCTCTCATGAATAAATAAATAAAATCTTTTGAAAATCTTTTTAAAAATAAATTTTTTCATTGTAGAATGTTGGAAGAAAAAGAGGGAATCTCTCTCAGGAAAAAAAATCCACATTTGCAAAACTGATCGTTTTTAAGATTTGGTAGTTTTTATAGAAAAGGATTTACCTGATCAATTTTTTAAAGATTTTATTTATTTATTTATTTATTTATTTATTTATTTATTTGAGAGAGAGCAAGAGAGGGAGCATGGAGTGGATGGGGAAGAAGCAGACTGCCCGATGATCAGGGAGCCCAAAGTGGGGCCCCATCCCATAATTCTAGGATTATGACCTGAGCTGAAGGCAGATGCTTAACTGACTGAGCCACCCGAGTACCCATACTTGACTAATTTTTAAATTTTTTTTTTAATTTATGATAGTCACACACAGAGAAAGAGAGAGAGAGGCCGAGACACAGGCAGAGGGAGAAGCAGGCTCCATGCACCGGGAGCCCGACGTGGGATTCGATCCCGGGTCTCCAGGATCGTGCCCTGGGCCAAAGGCAGGCTCTAAACTGCTGCACCACCCAGGGATCCCCTAATTTTTAAACAAAGCCATCCCTTCTGAGGACTGCAGTACACTAACAAAGTGGACATAATCCTTGCTGAAACTGTGTTAGCAGACTCTTCATTCCCAGGGAGAGAGGAAACAGAGAAACAAAAATGTCCAAAGTTGCAGAGAAAATGCAACCAGGTTATAATGCTTTTTAATACAATGTCCCCAAAACCCTCAAGAAAGAAAATATTCCTTCAGTTTAAAATGCCTGTTAAGGGGCACCTGGGTGGTTCAGTGGTTGAGCCTTCAGTTTAAGTCATAATCCCAGGGTCCTGGGATTGAGTCCTGCTTCAGGCTCCCCCCGCAAGGAGGCTGGTTCTCCCTCTGCCTATGTCTCTGCCTCTCTGTGTGTATCTCATGAATAAATGAATAAAACCTTTTAAAAAGAAAATAATAAAATGCCTATTAAATTCTGCTTGTCTATGTGTGTGCTTTTCATTCTCTTCTGGGGAAATAAACACGATTTAATTCACAAGAAGTGGACTGATACAAATCTCCATTGTAAAGTGAGTGGAAAAGAGATCCTGTGCGCAGAATTTCCTTTATGAGGGAACAGGAGGGAGAGACTTAGAAAATGCAGAAATTCAGGGAGCCATCTTCTAACTGTAGGCTGGGAGGACAGTCATTTGGGTTCACACTACTGGGATCAGGCTGCATAATTGGACTGTCCCGTTCTTACTGCTTCTGCTCAGACTTGGAAGACAAGAGAAGTGCAGTATGGATTCTCCCTCCCCTACTTGGAAAAATGATACCGTGGTATGACATAGCCAAAGAAGTATCTTCCCATCTCATCTGCTCCTCCGCACAACTCACCTAATTCCCATTTCATGGATGAGGACGCAGAGGTTCAACGAAGGTCAGAGAGGTCATGCAGCTAGTGGAGGGTAGAGCAGAGCCGCAAACTCACATTGCCGGGCATCTCACCACTCTCTAAGAAGACCAGATCTGAGGATCTTGGCTATCTACCTTACATCCTCTGACCAGACATGTGATTTCAAGCCATCACAGCAGAGGCCTCAGCCATGACAAGACAGCTCTCCTTAACATAGCTGAAGCCTTTCGGAGTACTTCCGCCTGCCTCTTCTTCTGAGAAACTATACCTGGAAGATACCACTCTCTGTTGCTCTAAGTAGCACAATCCTTTACCTTTGACTTGAGCCTGTGGCCTGTCTGGCAAGAGCAAGCCCACAGCATTGCTGCATGGCTGCAAACTATGTGTGTTTTGGCACTTTTGAGTGCTAGAAGGCCTGAGGAATGTCTCAGTGTGATGGAGCTTTGCTTCTCCCTACAAGATCTGCTAAGCACAGGAGAGGATGTGGTAGTGTCAGAAGTGATGGAGCTACTGAACCACAGCTAGGACACCTGTCCCTACATTTTCACACTCAGAATGATGGGAAAGATACTCCTCTTTCATCCCTGAGCACAGGGAAATGAACATGTTGGGAAAGTCAAAATGGCAGGGAAAATGCTGCTTTTTCATCCACAGGGATGTTTGGAGGAGAGTGATCAGAGCCTGCTTTTTGATCCCCACCCCCTGCTCCTTTGGCTGATTTCATAGAGGAAAAGAGGAAGGAGAAAAGGCTGTCCGGATTTCTCAAATGAAAAACACGTCCACACTGACAGAAATAGCCTGTTTTCTATTAAGGAATCTGGTCATGGTAACAATTAGATTTTTGAATGTATCATCATGTTTATAAAGTGATACTCAAGAAGAAGATTATACAAGGAGATTTTTGTGAACGAATTCCTTCGGCCCAGTTCTCCTTGGGAATGTGTCAATAAGCAACATCCACCATATTGTTGATGTTTTTCCGTTGAGCTTTGACTTGGAGATTTTACAATCGCTGCAAATCGAAGGAAAGGGTCTTCCTGTTTTCCAATTTGTGATATTAGTGTTTTCTATTTATCAAGTTCTCCATGCCACCTAGTGTTTATCTGAAGAAATACCAGATTCCTCAGAAGTACCCCCAGTCCTGTGCAGGATTTCACGTTCACGTCACAACTTAGTCACACATTCGTACAAAGTCACACTATGTGTGACATCCTGACTGGAAGAGATGTTTATAATCTTCATAATTTCATAATTAAGCATTTAATAAAATGACTTAATTCTTCTCCCTGAACAAAACATTGATTTTTTTTTTCTTGCATAGGATACACTGACATCAAAGAATCCTTGGATGGTCAGAGTAGAAGAGACTTTCTAGATGTTTAGTCTATACCCAAACTGCTGTTGTACCAGAAAACTCTTGTCTACAGCATAGCATTAAATAGGAACTTCTCACGAACTTCAACTCTGCTCTTTCTTTTTTCTTTTAAAGCATCTAAGCTACATGACAAAAAAGCCAGCAGGGGCCCCAAAACTGTTCAAAATCTCTGTTTTCCTCTGTACGTGCAGAGAAAGTGAGCACCAGAAAACGGTGGGCAGAGAAAAACTCGAGAAAGAAAGGGCCTGCTTTAGCTCTAGCAGATGCTGCTGGCCCAGCAGAATCCAGGTCTTGTGGCTCACAGAGTTCTAGCTGGAAGGGCTTGATCACATTCCTCCTCCTTCTTCCTATCCTCGTCCAAAACCAATAAACCCTAACAAACAATGCCCACGATGTTGGCAACAGCAAAGCAGTCCTTTTCAAAAATCTGTGTTTTATCATTTGTCTTCAGTGATTACCAGGGCCCTCTAAATACTACCAAGAGCAGAGTCAGGACTGGATGGGCATGGGGGGGTACCCACAGAGCTGTAGGAATAAGACCAGGTTTCCAAAGGTACCTGGCAATTCTATAGAGGCCCTTCTTTGGGTTTACAGAAAGTAGTGGTTGTCATAATTCTGGCAAACACATGTCCTGTATTTTATACAACAGTCGCAATTTCAAATATTTCCCCGTGCTGTTCATGTAAGCACACTCAGTCTTGTCACATCATGGGTCCTGATTTTTTTTTTTTTGAGGGGATTGCCTGGCAATATGCTCACCATCTCTTTGGGGCTAAGGGCTCACACAGTACAGTACTGTTTCCACCACCCTTTGGCAAACTTACTCAGAGTTGTCACTTCTAACAGGGGCCTGAAAGGCCACAGGTTGCTGATAGGTTGGGGCTTGGGAAGTCAGCTGGAGGCATGAAGGGTTGATGACATTGACCTACACATTTGGAGTCTATAAAACGCATTCACGTTGGGCTAGTAACCATGAGGTATATCTTGATTTGGTGTTTTGGGTTTTCCTCCTATGTTTGCCGGCTTGGGCAGTCTACAGATCTTACTGCAACAGTCAAAATGCTATTAACATGACCTTCTTAAAACCCATCTGCAGGGGATCCCTGGGTGGCGCAGCGGTTTGGCGCCTGCCTTTGGCCCAGGGCGCGATCCTGGAGACCCGGGATTGAATCCCACATCGGGCTCCCGGTATATGGAGCCTGCTTCTCCATCTGCTTGTGTCTCTGCCTCTGTCTCTCTCTCTCTCTCTCTGTGACTATCATAAATAAATAAAAATTAAAAAAAAAACCCATCTGCAGTGAGACACGGAGCCAATGGTCAGAAATGTCTTCATGGGAGGCCCCAGAGGATATCACTAGGAGACGAGAGCTACATTTTTTTTTTTTTTGATCTTCAGTCTTCTTTTTTTTTTTTTAAATTAATTTTTATTGGTGTTCAATTTACCAACATACAGAAAAACACCCAGTGCTCATCCCGTCAAGTGTCCACCTCAGTGCCCGTCACCCATTCCCCTCCAACACCCGCCCTCCTCCCCCCTTCCACCACCCCTAGTTCGTTTCCCCGAGTTAGGAATATAAAGGAAGGGAGAAGAAATGTTGAGAGCTACATTTGACAAACTCCGCAGGCTCTGGATTGCTCATCAGTTCTGCAGAGAAAGGCCAACATTCCTCTTGACCACACAACATATTCGATGTCCTTAATTGGAAGTTTGTCACCATACCTTGGAACCCTTGGGTCCTGCCTAACCCTCCATTTTGCTAGAGGCACTAAAAGTGGGAGACTTTGGGCCAGCTCCAGGGGAGGTGGTGCTGGCAAATTTGGGGGAAAAAACCAAAGGAAGAGAGGAGAAGAGGATGAATGGCAGAAGGCACCAGAGGTGGAGGGGGGCAGAGGAAGGACACGTAGGCCACCAGAGCAAGACGTGAGTACTGAGAGAACCCTCTGACCAAAGCCTCAGGCACAGGACAGGCTCAGGCAAGATGGGGAAGGAGGCCAGTGTGGCCAGACCTTCAAGCCACACTCCCAATCAAGTCTCCCCAGCGCAATCTGAGGAAAAAGATAAATGAGTCTGCTCTTACTTTAAATATTTTCATTTCTTGGAGCCACATCACCACCACCTCTGTTTCTCTCTCCCTCTCTCTTTCTCCCCTTGTGAATTTCTTTTTTTGCCCTTCCTCCAGTGCTATCATATCATTAGCATACGTCCTCCCAATGCATCTCTTCATCTCTTTTTTCTCTCCTAATCTGGCAGCTCCGCAAGCACCTTCTGATCCCTGGAGTTTCCGGTCGCTGCTCCCTCATTACCCTGGGATGGGGTGTGCCAGGGCCCTTGATCCCCACAGCTGCTTCTTGAGACTACAGGCATACCTCGTTTTATTGTACTTTGCTTGATTGTGCTTCACAGATACTGTGTTCTATACAAATTGAAGGTTTGTGGTGACCCTGTGTCAAGCAAGTCTATAGATGGCATTTTCCAATAGCATCTGCTCACTTCACGTTTCTCTGTGATATTTTAGTAATTCTCACAGTACTTCAAACTTTTTCATTATTATTATATTCATAATGGTAATCAGTAATCAGTGGTGATCTTTGATGTCACTATTGTAATTATTTCGGGGTGCCACCAGCTGTGCCCATATAAGGTGGCAAACTTAACTGATAAATGTATGTGTTCTGACTGCTGCCCTGACCAGCCATTCACGGATCTCTCTCCCTCCTCTGACACAATACTGGGATGAAGCCAACTAATCACCCTGCAGTGGCCTCTAAGTGTTCAAGTGAAAGGGAGAAACACATGTCTCTCACCTTCAATCAAAAGCTAGACATGATTAAGCTTAGTGAGGAAGGAATGTAAAAGGCTGAGCTAGGCCTAAAGATAGACCTCTTGCACCAAACAGCCAAATAGTGAAGGCAAAGGAAAAGTTTTTGAAGGAAATTTAAAGCGCTACTCCAGCGAACACATGAATGACAAGAAAGAAAATAGACTTATTACTGATATGGAGAAGGTTTGAGTGGTCTGGATAGAAGATCAAACCAGCCACAACATTCCCTTAAGTCGAAGTCTGATCCAGAGCAAAATCTAAACTCTCTTTAATTCTATGAAGGCTGGAGGATTTGGGGAAGCTGCAGAAGAAAAGTTGGAAGTTAGCAGGGAGTGGTTCATGAGGTTTCAGGAAAGAAGCCATCTCCATAACATAAAAGGACAAGGTGAAGCAGCAAGTTATCCAGAAGATCTAGCTGCAATCATTAATGAAGAAGGCTACACTAACCAACAGATTTTCAGTGTAGATAAAACAGCCTTAAAAAATAAAAATAAAATAAAACAGCCTTATTTTGGGAGAAGATGCCATCTAGGACTTTCATAGCTACATAGGAGAAGTCAGTGCTTGGCTTCAAAGCTTCAAAGGACAGGCTGACTCTCTTGTTGGGGGTTAATGCAGCTGGTGACTTTAAGTTGAAGTCAATGCTCACTTCCTATTCCCAAAATCCTAGGGCCCTTAAGAAATATGCTAAATCTACTCTGTTCATGCTCTATAAATTCAACAACAAAGCCTAGATGACAGCACATCTGGTTGCAAACAACATGGTTTACTGAATATTTGAAGGCCACCATTGAGAATTACTGCCCAGAAAAAAAGATTTCTTCCAAAGTACTACTCACTGACAATGCCCATGATTACCCAAGAGCTCTGATGTAGATGGACAATGAGATTAATGTTGTTATCACGCCTGCTATCACAACATCCACTCTGCAGTCCATGGATCAAGGGGTAATTTCAACTTTTAAATATTACTTAAGAAATACATTTCGGGATGCCTGGGTGGCTCAGCGACTGAGCATCTGCCTTTGGCTCAGGGTGTGATCCCGCAGTCCCGGATCAAGTCCCACATTAGGCTCCCTGAATGGAGCCTGCTTCTCCCTCTGCCTACGTCTCTGGCTCTCTCTGTGTGTCTCTCATGAATAGATAAATAAAATATATATATATATATATATATATATATATATATATATATACACACACAAACACACACACACACACATATATTTTGTGGGTGCCTGGGTGGCTCAGTCAGTAAAGCTCAGGTCATGATCCTGGTGTCCTGGGATCGAGCCCTGATCAGGCTCCCTGCTCGGTGGGGAGTCTGCTTCTCCCTCTCCCTCTGTGCCTCCCTCTGCTCATGCTCTCTTTCTCTCTCTCAAATAAATTAACAAAAATAAACAAAATCTTCTTTTTAAAAAAAGAAATACCTTTTGTGGAGCTATAGCTGCAATTAATAGTGATGTCTCTGATGGATGAGGGCAAAGTAAATTGAAAACCTTCTGGGAAGGATTCACCATTCTATTTATTTTTAATTTTTTTAAGATCTATTTTTTTTGAGAGAGAGAGCAGGGGGAAGGACAGAGGGTAAGAATCTTTCAAGCAAGCTCCACGCTGAGTGTGGAGCCTGATACTGGGCTCAACCTATGAGATCATGATCTGAGCCAAAACCAAGAGTCAGATGCTTGACTGACTGAGCCACCCAGGTTCCCCAGGATCCACCACTCTAGATGTCATTAAGAACATTAGTGATTCAAAAAAAATTTAAATAAAAAATAAATAAATAAAAAGAAACATTAGTGATTCAGAGGCACCTGGGAAAGAATATGCACAGATTCTGCTTGTTTGCTTTCCCATTCTCTCCTATTCTGAGGTCAAAATATCAACATTAAAACTTTGGAAGAAATTGATTTCACACTTCATGGATGACTTTGAGGGCTTCAAGTCTTCAGTGGAGGAAGTAGCTGCAGGTGTGGTAGAAAGAGCAGGAGAACCAGAATTAGAAGTGGAACCTGAAGGGGTGACTGCGCCACTTTCAGATAAAACTTCAAGTTGCTTCCCATGAATGAACAAAGAAAGTGGGGTTTTTCAAAAGATTTTATTTATCTATTTGAGAGAAAGAGAGAGCTCACGCACACCCATGTGAGAGAGAGAGTGAGCATGAGCACACAAGCATGGAGGGCGGGGGAGCGGATGTAGTGGGAGAGGGAGGAGTAGACTCCTCGCTGAGCAGGGAGCTGGATGCTGGGCTCCATCCCAGGACTCTGGGATCATGACCTGAGTCAAAGGCAGACGCTTCACCAAATGAAACACCTGGGAGCCCCTGAAAGTGGTTTCTTGACACAGCATCTACTTTGGGAGAAGATGCTAGGGAGATTATTGAAATGACAACAAAGGATTTGGAGTATTACATTAACCTAGTTGATAAGGCAGCAGCAGGGTCTGAGAGGATGGACTCCAATTTTGAAAGTTCTACTGTAGATTAAATGCTCTCAGCCAGCATCACAAGCTACAGAGAAATCATTTGTGAAAGAAAGAGCCAATAAATGTGGCAGACTTCATTGTCTTATTTTGAGAAACAGCCACAGCCTGCCCAACCATCAGCTGCACCAGCCTGATCAGTGTGCAGCCATCAACATCGAGGCAAGACCCTCCATCAGCAAAAAGATTATGACTCATCTGAGCTGGAAGCTCAGATGATGGTGAGCACTTCTTAGCAGCAAATCATTTTTAAATTAAGGTACATTAATGTACATTGTTATTTTAGACATGATGTTATTTGCATACTTAATAGACTACAGTATAGTGTAAACATAATTTTTATATGCACTTGGGAAATCGAAATATTCATTTGATTCACTTTACTGTGATGGTCTGGAATTGAACTTGCAATATCTCTGAAGTAGAACTGTACCTACATCCCTTCCATTGGCCTCACCTTTCCTATGGCCACCAGGCCCTAGATGGCAAGTCCTCTCCTAAAGAGACCTTACTCTGCTGAGGGCAGGTAGCTTTGGCTGGGCCCAACCTTTTGAGTCATGGTGTCATCTGGGGGGTCCAGGCCTCCCACTTGGGCTGGAACAAAGTTTGCAGCTCCATAACCCAGGACTTTGGGCAGTCTTTCCTCAATGTCATAGTGTAGACTCTGTAGCCTATATGGAATGTGAGTCTCAGTAAGATGGGTTGCCTACTCCAGACTAAGCGATATCAAAATAAAAGGCAGAATATTCCAAACCGTTATTCCTTTTTTTTAATTACTGCAAAGAATTTTTTTTAATTACTGCAAAGATTAAAAACGAATTTCCCAAATGTCTATTCCCTGCACTTAACTTCTGTGGCAGGGGTGAGAGACACAGTTCCATTCATTTTATTTTTTTAAGATTTTATTTATTTATTCATGAGAGACACACAAAGCAGGGAGACAGAGGGAGAAGCAGAGTCCCCACGGGAGTCCATTGCGGGACTTGATACCCAGACCCTGGGATCCCTGAGCCAAAGGCAGATGCTCAACCACTGAGCCACCCAGGCGTCCCAAGTCATGGTTCCCTTTAGTTTCTCTGCTCCATTGCATTGACAAAATAGTTGAAGGTTATCCTAGATTCACCCAGAGTGGAGAGAACTAGATGCAATTCTGCAGCAATCTCTTATTACTACTAAACAGTCAGGAAAAATTCCTTGAAAGTAGATTTCACATCACTGGGAGCAAATTAGTCCCAAACTGGAAAAATTCAAGATAACCCAAATGCTGACCACCAGAGTCACCAGCCTATTCTGTGGGATGGGGCCCAGGATGACGCCTGGTCCTCTAGAGTCAGGAACAAAGGAAAGGGGGCGATAAGATGAGAGGCTCTCTTGGATTCAGGATCCAACTGGCTGCTAACACAGTCCCTAAAGGGTAGAGAAAGGCCATTGAATAGGGCCCCAGCTCTCCAGCCTTTATTCTGCCGCTGCATTCAAACTGCAGCTCCCGCTAGCCCGAGGGGAGTGCAGGGGGCGGGGCAGAGCTGAGCGTTGGGGGGAAATCCCGACAGCTGCACTTTGCAACTGGGGAATAAAGCACCAAGGCTTTGATCTTTTCTTCTTGTCCCTTCATGTTTAATCTTGGGTTTCTCATTTCCTTCTTCAATGCCTATTTGACAAACCCGACTACTTCGAGATCTAGCGAATCTAGTAAATAATGTCCTACATTTCCTCCTCCAAACCCAAGAGGCTTGGACCTTTTTGACCTCTGTGGTTTTCATGAAATCACCACGGGGCCCCAAAGGACTCTATCTACATTTTCAAAAGTCATGTACTCATTAGGTCTCTTGCTGGAAGGAGCAGTTGAAATCATCCAGCCCGGCCTCAAAATGTTATAGGTGAGGAAGCTGCTGTCCAGAGAGCTTGGGAGGTTAGTGAAATGTCACAGGCTGAAAGTCAGGACTTACAGCAATCACTCCGGGTTTTTAAAAATATTTATTCATTCATTCATTCATTCATTCATTCATTCATTCATTTATGAGAGACACACAGAGAGGAAGAAGCAGGGTCCCTACAGGGAGCCTGATGCGGGACTTGATCCCAGGATCCCAGGATCACGACCTGAGCTGAAGGCAGACGCTCAACCACTGAGCAACCCAGGTGTCCTTCGCTCCAGGATTTTGTTTTTGTTTTTGAGAGAGAGAAAGACAGGAGGGGGGCAGGAGCAGGGGGTGGGGGCAGAGAGAGAGAGAGAGGGAGATCAAACTCCCCACTGAGCAGGGAGCCCCATGTGGGGCTGGATCTCAGGACTTCCAGATCAGGACCTGAGCCAAAATGAGACATTTAACAGACTGAGCCACTCAGGCACCCCTATTCCAGACTTTTGAATGGCACCATACTTCAAGTGGTTTGAATCCATGCTTGCTTATGGGGGAATATGTTTAACAGGCCACAGTCAGGCAATAAGCTTTCAGAGAAAATATATATCCATCTCCATGAATATGTAACTTCTTTTGGGGATCCAAAAAGAAACATCAGGACTCCCCCATCAAGCTAGTGATTCATGAAAACCCAGCCAAATCCCCATGGGTGCTGCTACACAAGACCCCAACAAGTGATAAGTCTCACCTCTGGCCAAAAGTTGCTACTGTCACACTTCTAGGGGTAAAGCCACAAGATATTCTCTGGGCTGTCCACTCAGTGTATAGCCACTCCTATCTGGACGGTATCAAAAAGGCCACAGTATCTCTTAGAATGGTGTATGGCTCTGACATCAGCTCTGTCTCTGTAGCTCCCATAGCTTTCCCATCCTCCTGACAGAGCTACTCCTATCTGTGTCCCTCTCAGTGAGCGAGGAAATGGAGGCTTCACAGAGGCTTTCTCACTCTTGCTCAGCCTTAGATAAAAAGAGGGAACTACTGATACCATGATTTCCAGTGGTGGTCCTGCTCTGGGAAGGTCTGATGCCACCAGTTACTCCTCACTTTTTCCTGTACCCTTCAACTCATCCCTTTTTCTCAGTTCAACCTTCCCTGCAGGTACACATCTTGTAATTGCCTGTGCCAGGCGTTCGTGTGCAGGTGACTTTATCCACACTAAGCTCATGGAACCTGATCTCTTAACCCCCCCCTTAGGAGAAGGTCACATGTTTGTGAACTTCAAAGCTTCAAATTACCCAATAGTGAAAATCCTGGTCTCCAAAGTTGACTCACATGGTTCCCTCTTGAGTTAGAACATTACCTAATCTTGAGACATCTGGTCTTACCCATCCCATGGCCTATCCTTGGCAGACAGTTAACTCTCCATAAAGAGTTATAGCTATAGCTATATAAAGCTATATACATTATGGAATGATAAATATGTTCCTACCGGAAATCAACTCACTTCCATTTATTCATTCTGTCAATATTTTATTTACATATTAATTCACTCACTCAACAAACATTTACATGTCATGTAGATGACTCCTTGAAGCCTTTCCTGACCAACTCAAGAAGCTTCCAACTTCCAGGTCATGTCATCACATGACCTCTTTATTTCCTTAATAGCATTTACCACAATCAGAAATTGACTTACAAAGTAGGTTACTGTCTTTCTCTTCCAACTAGACTGTAAGTTCCCTGAGTGCAGAGGTCTTGCTTGTCTTGTTCACAGGTATATCCCAACACTATATTCCCCCTCTGACACCTAATGGTTAGCACAGTGCCTGAGACATAGGAGACAATTAAATACCAATTGAAGACTGTGTATCCACTTAAAAGAATGGGGAAGATGGGGCGCCTAGGTGGCTCTGTCAGTGAAGCATCTGCCTCTGGCTCAGGTCATAATCCCAGGGTCCTGGGATCAAATCCCACATCAGGTTCCCTACTCAGCTGAAAGCCTGCTTCTCCCCCTCCCTCTACCTGCCACTCTCACTCCCTTTGCTTGCGGGTCTCTCTCTCTCTCTCTCTCTCTCTATATATATATATATATATATATATATATGCCTTATATATATATATATATATATATAATCTTTAAAAAAAAGAATGGAAAGGATGCAATATGTACCACCATGAAAAGCTCTCTAAGCCAGACCCTCACAGGAAAACCAAACCAAACAAAACAAATCTGCCTGATCTGATATCATTTAAGTTTTAATAGAACATTCAAAACAAAACTACAGATTTCTGTACATATATACACCTCTGTAAGTGCATGAAAATGATCTGGACACAGAAGAGGGAACCCATGTAAACTCATCCTATGAGGTCAGCATTACCCTGATACGAAAGCCAGGCAAAGACACTACAAAAACCCTGCTGACCAATATCCTTGATGAATTCTGATGCAAAAGTCCTCAACAAAATATTAGCAAACTGAATTCAACAGCACCTTAAAAGGATTATACACTACAGCCAAATTGGATTGACACTTAGAATGTAAGGACAGTTCAGCATATGAAAATCAATCTGTGTGATACAACACATTCACAGAATGAAGAACCAAAAAACTGCAGGGTCATCTCAGTTGAAGCAGAAAAGGCATTTGACAAAATTCAACACCCTTTCATGATAAAAACAATCAACAACCTAAGAATAGAAGGAAACTACCTCAATATGGCTAAGGCTATAGTGAACACCGTATTCAACAGTGAAAGACTGAATGCTTTTCTTCTAAGATCAGGAAAAAGACAAGGATGCCCACTCTTGCCACTTCTATTCAACATAGTACTAGAAGCTCTAGCCAGAGCAATTAGGCAAGAAAAAGAAATAAAAGGTATCCAAATTAGAAAGAAAGAGGTAAAATTATCCCCTCACAGATGATATGATCTTATGGGTAAAAGACCCTAAAGATTCCACATTAAATAATTGTTAAAACTAATAAACAATTTCAGAAAAGTTGCAAGATGCAAAATTAACACATAAAAGTCAGTTGCATTTCTATAAGCTAAAAAATAACCAGTCCGAAAGGAAATTAAGGAGACAATCTCAGGGCACTTGAGTGGCTCAGTTGCTTAAGCATCTGCCTTCAGCCCAGATCTTGATCCCAGAGTCCTGCTCAGCGGGGAGCCTGCTTCTCCCTCTCTCTCTGCCTGCTGCTCTACCTGCTTGTGCAGTCACTCTCTCTCTGTCAAATACATAAATAAATTAAAAAAAGAAGATAATCTCATTTGCATTAGCATCAAAAGGAATAAAATGCTTAGGAATAAACTTAATTAAAGAGGCAAGAGACTTGTACACTACAAACTAAAAAAAAAACATTTCTAACAGAAATCAAAGCAGGTACAAATAAATGGAAGACATCCTATGTATGTAGATTGGATGTTAAAATGTTAATGTTAAAATGTCTGTACTATTCAAAGGGTTCTACAGATTAAATGCAATCCTTGTCAAAATGCCAGTGGCATTTTTTATAGAAATGGTATTTCTATTACCATTTCATGGTAAAATTCATATGGAATCTCAAGGGACCTCAAACAACCAAAACAGCCTTTAAAAAAAAATAACAAAGTTGGAAGTGTCACACTTCTGATTTCAAAACCTACTATAAAGTAATAGTAATTAAGACAGTGCATTGTCGGCATAAAGACAGATCTACAGACCAATGGAACAGAACAGAGAGCCTAGCAATAACCCCTTACATATATGGTCAAATAATCTTCAACAAGGATGCCAAGACCATACAATGGGGAAAGGATAGTTCCTTCATCAAATGGTGTAGGGAAAACTCAATGTCCACATGCAAAAGAAAGATCTTGACTTTTCCTGTATGCCATACACAAAAAGTAACTCAAAATGGATTAAAGAGCTAAACTTAAGACCTAAAACTCTAAAATGTCCGGAAGAGGGATCCCTGGGTGGCGCAGCGGTTTGGCGCCTGCCTTTGGCCCAGGGCGCGATCCTGAAGACTCGGGATCGAATCCCACATCAGGCTCCCGGTGCATGGAGCCTGCTTCTCCCTCTGCCTATGTCTCTGCCTCTCTCTCTCTCTCTCTCTCTCTCTCTCTGTGACTATAATAAATAAATAAATAAATAAATAAATAAATAAATAGTCCGGAAGAAAACATAGAGGAAAAGCTTCAGCACATTGGATTGAGCAATGATTGTACGGATATGACAACAAAATCACTGGCAAAAAAAGCAAAAATAGATAAATGAGACTACATCAAACTTAAAAGCTTTTGTGCATCCAAGGAAATAATCAATAGAATAAAAAAGCAACCAATGTAATAGGGGAAAATATTTGCAAATCGTGTATCTGAAACAACTCAACAACAACAACAAAATAGACTGATTAAAAATAAGCAAAGGTGGCACAGTTCAGTTGGGCGTATAGATAAATGAGACTACATCAAACTTAAAAGCTTTTGTGCATCCAAGGAAATAATCAATAGAATAAAAAAGCAACCAATGTAATAGGAGAAAATATTTGCAAATCGTGTATCTGAAACAACTCAACAACAACAACAAAATAAACTGATTAAAAATAAGCAAAGGTGGCACAGTTCAGTTGGGCATATGACTCTTGGTTTCAGTTCAGGCCATGATCACAGGATCCTGGGATTGAACCCCGTGTCAGGCTTCACACTCTGTTTGGGATTCTCTTTCCCTCTTCCTCTGCCCCTTCACCTCATTCTCTCTCTCTCCTTCTCTCTCAAATAAATGAATAAATCTTAAAAAAAAAAAAAAAAAGCAAAGGAGAGGTGCCTGGGTATCTCAGTGGTTAAGCATCTAACTCTTGATTTTGGCTCAAGTCTTGATTTCAGGGATGTGAAATTGAGCCCTGTGACAGGCTCTGCACTGGATGTGAAGCCTGCCTAAGATTCTCTCTCTCCTTCTGCCCCTCCCCCCCAATTTTTTTTTAATTTAAAAAAATAAGCAAAGGACTTCAACACATAATTCTCTAAAGAAGATATACAAATAGCCAACAAGCATCTGAAAAGATGCTCAGCATCAGTAATCATTAGAGAAACGCAAATCAAAACCTCACACCCATTAGGATGGCCAATATCCACAAAACAGAAAACAGCAAGTGTTGGCAAGGTTGCAGAGAAATCAGAACCCTCATGCATTGTCAGTTGGAATGCAAACGGGTGCAGCTGCTATGGAAAACAGTCTGGTGGTTCCTCAAAAAGTTAAAAATAGAATTACCATATGATCCAGTAATTCCATTTCTGGGTAGATACACAAAAGAATTTAATGCAGGATTGCAAAGAGATATTTGTACACCCATGCTCATTACTGCATTATTCACGGAAGCCAAGAAATGGAAGTAACCCCAAAGTCCACTGGTGGATGAATGGACAAAATGTGGTACAGCCATATAGTGAAATATTATTCAACCTTAAAAAGGAATGAAATTCTGACACATGCTACAATATGGATCAACCTTGAAGTCATTGTGCTAAGTGAAATAAGCCAGTCACAAAAGGATAAATATTGCATGATGATATTTATGAGGTACCTAGAGTAGTGAAAGTCACAGAGACACAAAGTAGAAAGGTGGTTGCCAAGGGTAGGGGAGGTGGGAGACAGAGTTTAATGGGCATAGAGTTTCCATTTTTCAAGAACAACACATTCTAGAGATCTGTTGCACAATAATGTGAATATACTTACTGCACTGTATATAGTTGATCCTTAAACAACACAGGTTTGAACTGTGCAGGTCCCCTTAGACACGAATATTTTTCAATAAATACAGTGCAGCACTGTAAATGTATTTTCTTTTCCTTATGATTTTCTTAACATTCTCTTTTCTCTAGCTTGCTTTATTGCAATACAGTATATCAAATATACAGCATACAAAATATGTGTTAATTAACTGCTTATGTTATCCGTGAGGCTTCCAGTGAACAGAGGCTGTTAGTAAAGTTTTGGGAGAATCAGAAATTACACACATATTTCTGACCACATGGAAGGTTAGTGCTCCTAGCCCCCTTGTTGTTCAAAGGTCAACTGTTCTTAAAATGAATAAGATGGTAAATTAAATGTCATGTCCTCATAACCACAATTAAAAATAAAATTTAAATTTAAAACAGGATTTGGATAGATATGGGGGGGTAACAGGAATAGGGGAATGAAGAATAAATGTTTTATCTTTACTTTTGGTCCAATGAAACTGTTTGCAGGTATGACTTGTATAATTAAAATAGTTGTTAAAGTTTTAGGTAATCTAAGTGCCCATCAACAAATGAATGGATAAATATGATGTGGTATATATACACAATGGAATATTACTCAGCCGTAAAAAAAATGCCATTTGCAACAACATGGGTGGACCTGGAAGCTATTATGCTAAGAGAAATAAGTCAGAGAAAGCCAAATATCGTATGATTTCACTTATCTGTGGAATCTTAAAAACAGAAACAGAAACGGATTCATAGATACAGAGAACAAATTGGTAGTTACGGGGTCAGAGTGAGCAACATAGATGAAGGGAATTAAAAAGTACAAACTTCCAGTTATAAAATAAATAAGACACTGAAATGAAAAAGCGCAGCATAGGGAATATAGTCAGAAATATCGTCACCACTTTGTATAGTAACAGATGGTAACTAGACTTATCATGGGGATCATTTCGTAATGTATAAAAATATCAAATCACTATGGTGTACACCTGAAACTAATAGGATATTGTATGTCAATTACACTTTAATTTTTAAAAAGCTTTAGAAGGGGCACATGGCTGGCTCAGTCAGAAGAACATGCAACTCTTGATCTCAGGGTGGTGAGTTCTAGCCCCACGTTGGGTGTAGAGATGACTTTAAAATAAATAATTTTTTAAAAATATTTTATTTATTCACTCATGAAAGATACACACAGAGAGAGGCAGAGACATAGGCAGAGAGAGAAGCAGGCTCCATGCAGGAAGCCTGATGTGGGACTTGATCGTGGGACTCCAGGATCACGCCTTGAGCCAAAGGCAGACGCTCAACTGCTGAGCCACCCAGGCGTCCTTAAAATAAATAATTAAATAATTAAAAAATAAAAGCTTTAGAAAAAACTTTGAAAGAGCCCTTGCCCTGGAGGAATTAAGAGTCAAGTGAAGGAGCCAGATGTGTACACATGGCATGGGCTGGGCAGTGAACCGGATGCTATGACAGGGTCCGAGCCAGGTGCATTGGGGCATGCAGGTGGGCAGCCTGGGAATCAGAGCAGGAGTGGCCATTGGTGGCTGACTCCAAAGACAGGTAGGTATTTGGCTGGGGGAAGGCTAGTCTAGGCCCCAGAGACTACACCACTCAAAACCTTCCACTTTATTTCCAGAAGCTCAGCTGCAAAATATTCAAAACACACTGAGCTCAAATAATGCCATGAAATATGAGGTGGGGGAAGAAGTCTTTTAAAGACCCCTTTGAAGACAGTTGATAAAATAACTAAACTAATGTCAAGGAATGCTAAAGCCCTAAAGCTTATTATATCTATATACAAAGTGATCAAAAGCAGAGGTGGGCTGTGCCAGACTCCACGAGCTCGTTCCAAGGTTATTTTCATAGTCATTAGGTTGAGCCTAACACAACGATTACGTAGAAGTCCTTGGAGGGCCTGCTGAATGATGAAGAATGATTTTTATTCAGCATATTATTTCTTTATGTCAGTGTATATACGTCAGCAGTGCTTCAAGGGGGTTGAGACATTTGTTCTCTTTAATTCATCCAGGCATTTGGGTTTACACCATTCATTTGCTCAGCAAACCATTTATTCATACCAAGAGCAAAAGAAGCTTTAACTTGGGCTCCTGGGTGGCTCAGTCTGTTAAATATCTACCTTCGGCTCAGGTCATGATCCTGGGATCCTGGGATGGAGTCCCACATTGGGATCCCTGCACAGCAGGAAGTCAGCTCCTCCCTCTGCCCTTGTCCTCTGCTCATGATCTCTCTCACTCTCTCTCTCTCTCAGATAAATAAAATCTTTAAAAAAAAAAAAAAGAAGCTTTAACTCAACCTTTGTCTAAAAGCCAAATGGATTGGGTTTAAATTAGAAGGTCCAGCATAGAGTCAAGATATTTATCTAGTCACCTCTTGGTTAACCCCCTAAGGAGAGGAGACGTGTGCGCACAGAGTTCTAATAGCACTTTGCTTTCTTTCAGGGGGTATAGTGGGAGGGATTTTACTTTTCACCACCATATTGGCCTCTCATGTTTTGTTTTCTTTCAGTGAAACAGGGAAAACTAGCTTGTACTCCCAGAGTTCATTGGGGGCTAGAGTCACAGATGAGAACAGCCAAGGTTGAAGGCCTACCATCCCTTGGTACATGGCAGTGCCAAAGGCCCATTAGGCACTCTGGGAGCGTGACTGTCAAGGAACACCAGGACTCTGGCTCCAGCTCAAGGCTGTTTCCAAGAACAAATTTTTCAGAGACTCTGAAGTCAGGGGTAGCTCTAGCTTAGCCTGGGGATCCACCTCAGTCATCCCAGCCTCCCGGGAGCCAACCCAAGCAGGACATCTTCACATAGGCCGCATATCACGTTGTGGTTGAAAATATGGTCTTTGGGGATCTCTGGGTGGCTCAGCGGTTTAGAGCCTGCCTTAGCCCTGGGGCATGCTCCTGGGGTCCCGGTATCGAGTCCCGCATTGGACTCCCTGCGAGGACCCTGCTTTTCCCTCTGCCTGGGTCTCTGCCTCTCTTTCTGTGTCTCATGAATAAATGAATTCTTTGAAAAAAAAAAGAAAAGAAAATATGGTCTTTGAAGCCTGTCGGCCTGGATCACAGCTCTGTATTTGCCAGTTGTGTGACCTTAGACAAGTCACTTAGGTTCTCCATGCCACATCTGTAAAATGGGCCTAATGACAGTTATGAGGAATGAATGAGCACACATATGTAAAGTGCTTAGGTTAGTTTTAAAGCTGTCGATGTATGTTAGGTAGCTCCTATGATGTCTCCACCAGAGTTTCACCAAGTGAAGAAAACCTAAATTATTACAACTGATGGGCACCCATTCATCTGCAAGTTACTTGAGAAATAGGTGATTGAAGGAAGCCTAAGCATGGCAGGGTAAGAAAACCACCCCCCTCAACAAAAAAGGCCCACATGGTAAGCCCCAGAACCTGTTACCTTCCATGCCAAAAGGGGCTCTGCAGCTGTGATTATGTTAAGGATCCTGAGTTGGGGAGATTATCCTAGTGGACCCAATGTCATCACAAGGTCCTTACAAGAGGGAAGCAGGAGGATCAGAGTCAGAGAAGCAGATCTGACAATGGAAGCAAGAATCAGAGAGGGATTGGAAAATGCTGTGCTTGGGGTTTGGAAGGTGGAGGAAGGGGTCATCTACTAAGAAGACATTCAGGCAGCCTCTAGAAGCCAGCAAAGGGAAGGAAACAGATTCTCCATGGAAACTTCCAGAAGGAATGTAGCCCTGTCTCTCCTAGGCTCGTCCTTAAAGAAGCATGGCACATCCTATCCTCTCATTCTCCTCAAAATCGTTCAAGGGTTCCTCATCACCTACAGGATAAAAGTTAACTTCCTCAGCATTCCATTCGAACATCTCTGGCCTGACCACGTCTCTCGCCTGACCCCTCACTGTCTACGTTCCTGGCATGCAGAGCTTCCTGCTCTTCCCTGGTCTTGCTCTGTGTGGTCCTGTGTCCGCCACCCTGCCAATTAGGCTGTTTCCAGGGGGAAGTTTCTTCCCTCTTCCCCTTCATGCATCAAGCTGAGGCACCAGCTCCCCCAGCAGATGCCCAATCCCTCCCTTGAGCCCTTTCGAATTCCACCTCCTTAGATGTTCACACATTGTTCACCCTAGAGCATAAACATGGTGAGGGCAGGAGCAATAAATAAATACACTTATCATAAGAAAATAAGTACATTTCTTGAAGATCTTTTCTGTTTTGCTTCTCACCACCACCACCTGCCCTACCCCTAGCACATGGCTGTACATACAGTAGTCACTTGGTAAATGCTGACTTCGGGCAAGTTACCCAATAACCTTCTGCTACTGTTCCCTCATTTACAAAATGGGAAGGGTAATGATACTTTCCCTCATAGGACTGTGGTTAGTGTGTTGAGCAATTACCTTCCAAGCCCTTAGAACAATATCTGGCACTTGGGATGCCTGGGTGGCTCAGTGGTTGAGCATCTGCCTTTGGCTCAGGGCGTGATCCCGGGGTCCTGAGATCGGGCTCCCTGTGGGGAGTCTGCTTCTCCCTCTGCCTATGTCTCTGCCTCTCTCTCTGTGTTTCTCATGAGTAAATATAATCTTTTTTAAAAAGAACACTATCTGGCACAAAAGATGGTAATCTGTTATTAACAATATATTTACGCTCTAAGCCTGGTCAGCACGAGCTTGTCCCTTGACTTCCTAGTGGTCTCAGTTGCCTATTTCAGCAAAACAATAGCCCATACCTCTCCACTTATTTCCAGGGTCACACTTTATTTGAATATATGAAAAAGTGATTTGATGGAAAAATGTTTATCAACTGGAAAGTATCAGGCAAATGTTAGGCAGTTTCAGGCTAGTTATGATTTTACCCCACCAGGTGCCTCCCCCCAACACACACCGTCCCCCATCACCAAAGTGGGAACTCCTCCAGTTAGTGAAAATTAATAATAATGATTATTTTTAAATAAAAACAATCATCGTCTAAATAATAGTAATTTTCGAAATCTTTTCCTCGCACTATCACAGTGGACTGATCCTTAAAAGAAAACTCCCTTTTGTGAACAGCCCTAGGGGTTTTTTGTTGCTTTTTTATTTATTTATTTTTTAACAGGAGGTTTGACATCAGGCTCCAAATGGAGACAGGGTGGGAACTTTGTCAAGTTCAAGTCATTGCTGCAGCTCTGCTACTTTGCTCTGTTTTTAATGAGCTGGTGTCCTCCTTTTGAGACAGCCCGAAGTGAACTTGGATCAGACCCTTAGTCCTGAAACAATGCGTCCTACCTTTGTTGAAGCCCAAAGAGCTTTTCTGTGCAAAGGCCAGTGTGTCTTAACAAATGGCATTCCGCACATTTTCTCCGCTGTGGCTCCAGCCTCAGCGGGATTCCACTGCATTCTTGGCAGTCCGGCTCCTCTCCTCTGGCAGGGGGTCAGCCCCGGGCCGCGGGGGTCAAGGAACCTCCACAGGCTGCCCCTGCCTGGAGGAGGCGGACAATGCACGCCCCACCAAAGCGCTTCCTGTGTCGGCAGCTTGGGGCTCGCCTGAGCACAACTGCATGCGACAGAGGCTCCCGGGCCAGAGCACAGGACTGCCTCAGCCAGCATCAGAGCTAGCCAGGAAGCAGAGTGGGAGAGGATCCACTTGATTTCATGATTTGAAGAGGGGGTGGGGAGTCCTGTGGGAAGGGGCTGGAGCGTCACACTTCTGCAGGAAGCCCTAGCATGCAGCTCTAGCTGCGAGAAATGCACCGAGTGGGCGTGCGTGACTGCCACTGTGGTCCCCGTCACGCTTGGGCCTCCTCATAAGTGTGTGAGGTCCATCAAAAGGCCTCCTGCAGGAAGGAAATACTAGGGGCTGTGATTATGTGTGGGGAGAGGGGCTGGGGGTGAGTTTCCTTTTCTTTCTTATATTCACTGTATTTTTTTCATTTATTTTAACAATGACACGCATGCTAGTGGAATAGTGTTTAGGGACCTCACCTTTAGAGGTCACTTCCCACTGCTGCGGTCCTACTGCCTAAGACTTCCCACAGTTGAGGCCTGGGAAAAGGCTCTGATTTCCAGAAAGCCTCTTTTAAAATGCATGAGCACTTGGGGTGTGAGTTGGGGTGAGGGGAGTCCGCTCCACACACGAAGTCATTGGCACCCATTCATTTCTGACTAGGGGTTGGGATGTCAGGTTTGGAAGGGCTGGGAGACTGGACCTGGGGCACCAGGCCACACGGCAGGGCATTCTGGTTTGTGCGGGGCTGGAAAGGTGGTGCTGGACAGAGTGTGTAACGTGAAGCACAGAGCATATGAGCACCCACGGTGTGTGCAGCACATACGCACGTCTGTTTGCTCCCCAGAGTAAAAGGACAATGACACGGTAAAGGAAGAGAACTAGGGGCTGGGATACGAATTCGACTGTAGGGCAAATTTGGGACGGTAGAACAGAAACTGTAACCTCGGGGCCTTATGTCTTCCTCTGTAAAATGAACAGGTGAGGACAGCCTTGTGTGGCCGTGGAGCCCTAGAAATGAGACCAGTCTGCACCGGGCTGTGCGGTCCATGAAAAATACACACGGGACTTCAGACACTCAAGATGAGAAAAAGAATGTACACTTGCTCAATTAGTTTTAAAACACCAATTACGTGCTGAAATGATACTATTTTGGTTATATCAGGTTTCAGCCAATGTATTCCTTAAAATTCAGTTTACCTGACTGTTCTTTTTAATGTGGCCACTAGAAAATGTAAATTGTGCATGTGGCACGCATTGTCCTTCTTTTGGACAGCGCTGGGTTGCACAGTCGTCTTAAAGCTTCTTGAATTTTCCCACTGCAATATCACCAAAAGCTTATACAAGTGCCCCTGAAGCGGGGTGGAAGAGGCAGACTCTGAGCATAATATGAAGCAGTCTGCTAAAAGCAGGGGAGTTTCTTTGAAATCTCCTCTTTTCAGTTTTTAAAATGCATATGTTCTTGTTTTAATATAAAAACGACAGGTCTAAAAGGAAAAACTTCTTTCCCTGCCTCCACTCGCCAATCAATATCTTTAAGTAAAGAAGACATAATGTTTCTCCTGGGGTTTCAAGCCCCATCCCACCCTTGGCGAAGTATCTCTGAGTCTTGGGGGTCGGCTGACCTTGGTTTGGAAAACACAGGTGGTGATCTCTAAAAGGGCCCCTCTTTCAATTTCTGTGGTTTCTAATTGCTGCATGTCCCGTTTTGTTCTAAGGGTCTCACCTTTGCTCCCCACCCGTTAAAGTTCCTGAGGCCCCCAGGAGTAGATTGGGCCTAAGTAGAAAGGACAGAGACAGCCTTTCTCTATCTTCTGTAGCCGCCCCAGAGCTATGCACACAGGTGCCCCATAAACACTGGTCGTGTTGAATAGTTCAGTAACCAGAACAGAGGCCCGGCTCCTGCTGCTGCCAGTAGCGTGAAAAGGTCTTTCAAAATGGTTCTGCTTTGAAAACTAACTAGGGAAGAAAGTCGCCTCCAATCCTTTCGGGGGAAGCAGATGGGGTCGAAACTAAACGATAAATAAGCAAACGAGGAAAGAAATCAATTTGGAGCCAGCACAATTCAGACAATCATGTGATGCTCCATCACCAACCTAGAGGGTTCCACCCCAGTCGGTGGGGTAAGTTAGAACTGATCACTGGCTGGGCAAATTTCACATTTTCTCTCTCCTAACCCTGTATGAGCTTTCCAGCGAACCTGGCCATGTCACGTATACACCTTCTTCCATTTTAATATTCCCTTTTGGACTATCAGTTCGAACTACCCTTGTCTTTCAAGGATGCCGACAATGTCCGGCTCTGGGCCACTCGTCAGGCTGCAGCCTCTCTAAACCTGGCTTACAGGGATTGATCCCACAACACATTCTCAAACAGAACCCTTGGAAGTTACAAATTTTTTTTTTTCTGGATAACCTGATGACCGGCCCTAAAAGAAGCCTCTACGTGGGGGTGCAGTTAATCCCCCATCAGCAAAGGGTATCCTTGTTCCCCCAAGAGGTCTGCTGAGATCACTGAGCCCTCCTCCTTCCTCAGCTGGGGGCTGGTGCCTGACTGGGTTGCTGAGTGGGAGACTGGCAGTTGTTTCCACAAATGGGGAAACTGGGACTGCTTGCCCTGCCTATGTCCAGGGCTTTGTGATCCTTCCTCTTCTTGGGAGTTCCTCTGATCTGAGACCCTGGAAGCTTCTTCTGGGTACAGAGTTGGACCTACCTTGAGGCTCAGCTAAGGAAACCCCTATGAGCATGCTCCCTGGGCCAGAACGAGCTTACTCAGCTGTTGAGCAGTACTGGAAACCCTGAGGGTTGGGCCCTTGGTTTAATGAGCTCCAGCCAGCTACAGATGCCCTGGCAGGTGGGAGGCCCACATTCACTCCGCTGGCTCCCTGGGGGAAACAGACTGCCAAGCCTCTGGGGCAGCATGGTCCCCTTCCAGTTAACAGAAAGCAACCTGAAATTCACAAGAAACCCCAAGTCCCATCAGTGCACAGTGATCATACAAAGGCAGTTGTCTTTCTCCTGCAATCAAGGATATTTCATGGAGTAAGGTGAGAAGAAACATCATGGTGTTCCTGTCAAATAATTCCCGTGGATGGATCCTGGGATCCTTTCTGGGAAATGCAATGCTTCTTCTCCAATCACAGACTACATGAACTGGAAGGAGTTTTTACTGGCTACAGGACCAGTCCCTTCCTTGCTTGCATGAGGAAGTGAAGCCCGGAGAAGCAATGGTTTGCCTATCTCACAGCAAATTAGTGGCATGGGCAGGGCAAGAATCCCGTTCTCCCAGTTCAGCAAATATTTTAGAGCACTCGTGTTTTCCCTAGGCACCGGGAAGACAGATGAGGTCCCTGCTTGCTCAAAGATTCCCATCTAGTTTTTTGCAGCTTTGAAATGGAGCAGCTACTAATTCCAATCAAGCCTGGCAGAGTATTTGGAGCCCTGTTTCCACCAGCAGGTGGTAACTAAAATTAGTCCGGCTGCCCCGTGGCTTGGGCCAGTCCCTGAGCACAGGCCTGCTTGTCAAGCTACAGCTCTCCCCTTCACCCTCCCACCATTAACTCGTCAACAAATACTCCTCCTTTTCTCCTTCTCTTTCTTCTTCTTCTTCATCTTCTTCCTCTTTTTACATTTTAAAATAATTTACTGGCTCAAAGCAGGATCAAACTCAACATTCATTCATCATAATGAGTCAATATGTTTCTTAAGACTTTTAAAATCTATAAGGTCCCCATTTCCCTCTTTCTTCCCTTTGCCCTCTTGTGTTGGTCTCGTCCGATTTCCGCCAGGATGGATTTTACCAACTGCGATGTGCTCCTTTGTTCCTGGATTTCTTGTCAGTTGGAAGTTAGAATTAGAAGCTTGATCTGGTTCAGGCTGGATTCATTGGGCCAAGCTACTTCAGAGGTGGTGTTGCAAGGGTCATTAGGAAGCACACGTTGTCCGCTTGATATTCTTCCTGGGATTCGGAGGCAAGTGGTAATCGATGCCCACGCCCGCTGATAGATCAGTGGATGCAAACCCTTTACGTCCCAACCCTGTCACTCTCTCTTCATGTACTGGCTGGAAGGCTTTCCAGAAACGAATCGAATTGTCCCCTTCTAATGTATTTGGTTCCCCTCTGGGGTAGGGTTTATGTCAGGAGGGAAGACAGAGGCTCGATTCTTTCTTTTCATGCACCACTTCCCATATGAGTTAGCTACCTCACATCTTCAAAGGGGATCAACGAGTTGTCTTGCTCTTGTTTTGTTCTTTAAGCGACATTATCCTTTATGTTGTCGTGGATTAAACAAATACTTTCTAGTCTCCTGCTGTGTGTCTAGGCACTAATACAGACCTGGGCCCTGCCCTCCTACAGATTACAAGCTGGGGCTGGTTGCACCACACACCCTCCTACTCCACTGCTTAAATAGGGCACCAGATGCTAACATGTGACCGTTGTACACAGAGCTCAGGAAATGAGCCAAGAATTGTCATGGGGTTATCCTCAGACCCTTCTCACCAGCCCCTGAAGGCTCACTGTTTGTAACAGCCTCTCTCCCTGCCAATCTGTTCTTGATACGCACTTCAGGCAGATGTTATAGAGGAAATTATTGAACAAGAGGAATCTACACAGTGTCATTTCCTCTCCCTTCTGGATCTCCCAGGAACAGCCCCCATTACCAACCTGTCCCACTGGAGCAGCTAGAGGGTCAGGCTTTTCTAGCATGCTATGGCCCTGGCATCTGTGAGCAGTCCCCATCCCACAGCCTGCACCTCACCTGGTGAGAAGGGGCCCTGCTATGTCTCTGTAGGGGAGCAGTTCTGCCGAGGTGCAGGTGTGAGGCCCTCAGCTACCCGAAAGCCACCAGACAATGGTGCCCACCAGACATTTGGGAGAGGAGCCGTTTCTCTCTCTAGCACGCCTGGCTTGGGTCCCACCATAGCTGAAATGAAAGAGGTTGGCGAGGTTGCTGACTGCAATGAACAGGTGATCTTGTGATTATTTATTTTGGGTACCATGCATGTTTAGAACCTCACTGCAAGGTCAAAGCAATAGCCCACACAAAAGTTGGCGAAACATGTAAGAGATGGAAAATGTTGATGGTGGCAACTAAATATAGACGCACATATGGGTGGATTCCAGCAAGTGCAGAGCAGTGAATCTGACACTGAGCCCTAGCAAGATTCTGGACCACAGTATCAAACAGGTGGTTTTTGCATATTTGGAAAAGAATGCGGAGCCCACACACTACTGGGCTTGAAAAGGTTAAAGGGGAGACCTCTCAGCAGCTCCAGTCAAGGAGCGCAGATGTTTGATGGTGAGAGGCAGGAAGGGTCATGGTGGTGCTGTTTCTATGACAATACCTAGAGGAGGTTTTAAACACAGCACGTCATGAAGATCATGGGAAGCACCGAGTATGACTGAACCCTATGGCATGGGTTATATTTTGTGACAAACATGTGTAAACAAAAATACAGACAACAACCTAGAATAGTTTATAGAAGGTTTCTGATACTGACTTGTAATTCCTTCCTCCCTTACAAACGGTGAACTCCCTTCTCCAGATTTTCTGGTCCAATAAATACCCATTTTGTAACTTGCACAAATTTTTTTAAGTAAGCCCTATGCCTAACGTGGAGCTTGAACTCTCCACCCCAAGATCAAGAGTCACATGCTCTACTGAATGAGCTAGCCAGGCGTCCCTAACTTGTATGATCTGAGCCCTGCTGATCTTCTTTGTGTTGTCTTCGATGATAATCTCATCAATAAAATGGTGCAGTGTGGGGTGGCTGATAACATTTAAGGAAGTTTGCTCCTAATAGACTAACTACCTAGGGAATTGATTAATGGCAGTGTCAGACTAGAGGGATGAGTGGGCACTCCAGAACTCCAGCCCTTTGCCGATGAACATGCTTTGTCAAGGAAAGATGCAAACAGTAAGAGTCTCTGGATCAAATTTGTTCATGACCCCAAACCGAGAGGGTGAGCTTGTCCAGTTCTATACATGTGCACACACACACAAACTCCTACCCCAAACCCTCAACCTGAAACTTTGGGGTATCAAGAGCGGGAAGAATTAATTGACCCTACTCACATTCCTGCTCTGAAGTGCAGTCCCTCCCTGCTGGTTGAAGATCCCTCACTCTTATCTGCTTGATCTCTCCTCCAAAGAAAGAGCACATGCTTCTATAGTGCCTCTGTTCTGCCTCCAGGTAAGCCCTGGAAGAAAACAATAGTGGGTAGGTATCCATTTCATTCAAAGATCCTGGGAAAATGAAATTCTTTGGAGAGATCATTTCATGTTAAAGCCGTACATACCAGCCTGGCTTTAGGTCTGAAGGGAGTCAGTGTAACTTGAGCACAAATCTTAACATTCTTCATGATAATCATTGTCCAGTAACAAGGCATCGCTCTCAGGAAATTCTTTAGGTCAATCCTGTCATTGCCAAATCTCTTACTGAGAAGCTGTAGGTGAGAGAGGACAAGGGAGCTGTGAATGCAGAATGCCGGTTTCTCGAAAATGGCCTCGCCTTCAGCTGCCTTCCAACCCAAGCACCGTAGGTTTACCCAATTTGTTTTTTTTTAATTAATTTTTATTGGTGTTCAATTTACCAACATACAGAGAAACACCCAGTGCTCATCCCGTCAAGTGTCCGCCTCAGTGCCCGTCACCCATTCCCCTCCACCCCCCGCCCTCCTCCCCTTCCACCACCCCTAGTTCGTTTCCCAGAGTTAGGAGTCTTTATGTTCTGTCTCCCTTCCTGATATTTCCCAACATTTCTTTTCCCTTCCTTTATATTCCCTTTCACTATTACCCAATTTGGATATTACATCCCCCTTCCTTTGTTTGAGAAGGGGCTTCAAGGACTCTGATAAATCTCCTTGAAGCTGTGGCCTATCTTCAAAGAATATCAAGCAATTCACTCACTTTATTTTTGCAGATGAATCCATGAATGATTCTCCAAGCCAAGGAGAATTGCCCACTGTTTGCTTGCAACTGCTTGCTAAGAAAGCAGCAAACTTTATGAATATACTTGAATGGAATTCACCAACTTTTCTTTTGGTGACTTAGGTCATTTGGACCAGGAAAGCCCTTGGGTTGAGGATGCAGGAACACACACGTTCTCCTCCCCTCTCTTTCTTCTGGAACTCCTTATTGAACAGGTGGTTATATTTTTATTCCTGTATCTTATCAGCACCTTATTTGCCATAGAATGAAGAAGGCATTTGTTCAAACATTTTTGTATCTACTGATCAGTTACAAGGAAAGTCGTGCTTTAAAATACCCTGCCCGGAAAATACTTTCTAAGTCCAAGAAGATGAGGTTGGCCTCAAGTGAAATTCTAGCTTACAATTGGGAAGGAAAACCCCAGTTCATCTTGTTCTGAAATCAGAAAACCTAATAAACTTGATAAATGCAAAACTTCATTTCTCTTTTCAGAGTTTTGGGAAAAATAAATGGAAGTACATGTACTGTGCCTATACCTGATCTTTTTCTACCTTTTCCCTTTACTCTTTACTGCTACAAATCTGACTAATTTCTCCTGGATTTAGAAATGAGTGGCAAAGGATATGGGAATTTCAACAAAGCATAAAGAAACCAGAAAAGGTCTTGAATATTCTCTATTTAGTTACTTGCTTACGTGGTGACTTTGGTGAATTCATGCTAGAGAAGGCAAATGCACAAATGTGTATTTTTACAGGCACATATTTGCAGAGAGAAATCTTCCCAAAAGTTATATGAAGCACCCCTCGCCCCATTTTCCCTTCCTCTGCTCACATACAGCACAGATTACTTTCAAACTCTTGGTCCTCCCTCAACAAGGAGGTGTCTTCCAGAAGCCAGTCTGGGTAGGCTTCATTGAAATATTCATGACCATGATCTAAAATCCTCCCTCCATCAGTTAGGGATGAGGACCAGGATTCTGCAGTCGCTGACCAGGCATCAGAGAAGGTGGCTGAAGAAGGGGCCCCTGGGAGACACTGTGCAGTGCACCTTTATAGGATTCAAGTGGGAAAATCAAGTACAGTCCTCAAGGAACAAAAATAAGAGCACGAATCCCCGAGCAGAACAAAAATAGAATTTGAAGCAATTACCCGACTAACTCAGCAACAAAATGAAAAAGACCCATTCAGTCAGGGGAGCATTTAAGACCCCCAAATGGTCATAAACTAAATGGCCTCTGATCTCAGATCCCCTCAGGCTACACAGCTCTGCTCTCCAACTGCGGGCTCAGAGCCACAGGCTGCAGAGAGGCAGGAAGGCTGCAGGGCATTCTGATGTGAACCAGAAAGCCACACGGAGTTGGCCCCTCGTTTTACAGGGAACAAAGTTCATCGCTACCCAGTGGGAACTGAATCCTGAGACTCGCCTCACTCACCACAGATACCCACCTGCCAATTCGTGCAGATGTGTATGCGGCAGCGATTCCATATTCGATGCATTCTGGGAAGCACTTGAGACCGAAACGATATCAAATCTTACAAAAAAATTTCCCAGTAATTCTGTTCACCCCAACAAATAGCCAGTCGTGGCCTGACACAGTGAGAATGTCACAGTAAACTTATTTCCTTCGTTGTATTCACAGCCTTTAAAATTAGCCATAATTGTGGCTCAGTGGTTGAGCATCTGCCTTCAGCCCAAGGTGTGATCCTGGAGTCCTGGGATCGAGTCCCACATTGGGCTCCCCACGGGGAGCCTGCTTCTCCCTCTGCCTATGTCTCTGCCTCTCTCTCCCTCTCTCTCTCTCTGTCTCACATGAATAAATAAATAAAATTTTTAAAATAAAATAAAATAAGCCACAATCCAAAGTGATGCCAAGAAATGCAGGCCGGTGGCTACTCTCTCTCAACTGTGTAGATCTCAGTGTCACTCATTGAGTTGTCTTCAAATCACCAAAATTGAGGGTGGTTAGAAACTTGAGAGATCACATCCAAATGCCCAAGCATGACCTAACCTTAATGGTCCTTTTTGATCTAAATGAAGCTTTCAGGGTGGGTTGGTGGTGCTGGAGTCCCTGCTCTCCCTACTTTCCACCAATCCGAGCCCTCTGCCCATATCCACGGAGCTAGTGCATCAACTGCACCAACCTACAATACCTTCAAGGAAGCCCCCCACTGACCACTTGCAACCAATGTACAATGAATGATGAGTGCCTTGTTCTCCTTTTAAGAAACGATAAAATGTCAAAAATTATTAGGTCACTTCAGCTAGCATAGGGTAGTGTGGTTTATTGGGCATACAAAGGGAATCAACTTTTTAGGTAGCAACACCAGAAAAGATCACTTTCTTATTCTTTTTTTTTTTTTTAAGATTCCATCCATTTATTCATGAGAGACACAGAGAGAGAAGGTAGAGATACAGGCAGAGGGGGAAGCAGGCTCCATGCAGGGACCCCGATGTGCGACTCGATCCCAGGACTCTAAGACCACGCCCCAGGCCAAAGGCACCCAGGGATCCCCACTTTCTTATTCTTGACTGCACAAAATAAACACACTACAGGGTAAAGACAAGACTATGGCTTGCAGAGAAAAGAAAGGCATGCAGTATTTATTATTTATTTATTTATTTTTGGCATGCAGTATTTAAATAACAACCAGTCCTCACTTAAAAACAAAAACAACAAAAAACAAACAACCTCCCACCCTGCTCTCTTACCTAATTGACATCTTTCTCCATGGAAGAAGAGTTTATGGAATGGGTGAATCAAGGTCTCAAGGAATGCACAAATTAACCAGTTCTGCTTATAAAACAGCCTAGTTTCACAATAGCAAACCTTCTAGAAGATAGTCTGAAAAGCCCTACTCAGTACTACGTGGTCGATAACTGTGTTACCTTCTACCGGTGTCATTCTCCAGACATCTTCTGTCTTCCATTAGCAGGTAAAGCCAGCTCTATCTCTCCCACGTGGCCACACGGCACCCAGCATATAGTCGAGGCTCAGCTTTGGCAGCTGCTTCACCAATTTGCCCCCAGCCATGTCAGGGAGCACATATGGACCGACCTGGCAGAAATTCAGCTTCCCGCTGCCCATACAGGCAGCCCAAATGTCTCTTCCTGCTCTTCCCCCATTAGGCAAGGTCTGCAACTTAACAGTAGTTCCACCTCCTTGGGGACCTTCTAGGAGCCCCTTCAGAAGAGAGTCTCAAGTAGGCCTTGTCCTTAGTGGAAACACAAACTCACAGCAGGCTGAGACTTGGGAACCCAAAAAGCATGTGGACCTCAGACCAACCATTTCAGAGAGCAGGCAAAAGCCCAAACACCACCTGTTTTCAATATGAGCGGCTCCATTACTGAACACACATTTTTACTTAGGCCTCAAATTAGGTCGAATGCTAAACTGGCCTCCAATTCCCCCGCCAGCCCAGCCCTCCCCAGAGCAGGGATCCGCCTGTATAATCAGCTTTCCTGGGCCACGGTGGTCTGGCTGGCATCCACTTATGGTACTGTCAACCCTGAGTGCTCACTCCACAGAGCCACCCGACAAGTCTGGCCACATCACAGGCAGGGTCCTGCCTATTATTAAAGCAGCAAATGGGATGAGCCATGCCTTTCCCTCCAGGAAACAGCTGAAAGTAGACACTATATGGAAACCATCTTCCTTTTGGCCCATCATGACAAAGATCCTGGAGACCTTCTTGACGGCACCATCTCTTGAGGATGTGACACAGTCCAGCAGCTGGGGTTTTGGGAGCTAATGAATGATTTGGGAAACTCGGAACCTCTCGAGCCCTGACCTTCCTCTCCACCCTTGCCTCAAATCCCTAAATGACAATGTCGTTGCCTCAGCTGGATGCTTTGCTCCCAGTCAAAATGCAGATGCTTCAGGAGAGAAAGCAGGCCATCAGAGCCTCTGAGGCTGGGGTGAGGGTGGAGGGCGTAGGAAAAGGCTGACATCTGAGAGGCTGAGAGATCCTGGCACAAAGCTTGCTTTCCTCACCTTTTTTTCCCCAGAGTCCAGAATCTGTTGATGAGAGATCACATAGATGGCAACTGATTGGCCTGACCAGGCCAGCGGGTGAATGCCAGGGAAGGATGCCATGGAGGACAAGACGACAGAGCCCAATGTCTAAGGAGGTTAGGTAAGAGCTCATGATGAAGCTCACCACCAAGTTAATAGGACTTGCTGATGCATCCTCCCATCAGTGGCTATTCGCCAAACTGACAACTCTTAACAAAAGAGCAGAATCTGCACTTACAGGGGGTGCCAGCTCCTTCCAGGTGCAGAGGTTCCTTGGGAGGTTGCTGACTAACTCCAGCCATATTGTCACACTCATGTGACGTGTGGAGCACTGTTCATGTGACCTGTCTTCTGAACCATTTCTGAGCCATGTGAGAAAATTCCTCTCCTCCTTTCATAACCACATCTCATTTCTGAGCAAAATTACTTTTTTAAAAAATGTATTTATTTGAGAGAGAGACCATGAGTGGGGGTAGGGGTAGAGAGGGAGAGAGAGATAATCTCAAGCAGACTCCCTACTGAGTGCAGAGCCTGATGTGGGGCTCGATCCCATAGCCCTGAGATCATGACCTAAGAGTCATGATGCTTAACTGAGCCACCCAGGTGCCCCCTGAACAAAATTATTGACCTTAAAGCTGAGGGAACCTCATGAGAACTTGGTTTTCTTGGCACCTTTAGTACATGCAAACAGATCTGGTTGATGATGGAACCCTTTGGCCAGTGCCCGAGGCACGGCCTTTACTAACTTCTGGCTATCAAGGAAAGCATATCCATCATCAGTGGCAGGAGATACACTCCAAAGTGGGGGCAACTCCAAGTGTGAAGCAAGCTGAGAAGACATTCTTTATGGAGTTGCAGGAGGACTGGCTAATATTTGGAGGAATCAGCCTAAACAGACACCATTGGAAAACTGAAGGCACACTTGTTAAAGAAGAAAGGTCAAGTGTAATGATTGGAAAATGGAGCAATTTTCCCAAAATTGGGAAAATCCCACGGGCTATATCAAGCTCTCAACCACTGCTAGGGAAGTATGAATCTGTGTTATCATATTTTGACCAACCCAAGAGCCATATCTGGACTTGGGTGGGGGGAAGGCCCAAAAGGGGGGGAGGGGAAGAGGCCACTTCGAGGGGTGTGGTGTCTTCAGAGATGATGGTAGAAGAAAGGAACACGAATCAGGAGGGTATAGCATCAGAGATGGAATCAACCCTGAAACAAAACGTTTCTGCATTTTTGACAATGCCGGCATACTTATGGGCATTCTTCCCTGCTGGAAATAGAAAATCATCTTTCCACAGCATCATACTGACATTTGAAAACAACTGACCAGAATCCAGTACTCTGGTGAACCTGGGTAACAGCCTTTGGTCTGGTCAGGCAGTGGTGATCCATGGAGTCAGAGAAGAGCAGAGTCACCGGGGCACAAATGGTCCCTTGGCCCTCCCTGGGACACTGCCCCTAACCCCCCCCCCCCCCACTGCAGCATGGCAGTCAAGGCTACCGACCAAGCCACTGATCTGTCCTGGCCAAGGCAGAAGCTGGTGCTATTCCATATTCATCTGGATTCATGTGGACACACCGAACACACCATCATACTCCTGCTCTGAGGTGACACCAAGGAAAATGATCCCCTCCTTCCATGGGGACAACCAGGAGTGCAGCTAGCTTTCTCCAGTCTAACTGGGGAAGGAGCAATGTGGGTCCTATACACAACTACTTTTAAAGCTAACACTGCAAGGCATTTCCTTAAAACCTTCCCCCCAAAATGTTAGTTATTAGGTTATGCTATGGTCTAATCTCTCGTTAAAATTTAAACCATTCAAACCCAAAACGGGTATGAATTATGAAAAATATCTAAAGATCTTAACACAGAGAAGCCAAAATTTTCCCAGAGTTATTTGGTTGTTTATTTTTTAAAGTATCTCTTGGCACCACGTATGAAACTGCAAGGAAATTTTAGTTAGAAACATCTGAAAACTTCCATTTACAGTGGAAACACTGACAGGAACTTCAAAGGCTCTGCCACCTAATCACTGAGCAAACAGTACATGTGTGCACACTTTGGAGTCAGCAGAAAACCTTTTCTACCATTTAGAGCTGCCTAGAGATAGAACGCCACAGTGAGTGATGAGATCCCCATCGCTGGAAGTGTTTAAGTAGTGGCTGGGCAACCACATGGCAGAACTATTGGAGAGGACAATCAATCATCAAGGATTCACGATTGACCTGGTTGACCTTTAAGGGACTGTGGGAATTGAGTTGAGCTGGTGTATGTCTAGAAGATGATAAATTGATCTCTGTGTGGCTCTGTGTACATTCCAGAATCCCTGAATCAACATGAAGTTCCTATCCCTGCCAAAGCTACTGATGGCTAGTGCATTGATGTAATGCTTCACTTCTCCATCCTGGATGCAGTGAGAGCGCCCTATGCTCCTACTGGTGTTACCCTCCAATGGAACATGGGTGTAGCCAACCCAGTCATTTGCCTACCCAACAGCCATTCCTCCCTTCTTGCTTGTCATTCGGCTCCTGATTTGTTCAGTGTCTCTCCTCCCCCTCTGAGGCCCCTTCTTTCCGATAGAACTGGCCTCAGCTCCAGGCATGAATCTCGGTTAAGCCTTTATACTCAACCACTTAGGGTGTGTGAGCCATTTCAAGACAAAGAGAGGTGACGGGATGTTTGCTAGAAGAGGATACCTTCTAGGAAAGATTTCTTAGCTCTCAAAAGAGACTCAAGGAAAAAAAAATAAGTCTCTCATTGCTACCAACAGAAAGTGGTGTGCCAAGATGTACTATTACTATTACCGTGAAAGCCATGTTTTTCAGCTTCATGGAGCTTTTCCAGCCAACTCTCGACCACGAGGGAAGCTATCCAACATGCTCAGGTTGGCAAGTTGAAAGATGGAAAGAATCTGGATCCTTGATAAGAACATTGAGAAATAACCATCCCTGGAGCTTCCTTACTTACATTGTGGCTTCTTGTTATAGGAGATGATAAATCCCTTATTTAAATCATTTTGAGTTGGATTCATCCTCACTTGGAGCCAAGAGCATCTTAACTGATACCACAGTCTTTGATGGGATCTTGTCCTGTCAACATGTTGTAGAGATGTGGTGAAACCACTCTTCTGATCCATGTGGTCTAGGTCAGACGACCACAGGGAAGACAGACAAGACAAGTACTCCGAGTCATCCTTGCCCTCCGTCACTGCTCTAGAAGCATCCCTATACCTGACTCAAGCTTCCCTTGTGGTGGGATCATGCTCAGGTGACTTCTTAATTCCTGATGAAACTAGACGTCCTGTGGGTCCAGCTCACTCTCCCCACACTTGCCTGGCCTGTTCCAGAGTCTGAGGTGTGGCACACAGAACTTGGACTCCATTAGGGAATATGAAGCATAATCTGTCAGTGTAGCAAGATGATTGCAGTTTCGGGCAATTGACCTGATCCCTTTTTCCTGGTATTTCTTTGGAGTTGCCTCTGACTGACTGCCCAGCAGGGCTGTGCGCCCTGTATCACAGGCCAGGCTCAAAAGTGCTTCATTTGGGCCAATAATCCTCAAGGCACAGTCTCCAGACCAGCAGCACCAGCAGTACCTGGGAGCTTGGTAGAAATGCAAACTCTTGGGCCCCATCCCAGATCTGTGGAATTAGAAACTCTGGGGATGGGAATCCCTGGGTGTCTCAGCGGTTGAGCACCTGCCTCCAGCCCAGGGTGTGATCCTGGAGTCCCAGGATCAAGTCCCACATCGGGCTCCCTGTATGGAGCCTGCTTGTCCCTCTGCCTGTGTCTCTGCCTCTCTCTCTCTCTCTCTCTCTCTCTCTCTCTCTTTCTCTCTCTCTCTGTCTCTCATGAATAAATAAATAAAATCTTAAAAAAAAAAGAAAGAAACTCTGAGGATGGAGCCTGGTCATATGGAGGTTATGCATACCCTCCAGGAGATGAGATGCTGATACTCGCTCAAGAGGAGAACCACTGGCCTACACCTTGGCTGCCGCCAGGACTTGTAACTGAGGGCATGGCAGTTTCCCTGGGGCTCTTGCTCCATTATTTCATACTGCAAGGGCCCCATTTCACTCTGTAATTACACCCCCTTCGCTGTGGCTATTTGATCATCTCTGGCACAGAGTATGCACCCTGTCAACATTTGTGGGATAGGCAAAGAAGGGCCCTCACAGGCCACGTAAACCACTGGGTGACATATTTTACTCCATACTAAATCTGGCAGTTTCTTAAGGTCATATCTAGCTAAGGTGTTCAAATGGTACAATGTTTTCTCTCTACGCTGGGTACAACTGGTAAATTGGCTTTCAAGTCTGCCCAACTTGAAGCAATGAGACACCTTCAGATTCCTCTAGAACGTGACTTCCACGCAGCAGGCTATCATGCTAAAGAGCCTTGAATATTGGCTACCGTACATTATGGGACGTGTGCAGAAGTCCATTTTCCTTTGTTCCTTTTTCTACCCGAAACCTTGGCCCTACAGAACGCTGAAGACCCCAGGGCCAGCAAAACAGGAAACATGCAAAATGCCTAAAATGCCCGAGAGGGCTTTTTGTTGTTGTTGGTACCGGCCCAACCAAACTCACTCTCTGCCCTTCCGAGACCACTTTGGAATCTTTGGGAAGGAATAGATGGGAATCAGTTGCTGGGGAACACTTCTGCATAAGGCTTCCCCGTCCTCCCTGCCAACTCCAGAGTCAAGGGGGCTGGTGCAGCTTCTCTAGGCAACTAGGAGAGAAGAACCTGAATTCACAAAGGATATGGCAGCTCCCTGGGGACTCAGAGTCTGGCGGGAAGTTGGGGACAGAGGTGGGGTGGCATGAGGCGGGGGAGTGGCAGTCAAGAGGATCAAGGGGTGCTCACCTAAGCGTCCTGCCTGCCTGCCTCCTAGGAAGGAGACTTAGGGTGTGAAATTCTTCTTCCCTAGCTGCACTGGGGAGGAGGAGTAGAAAGAGGTGTGTTTTAGGGAGGGAGGACAGTGAATGGGCCATGTAAAGGGGCCATTTGAAGCTTATTCTGTTTTGAACCCTTAAATGAAAATATGTCATTATTAGAGACTTAGGATCTTCTCTTGTCAGGAAGAACCAGGCTTCACACTCCCATCTGCTCATTTTCTATAAAACCCGAGCCATAAGCCTTTGATCTAAATGCAGCCTTCCTGCTACCACTTGGCAATGGCAGGTGTACAGGCCAGCTCCATTCCAAATGTGCACAGTGTGTAGCCCACGGAGTGGGTGCCAGGAGTGCAGATGGGGCCGGGGTCCATCTCAGAGTTCCTCGGCTGGAGTTCCTCCTCACCCAGGCTCCCACCTGTGCCTGCTGCCTGAGGTGGGGCTTAGCGGCCAGGCCTCAGAAGCACAGTCATGCCTCATGCAGGGACCTAAGTGGCCACAGAGCCTGGTGGTGTGTGAGGCATTGTATAATAGGCCGTGCTCTGGGCAAAGCCTTGTGATGGAGGAGCTCCGGGCACCCAAGGCCCCCAGAAGGTCACTTCTTACCTTGGATCACCACTGTGTTTTCCAGCTCCCCACATCCCAGCATGTGCACCTTCCTAGCCTTTCCTCATAACCACCCTGTGCCACAGACATGACATGGATAGACCTCATTTCAGAGAAAAGCCCAGAAAGAAGTCAAGCATCTACTTTGTATTTTCAAACTATGACCTAGGTTACCCCAGGGATGACGTGACATAAGCCACCCAGGACTGCTTTGCCCCTCTCACCCCCTCATCAGAGGACCTCCTCTTTAATCTGACAGATATTTGACCTGTCCATCCTGCAGGCTGGTTGCCCAGTGCTTGAAGTATCCCATCTCCCCTGAAATCCCAAGTCTCTGTGGGTTGGCGTCTGGGGAACCAGACTCCAGGGATCCCCCTCTGTGTTTCTCTCCAAAACCAAGAAGCCAGAACAGAAGAGAGTGGCCTAAGATGTCTGGCAAATCTGGGATGCCTGTGGAGTTGGGCCTCTGTGGGCGAGCTGGAAGCAATGCTTGATGGAGTAGCCAAGTCTCCATCATCCTGGTGGCTGGCCACAGTCCAAGGCTGTGATGGGGTGGGAGGCCGGGAGGACCACTTGTAGTGTGTCTGCCTGCAATGCAAACCTGGACATCTGAAAAGTACCCCTCGTGTGGAGCTGGATGGTCCTTACCAGAGAGCTCCAAGTCAAGACACTTTGGGACAGGCTAAGAGCATATTATGGGCTGTGAGGGGAGCTGAGCCACTTCAGGATGCACAGTAGAGAGCTGAGCACTATCAAGCCCAAGGTCAACCCTGTGGGATCCATGCCGCATGTTTCTTAGTTCATCTTTATACACCCTGGGCAGCATGTCAAGGCTTCTGCAAGAATTTCCATTAGATCATGCCCACTTGAATTTTAAACTGCCTTGCCTGGCTTTTGAGGGCTTCATACCCTGATCCCATTCTTCTCTACCCCTGTGCTAACAAAGATTTTATTTATTAGAAAGAGAGAGTGCATGGGCAGGGGCACAGAGGGAGAGGGAGAAACAGGCTCCCTGCTCAAGCAGGGCTTGATCCCAGGACCATGACCTGAGCTGAAGGCAGAAGCTTAACCAACTGAGGCACCCAGGCACCCCTCCATTCCTTATTTTTGTTTTATTTATTTAAGTCATATCTACACTCAAAGTGGGGCTCGAACTCATGATCCCGGGATCAAGAGTTGCATGGTCTACTGACTGAGCCAGGCAGGAGCCCTTTTACCTCCATTCTTTAGACACATCGCCAAAGAGTCCTAAGAACCGATTATCAGTCCTGCCCACAAGTAGCTCCCAGGAGCATTTCCTCCTTTCCCTCCTTTTCAAGTCCAACTGTGGCCCTGCCCCCCTAGGAAGTCACCCTGACCACTGCAGCATGCACTGCTCTCCCTCAATCAGCAGGGCAGCAAAGGACTTCTGTATTCACTAGCATGTTTCCTGGGTGACCCTTGTGTCCCTGGTGGAGTTACAGCTTCCTGAGAATGAGGACCCCATTTACACCCTCCCTCGTCCTCCCACGCGAGACCAGAGCCAGATGTATCATAAATCACATTACTGCCAAGAGGACACTTCTCATGATGTGCACTGAGTAATGTATAGAATTGCTGAATCACTCTATTGTACACCTAAAGCTCATATAACTCTGTATGTAACCTATACTGGAATTAATAATTTTTTGAAATAATTAGAAATTTATAAATCAGTAAATAACCTGTATTACTGCCTCAAATCCCATGTGGTTTTGGCAACCCCCCCCACACACACACACCCAGAGCCAGAGTGACTGCCATTAGCAATCTCTGCTAATCAAGGGCTGGCCTCTTCCGGTACTTCTTTGGAGCGAGTTTCAATAGAACAGGGACTGTCGAGTTCTTTGGACATAGATTTCAGTTCTCCAAAAGGGAACTTATGTAAATTATGCAATGTCGGGTACATCAGAGTCCCACTAGCCCCAACTGTGGGTGGGCCAATGGCCCCAGAGGCAGGTGGGAGAAGAGAAATACCATCTCTGTCAGCCACCCCAGAGGCTGCCTGCCTAACCATACCACCCTGATCCACCTCTGGAGTCCGGGAATTTTGTTCATCATCAGCCTTCAACATCTGTGGCTGAACTTATTTCCTAAGTCACTACTCAACCCCCTAGCATGCATGACATGGTAGCAGACTAGTGAGGCATCCCTTGGCTTTCATTGGGAGGTGGAATCCACGGTCCCTGCTGGTCTCACAGATTTCTCTCTGGATCTTGGATCAAGCTTGAGGTCAAACATTAGAGTCTGAGCACCCCTAGATCAGAACCTTCCCAATCATTTTCAGCATGTACCACCTGATGGCCATGCTGGTACATGTGTTCAGGGCACACACACCTAACAAAAGCCCCCCAGATTCCTTCTCTGGGTAGGAAATGGCGAGTGGAATTCTCTTGTCCCTACAGCATAGGGTTTGTCATAGGATGTGGTCTTTTCTAACATGCACTGAGACCAATCCAGAAGAAAAACACCTCTTGCTACACTGCTCTTCTACAGCAGTGCCTATGATCTTGGTTCTTCGGGTCCAATTTCCGACCCACGGGTAATTTTTAAGGTGAAATTCTGTTGACAGTTCTTTAAGAAGCCCAAATTATATTCCCTGGGCCCCATTTATCCAAAGATGTATTTACCTCCTCAAGAAGCTCCAGCCAATAAAGCAGGTATGAATTTTCCATACATAAACCATATTTTTCTTAACAGATTGTGTTTGCTCTAGTGTTCAGTGAGCTGACCCTTCTCTCAACGATGCAGCTGTCAGGACAACCCCAGAGCCCTTCCACACAGGGTCACAGGAGACTGTCCTGGAGAGGACAGATAGGATCACTTAATGCCTGTCCTTCCAGAACTAGCACAGAGGCCACATGGTCCCTGTACACTATCAACCGAGCTTTGAAGTTCACTGAGCAAGGAGTCACCGTGTAAAGTTAGAAAATCTTTCCAACAAGATTTGTCCCCCCCCCAAAAAAAAAACCCAATTAAAATATAAGACAAAAAAAACCAAAATCAAATAAATGAAGAATAAAAAAAAAAAAAGATAAGATTTGTCTCCAGGTGGTTCCTGAGTTCTTCACCTGAACTCAGGTCAGCCAAGTTGGCCATGACCTTTAACCTGGCCTTCTGCAGGGCCAGGACGCTTCTTTTTTTTTTTAAGATTTTATTTATTTATTCATGAGAAACAGAGAGACAGAGAGGTAGAGACACAGGCAGAGGGAGAAGCAGGCTCTATACAGGGAGCCCAACGTGGGACTTGACCCCGGGTCTCCAGGGTCATGCCCTGCGCTGAAGGCAGCACTAAACCGCTGAGCTACCTGGGCCGCCTGGGCCAGGACACTTCTAATTATGGCAAGCCCAACAAGCCTGCCCCTTCCTGAGGTTTGAGAGCATAGCCTCAGGGGAGATGGTAATGGAAGGAAAAGTAGTACATGTGGAACAAAAAAAACAGGCTCTGGTGACTAACCAACCTGTTTCACATCTGGTTCTTTGTTTCTTACCTGTGTTGTCACCCTTGAAAAAGTTACGTAACATCTTCGAGTCCTTATACTCGGTGTGCAAAACGGAGCGACTTCTACTTGTGACCATGGATGGGGCCCGTACACAGGTCTGTCCTGCCTCACTGCTCCATCGGGATGGTCTGGGTGAACAAACAGCAAGGAACTTTCTTTTTACAGTAAATACGTGCAAATAACTGTCAGTTGCTGAGGCCAGAGCTGGTTACAAGTTATTCAGAACTGAAACAAGTTTTTCATTACATTTTAAAAGCGAGGTGAGGGCAGGGGCACTCAAAATTTATAAAGGCAAGTGCAGCAAACGGGTTCAGATCCCAATGCCAGGGCTCAGAAAAGCACCCACCAGCCAGGGTTCTTTCTTTGCGGCCAACCTGGCACCAACTGCCCAGTGCAGAGTCCCCAAGAACAGTAGGTTACAGTCATTTAGGTTATCAATGTTGGTGCAGAAAAGCAAGTCCCAGGCAGTGGTAAACCTAAGCAATTCTATCTGGAATGCATTTTATATGTGCACGTATTTTTTTTTTTCTTGGCAGGAGGCTTACCTTCCTAATTATGTTTCCCTGAGGCTATTATTAAAATTAGTCTGCATTCCCCAAGCACACACTACTGACAGCAGGGGGAAGGCAGTTCATAAATGATAGGGTAAGGTCTACCTGGGATTGAAAATACACCAACCTGTGTGTAGCTATGTCTGTGTGCATGCGTGTGCACGCACACACACACACACACACACACACACACACACTCTTCCAACTCTGCCATGTGTAATAAACACAGTAACAGAGTTGCTGCAACCCCCGCCCCAAACACTGGAGAACAATACTATAAAACCCTTAGAAAAGCATTGTGGGCATCACCCATGCTTTCTCTTCATTCTTTAACCATACAAATCATCTTATCAGGTTCTACCTGGCAGGATTGATGCATGAAAATCTTTTTAACTTTCCGACAATCCTGTGCCTTCTTCCAGGATTCCTCACATATCTTTAAGAACCATCAAAAGCAGAGTAAAATATGCATTTAAGGCCACATGTGGACACTCATGCTGAGAAATGGATTCATCTGGATTTTATTGATTATCGCTGAACTAAAGTGTCTCCAAACATTGTTGAGTAAAAATCCAACCTTACATGAAAACTGAATCTTGACATTTACATATTCTTGACTCCTTGGCCATCAGATCATTCATATATGGTGACTGAGAAGGTCCTGGTATGCATTTCCCTGATATTCTCATGTCCATCCTGAGTGATGGTGGCTGTTGCTTCAAGGCCTCTGGGTTTGAGGAAACATTAAGAGTTTATTATTCAGGGCATCTGGGCGACAGTGGGCTAAGCATCTGGCTCTTGGTTTTAGCACAGGTTGTGATCTCAGGGCTGTGAGATCAAGGGTCCATGTTGGGTGTGATCTGCTTGAGATTCTCTCCCTCTGCCCCTCTCCCCACACACACCCTCACTCTCTAAAGCATTTTTATTTTTTTTTTAAGATTGTATTTATTTATTCATGAGAGACACAGAGAGAGAGAAGCAGAGACACAGGCAGAGGGAGAAGCAGGCTCTATGCAGGGAGCCCAACGTGGGATTCAATCCCCAATTCTCCAGGATCATGCCCTGGACTGGAGGTGGCCCTAAACCGCTGAGCCACCTGGGCTGCACTAAAACCTTTTTTTAAAAAAAAAAAGTTCTTAACTCTGGGAAATGAACTAGGGGTGGTGGAAGGGGAGGAGGGCGGGGGTTGGGTGTGACTGGTTGGCGGGCACTGAGGGGGGCACTTGACGGGATGAGCACTGGGTGTTATTCTGTATGTTGGCAAATTGAACACCAATAAAAAATAAATTTATTATTAAAAAAATAATAAAAAAGTTCGTTATTCTAGTAAGTCATTTCTGGGGTATATTTCCTTTGAACCATTCCCAAACATTAACAGTGGTATTCATGTGCTGTGTTGTGAAAGGATCTTCCCAATTGCTTTGGCCAGCCAGTATCTTCTCCACTGGTGAGGCAAACTACTGGGCATGAACCTTAACGTGAACACACAGCATCCTAGTGATGCACTCTGGGATTAGAGCGCCACAATGCCTAACTGCTCCTCATTCAATTTGATGTTTTTGAGCAAAAGTCACCTCAATTCATCTGGGCCAAATTACAGTAAAATTCCTAAATGAGGGACCCCTGAGCAGCCAAGCCTTTAAATGGGAATCTGCATCTTTAGGTATCCCTCCTCTCAAAAATGTAATCGACCTAAAAAAGAGGGGAAAATCTCTATTCATATTTGCTTGCATATGCCTTGTAAATATGCTTGCATAAGGAAACTTTGTAAAGAGAGATATATAGGTACATATAACCAGATGGGTAATTGGACAGGGTGGATGCAGGAACAGGAAGGAAACTTTTCTCTATACCTTTATGTACATTTTGGTTTTTAAACCTCATCAGAACATTACCCAATGAAAAAAATTAGACAAGTAAATGTTATATGGTTTTGCCTTACTGTTGGACTAGAATTCCTAGATTACCAGATGATTATCTTTCAGAGATTCTTCACATTTGTATCCATAAGAAAATCACTAGAGAAGGTTAAAAATAGAAACTGAATTGGACAATAAAGCATATCCCCAGAATGCACAGCTATACTGTCCGCACAAGGTTCTAAGTTGATAAAAATAGTTGTCAGTGTTTGTTTCCTCATTTCAAAAAGAGAAAGTTGTATTTGGTAGTTGGGCATTGGCTCGAGAGTGAGCATGCCCACATGCAGCCTCCTGTAGCAGACCCTGTCAGTGTCTTACCACCCTTCAGCTCTGCAAGAGGACATATTCAGCAGACATGAAAGGACAAGCAGAATGTTGCATGCATAGCATCACCTACATCTATTTTTATGTCAGTTCTAGAATCACCAATGACAAATTCTACTTCAGGAAAACTGTTAGGTTTCTAACCCTCAGGATCTCAAGTTTTAAAATGCATGTCAATTATTTGTACTTTGTCTTTTATCAAATAATAGGTGCTAATTACAGGCTGTTTTTGAAATAAAATGTAAATCTAAGGGTCGTCAAAATGTTTTTTTCTTAAGGTACAGGGTGGTGAAGTGTTGGAAAGAAAAATAATTTCCAAATGACTTTGTAAAACACAAAATCATATGCTATTAACTGAGACTTTGGGAATGTCAGGTCTACCGACAAAGCTTTTATTCTACCTCATACTCTGAACTCTAAAGATTTTAGAATATTCAACTTGCTTTTATTCTTTTTTTTTGGTGGTGGTCGGGAGGGCAGAGTGCAATGGTGAGCCTGCCAGCTGGTCAGAAGCCAAGAGTTATCCAGTCTGATCTGAATGGAAAAATCTATGATTTGTTTATTTCATAGTTCAAGTTCAAAAGCAAGAGACAATTTAAATAATAAAAGGGTCACAGGAAAAAATGCAAAGAAAGAAAACAAATCAGTGAGAGTCCAGAAGAACCTTCAAGAATATTTAATTCGGAAAATGTTATTGGTGTAGAGAAGTTGACTGAAAGAAAACAGCTGGGCAGAGTTCAAAGTTTTAAATTAAAAACAATCTTACAAGGTCTACGGGGATAACTCTTTGAGCCACATTTTGGAGACCAGATTCATTTCTACCAAGTCAAAGTAATGGCAGTCTAAGCTAAAAAGGAAATTCCTCACAACTGAGGTAGTTACTAAGTATCAGCACATTTTCCAGGTTCTCACAAGGCAGCTTAGCTATTTACAATCCATTTTTCCTCATATATAAATGGAGCACCTTTCCAATTTTAGGTCTTCTGTGATTGGTTTTAAAACAACAACAACAAAAAAAAACCACTTATACACACCAGCCAGAATATGCCTATTTTATTAACATCATGCTTGAATAAATAACTGGCTACTGCTAATAAAATTAAGCCTCTGTTTACAACAGCCCCCAATATTCCATGTTGACCATTCGCGCAGAATTTGGTGTAAAAAGTCGAGTGAAATGTAGACCCTGAGCTATTGAGTAATTATGCTTCAATATAAAAATAGAGAATTAGTCTTACAACTGAAGATCTGAACAGGAACACAAACCACCTCTCTGTGGGTTTTAGCTTTTGTGGAATAGGTCAGGATCTTAATGGGGGTCTAAGGCAGGAAGAGACTTGCAGGATTTTTTCATTTTTAAGACTTTTTGGGAACTCCTTTTTCAAGGGATTTGTTACTGTCTCATAGTTTTATGGGTTGACATTTGGTAAGGATAGGAGGAATGGAGTCCTAGGGACCCAGGGACAACAGAACCAGCATTTGCAAGATCCCCCCATTCCCTGGTGGCTATAGGATCACCACTAAGCTATTATCTTCTGGGCTCTCTACTCCTTCCTGTCCCCCTCCAAACAAAAACAACACGTGAAAAATATCTGGACACTCAGGTCCCACCAAGTGGACTTCTTGGCTGAAAGAGTGGCACACGACCATGAAATGCACAGCCAGCCCTTTGCCTTTCTGAGGCAGGGGCCCAGGCAGACAACTCAAGTAGGGCACTTTAGAAATCTCTTTTTACAAAAATTGGGATCCCAAACCAAATGTAGATGCACAGGCAAAATCTTTGCTCGGAGGAGTGTTGACAGCTCTTCCGTGAGCCCGGGCTGTGCCCCGGTTTGGGCTGGTGCCCAGACAGTTCCCTATTCTATGTGGTTGGGGTTGAAATCTGGTACACTGTGACAAAGGGGACCAAATGAGCATCTTAGTCACTTGGTCATTTCTGCCATCAGGATAGGAATTCAAAGCAGGTCAGTGTGGACATGAAGACCAGCACACAGCGGCTTGCTAACTTGCCTGGATAAAACACAAAAAGACAAAAACCCACCCCCAAACTAAGTGTGAACGTGTGATAACTCAGACGTCCTGAATGCCTTCTATATTTCTAGGGAGAGTGTATGAAAAAGAATCTTCTAAATGGGTTCCACTTTTTAGTATAAGCGGGTTCGAGAAATAGACCTATCTATCTGCGATCTTAGTTTATGTAATTCAATTCAGCCAAGACAGGTATAGTCTGCAGTCTCTTCCAGTCCCTGGCTATCAATGAAGTACAGCTTTCTTCTCGTATTGATGCCTGAATACAACCCACCAAGTGGCTCAGAAGCCCCCCGTGCCTTCACATTCTGTCCTAACTTAATAATAATAATAAAAAACAAAATCACATCCACTTCTCTCCAGATAAGGCAACTAAAACAACAGGGATGAATGGAAATTTTACTGCTTGTTGGGCTTTTTCTTTTAATAAGATAACATGATAAATAAAACCTGCTTCTGTACAGCTATTTAATATTTCAGAAATACGTACATGTTACATGCCAAGAAAGGACCCTGGTTTTCTTGTAAGAAACACGGTGAGATCATAACTGAAGGGAAAAAAAACCCACAAACAAAAAGGAAAAAAAAAACACAAACAAATAAGAGTGATAAAATCACAAATGCACAACTAACTACAGTTCTGTACCTACACTGTTAGCCACATTTAACATGATTCTGGGGGAGCAGGAATCAACTTTACATACGAGTCCCTTTTCCCCCACAAAACTGAAAGAAAACACAAAGTCAGCATTTTTTAAACCAGTGGCCACATAGTAAAAACTGTACATCGTTGTCCATTCATTTAAAAAGCAAAGTCACTAAGATGGTATAAAAGTGATAACTGGTGCCTTTTTATCTTTTTGATGAAAACTTTTTCCTCTAAGATTCAGAATTATCTCCACTCTCGCTGCATGACCAGGAGCAAGATGCAGAAGACAGCAAGGAGGTAGGGCTGTGCCCCCACAAGGGCACCAGGGCTGCTGGCTTTATCATTGGCATTCTTCCCAGAGTGGTCAGTCACGTTGTACTCAAACTCTGAAGGGCACTGCTGATACTCACAACCACTTCCACTTCCCTCTCCACTGCTCTCGTCACCTATTTAAAAAAAGGAATAGAGATTTCAATCCACTTAGTCCTCATCACAAGCTGGTACAAAGAACAATGTATAAGTTCCAAACACAAATGCTTACTGATATCAAAGAAGTCCACATCGTTCCCGTTGTACGCATTCTTCATTTTACTGGTCATAACCCGAAGAGCCATGATCTGACGAAGGATCAGTATGTCTGGTTTGCTGGTGTCAACCTGGACCTCTGGATTATTGCCCTGGTTGGCTAAGCCATTTCCCGTCACTGCGAACAGGTATCTGAAATGAGAAATGACCCTGTGAATAGGAGCGGTTAAGACAAATAGTCGCCGCAGATCATCAGAGAATTCTGCCTAGATTCTAGTATTTCCATTGGGTAGAATTCATGAGAAAGTTCTTTCATTTCTTGTTTCTCTGCTTTGATGGTGACCTTTTGGAAAGCTACCCCTTTTACGGAGGTTGGTGGGTCAGAGTCAAGTGCAGTGGGTACTTAGCAGAGTTACTAAGTGTGTTAGAGGAGCAACACAAGACATCCCCGAAGAGAATGAGGCCTTTTGGGAACTGGAACTTTGGGGAGCCAGGCCATTGGGCCAAGAACCACAAGGATTCAATCCTGTAAAGACCAAACTTCTGGAACAGCCTGACCTTGGGCTGCAGCCCCTGTACTGGGCTAGAGCCACCGCCACAGACTTCTGGCCCAGTACTCGCTGCAACTAGCTGGGTGCCTTCCCAAGGCTTGCGGGGCAAAGCCTGTTCCTTAGATTGTCTAGAGGCTATCCACATTACTGATGCTTCCCTCAGGTGACACCAAGTGACCCCCGTCTGAAGAGCCCCGCAGTACCAGGCATGTGGGAGAAGGGAGACCACCAATCCACTTGCCCAAGGCTAACCTGCTCTTGCCTTTCCCATTCCAACAATCATCTTCATTGCCATTCCCGGCGGCCATCCTCTCATCACTGCAAACATTGCTGGGCAGAGAGGACCAGAACTTCTTGGCCTGTTTCAGCTTCTCCTTGACATCAGTAACCTAATTAGAGGAGGGGGAAAAGAAGAAAGAAAAGTAAAAAAGAGGAGAAGACCTGTGTAAAAACACCCAACTGCCTACAGATGTGTCTTTTGACCATTTCTAAAGTCGCTCCAGAGTGCTATGCAATTCATTTTCAACTTGAATCACGAAAGAAAAATGCAGATCGAATTTATACAGCAAAAAACAGAATTACTCAAATGAATGAATGGTGGGATGCAAGGAGTTGCCCAGATCCACCGTCTACTCTACCTCTTTATTTACAACTACCATTGGAAGCCTGCTGGCCTCCAGGTCCCATGGATACCATGATAAAACACCGTCTCTTTCTGTGAGGCTTTCATACTCTGGTTCGAGCATCTATACTGTCCCTTCTATGAAACCATGTCTGTCACTGTGCTCCCTCCTACTCCTGTGTGTGCAGCATGTGTGGAAAGCAGTTTGCTTATGTTTTCCAACTGTCCTAACGCTTATTACACATCCCCTTTTGCTAGTTAAGGCAAAAGGATGGCTGCTTCTCCCACTTTGTTGGGGCTTCTGGAAAACAAGGATGGGTCTCACTGCCCTGTGCTTCCCTATGACAGGCACAATGATGGTCTCAGAGTAGATGCCTCACATTTCCTAACTACGTACCAACTTTATGAGCTAGAAAATGAGAGGCAGATTTATTGACACCCACATGCAATTTGCTTGAAAAGCTTCACCTGAAAGACCTGCACTTGAAAGCCTTCCAACTAAAAATGCATTTGGAGCAAATGTTTTTGGTTCTTGGTCATTAAACATGGCCATTGCTGCCAAAGTGCTCACCAGTCGGTCCAAACTAGTGCCAGCTGCTGTAGTTGGGCGTTCCTCAGGGTGATATGGTCTGAAGCGAGCACTGAAAGCCCCCTCAGAGATGGAACGTGAAATCCGGCCGGCTGGGAGGGGCTTGGGGGGTCCACATCCCTGGAAAACCTGCATTGAAGCATTCATGGTCACATTAGGGAAGTTGCATCCCAAGTTTGGGAGGGGTAGGGGCGGGGACTCTGTTTCTCCTTTTCAGTTATCCTGCCTCTGTTACCTTCTGAGACACTTGCACACTATTCTCCTGCATGTTCATTATAGCATCAGAAATCTTCACATCGATGGGATCCATGACCGATTCGATGTTGAAGGGACCCTCGAGCCTCTCCGCCACCATCAGCATTGCGTCTAACAGGGTGTTTGGGGAAGAACAATATGGCATAAAAAGTAAATCGTTAGTTTGGCCTTGAGTAATCAGTCTGATTATTTTACTGTCTTTGTTTCCTATGGATGGGGGGAGAAGGGGAGGGAAGAGGGTATGTGTTGTAGTCAATTCAGGTTTTTCTGTCCGCTTCTACTACACCAAGCTGCATTTAGTCAGCATGTGTTGCTAGTTCTCTAAAGTGTGAAGTGGCCAGGTGAATGCTTTATTCCACAGCAAGGACACCCAATTGGGACTGTTCTATTATAATGATTGTTCATTCTTTCGTGTGTCGGTGGCTGTCACTGTAAGGCGCCAAGCTGGCTCCTGCTGACAAACCTAAGGCTGGAGGCAGAATAACATGCCACTTCCACAGTGACTTCCTAGGATCTTTTCATTTAGGTTCCATTTACAAGACTCAAAAACATAAATCCGTTAAAATTCTGGCGTATCATTTCCTTTCTTTCATTTTTTAAATGAAACCCTTTCAGCTCCTTGAGCGCACAGTTGGAAAGTACAAATGACAGTGTTCCCAGGAATTCTAATGACTTTTCAAATAATGAAAATTTGAAAAAATGCAAATTTGTATTAAGATAAACTTCCCATTTCAAACACAAGGGCCTCGAGTTAAAGCCAAACATGTGCCTCTTTTCATTCGGGTGAAAAGACAACACAAGACACAGTACACAAAAAAGCCTGCATTCACAGTGTGAGTCTTTGCGGATTATTCTGTGAGTCACCTTGGCATTCTGGAGGAGTCTAGAATGTTTTAGTACACATCGAATCTCTTAAAATATGTAGCACTTGTTTTTCTGCCGTATGTGTTGGCTGCAATTATTAGGCTTGGTGGCTTTGCCTGATTATTTCCTGGTCAAAATGAAAGCAAACTGGAAATGGGAAAAGGGCTGCTTCACTCCTGACAAGCACCAAACTTGCAACTTGTCTGCTCTCCTTTCTACTCTAGGACTTAAGGTTTGCAGGGAGAGGGTCGTCAGGGCCACCTTATCTGCAGGATTCAGGTAGGCCAAGGGCAGCTCCCAGCAAGAGGCCAAGGGCAGCTCCCAGCAAGGAGGGCTAGTTTCCAGAAGACTATGGGCCCTTCTCAGAGAACACTGCAGACCCCCAGGATCTTCTACCTCAGCTTTCTGGTGCAAAGGAGTTTTAGCATCAACATATTAATGAAACCAAATTTGGTCATCAACCTTTCACCTTCCACCTAGAACAGATGCAACACAGCATTTTAAAGCACTGGAGGTCATTTCTCTAAACTGCAATAGCAATGTCACAAACCACAAATAGATTTCCGTGAAATGCACTTTTTTAAAAAAGTAATAACAAATCAAGTTTCAGATTGCATTGTGGTAAGCACCAATAAAGTGACGCTTCCAACCTCCAAGTAAAGGCTGCCAGCATGAATATACCATTGTGCTAGAGGGGGAAAAATGCTTTTGATGTGCTAGCAAAAGGAGACTTTTGTAAACAAGTGGAGCACGACTTAAACGTGTTCATCATTGTCAAAGCATCAGGGCTGCCAAGTACAGAAAGCACATTCTTCGCAGAAGTCGCTTGCTCCAAATAAAAATATTATGAATAGACAGATAATCAGCATCCAAAATGCAGAGGTTTAGACAAGAAAAAAAACAGCGCATTTTGAAACTACTCATTCCCCTAGTGGCGAGGAGAGGCCAGATCACTAATGTGTTTGTGAAAGACTGAAAGGAAACATAAACCCGATTCTTCTGGCTGTTTGGCGTCTTTGTAAACTCTGGGAATGGAGGGAAGCCGGGCCTTTGTTGGGGCCGGTGCCATGGCGTTGTGCGGTGCGCAGCTGAGGAATGCGCAAAGCTGCCTCCCACCCCTGGGGGGAGTCATGCTTGGCTATCAATGAGGCTCTGCCCTAGAAGCAGCCAGCCCTGATTAGTAGCTGAGAGAGAGTGAGTGACCGAGAGCAAGAGAGCCAAAGATGGTGGCTTTGGGGTATTTTTCTTCTGGTGCATCTCAGCTACAGGTCTCATTTCCAGGATATCTCACTGACCCCTGACTCCTGCCAGCAACCCCCAAATCCCAACACCCCAATATGAAAGTCCTGCTGGCAGCAACATGTGACATTAATAAGGTTGGCTAGGAGTGAGATGAACATTAAGGCAACCACAGTATCTGATGGAAAACAAGGTGCATCCAAGCATAATTTATGGTTCTCTAGAAACAGGCTTTTTTGGTGGTGGTGGTGGGGAGTATTGGGTTGACCTTTTGAGTCAACCTCTTATAAAACCAAGGCCAGGGTGCTTCAACTGGATCCATCTTGTTGATCAAGGCTGACAATGATTCAATAGAGGGAAAAGAGGATATGGCAGCAAGAAGGCAGATGTGGAAAACGTATCCTTAGTCTCTTCAAGGGCCTGGTCCAACTGCAGGATTTCAAGGCTCAGGCTATGTGGACGAGGTCGCCCCCATCCATTAACAAAGCCCCTTCACACCAGGCAAAGTGATTCCTTTCGAACTGGGCCACCAATAATCATAAACCCCCATGTTCAGCCTCGGGGCCCACTGGGAGAACAAAAGGCAGTTTCCCGACTTACCCCCAAGATCTGATTTAAAGAAGGGGGGGGGAGCCCTTTGCCGTTCATTAACTGCAGTCATTTAAAGGGGAAAGAAAAATTCTTTGCAAAAAAAAAAAAAAAAAGAAAAAGAAAAACTAGAGAGCAGAGGCATGTAAATTGGGCGTGAATTCTATAACCACAGAGCAAATTAAACCCTGGTGAAAATTCATAAAAAAAGCACTGGGGATTAACAATGTCTATTACTCCTGACCAGTTAGATCAGCTTATGAGACATAAAGAATAAAATACCCATTAAAAATTAAGTTTAGACATGAATTATATACCTCTTCCCTCCAAAAAAGATCATTTCAAATAACTGAGGAAAATTGATTCCGAAATTCTATCAATTTGCACTGGGGTTTAATTTTGTTTCTTGAAAGAGAGCAAATGTAGTTTGAAAACTCTCAATAAGAACAACAGCAGCAACTCAGTCCTCCTTGTTTTAGAATACCTGGTTGAAAACATTAATTAAGCAAGCCAGAGTGCAGTTTTGATTTGACATGAACCTGCAAACTCTTTGGAAAAATAGGTCAAAAAAAAAAAAAAAGAGCGAGAGAATTTCTATCTTAATACAATGAGTTAGTTTATGCCAGAACAAGAGAATAGAGCAAGGAACATATCCCTTTGCCCCTTACTCCTGATCAATCTCTAGAAGAGTTGGCAAAACTAGGGGGTTGTCACTCTACCCTGTTTGTACTGTATGGCAAATGCTCCTCCTTTGCCCTGAGAATGAATACATTAGATGCTATAAAGTAAAAAGGCTAACCGACATTTACAAAACTGAATTTAGCAGAAGCAAACTGCAAATTTGGCATCTGGGTGTGGGGGAGAGGGTGGGATTTAAAAAAGAGTAAAAACATCAACTTTAGATCTGGAAATGCCACGAGCTTTGATTTCCAGTGGAAATATTTTCAAGCTACAATTTCTCCCATGGCTTCCTTCTGGGCATGATGCACCGTTAGTGTGCGCATGCCTCCCCCGCCCTTCGGCCTTCCCTTTCAGGGACTCAGCTCTCCTGTGTGTAAATTTTCTCAGGTCTTCTAGCTCTGAGCTATTTAGGCTACAATTGTGCTGAAGTGCTTAATATTCACATCTTTTATTTTTTCTTGTATCAGTGTTCTCAAGAATCTGTTGGAGCCAATTTATTGATGCATTTTCAAACAGAGTTAATATGGTAATTAGCTCTCATACAGACTAAAAAGCATTCTCTCCAACTCCAATCCCCCGCCCCCAAAAGTGCCAGCAAATTGCATCCATGTTCCATGATGTGAACAAGTAAGTGAAAAACAGGTGCTTCTAAAGGCACTTATGTTCTGCAATTACACCCATGTGACTGGGGGCCAGGGAAGAAAGCCAAGTTTGTTTTTGTGAGCCCTTTTTGTGTGCGGTGCCACTATCACGGAGGATCAGGAGCTTCTGTACCGTACCGAGGTTTCAGGACTTAACATATGCATTAAGAGTGCATCAAGGAAGTTGATGACCAGTCATTTAAATGATCCCTAACTTGTCCTTTCCCGAGGATGTTGATTAATCCTCTCGGAAAATGGGTACCTCCCTTACACTGCAGTCTGGACTCTGGGTTTCAGAGACAGGTGAGAATGCTTACCTCTAACATGACTAGAGCCAAAGGACCTCCATTCTCACGGGATGTCAGCTCCTATTAAATCCTCTACAGAAACAGAACTCCTCAATTCCCCCCAGTCAGGTTTCACCTGGTTCAAACATCCAGCGGTTGTCTGGCCAATAATGCAGAAGGTTCAGTTGTAGCATGATAGACCAAACGATTTCAAAGCTCAGCCAGTGATGGCTGTACTCCCACCTTTACAGGAACACAGGCCTAGGATATACAACTAAAACTGACCTTTCGGGGGGAAATGCCAAAAGGTCATGTTCTCATTACGAAAACTCAGTATTCACTGTGTCTGAGGTCTTCGGTAATGCCACCATTAGTTCAAGAGAATATTTACTTATAGAATGGTGGGAACTCTGAAGACAGTAAGAACCGTGGCAAACAACAAGGAACAGAAGAACCCTCAGGGATGATAATTACACTATTCCCCACGGCCAGAAGCTGAGCTCTCTCCGGCAACATAAATTTCTTCCTCGCTCACTCACCTATGAAATTGTTCCATTCAAAATCGAGATCCCCTTGGTTAGCCAGACAGCCTCTCATAATGTTCGAGCAGTAGTTGTAACAGGGCTTCACATTCACGAGCCCCTGGCAATGGGAGCAGTAGATCATCTTCAGCAGTGCATGGGTACACTGGGCTGTAGGATTGACCTAGTTTGGGGAGAAGACAAAGACAATGGTGGGACAGAGGTACCAGAGCAATTCCAAGTCCATCAAGTTGACCTTGAACATTTGGCCATGAATTCAACATAAGAATGAGTTGTGATGGATCACACTGAGCAGGCCTGGCCTGCTTCTTCTAGAGGAAGATTAGATAAAAGGAAGGGGTATGCTAGGAAGAAAGTGGGTGGTGGTGGGGGGAGGCGAGGGATGAACACCGCTTTACCGTGAATAACCCAGGTGCGCATTATTTCCCACCCTGTGGACTCTCATTCTTCCTCCAACATGCTCCCCCTCTCATTTTACATGGCTCAATTGTTTCAAAATCCTCTTACAAATATAGTGCCAGGATTGGCCAGAAGACACCAGAGTAGAGGTGATCTCCTGCCCACCACACATGGCCTGCTGTGGACTCTACCAACACTGTGTCTGGCTTGCCAGACTGGGACACAAGCATGTCTTCTTTTCAAACACATGGACTACAAGACTGCCCTTTGACACTTAATCTCCCAATCAAGGTGAAGAAGGGTATCTAGTGTACACTCTGTTCTGTGCCAGTAGCTGAGGAGAAGGCAAAAATCAATGCATCCTACAGGCAAGAATATGAATACATTTAACCTCGGGATGAAGTGAAGGCCTTCTAAGTCCTGGGAGCAGTAAAGCACAGAGTGCTCTGAGAACACTTGATGGAAGAGACGTGACTTCAGTTACACTTGGAAGAAAGGGTTGGATTTAACTGGCCAAATGAAAGGAGAACATCCCAGCCAGGGAGAACAAAATGGACTGGAGAAGTGTGCAGAGTACCTGGGGGTGGTGGAATTGTAGGAAGTGTGGCTGGATGCACAGGTAGGAGTGTGTGCGTGGCCAGAACTTAAAGGCACAAGAAGAGGAAGCAGAATGAGGTACCAATCAGCAGAACATGAGGGCTGTGAAAAGTTCACGGGGAAGGGAAGGGGCAAAGCTAAAAGTGGTACCAAAGTCAGAGTGGGCTGGCCGTCCTCGGTAGAGAAACAAGACCTCGTATCTTTCTGTTTCTCTTAACAATGACATTGTCTCATGCACCCCTCCCTGGTGGCTAACCCAAGGTTCCTGACTTCTCCATTCTCTCTGCCCTGCCCTCTGCTTTGGGAGTCACTATCAGAGGATTAGTGCATTCCTCTCTATCGCTCCCAACCAGTTCTGTGCACACAAACTTTTGAAAGCAGATACTGGTGCAGGGAACAGATGCTGGGATATGGGGCCATCTAGCAAGGTGCTTCACCTGCTCTGGAGTGTGACTTTGGATACTGCTTATCAACAGGACCCTCAGGAACAGGAATGAGGGATTAGAACTGTCGGGAGGAAAACTTAACACCAATGGGCTCCTATCTGATGTGCACACACAACACTGCTTATCCCTACCAGAACTCTGGCCTGAAGGGGGCGGGAACCTCCAGCAAACAAGGTGGTAACAGAGTACAACATTCCCTACCCAAGAATTAGGACTTTGCCACAGTTTTAACTAGGCCCAAATTAGTCCTTCTAACTGTGTTTTAATGTGCAGTGAAATCTTGGCTACCCAATACCCCGGGGGAGGTATCTCCAAGTCTGGAGAGCTTGATTTTCTGGACAGCTAAAAGTTCGTTCTTCTAAAGTCATCGATAATTAGGACTTCAATACCTGTCTGCTCCACCCCCTCACTTTACAGATGAGAAAACAGGCCTGGCCAAAGGAGGAGGCTGGAGAATCTGAGGATCACAGAAGTCAGAGTTGCAAGGGGCCTTAGAGGTCACATCGTCCAGCTCTCACATTTAAGATATAAGAAAACCAAGGCCACACAGATGAACTGACTTGCTGACAGTCACCCTGCTATATCTGATTCTAGTACTGCACCTTATCAAACATTTCCCTGCCTTCTTCAACACAAGATGTGAAATTCTCATCTTACACACACTTGATTTCCTCTTGACACTATATTTCAGGGCCATGTTGATGATACCACTAAATGGCTGTATCTCAGAAAGGTGAAGAGTTAGTGTGTAAATGAGAAATCAAAGAACAGACTGTAGCATTTGTTGAATATTATGCTTAAGAGGAAACCATGCCCTGGTATGGAAACATGTACAAAGCTCAAGTGTCAACAAATAGTTACTGAGCACCTATCTCGTGTTGGGGATTATTCTGGAATGTACTTGTGATTAGGTGGCAAAGCCAAGTAGGAATCTATGTTAGAATAGGGAACCTGTTCTTTTTTTGGCATTTTTTTTATTGGAGTTCGATTTGCCAACATACAGCACACCACCCAGTGCTCATCCAGTCAAGTGCCCCCCTCAGTGCCCGTCACCCAGTCAGGTGGGTGGGGGGTTGGGGTGACTGGGAACCCATTCTATGAAGCACAAACACATTCCAAAATAGTATGGGCCTTTAGAAAATAAGCAAAAAAACGCAATAGTTATATTCAACAAATTTTTTTCCTCCAAAAAGACCTTTCCATTCGTTTTCTTAACTATTTGTGGTCCACTGTATTCTTCATTCCGTTGTAAGTCAAATCTGTGATGCAGTAGACCTTGTAGTACAGTGCCCTAACACAGGGAGATGTCAGCTCAAGTTTAAAGACAGGGACCAGAGTTTTATTAAAGGAAGATTAAGCTGCGTTTGGCAGACTTTTTCCATTTCATTCCCTGGCTAAGTACTGGCTCATGCTCTACATGTAACTGGTTGTCTAACTACTAATAATGATCACCAAGGACTCAGCTCTAACATGCTATGTAATCACCAAACACCAGGACGGGGGCAGCCCAGATGGCTCAGTAGTTTAGCGCCTGCCTTCGGCCCAGAGTGTGATCCTGGAGACCCAGGATCAAGTCCCACGTCGGGCTCCCTGCATGAAGCCTGCTTCTCCCTCTGCCTGTGTCTGTGCCTCTCTCTCTCTGTCTCTCAATAAATAAATTTTTAAAATCTTAAAAAAAAAAAAAAAAAAACACCAGAATGGAGAAGAGAGATGGTAAAGTTCTAGAAGTAAACCACTATGGGGAAGAACATGTGCCATACCCAAGCTAGGGAAAATTGAATAGTCTTTTGTCTCACAACCACTATTTAGACCACTCTGCACAACTTCACATTATTCAGACCTGGGAAACAAAACTCTTGTGTGGGAATGAGGCCCTTGTACAGAGAAGGGTTGTTATTTTTTATGTTTATTTATTTGATAGAGAGAAAGAGAGAGATCTCACAGAAGCAAGGAGGAAGGGCAGAGGGAGAGAGAGAAGCAGGTTCCCCGCTGAGCAGAGAGCCCAACACAGGGTTGGATCCCAGGACCCTTAGGATCAGGACTTGAGCTGAAGGCAGATGCTTAACCAACTGAGCCACCCAGGAGCCCCTAGAGAAGGGTTTTAACACAGTTAGGAAAGTGGAAAGAAACAGGGGCCCCCCTGCAATGTTCAGTCCCCCGAGAGGAAGTACCAATAAATGTGACCACTCCCCAGGTCTTGGGTCCCCACCCTCATGGATCCAAACAAGCTCAGGATGGTGAACCCAAGGTGCCAAGGACCAGCTCTCCCTTTTGACTCTGGAGTACCCGGTGGAGAAACAAAATGGTTGCCTATCTCTTGGAATCCTCAAGGGCTTCCTGCTGGCATTTTACTTATTTTGAATAGAAATTCAAGTTCATTCACATTCTACTCCCTTACTTTCTAGAGTACATTTACATGGGGACCCAAATCCAATGGATGGATCCTGTCACGTGGGGATTAACACAAGGGTTAAGTTTACTCCAAGGCCACCTTTTAATCCTTAATTATATACTGATGCTCTATGGCACAGCATGCCAACTTAAAATATTCAACATTGTTCCTTTGGGTCACACTCTTGACCAAAATTTGAGGTTTTCCTATTGTTTAGAAGGGACTGCTGAGCCCCAATGCCAGAATCCTTGGGGCTAGGATAGGAATGGGAGTGGGAGTTGGGTGGTTTAGGGTTGCTTTGATAAAAGGCACATTTTTCAGACCTCCCTTAGAGATTGTTTCTCAAAATCATATTTAGAAACAGAGAAGGAAAAACTGGACACCCTTCCCTTCCCCCTTTGAACCACTAACATAAAGAATGGACCAATGATCTCAGGAGAAAATGCTTATTTAGCTTCTATGGTTTCATGATCATGAAGAGTCTTGATGTCAAAACGGAAAAGACACATTCTGTTCAGTGCCGGAATTAGCTGTCTACTGGTCACTTTTACTGGTTTTTACTGATAGATAAGATACAGTTATAGAGTGCTTACTATGTGCCAGGCTCTCTTCTAAGTACTTTGTGTGTATTAACTTATTTAAGCCTCCAACTAATCGTATGAGAGGAGTATTATCATTTCATTTCACAGATGAGAAAGGAGAAATCAAAAGAGATTAAGGGACTCACACAAGATCTTCAAGGGAATGGCTAAGATCTGAATGTGCGCATTTTGGTTCTAGAGCAGGTACACTCAACTTCCTTGTTGTTTATCAGAATGGCTTCTTTTGAGTAACAGAACAGTGAGGGAACAATACATGTATTTTACCAAAGTTTTAACGGTTTCAAAGATTCGTAGCTAAATGTAGCAGAGATTATCGATTTCTACTAGGAAGTGGGAGATTATATAAGAAACATGTTTGACATTATCTAAGAATGAGGTGGTTTGACTTGTTTAATTTTGGGGGACAATATGGTAGAAAGGGGACATCGTCCGGACTCAATACTTCTATTTATGCCCTCAAATCAAAATCTGAGTTACTGACCCTGAAAGAAGAAATATTAAACAGCCAATTTCCAAAACTCATAAAATCCTTCAAGACTGATCAAGGTCTTTTTAAATGTTGAAATGCCTTAAGATTTTAGGAGGCTGTGTTTCATGGTAAAAGTCAGTGGGACTTGGGGTGTGGGACGATGGAGAATCCTCATCACCCTTTTGTAAGATACTCATTCCTGCCACCCGATATATATTTGACATTGACATGCATGTGCATGCCATTTCTGCTATAAAAAGCCTTTGCAGAGAAGTCCCCTTTTCTGCAAAGACTCTTTTAATATAGATTGAGACTTTTACTCAATAATCTGTGTTTTCCAAACACCACATTAAAAACTACTGCAAAGCAGCTGAAAAAAAGAAAACTGCTGGAGAAGAGCTCTTTGTGCAGCCTGGATTTCATTTTGGTAATTCCAAATGAGCCTTAAGCCACACTACAGTGATGGCAGTCAACATGCTGCACTGAAGTTAAAAACACATTTCCTTTTAGTTTATTCCAGTCCCTAACATACATTTGCTGCAACATTTTTTTGGTCTGCAAAGCCAATAGCACCAAACAAACAAAAAAGACCTAGATTTTATCTGTTGCTTGGTAACATAAGCACCCAATAAAAATAAAGGGAAATATTTCCCAAAATTATGGTAAAAGAAAAAAAGAGATAGGGAACCCAAACATGCTGTGAGATGTGATGAGTTTATTCAACAATTTCCTAGGTTTTTTTTTTTTTAAGATTTTATTTATTTGAGAGAGAGAAAAGGGGAGAGGGAGGGAGAAGTAGATTCCTCACCTAGCAGGGAGCCTGATGCAGGGCTCCATCCCAGGCCCAAGATCATGACCTGAGGCCAAGGCAGATGTTTAACCAACTGAGCCACCCAGGCGCCCCCACAACTTCCTAGTTTTGGATTCACTGAACACACCCAAAGGAGGATGAGATGTTCCTATTCCCCTCATAATAGGATTTTTAAGATCTAACAAAATATGTGGAACAAATCAGGGCCCATTAAGGAGTATTTGTTGATACGCTATAGATAAAACTAAAGCAGAGGGCTCAATTTTTGTCCTGAGAGCACTCCATCTCAAGTCCGTAACACTTCCCACTTCCTCCCCTACTTTCAGCTACAGTCCCACCGCTGCAATGCTAGTGTTTAAGGGTTGTGAATGAAAACAAATTCAGGGTTGAATAGATCTCTACACCTAGCTTTTTAAAAGCTTTTTGTATAGACATTTACACAATTTCCATTTATAATGATTCAGGAAATAGCAAAATAATTTGTGCAATACTCTTGCAGGTGTTGGGGCATTGTGAACACACAAAATCAAAAGGGGAGCAATGGAAATTGTTCTCAAGGCAGGACAACCATTTAGATATCACAAGGGTAAGGCACTGATTTCTAATTATAGCCCCTGGAGCTTGGGGGGGGGCTGTAGACACAGTCCCATTATGTCAGTGTTAATTGAAACCATGAGAATGCAAGTCTCTTTGGCATAGGAGCTAGTCGTTTTCATGGTGCATGTTACCACTTGTGCACTTCTCAAAGACCACAACAGACTTCACCCTTCCAGGCAAAACTGCTGCTAGAGCAGGTAAATAGGAAAGGCATCATGAGCCATGACAAGTAAAAGAAGGAATAAGTACTACAGAGAGGTATAGTGCCAGGGTGCTCTTGAACCATTTGTTACTAATTATAGGGACTTTTCTGAGTGGGAATTGTAAAGCTTAGTAAGCTGCCATCACTGGATGTCTGGGCCCAAAAATCTGAAGCAAGGCAAGTATACTTTGACTAAGAAGTGACTTTCTCTAAGCGTACTGGTGCTAATGGCCTTTAAAAGGCTTAGTGATAATCAAATCATTGCTCAACATTTTAACTACAATCCTTGGGTTGCAAAAGGAAGATGGAAAAATAGGGCAGCCACTTACAAAGAGAAAGTGGGAACATGTTTAAGTATGCAGTAACTAGCTCCCGAGACCACAGTGCTTTTCATATTTGACTTTCAGAGACATCTTTGTAGATGGGGTGGGTGAGGTGACTTTTTAAAATTAGGATATATAGGGATCCCTGGGTGGCGCAGCGGTTTGGCGCCTGCCTTTGGCCCAGGGCGCGATCCTGGAGACCCGGGATCGAATCCCACGTCGGGCTCCCGGTGCATGGAGCCTGCTTCTCCCTCTGCCTGTGTCTCTGCCTCTCTCTCTATCTCTCTGTGACTATCATAAATAAATAAAAAAATTAAAAAATAAAAATAAAAAATAAAATAAAATTAGGATATATATTTTCTACTCGGAATGATCTTTTCTAATCCCAAGGTAATTAATTCTACAAGACACCAAATGAAGAAATGTCTATTTCTTAGGTTGCTCTATTTCTACCTGCAGACAACACTTGGACAGCAAGTGGCAGTGGTGGGAGCCCAAGTTAAAAAACAGTGCTTGGCCACCCAAACTGGTAGAGAAGCTTACTTATTTTATTAATCAAATGTAGATTTTTTTTCTCAACATGTTCAATTTGAAATAAGGTTTTGATAGATCGTTTACTGTCTTTTCCATAGAACTACATCTTAAATTAATATCTTGGTTTATTTGGTAGCCATACTCCAAAAATGAATGTAATAAATGTTTTCTCAAATATCCAAGTATTCCTTGCATGCTTCTAAGTAGAAACATAATGACAAGAGATTTTTTTTGTGTGTGTTTTAACTACTTTAGAAATTGACTTGATGCCTGAGTATTGTTGAAGGGTTTGACTTCAAGTCAATCCTAAAGTCTAGAGGAAGCTCAGTAGGGAAGCAAAACATTATTAAAAAGTTTCCAATTACAAATTCAACTTTTAAAGTAGATAAGAGGATTTTTTAAAAAGATTTTATTTATTTATTCATGAGAGACAGACACAGAGAGAGAGGCAGAGACACAGGCAAAGGGAGAAGCAGGCTCCACACAGGGAGCCTGATGTGGGACCCGATCCCTGGGCCTCCCTATAAGAGGATTTTCAACTAAACAACTGACAAGTGATGTCTACTTACAGTAAATTAAGCCCTATAGCTGGGATTCTCATATAACTATGCAAGTATCTCTTACACAGATATGAAAAATTACAGTGAACGTAGAATACAGATCAATTCTGAAGCAAATTTAGGGTTAAATTTAGAAAGGAACTTTCTCAAACAATTTACCAATACTAAGGTAACACAGAAAATCTCTTGCTTAAAAGAATTCATACCAAAAGAAACACCAGAAATTGATTGTGACTCCTTTGTTTTGAGTCACATATTCTTTATTGTGTAGGTTAAGTGTGTTTGAATCTTCTATACAAAAGCCAACCTTATGGATTTCCCACCATGAATTTTAAGCACCAGGTCCAGAAGAAGAATGTGATACAGGGAAGCCACAACTGCTTCTTTATCCCTACCCTGGGAGGTGAGATGGGGTGCACAATGGCAAGCCTTCTAGCTCCTGACCTTCTAATCTGCAATGAAGGGTCTAATCACTTTGTTTCATCTACTGCCTTTCATGGTGGGTTGGAGGTTCTGGAATCTCCAACTCTAAGAGGGCTCCATCTAGCCAAGTGAGGCTAACCAGACCTCTGCCAGCTTGGTCCCTCTCCCCAATAAATGAAAGGGGTAATGGCTAATGTGAAGCAAACACTTTTCAGATGCTTCCAAAGAGCTTTCTACTTCTTGTCTTTCCTTTAACACCCACACACGCTCGTTCAAAGCACACAGCAGCACTTTTCTGCCTTTTCGGCTTAGGATGAACACAAGGACTTGTTGAAGGAGGGCAGATGTGTCAGGAGAGCTACAACATGAATAACTGCAAACTGGAGTAACTGTGCCTTGTTTTGGGACTGTGGCATGAGCATCTGCAAAACTCCTCATGGTTTCTCAGGCTGGCAGAAGTTCAGGAATCAGATTATTCCTTTAATTATAACCATTATCCCCCACTTGCTCCCTCATATGCCCTAACAAATGTTTGCAATTTATAAGGGAGAATATCAGCAGGATGAGGAGTGAACCAATACATGCTGGGAAGAACTGTTCCCTGAAAGTGTATGGCCTGGAGATGAGAGCATACACACCTGTAATAATGAAGGCAATCAGCAAAGCCTCCTATCACCAAACCCTAGCATGAAATGTCCTAGAAACACCTAATTTTCATGGTACACGATTCTTCAGAATCTTTTCTTCACTGGGTGAATGTACATTTCCTCTCTAACTTGGGTAATCCATGAATCCTAGTCTGCTCAGGACAGCCCTGGCTGCGTATTAAAAATTAGGAGCACATGTTGTCTGGGTATGACTGGTAATAAGCACCCCTTGGTCTAGATAATAAGCATCCTGGTTTGGACAATAAATTCTTTGGTCACTTGAACTCTAAATGAACTCTGATAGGTGATCATATTGATATTCCAGTTGTTTGTATGGCTGTTCAGTTTTTATTTTGACTACTCCCTTCTGTCCTCAAAACAACCAAATGATCTAAGTAGAAGCTGCTGCTGTCTTTATGTCTGCAGATTTTTTAGTAAATGGACAACAATTTGGCTTTTCCTTTGAGGGCAGAAATGTTACAGAACCAAGATCAGTCTTCCAAAGGTAACTTGCCCCAGATTATTGTTTCTTCATTGTTACTAAGTCATAGAAGAGTAGAGGTAGAAAGGCCTTCAAGAAGTCTTCAAATTTCATTTTTTTCTGGGGAAGAGGGGAGTGAAGGAGCCATAAAACCTTTCCCCCACCTTGAAATCTTGCTCAAAATTATATTTTGAGGGGCACCTGGGTGGCAATTCAGTGTCTGATTCTTGATTCTGGGTCAGGTCATGATCTCAGGGTCATGAGATCAAGCCCTGCATCGGGGTCCTCACTCAGCACAAAGCATACTTGAGATTCTCTCTCTCTCCCTCTGCTCCTTCTCCCATGCTCACTCGCACACACATGCTTTCTCTCTCTTAAAATAAATAAAATCTTTTTTAAAATAAACCTTTGAAAAGTGAGGAAAGCAAAGATTCTCTAGTGCAGCCAGGAGGTAAAGACACAAATGCAGAGTCACTTACTGGAAGACTCCTCATACCTCCCTTGCTGAGAGGGAGACTCAAGGAGGCCCCTGAAACACATCCTTAGCTTGTTTCAAAGGACACAGTCCAATTCCTTTAATGAACAAATGAGGAAAATGTGCCTCATTTCATATACTCTTGCCTACATTATTACAATTTCATTCTCTTTTGGTAATCCTGTAAACAAAGCCGTAAGTCAAGAGCAGGTGGCCCACACTGTCATAAAAAGCCTCTAAAGAGCTCTGAGTATGCCTTCAAATAAGGAAACACATCCTAATGCATGTTAAATACTGCTCTAGACTGTAACTAGTTAAGCCTAATCCTAGTCACTCAAAGCAACCAATGATGGAGCCTGTCTGTTTCTTTCCCTGGAGGGGAAGTAAAATGGGGGCTGAAAACAATATGGCAATATTAAACCCATTTTGAAAATTAAGGTTCCCAAGTAAACATACATCCTGCTTCTAAGAAAAGCTACCAAGGAAACCACTGGAAAGAATGACGTTATAAGATGATAGTCATCACAGCATGGTCTCTATATGGTGTATCTCCATCAGAACAGTGTGTGAGGGAAAAGGCTAAGAGAAAGAAGAGAGCACAGAAGAAAATGGTTATCAAGCCAGTGGAATTCTACTGATTTTCTAGCTCCCAAACTTTCTTTTTATTTACTTATTTGTGGGGGGGGGGGAGCATGAGAGAGCCAGCACACAAGTGGGACCGGCAGAGGGAGAGAGAGAACCCAAGCAGACTCCATACTGAGCTTGGAGCCTAACATGGGGCTCAAACTCTTGACCCTGAGATCATGACTTGAGCTGGAACCAGGAGTCAGACGCTCAACTTACTGCAGCCCCCAGGTGCCCTCCAAAACCTTCTTTTAAAATGAAACAACATAAAACAACACAGGATGCAAACACACTTACCACAGAGACTTTGCTCACTACGTCTCTTGCGACCGCTAAGCCTTGAGCAAAAGTACGGGCTGCTACAAATGCACGAGTAACCTGCAGCTTCAGTTTCCGAGGGACGTCTCCGAAGGGCTTCAGCTGCTCGGTGTACTTGCTCACACATTCCAGATACTCATCTGTAAAGTGGTACTGGGAGTTCACCAAGCGGAACATCCGCTCCAAAAGGCGAGCCCAGAAGTCACTTAGCATTTCTTCCAGGTTCACACTTCCTGCCACATAGTAGCGCTTCAGCTCCCCAAAGAGATCTTTGAACAGTTCAGAATTTTGCATGTATAGGCGGCCGTAGGTCTTCACAAACATGTCATTCAGAGATTTCTCTGCATTTTCCAGTAGTTCTTTGAAGAATTCTAAAAACAAAACAAAAAAAGAAAGCAAGGGTTTTCAGTAATTAACAGTGTTTTTCAGGTCAATTTGAAAACTGGGGGGAAAATGACAAAATGAAACTGGAAAACATGCTCATAGATGAGGTGGATTTCTTTTGGGGGGTGCGGATGTAGCACAACTGATCATTTATCAATGAAAGTAAATCAAGGTCACAAGTCACAAAGTCACTTACTTGTGTCTACATCTAAGATATGGGGAAAAATGATATCTTGGACCAACAACTTCTCAGGAGTCAATATAAAACATACACACACACTTCTCTCATTCAGTCACAAGGTAAATAAAGAACCAGATAAAAACGGGTACATGAAATCTAAAACATGAGGTTTGCCAGAACTTTCTACTACAAGAATCTAAACCAAAGCTAACTATGCCTTGTAAAGGCAATCTGACACCAGGACAGGTATTTTCAAAACACGTTGTTTAACTTGGACACAATTTTTTTTTCTTTTCTCCTTATATCTACATGACATGCAAGAACACTGCCTGAGGGGGATGCCTGGGTGGCTTAGCAGTTTGCCCTGCCTTTGGCCCAGGGCAAGATCCTGGAGTCCCAGGATGAGTCCTGCATGGGGCTCCCTGCATAGAGCCTGCTTCTCCCTCTGCCTGTGTCTCTGCCTCTCTCTCTCATGAATAAATAAATAAGATCTTAAAAAAAAAAAAAAGAACACTGCCTGGGAAATGCTGGAGGCCAAGAAACATAATGAAATACTCCAAAAGCTAGCACTCAGGTTTTCTGAAAATGGGTCCTCAGATGTTTCCCATGGCATTAGTACAAATTGGGGTATCCAAGTTAACCCTGGGTTCTTAAAAAGTTCATATGGTAACATCATGAGATTCTGTGGCGGGAGGGTGGGAGGAGGGAGAGAGACATGCAATGCCTAGCAGACTCAATTACAGATTTGGTAGATTTATAGGACAGCAGGGAAAATAACTCGAGAAAAATACATGAAGAATACCTGGTTATTCCAGGTATACTTTTTGGCTTGAGTGTTAAGAGATTTTAATCTCTTAAGTACAAAGGGCAAATTAGTTTCTCCTGAAGCTTTTCCTAGGCAGTTCAAAGAAGAAAAACGTTAGTGGTGTATCTATAACAATCATTCTTAAAGAATCTATGGCTGGTATAAAAATAAACACTTCATGATATCAAGTTTACAAGCAGGAAATGTAATAAATACCAAAGCAAAATATAAGGACCACATCAATTAAGAAAGTGCCTCCAAATGAACATGGAGCAGAAAAGAAAATCTGGTGCCTCCTTTGAAGCCAGAACATTAGCAATCTTCTCAAAATGCAATAGCCCAACAAAGCCATTATCTTCTCATACTGGGTGGGCAAATCAGAGGCTGAGAACTACTTCCAAATAGTTTCTCAAAACAAAACAAAACAAAACAAAAAAAACACACATAGTTTCTCAAAACCTACATTGGAAATACTGAAGCCTTTTGGAGGGGATGTGTGTGACTTTGTTTACTTCCAAGAGATACCTATGCCTCTGCTCATCACCACATGGGGGCTTGAGCCTCAAAGTCCACAGTCTTCTGGGTTTCAGCTTTTCAAACTGTGTTTTGTTCATGGGGTATTTTTGTGGGGAGAGGGGCTCTTTCCTTTTCCTTTGGTTGAGTTTCGCTTTTTATTTCCTGGGTGCTCTTCAAGGAGACAAAGGGAAATGGATTCCCTCTGAAGAGCTAAAAAGAAAGGGGAGTGCACAAGTCAACCTCTCACCTCCATTCCAAGCGCACAGCCTGGTATTTTTTACAGAAGTTTTCTGCCTGGAAGACCACTGGAAAGTACGCAAGGAGCTAGAGAACCATAGGAAAAACGTTACTCAAATCAGGTACCTGAGAGGCCTCTAATTCTCTCCAAAATCCCAAGTGATTCTCAAGTGTGGTCCCACGACAGGCAAACATCAACACCATGTTACCACATCACCAGGGCACTTGTTAGAAATGCAAGTTCCTGGGCCCCACCCTAAACCCACTGGATCAGAGATTCTGGGCATGGATCCTAGCCATCTGCAACTCTGTTTACCCTAATGTTTGAGAACCACTGCTCTAGCCAAGGAAACGTGTCTCATTTCACCCCTCAATAGCAATCAATACCAGCTCAGGGCTGTGCTAAATATGAAGCATACAGGTTAAACGTTTTAATTAGAATGTCTTTCCAATGAATTGGTTTTATTCCCATTTTTTCTCACATTCCTGGGTGTGATTTATGATGTTTTGGGGGTGGTGGTAAATTTTCTTGTGTGGGAGTCTCTCAACTAAGTGTCCAGATGCAGGCAGCACTTTTCTAGAATTCAAAGCTGGAGAGTCTTGGGGTAAGAAGAGACCTGGAAATGCCATCAGGTCCACTTCCAATGCCTTGCTTGAATCCCTAGCAAGTGCTGCTGGTTTATCAGGTACATAATAAACAAGGGAAGCTGAGTTGTATTAGTATGGGTCCAGTGGGTTACACATATAGCTCTCACATGCTGGGAAACTGAAGCCTGGTCCTTGAGATCAGTATGCAAGCCTTGTGTCAATCCAGTGCTATGAGTATTTCACGATCCAAAAGAGAAGATTCCAAAGGCAACCACAGGTCCTTCCCTCACATTGGATTTTTATTATATTGCTCATAAAACTGGCACACATCATTTAGTGTAGAAGTAGGATGTTGGAAATTATTAGACTTGTGCTTTGATGACTCATTTAATAAGTAACTGAATATTCACTTGTATTTCTAGTGAATGGCACCTTAGTTGTACAGATTTTATGGGTGGAGGCAGAGTGGCATTTCAGAGGTGTTTGAACTTAAAAACATCTATACAATGTCAGAGTTCATTGTTTAGGCTTCTAAGTGTTCCAAGTCAAAGAAATGCTAAGACACTCAACATTTTATGGGAAAAAAAATAAAAGTCTCAGACTTCCTCATTCAGATCAAGAACCTATGGGTTGGTGTCCCTGTATAATGTAGCTGCTCTGGAGCATAAGAGAAACAATCTAATTAAGAGGAGAACTGATTTCAAACCAGCATGCCCTCTGTCCAATACCACCATGGACCTTACTTTGTTTCCTAGGACTCAAATTCTGTCTAGGAAGGGTGTGTGTGTGTGTGTGTGTGTGTGTGTGTGTGTGTATGTGTGTACCTGTGCTGTGTGTGATGTTAATTTAAACTTTAAGAGATCAGTCTGGCGCTCCATACATACTAAATTCTAATTCCTTTCATTGTTCAGAAAATTGATTTCCTTTCTGACACTCTTTTAAAGACTCTTTAGTATGGCCATATAAGTTGCAAATATAAAGATTGATTGGGCTATACACAGAAATTCTACAAAATTGATGTATAACAAGTTAAAATCTGATAACTTAATCATTCTTAATGGATACACAATTTGACAGGTATGTACTGAGTGGCTATTATGGGCTCAAATCAAAGCACAGGTTTAGCACACGTCTTAACCTTCTCGCCCAATCAGACTATAATCAACATTTCCAATAAGACAAATTTTCTTCATCCAATTCACCTTTACTATACCACCAACCCTCTGCACATGGTTTTATGTGCACCAGAGATTTTTAAAGCATCTATAAAATCCTTAATTTTTCATTTCATATAGAAAGTTTTAAAGTATTCATCTCTTTCACCTATGGAAGTTGATGGAACAAAAGTCAAGGGATTCAAAAGACCTAAACACCCTTCTCTTTAGACTTATTCTTACTGACTCTGTTAAATGGGACTCTTCGACCTATGCCTTTTGCCTCAGAGACCTTATAAGGATGATGGACATAACTTAAATTCTAAAAGCCACTTCAATTAGGTCCAATATCAGCCAAAGCATAATAATTTGCTATAAGGAGAAAAAACAGGGGCTTTTACACCTGCCCCTCCTACAAACTAGTAGCTTCCCTATGTTCGTGTATAACTCTTGTGCATCCCCAGTCTTCCTTTTATTCCTAGGACACCTCCTTCTACAATGAGGAATAGAGCAAAATTAGACATTTGAGTCCTGGTCCACGGCCATTAATGGCAACTTCATTAATCACTGTAATGTTCATCTTCACTTTCTCCTCCATTATTCAGAATTCAGGATCAGGGTCAGATCTTAATTGCTGAAGAACAACTGTACAGGCCGGAGACACCTAGCAATCATTCCTTCTTAATCATTATACCTGAAGCCAATTATAAGATACTCAGTGGTGAAGAGAGGACCAGCCAGCACAGTGTAACCCAGGATTCCGCAATGATCAGAAGCTCCGTTAATTGGGAATTAGATCTCCCTTGTGGCAAAAACTTATATTCATGGAAAATGGTGGGAAGGGAATCTGTTTCAAGGGATGCTACCGGTGTCTGAAAGACAGAGTCAATGAGGTGATGGTTTAAAAGCATTTAAAATATGGTATCTGTGATCATGGTTTATTTCTCCTTCAACTTGCAGTTTGGAGGCTTGAGTGATTATGTTTCTAAGGATCAAGCAACTGCAACTCCCAGGGCTCATGGATGAGCACTTAACATGGGGGTGGAAACAGAAGCTACATCTCTAAACCAGTGTGACACAGTGGGGAAACCATGGGATCTCTCACTTACGAACTGTGTGACTTCAGATGGAAAGATCTAACCTGATTTTCTGTGGCCTCATCCATAACATGACGCCGTTACTACTCACCTTAGATGAATAATGCCCAGCACACCAAAGACACTCAACAAATGGACACTACTTGTAATAGGTAGTGTTCTTATTGTCACCTTTAGGGTTTCTTCCTATCTACAATCACTTTAAAAATCTCTTGAGGCTGGTTTTTATCTCTCCTAGCAGAGTCAAATATTATCCAGCTCAGGAACATAAATTAAGCCAAAGCTGCTAGAGATCAGTTAAGGAGACTCAAGGCCTTATAAAACTAGGAGCGATTTAGTCAAAGGAAATGCTTAACGGCTCTGGCTCCCAATGCTGTGTAATGTCCCAGACATCTACATGGGTGGGAGGGACCATTGAATGAAAGAAACCAAAGAGAGAAACCTCAACCCATGGAAGAGGTTTTATATCAGAAGAGAGTATCACACACTTCACGCAAAGATAAAACACAGATCAGGGTAAAGGATTAAGCAAAGAATTGGTGAAAGGAAAATTGAGAAGGAAGTGGCAGGACAATCCCCACCCAGCCCTCCCCACACATTTCACCTCCCAGAAGTCAGCTCAGAACAAGGGCTGAGCTAGGGGACTGAGTATTTCCCAGCTCTAAATGCGAATTATTCTTAATATCAATAATATCAGTTGAACATGGGAAAAACTAGAATGAGAGGTCACCTTTTCCATATAAACAGTTTCTACTCAAATATCCTGTCTTTTATAAAGAATGAAGAAGAACATCATTTCTTCTCTCCCCAGCCACTTGTCCTGCATCAACTAAACATTCAAAATTCTTGAAACAGGTCAAAAGGCCCCCAGTTCTGCTATTAAACACCATTAGTTACTCCATTATAAACAATTGGCTGGCTATTGATTAATGAGCTAGAAAACATTCTAGAACTAACCCACGACCTTAAGAGATTGGAAGTCCTTTCTTTTCAATCCCCTTGGCTATGTGCTATAAATTACCACCTTGTGTTTATAGTATTAGGAAGCTGCCTTTTACGTTGAAGGATTAATTTCCTCTTTACTGTATAGACTGTACTTCACAGCCCTGGCATGGTGTGTGAACATTAAGTTACCACCTCGACAAAATTCCTGAGAAAAGAAGCCTCCTTGAAAGTGCTACAAATCATACTTTTCACACTGTTAAGAAAACTCAAAGAGTTATATTCACCCATTCATCCAAGAGCATGCATTTAATCAAGAACAGCGAGAATAAGCATCGATAAGTATAAGAGAAAAAGGAAATTAAACGAACATCTTACTGACTGAAACGAAACTGAAACTTTGGTCTCTGAAGATCTCTTCCCTCTGTCTTGCTTTTTTGGTAAGGTCTATTTAAGTTTTCAGCAGGCATTTTCCTCTATCTTGGCAAAATCTTACTCCTCAAAAGTGCCTGCTAGGGCATGGTGTACTAAAAGGACACACACTCAATTAATGTTCATCGACCGATAGCACATCAACAGACCTCCCCTAGGATGACAGAACAATTACCAATCATAGCCCTTAAGGGCTGTGAACATATGAAAAGGTGCTAGGGATCCTACCAAAATAGGCACAACCCTTTTTCTGCAAGGTTCATTTTCATAGTTAATCCATTTTGAATGCTAAAGCTCCTTGTGTTCTCTCTCATGGCTCCCGTCTCATGCTATTGTAGCCAGAGACATGGCTAAATACTCTAAGTCTTCCACTGGACACCATTCCTTCCACAGGAAGAGGACACCTGGCTCCAGCTAGCCAATTCCCTTTAATACACCTATGCCTTCTCATTCCAGTGCCTGAAGAAGGCTGAGGGGATGGTTTAAGCAAGCCAGGAGGCTGGAGCAGCCGTCCCAAGTGTTCCATATAATAACTCTATGTGGTTCTATTCTGTGGCCTCATAAACAAACCTTATAATACAGTTTAGGTGCTCATGACTTAGTGGCAAGAGAAAAATCAGGACATAAAGTATCAATAATCTGTTAAGACTCAAATTTACATCTACATGCACAAAAAAGATAAGGCAAATATGATGCTGATGTAAATACAACAGGTGTCGGGCAGCTCACGTGGCTCAGCGGTTTGGTGCTGCCTTCAGCCCAGGGCCTGATCCTGGAGACCCAGGATCGAGTCCCACATCGGGCTCCCTGCATGGAGCCTGCTTCTCCCTCTGCCTGTGTCTCTGCCTCTCTCTCTGTCTCTCTCTCTGTCTCTCTCATGAATAAATAAATAAAATCTTAAAGAAAAAATACAACGGGTGTCAGGGACATAGAGTAATTATTTTTCAGTAGGTGTTTCTCACTTTTGTCTACCCAAATTTTTCGGTAACATCAGAAAAATACTATACCTTCATTGTACTCAAAAAGTACTTTATTTCCCTTTATTCTATTCATTTAACTTAATTGCTGAAGGTTTCCATGCATTTTTCTACTGTCTACAAATGGTCTACAGTGACCACTGTGATACTTTTTTGGGGGGAACCCCAAATATTTTCTTAAAACACCACCAAAACAGTTACGTTTTTCATAAAAAATACAATTTCTTTTCCTATCAAGTATCCCTTTTCAAGCTGTAGCAATCTAAAAAGTATGGAGAGATATAAAGAAAATAGAACCAAATTGTCGATTACCCCATCACTAAAAAACAGCCACAACAGTTTATCAAATTCCCTATGTTTTTCCTATGAAGATATGTATTGTTACAGGCTTAAGATCATACCATATCTGTACCTGTTCTCAGGTAACACCGTATAGTTAGCATTTCCTATGGGTATGAGATTCTTTGGTAATGCCATTTATAATAACTGCATATATATGACACCATATGCACAGACCGGGATCATTATGAGACATTTAAGACCAATTTCCTATTTTTCATTATTGTAAATAATGCTGTGATGGACACCCCTGAATATAAACCTGTATACAGATCTTTCTTTCCTTGAGATAAATATCTGAAAGCAGAATTACTAAATCAAAGGCTATGAGAGTGTCTTTCAAAATTTCTGACCCACCGAACTCCAGGAAAGGTTGTGCCCATGTAGTGCTCTCCCTGAGGCATATTTATTACAACAGTTTCAATTGCTTTGCTAATTCTTTCAAGGGGAAGCAGGTGGAGAAAGGCCTGGCCTGGCTGGAGAATTCTCCCTATCACTGGGGACGCAGTGCAGGATCGAATATGCCCTTTTCTTTGCCTGGACGGACAGATACACAGAAAGAGGGTGGGCAGAGAGAAACAACAGCTTTCTGGACTCACGGGCTCAAAGTGCAATGAACCAACAAAATAGATAAAAAGCAGTTCAGTCGAAGCTCTTCCATTGACTCACTTGCTGCTTCTTGCTGATGCCACGCCTTCTTAAGAAGTCAAAGCTAACAGCAGAGGCCCACAGAGCCAAGTACCAGGGGCTCTGGGCTCCCTGGAAGTTGCACAAGCATTTTCAATCCGCAGAGATAGCCAATGCTAGAGCCACAATTGGTCACACTTCAGATAACAACTCAAAAGGCAGAAAACCTTTGTCAATACAAAAATGGGTGTGTTTTGTCTGAGCTCTTGATTTGATTACAGTAAGCTGCCAGTGGCTCTTTTTCACCAAGTTTCACAGAGATTATAAAAGACTTAGCAAAATGTCTGGCCTTGTAGTCCCCTTCACACGGAAGGAAAAGAAAACAGAATTATAAAGAAAAGAGTAGTAGTGTCTTCTAAGGAAATCAAAGACCATTAGCATTATGATCTAGAAAGAGCGCTGCATTCGCAGGATGGCGAGAAGGCCTCATGTCTTTCTTTGTAGTTCTGTAGCTACTCATCCTGTGAAATGTTGTCCACTGCACTAGAGCAGAGGTTTTAAAAAAGCAATGCATTTTTTTGAATGTCTGAATGGATCAATTCTAAGGTGAGGATTAAAAAGCAACCCTACGACATATGTAGGTTATACCCTTCTATGACACATTTATTTGGAGTATTTTTTTGACATAAAAAACTCCCCCAGGGGTCTTTAGGGGGTCTTCAGTAAGTCAGTCAATATGGACACGCAAAGGACAAGAATAAAACCATGTAGTTGAAAAAACAGTGAAGGTCAGAGGTATTTGCCTTTTAAAGCCAGCTTCCTCCCACTGAGGTCACTGTGTTCATGGGCCTGCGAATTCTAATGCCATCAACTCCCTGCACCTCCACACTGGTTTCTCAACTGGCCTAACGAAGGGATGGCCAGTGTGAACTCTGGGAAACTTCCAGTCAGTGATTAAAACACAGATTTGGCAAAATCTGCAGAGTGCGACACGTCCTGCCTTCGTGAAATGATAGAAAACAAGGGGGCTGAGGGCTTCAGGGAAGGGTGGCCACTTTGATTTACACTTGGCCTGTGCAGATAGATGGGACAGACAATTATTTCTTTTATGTGCGTTTTAAGCTAATTCAGAAAATTTCTACTATTCTTTGAGTTAACAAGCCTCGGGCTCATGGGAGGGTTTTCAAAGACCTGGGGAAAGTAGTGGAGTTAAGAAATGATAGCAGGAAAATAGAGGGTACCAGACAGGCGGCTAATTAACATCTTGTAAGACCTTTCACTAAAGCAGCTGGTCTAGTCACATGTTTAGAAGATTCACAGAATTTTTAGAATTGAAAGGGTCTTTAGAGAGCATCTAGCTCAACCCCCTCATTTTATGGATGGGAAAACTGAGACCCAGTTAATTGCCCCAGGTCACAGTGGGTTCACAGCAGAATCAGGCTGACAATTCACTGTGCTCTGCCTCCCGAAGTTACTACATTTGCTCCCTACGCTGATGAATTAACAGAGTTTCTGCAGTGGACTAGCATCAAGACAACATCTCTATTCCCTTAAGATTTAACATGCAAACTATTTGATTTTGGAAGTTAAGCAAAAATAAATTTTCAAACTTGTTACATCGGCTTTACTATGTGATTCAGAGATATATTTAACATGGCAGCTCTAATCTTCTTAATCTATTTGGGTTGTTTGATTGAACTATGCTTCTTTTAAAAACAACTAGTCTCTCACAAAACATGACATTTTGGGGTGGGCCTTTATGTTGTGGTCCCTAAACACGGATTATGCCCCACTTCTATTATTTCTATTCCTTTGCCTGGCAATTCTTTCTAAGCCCCCTGAACTGAGCATCTGATTAGCATATTCATGAGATAACTGATTCAGCTATGTTAATTAGCAGTTCTACTTCAAAAAAAAAAAATTTTTTTTTTTCCCAGAACTCACCAAGAGGGGGAGCAGCTAGCTCTGCCACTATCACTTTCTAGCTCCAGGTCTCTAGCCTAGGATAGTATATTTGTACATTTCTGGTACAGATCCTCAGTTAAAGAATGGGCAAGGGAGATTACAGTGTAGAAAAATAAAGAGGTGAGACCTTAAAGTCAGACGTACAAGTTTAAAAATGAGAATCCTGAGAATTTTGGTGTGGAGGGGTAGTGCCTAAGGAAGTATACTTAATGTACTTTCTCCAGGTCTGTAAATACACACATGTACACAGTTTACAATAAAAAAAAATGGGTTTACAGACTGTATAATCTCTTTAGATGGGCAAACAATAAAAAATTAAACATGTAGAACAAAAGGCCTTTAAAGATAAGGGAACTGGCTCCGAAACACCACGACTGGCATTTGAACTCTGGAGCTCCCTGAGGAAGAATGATAGAAAACCTGAGGCAATGTGATGATTTCTAGTTAATGAAGGCTGACCCCCTAAAAGCCTACAACCTTATTTTTGTTGAAAAGTTTATAACTTTAATAAGCAGGGTACCTGGGTAGCTCAGTTGGTTAAGCATTTACCTTCGGCTTGGGTCATGATCCTGGGATAGGGCCCCCGTGTGTGTGTGTGTGTGTGTGTGTGTGTGTGTGTGTGTGTGTGTGTAGATCTCTTGCTTGTGGGGGGGTCTGCTTCCCCCCCTCTGCCCCTGCCCCTCCCCCTCTGCTCATGAGCTTATGCAAGAGGACACATGCACATGCCCTCTCTCTCAAATAAATAAATAAATAATCTCAAACAAAAAGTTTATAACAAATTAACTGTTCCAGCCTTAGAAAGAAGTGTTCTCTCAGAAATGGGACTAAAGTTCTGATGGTAGAGGAAGGTGCCTGGGCTCAGGGTTACCACTTTAAATTTACACTGTAAGCTTGGAGATGGCAAAAGAGGCTCCTTTGACATTGCCTGACCTTATAGGTTCCCATGTGTCCCTCTGTTATTTCCTCAGGATTTGTCATCAGCCTTTTTCCTGCCACCTTGGACACCCCATCATGGTTCTCCAGCTGCCATCTTGTTGCTCTGCCCAATCTCTTCCCTTCCATTCACATCAATAACCTCAGGCTTGTCCTTTGTAATGGCTTGGACAATTCTTTGACCGAAGCACCCTGCTGCCCTTGGATTTCGGGGCATGAAGACAGCACATAAACAATTTCACTCAACATCCTCTTTAGGCCTGAGGCACATTGGTGGGTCCTAATGGCCATCCTTAAAAATCAGTCAACAAATGCAGTACCCACTTGAGGATTATGGTTTGTTGGATACCAGTCAACTGAAGTTTTAACCATACAAACACATTTAATTATCTCAGAAAACCTAGCTTGGAGGAAATAGGCAACGTATCCCAGAGCTCTGTTCTGATCTCCACACCAAACACATTTAAGCTACTACTCCTTCAAAAGAAATGTAATCTATATTTAAAAAAAAAAGAAAGAAAGAAATGTAATCTGTGCTCAGTACCTTTGTTGTCTATGCCATATTTTAATTTGAAGTCAGAAGAAATAAACTAAAGCTTTATAATCATTTCTCAGGACCAGTTTTGAAACCGATAAAGAAACAGTGTTAACACATTTATTGAATGTGAAACCTGGTAGGAAAGGGCCAGAGAAACGGTTTTTCCATACTTTTTAAAAAAACATATGTTAACACTTACTGATAGTGTTTCTCTGTATGGCTTTTTAAAAACTACACGCTGGAATCATACAAGTAATGCTATAAAACCATGGGGAGTGTGAAGGGAAAAGAATAGCTAAAGCAGCAGGCCTGCAGGCAAGAGACATCACTAACGTCTATGGGCTCCGTACCAGGAGGAGACCCGTCTAACAGGAAATGGGGTGACTTGGAGGTGGCAGAACCTGAAAACAGCTTTGTCTTCACTCCATCATGCTACCAACAGGCTAGCCATTTGTAAAGAGCAGGACTTTTTCCTCCTACATGCCCTTATTAAACCCCAAGAGGTTGTTTTCATGTGTTAGCATCTCAAGTTTTCTAAGATGGCCATCTAATTGTCTTTCTAAGTATCCTCTTCAAAGTCAAAGAAAATGCTGAGGTTACTGTCTTGAATAAGAAATGCCAGTCAAGCAAATACCAGTCTTTTCAATAATTAAGAGTTTAGTGACCAAGAGAGACAGAGGTGGCCTAATGATGTCTTTTGGCAATAACACCCATCTTCGAGGGATGTTACCATGTTGTTAAGTACTCTTTATAGTTACAGCATGTGTTGTGGGGTGGGGGTATAGACTAATAGACATACAGACATATAAAACATTTTCATCCACCCAGGAGAAGGAGGAGATAAATTCAAGATTGAACACAATATTGCATAGTAACTGGTGGTAAAATGGGTATGATAAATGACATGCTACAAAGAGAGAACTTTAGTTCAACTACATTACAAATTAAATATGCTCTCATGGTCTAGCCTGGGAACCGAACACTTATTAAATTGGTTCTAAGTTTCAAATAACAAATCTCAAAAGCCAACATTTGAAATACAACCTGTTCTTTAGCTGGGGACTGCCTTATCAGCTATATAAATCTAATTTAGTCCAACTTCTCACCATGGTAACAAGCCCTTTGCAGAAATACTCAAAGACATTTCACATCTCGAAAATTTGCCTTGTACTTCACCACCACACATAATGTCAGGAAAAGCATGCTTCAAAGGTACTATGTAATTAGAATGGCCTTTAAAACAGGCACAAAGGAAATCATTCCTATTAAAATTAAATCTACTTCATAACACTCTTCAAACTGAGTGAAGAGCAACAGAGAAGAGAATCCTGAGGTGTTTGGAACCCAGACTCTAAAAGTCTGTTATCTGTAACATTGCTTCAGATAGGATTGAAGTGCTTCTCATTTGGCTTATCTTGGCCATTTCTTCACTATTAAAAGAAAGTGTTCATATGAGAATTCCTGTTTGGCACAGGGGATTGAAATGGGTTGGGTCATGGCTTTACATGGATAGACTAAGCCAAGGTACCAGCTAAGGGATGAAGCCCAGCTTAACGACAATTATAAATACAGGAGCTACTTCTGGGTCCCTGCTGCATACAAACTCAAGAGCTGAATTTTAATCCTATCCATGTTCTACAGGGCTCCTAGGAATTCTGGTTGTCTCTGGGGAATCCAGTTTGAAATTTAATTTGAAGTCCAGCATCTGCAGAATCTCTATGCTTATTCTAAGTTTTCAGATGCCTGCTTTTTATTAGGGAGATTTTTTTCCCCCAGTAACTTGCGTCAACAACACTATTTTGTGTTCACCCAAGAAAATAAATGAAAGCTTTTAAATTAAACTACTTTAATCTCTTTTTTGGCTCCTTGTGACCAGATTTCCATAATGCCTACCATACAGATTCTACTGTATCCAGAAGGATCCTAGCAATGAAGCTGGAAGGCTAACTTGCCCTTAGGGATCCAACAAGGAGAATGTCTTTTTTTTTTTTTTTTAAGGAGAATGTCTTCAGAGAAGACAAAGGAGCTGTGAAAAAGCAATTGTATGAACTGAGCGGTTACTGTAAAATGTGACTTGCATAAAAGGTGTAAAACAAAGTCAAGAACAAAGCACATACTGATGCTTCCTTGGACCAAAGTTCCAATACCTACCATCAAACTTCTTGTAACGGGAAGCAAAGATGGCTTGCAAGTGGTTACATTGTTCGCTGACCACACTTTTGAAATCATCTTTACTTTGCAGGCTGTATTTCTCCTCCATCTCCTGAGAGCAGCAGGTATAGCCCTGGGGACAGATCTTCAAATGATCACCTGGAAGATAAAATTGTACGACAATCAATCTCCATCATCATTCATCAGGTCTAAGAGGCAAGACTTTCGCTTAAGTGCACACACTTCAATTCCACCTGAGAGGTTCCCGCAAAAGCCTAGGTATCATGTGTATCTGAAAAGTTTTACTGAAACCAAAAAACATCGAGGCATCTGGCTGGCTCAATCGTGTAGAGCATGCGACTCATGAACTCAGGGTCCTGGGTTTGAGCCCCATGTTGAGGGTAGAATTTATTTAAGAAAATAAACTAAAAACATCCATTCCCTTATGGAAAAGCTAAAATAATAAAGCCACCTACAAAAGACAAAAGAACTTTCAAATCAAGAAGATTGCTATACCACAGGAGAATTGGTGTAATAATAAACAGTATTAACTGTTATTTTAGTATTATTATTATTTAGTATTGTTTATAAACAATAAACAATATCATTCAATGTCAACCCAAGGCTTTTTTTAAAAAAATAAATTAGTCAAGATTCTATGATAAATACTCTACAAATTAAGCAAATGAGACATAAGTTTTTCTAGCTTTTGGGAGTTGACATTCCAAGAGAGGGTACCCTTAATGAATAATGATTTATAAAATATATGACAGCCAAAGACTAAGCAAAGACACCAGAGGTAGTCATACTGTGGGGAAGCAAAGGAATAAGTGGATTTCAAGGAGTTGGTGGCCAAGAAGAAACAATGGGACTTCACATTGGATAACTTCAGGCTTTAAGTCACAAATGGTAATGGCAAATGACCCTCAAATTTCAGACTTTCTCATCCAGTATCTTCTGCAGTTAGACACTATTTTTGACCTTATGATACTGGGATATGTAGCCACTCATCCCAATATAGACTGATAGCTTCCAGTAAAGTTAATCTTTATGAAGTGATGTAGTCCTCAGAGTCAAGAGAAATGCTATAATATGCATCACTCCACAGCAGCTCAACCCATAAAGTATCTCCCTCCCCTACACCAACTACATTCTGCTTGTGGTTAGCACAGGAGGGTTAGGAGGGCTTTTTTTACTTTTAATAGATCCTGAATTCCACCCATACCTTGTTCCTCTTGCCACAGAACACAACTGTGCTTTGCAGAGACCATACCTCTCCTTCATAATGACTAGGAGATATGGTGCCACTGAAAACTGAACCCCAACAGTTATCTAGTTTTTACACATGTTTACAAGCATTCACTGCCATGGTTCCTCCTGCTATTGCTGTTCGTGTTCCATGTAAGATGAAAGGTCTGAAAACAAATCAAGATCGCAGGTACTCAGGAATTGAGTATGCTGAAGACATATGCACCTGTCAACCCAACCATAAGTACATACAATAAATAAAGGGCTGGAGACTGATGAGCCAACCAAACACCACCAATCATGGGAAATGAACTGAGCCATCATCTGGCCATTGCTGCTTCTTGGCTAAGTGTGCTTAGAAGAATAAATCTTGACCTAAGACAGATATCACAGTGGCTTTGGAGATGTGGGGTACAGCAGATAAAACAGAGGTAAGCAACTTAATTTGACTAAACTAGGGCTGTCAACAGCATGTATGCAAATCATTACATAATCTTATATATACCTGATCATTCTTCCTTCTTGGCAATTAAAAAGTAGGGAGAATGTTACTGCCACACAAAAAAGGGGGAATATGGTAATAAAGGACTATTGAGGGAAGGGAAGAAGGAAACAATCTTCAAATAACTTCCTCATCCAGAAAGAAACTGCTAAAAGTTTATTTAAGCATTTTGGAAACCCTTGGTCAGCAGACAAATCTAACCCAAAAAGGAATGGGGGTGGGTAAGATTGTGTATAAGAGTTTAGGAGCAAAAAAGGAAAAAAAAAGAGTTTAGGAGCTGTGAAGCTTCAGAGTATCTTAGATCTAATTAGCCAAAGAAGAAGGTTGCTAAGGCTCAGTTTTCTGCAAACATCTTTGTTACAACCAAAAACAAAACTCCCTCTTCACTGGCTTAACAAGTTCACAGCAGGACTTTGGTACCGAGACACATAATTAACAGAGAGCTATCCAGTTGTCTCCAGGTTTCAGGGTTGAGGATTTCCCCCAACATGGTCTTAACATGTGAACTAATACGAAGAACCCCAACTAATACAGCAATTGCTGTAGTTGCATTAAATAATCCATCACACTCACACCTCACATAGAAAATTAATTGGAATGCTCAGAGTGAGAGCTTAAGACACGCAGGGCTATTTAAATGACTTATAATAAGGGGGCAGCTACTTTTTAAGATTGTCACAGGCTAAAATTCATCACATGCTGGTTTTCGAATGCCTGCAAAGATTCCATTGGGGTATGCACAGAATCTCCAAGGCAAAACAATTCATGAGTTTGGAAAATAATTTATGTTCAGGGGCTACTTATTGGATGCTATCAAAATAGGCTTCTAAGTCCAAGGGAAAGCCCACCTTTTTTCTACCACCAATGCATACACACACAAACACACAACCTGAAGCCGGAAAATTTAGAGACAGCAGGAAAAAATAATTTTCTATACTTAAGAAGGTGCTAGACAAAAAAAGAAGGTGCTAGACATTGAGGGGTATAAACTGCCTGCCCCACAGAAATTTTACACTGAGACACCCTTCAAAAATGGGTAACAGCAATAAAATTTACCAGTAACCTGCTGAATGAAAACAGCACCATTTCCACTGACACATGAATACACTGGAGCATCAAAAAGGCCCAGCATATTGGGGCACCTGGGTGGCACCTGAATCTTGATTTCGGCTCAGGTCATGATCTCGGGGTCATGGGACTGCGCCCCATGCCAGGTTCTGTACTCTGCACATGTCAGCTTGTCCCCTTCCCTACCTCCGCTTGCTCTTGCATATGTGCATGCATGCTCTCATAAATAAATAAATCTTTAAACAAATAAATACATATACAAATGGCCCAGCATAGCCAGTGTACTGTCCGTTTCATAGCCACCAGGGGCCCCTGGCAGGACCTTATGGAGACCAGCTTATACCAGAACACTGAAGTACATATTTTTTGGCAATACCTAATTAAAAAATAATCCACTTTCATTTTAGAGAGAAGGTATTTCCAGGAAGACTTTGTCTAATAGTAAAAGGCTTGCCTTCTGTAAAGGACAACAACAGAGTTAAGGGCAGACACTTGGCTAATGCTTCTGCTGGCAAAGTCGTCTTCCTCTCTGTGCAAAGCAGCCCACTCCAACAGGCTACTTTTGCCCATGTAGCCTTGAATGTGCCACTTATTCTGTCTGCATTTCTAAAAAGCATTACTTGAAAATGTAATCTGACATCTTTGCCCAAAGCCCTGTCTGAGACACACACAGTCCAAGACGCACTTGTAAATTAAATCCCAAGACATGCATACGCTACTGGGGACTCAGTGCCACAACCAATTTCGGCTGATAAGAAGTACAAGGAGGAAAGGGGGGCAGTCTCAGTGCATTTGAAAATGGAATCAGGGCAGCCCCGGTGGCTCAGCGGTTTAGCACCACCTTCGGCCTAGGGAGAGATCCTGGAGTCCCGGGACTGAGTCCCACGTCGGGTTCCCGGCATGGAGCCTGCTTCTCCCTCTGCCTGTGTCATTGCCTCTCTCTCTCTCTCTCCCCTCTCTGTGTATTCTCATGAATGAATAAATAAAATCTTAAAAAAAAAAAAAAGAAAATGGAATCAGAGCTCCGCATTCTGGTAAGAACTTGAGTAAACTCATTTGATTTTTAAAACTTAAGGGCACTTGGGTGGCACAGTTGGTTAAGCATCCCACTCTTGGTTTCAGTTCAAAATTGGGATCTCAGGGTCATGGGTTTGAGCCCCATCAGAGCCTGCTTGAGATTCTCTCTCTCCCCCTCTGCTCCTAACCATATCCCCCCACCATCATATGCACTAGCTCACTCTAAAATCAATCAATTTAAAATAAAATAAAATAAAATAAAATCAATCAATTTTTAAGATTTCTGGAGCACCTGACTGGCTCAGTCAGAAGAACATGCAACTCTTAATCTTGAAAAGTGCCCAAAACAATTTATATTAAAAGCCAGGGCACACATAGTATCTGAAAGACATTCTGCTAGGCTGCAACTGCTCCTAAAATGCTGTGTCTGAACAAGAAAGGCCTTTTCTTTCTGGAGATCTCCTTTCTAAACCTGGTGATCCTTTCTCATTTAAGAAAGATGGAACAGGGTGCCTGGGTGGCTCAGTTGGTTAAGCATCTGCCTTCAGCTCAGATCATGATCTCAGGGTCCTGGGATCGAGCCCTGCATTGGGCTCCCTGTTCAGTGGGAAGCCTGCTTCTCCCTTTCCCCCTGCCCCTGTTCATTCTCTCTTGCATTCTCTCAAAAACATAAAATTTAAAAAAAGAAAGATGGAGCAGTATTTTCTTGGCTGAGTGAGCAGACGGACAATGGGATCCAGTATGAGACAGGTGGGCGCAGACAGTGCAATGGTAAATGCTGGGCATATGCCTTTTTTTAAGGGGCTCTAGGTAATTCTGCTACATACACTTTTCTAAGAATTACTACTTGAAAGGCTTAAGCAATAGAGCCATGGAAGAGCTGGGAACAGTCATAAGCCAGTAAATTCAATGGCTCAGGTGACGATCTACAACTGTTCTTTGTTTCATCTATCTCCCTAATTCAACCTCCTCCTTCCATGACCTTTGCTGGATGTGCAGGGCTCTGTCCACATATCTCTTCCTGGCTGCTTTCACTCCTTTCCTTTACCCTTACCATTCTGTGTGGCCCTCCTCCACAACTTTGGACTACACTGAGTATGAACCTAAAGGCTTTTGTTTTTTATTTATATTTGTTTAGAGTTCCCTGTTCTTCATTTAAAAAGCAGGTAAGTTGAATGTTTTATGGTTTTCTAAGGAAGCACCTAAATTAAGTTGCTTTTTCTACATGGCCCTTGACTAATTTTTTCTCTGTGGGTCAGTGGCCTTCTAAAGAAAAAAAGTTCCCCTAGCCCTGTCCTCTGAGGCTTGGATGAGATTCAATGAAGCATGCTTTTAAAGCTTAACTCTATGTAAAAAAAAAAAAAAAAAAAAAAAATCACTCAAGCCAAACTGTTTTCAGTCATATCAGCTCTATGTAATTTCTCTTTAGTCTTGATATCAATGCCTTAGTTTTCAAAGATGAACAAAGATAATCACAATAAATTACTACTCGATCCTGCCGAGTGTGTATTTGTTCTTTTTTGGAGGCACTTCAAATCAATGGTTAAACAAGGCGGCAATGAGAATGGGGAATCTAGTCTATCCTGTAATAGGACTTGGTGGCATAACATCTGTGGAAAATGTGCTTTCTCGTTTTATCTCGTCAACTTCCTTTTACCAAAGGCTGGCTCTGATGTACAAATGGGGTGTGGCCAATGCCTGTGGATGTTCGGTTGCTCATACTCACTTTCCCATAGAAAGTGTTACAGATGGAGATCGGTTCCCAGGCCAGCTCTCTGCTTATTTACTATCAACTAGACTATTTTTAACTGTATCTTACAACCACTTTTCTAGGTTTTTCTCAGAAAATTCATTTTGAAGTCCGACTACATGCCAAGAAAATGTCTCTCTGATTCTCACATACTTGGGGGGAATGGTGATAGAAGAATACTTGTTGTCACCACTAAGGTGTTAGTTTTCTGTATACATAGGAGATAAAGTTAATCTCAAGTCATTAGTCCCCCAGAGTTCTAAGTGGAGGGAACGGCAGCCAGAAACCTTTATGGGGCCCAGTGGCAGAGAACCCAGGCTTGCCTGCACCAGCAGGATTTGTAGGGCAAACGTTCTCTGCACTCCAAATGATTTTACCAATAAAACCACCAAATGCCATTAATAAATAAGAGAGACGCAAATTGTACCCTAAGGGTGAGGGCTGCAGAGAAGAACATTGGAGAAGAACGAACTGGAAAGCACTTTGTAAATTGAAAATGTAAGAGACTGTAATTTTACATTGGTTGTTCTTGCAGAAACAGAATGCCTCACTTGGGTTTTGAAGAAAACTTAGCTCTTTACAAGGGGTTTTTAGAAAGGGAGTTTAAAAGGTTCCAAATACTTAACACAATTCAGAGGTTTTATTTTGCAAGGCTAATGGTAGTCTCAGGATAAGAAGACTCATGTGGGAAGTTAGGATCTGGGTTTGAGTCCCAGCTCTACATGACTCACGGCAGGCTCTGTGGAAAGTCAGAAAGTCACTTACCCATTAGAGCCTTACAAAAGCCCTTTGTAAACAAGGAAGCATTATGTAAATGAAAAAGTGCAATGAAGAAAGAAAGAAAGAAAGAAAGAAAGAAAGAAAGAAAGAAAGAAAGAAAGAAAGAAATAACATCTATTATACCCTGATAAGCTACTGAAGTCCTCCAGGAAGAGACTTTTCTGACAACTTGTATTAGTTGAGGGAGAGGGAGGGGCCAGGCAGGCAGTACCTTCTCTCTTCTGGCTACTTCAGGGAAATTTCTCCTTCAAGGGTGGATTTTAGGGGAGTCAAAATAGCCAGACAGGAGGTGTTGAATGGCATGCAGAAGTGATAGTGAACTGATGAAAACAAAACGCAGACATCTCAAGGGCCATCAAAAGCAAAGCCCTGGGAGCTTAAGGAGACATGATGATGGAAAAAGATATGGTATCCTAGATGGGTCCCTGGAACAGAAAAAGACATTGGGAGAAAACTAAGGAAATCACACAAAGATGTGTACGTGAATATTCATAGTAGTATCATTCATAATAGCCAAAAGTCCATCAGCAGGGAGAAGCAAAATGTAGAATATCCGTACAATGGATCATTCAGCCATAAGGACGAATGAAGTTCTGATACGTGCTAGAATCTCAAAACAAAACAAAACCAAACCCACGTGGCTGAATATCAAAACAAAACAAAAACAAGCCACAAAAATAACACACAACTACGCAAAAGAAAGAGCCAGCCACCAAAGTCCACCTATTGTATGATTCCATTTATATGAAATGTTTGGCATGGGTCACTTTATAGACACAGAAAGTAGATTAGTGGTTGCCTAGAGGAATGGGACATAAGGAGAGGCTACAGCTAAAAGGTAGGGGATTTTCTTTCTGGAATGATGAAAATGTTCTAAAATTGGTTTTGGTGATGAATCCACAATTCTGCAAATATATTAAAAGCTACTATATACTTTTTTTAAAGATTTTATTTATTCATGAGAGACAGAGAGAGAAAGAGAGAGAGAGAGAGAGAGAGAGGCAGAGACATAGGCAGAGGAAGAAGCAGGCTGCATGCAGGGAGCCAGATGTGGGACTGACTCCAGGACTCCAGGATCACACCCTCATCCAAAGGCAGAGGCTGCTGAGCCACCCAGGCGTCCCAACCACCCTACACTTTAAAAGGGCAAACATTTAGGATTTGAATTGTACCTCAATAAAAGCATTAGTAAAATTTTAAAAACTAAGAATATCAAAATATGGTAGGGACTTCAAATAATAATGCGTCTTTACTGGTGTATCAATTGTGACAATGTACCACACTAAGGTAAGATGCTAATAATAGGAAAACTATCCCGTGCTATCCTCCCAACTTCTGTAAATCTGGAACTCTTCTAGGATAAAAAGATTATGATTATGATTATGATTATTTTAAAGCAAGCACCAGTTTTCAAAGGAAAAAGGGGAAATGTGTGTATATGTGTCGAGGGGGGTGGGCTTTCACGAAGCTTTTAAAAAATATAAACAATTGGTGTAATTTTCCTAACGGGACCTACATTAAGCTATTATTTGCAGGGGGTGATTTCTCTAATCCATCAATTGCTACTTTACTCTTTTTCTAATTTTTATTTGTTCCAAAAGTAAAACAATTCTTGCCATCAGTGTCAAGAGTTACCAAAATGATTTCTGCTCACTTTCTAGATCTTTAAATCCATGCAGCCACAAAGTGAACTAAAAAGCAGGCTGCTGTGTAACTCCAGTGCCTCCAAGCCACCTAAGAACCCCAGGAGGAATATACAATGTTCTGCTTCCCAGGAACAAAGAAAGAAAATCTCAAAAGGTTTTTCATACTCCCAGTGGGGAGGAACATATACATTAATCCACCCTCCCCTTTGCAAAAAGGAGTGAAATTACCACACAGGATGCGCAATGCACATCGAAAGCCTTAAGTCATTTGACTCAAGCCTTAGTAAGAAAGCATATAAATTATGGTTATTATGCAGATGTAGCATTTGAGATCACCTACCAATCAGCAGGAAAAATGCAGCTAGTTAGTATTTTGCAAAACCTTGCCAAAATACAGCTCTGGAGGGCTTAACACTGCCAATTATTTTTAGGTCCACTAATCCTATAAGGTAGGCTAGAGAAGGCCAATCGGAAACACATAAATTCGGAAACTCAGTTGTATTGCATTTTTCTAAGAATATCTTCCTGTGGGATCCCTGGGTGGCGCAGCAGTTTGGCGCCTGCCTTTGGCCCAGGGCGCGATCCTGGAGACCCGGGATCGAATCCCACATCGGGCTCCCGGTGCATGGAGCCTGCTTCTTCCTCCGCCTGTGTCTCTGCCTCTCTCTCTCTCTCTGTGACTATCATAAATAAATAAAAAAAAAAAATTAAAAAAAAAATTAAAAAAAAAAAAAAAAAGAATATCTTCCTGTAAGTGTAGTTGGAAGAGTTAGGGCTGCTACTTTAAAACTCCATGCATCATTCCAACGAGCTTGCAACAGCTTGCAAATCCACTCCAGATAGAAATCAAGCAGGGTTTTTATTGCTTTTTAAATGATAAGCAAATTATGAACCAAAGTTTCTCTCTGGCAATCCTGGAACTCCATTTTAGTGGTAGTAAACCAAAGGTTTCCTCAAGTAAGGCCTATCAGCCCAAGTGAATGAGTGGTGAGAAATGCACTCTCTGCCGTAGGTTACCAGTCATTCTTGAGCAGCTAGAGCATTTGCATCGATCTTGCACATTTACAAGCACTTTGTTCAAGGCCTCTGAGCTGGAATAGTAATACTGGTGATTAACCCCACACTCTTCAGTAATCTAGAGGACCCAATACATACTCCCTAAGCAGCAGGTGCTAATGAAGGCTCACAAAACTGAGTTGGGGACTCTTCAGGGGTTGGCTAGGGGCAGGCAGGAAAAGACGAGCACTAATGAAAGAGAGCTTTTCTTGTCCGGGCTTTAGGAGTATGTAACTTGGTAGCACATTTGAGAGTCTCTCTCCAACACCAATTTATAATTGTCATTGGGCTCATAATTTAACAGAATGCCTAGAGGGGTAAAGGATTCCAAACATCTCAGTTCCACATTTGGCTATCCATAAAAAAGTAGCCTAGAGACGAAATACTATTCATTGGCTAGGACATTCCTTTCTTCGGGCCAAACAGTACTTCTGGCACGTGTGTACCCAACCAATGATGCATCACAATCCCTGGCAGAGCAAGGCTTCGGTAGAGTCATCTCTGAGACAGCTAGTCAGGCCAGGCTTGGAGGGCCATAGGGAGGGATTTCCAGGGTGAGGAAATGCTAGCCACCAGCATCTCCCTCTTTCTCTGCACACCTGCCTCTCCCTCCACCCACACACACACCACCACAGTGTGCAGAAGTCTTAATGGTTGTCCCCGTGAGCAGTCTTCTGTGGGCAATCACTTAAGACTACAGAGAAAGTGGATGAGTGAGAGTATCCTCAGAAATACAGAGAGTGATTTTCCTTACTATTCCTAAATAATCTCTCCAGAAACCCACAGGAACCCTGTTCTCAGATAACCTGCCAAAGTCATTCAGGTTAAGTATTAAGTAGCAAGACCAGAGAGGGTCAACAGCTGAGTCCTGAGTTTATCACAGGAGTGGTGGAAAATGCAGCCGATGGATGGGGAAGCTCAGAGACACACACTTGCTCTAACACAAATATGAACACCTTTCATTTCATGTACATTACACAGGTCATGGAATGCATTCCATGGGTCATGAACATTTTAAAAAGTAGCTTCTCTTTTTTTTTAATGGTTGTTTTCAACTTGGGTACCTTGGAAAATAAAAACCCTCCTAAGCTTTTTTTTTTTTTTTTTTTTTTACTCTCTTTCATGATACACCAAAAATTCCTCCCTCCCAAATACGGTGGGAAAATAAGTCTTCAGTAAACCCACTTTCTAGGGAAAATATACCTAAAGAACAACTCATTCATTATCATGAATCCTCCCAAAGACATTTCTCCAAATGGCTATCTAAAAAGCTTTTATACTAAGTGATAGCAAAGTCTGCTGCTTCACATAAAGAAAAATTATTCTCTAACATCAGATTTCATGCCACATGAACCATTCTTCAAAATTCTAGCCAGATGCCAATGAAATGGTGAAGAAGAAAGAAACATTTACATTTTCTGTGTTTGTACGTACATAATAACATCCCCCAAAATCCACTTCCACAAAATTCTTGTTCGAGGTCATGGTGAGTTACAGCTTACTGTGATACAGACTTGCATCAAGGGACTCTTAAATAATCTCCATCCCATGGACATGGACAAGAGCCACAGGTGAAGAGAGGTTAGTTTCTGTAACATGAGGGGGAAAACTCTGCACCTTAGTGCAGGCAGATGCAGGAGGGGCAGGGTCCTCCTTTTACAGAGCTGAGTTCCAACCCTCAAAAGACCTCCTCTCCTCACCATTATCAAATACCCTCGCACCTGGGCATACGTCCTAGAATTTATTCCCTTTTAGCAAGTTCTTTGCTATTTAGAAAATGTTTGCTGACAGAAGTTTCTTGTTTTTTTTAAAGGCTTTATTTTATTTATTCATGTGAGACAGAGAGAGAGAGAGAGAGGCAGAGACACAGGCAGAGAGAGAAGCAGGCTCCATGCAGGGAGCCCAATATGGGACTTGATCCTGGGACTCCAGGATCATGCCTTGGGCCGAAGGCAGACATATGCTCAACCACTAAGCCACCCAGGCGTCCCAAGAAGTAATATTTTCAATGTCTACTTCCTCTTCTAGGTCATTTATTGGGGCTCTAAGTAAAATCTGTCTTGGTCCTAATTTTGCAGAGAATGTCACCACTAATATCGCTCTCCAGAAAATTATCTTTTCTATTCCATACCCTTTGCTTCCTTCCTCCAAGTCAACTGTATAATGTTTGATGGAACAGTCCCACACTTCTCTGTTGATGCCAATTATTTTAAGTTTCCTTGGCTTGGTGTGCAAACTCACATATAGCTTTCTGAAAGCCTAAGCAGATCACCTGTACTGGTTTCCCTTTGTCCACATATGCTTTAGTTGCTTGAAAACCATAAAGTCATTCATTGGCCAAGCATAGCTTCCCCTCATAGAAATGATGTTGCCTTTCCCAGAGGACTGAGTTTAAGTTTTCAGTGTTCTCACTCTTGATTAGAGATTCTCCTAGCTTACCTTTACAGTGAGGAAGCCCATGTCTGATTGGGATTTATCCTCATGGCAATCCATTAGAGCTCCTTGGCACCAGTCCATCCCCCATCTTACCTTTCAGAATCTTTCCTTTAGGATCAGACCTGTTGATTAATTACATTTGATTTGTTCCTTAGGATTAGAAAATTTGGTATTATTTATCACTTCTTGAACTAGTTACTTCCACTGGTCCACCTCACAAGATTATCTGGGAAGAGAACACTGCCTTAACAATTTTCCAAGCCATTTCAACAACAGTTTACTTTACCCAAACTAACCTTTGACCCAATTTGGCAACACAAAAACAGTAATGCGGTATTTATCAAGCACCTCTTATGCGCCAGATGCCATCCATCAGTGCAGAAAATACAAAAGGCTTGGTCTCGACCGTCAAGAATTACAAAATGCGCAGACATGAATTTTATTATCGCTCTATAGGCTTTTTCTTTCTCCCTCTTACTCTATAATCTGAATTCCTCCAGCCCCTATCCCCCAGAATCTTCAAGGTCCTCTGATCTTCTCTTAGAACAAACAACTCAAGCTCAAGACAGGAGAGTTGATACTTTTCTAGGCAAATCCACCCAACCCACGCTTCTCACACTGGGGCTTCAACAGATGTGCTTCTGGAGGTGCCTTTGGACAAATTGGGAGGAAAAGTCACATACTCAAATATAACTCATGCGTTACCAGATATACACTGTTCATTTTTTGAGTCATCCAAAACAGCAGATATTTGTTTGGGCTCAAAGGAGAATCTTGTAATGAAGGAAATAAGCAAACTCCATGGGGATATGGTTCAGCTATCTTTCTTGGTCATCAAAGCAAAATCCACAAAGCAAAAACTTCTCACACAAATGCTTTTTAGTTATTTGGCTGGACACATAAGGTCACTAACATTCAATTTTATTTTAAAACACCCCATTTCTCAGATGATGCTAATGGTTTGATTTTTTTAAAAAAAAATATTGGGGCGCCTAGGTGGGTCAGGAGTTGAGTGTCTGCCTCTGGCTCGGGTCGTAATCCCAGGGTCCTGGGATCGAATCCTGCATCAGGCTCCCAGCGGGCAGCCTGCTTCTCCCTCTACCTATGTCCCTATGTCTCTGCCTCTCTTTCTAGGTCTCTCGTGAATAAATAAATACTCTTTAAAAAATAAATAAAATAATTTTTTTTTAAATTTAAAGTATCAAATTCTGATCACTTAAGGCTGAACTTCCCTAAAGTTATATTCCAAATGACAAGAAATCATTGAAATGGCCCCATTCAATTTCCCCAACTGAGCTCTCAGGAAAAGAGCTTTTAGGCCTTTGGGTGATCAACACAACAAATAGCAAAGGAGTTGTGATACTACACAATTCCTCCGTGCCACACTAAGAGTAATCCCTATTTGTTCTGGGCTCTGATACTCTGATAAAAAGGTGCTTGAAGCAAAATGCAAGGTATCAGTTAGGGAATTCTTCAGCTGGGCTGCCATGCCAAGCTACCTACCATTTTACTCTTATTTCTTAAATATCACAGGGAAAAAGAAAGGCAGATCTTGGGCACTAAATTGAAGTATTAATGTGATTATTTATGACTTAAAAAAATTTACTTCCTTATGGAAGAAGGTGAAACAATGATTGCTGCTTTGCCAACAAGTGACAAGGAAAAGAAAGAAAACCAGTCATTTGCTCTGCATTCAAGTCCCTACAGGCCTATTCAATTCCTGACCATCCTCACCTGCCAGATAAGAGGCCTCATCATAGTTACCCCAGGGCCACATAGATGTGAATGTTCCCAAAAAACAAAAACAGAAAAAGCTAGTGCAATGGAGGTAGCCTGGCCCTCATTACTGCAGAACTGTCAGATAACCAAGAATGAAGGGCTGCCTATTACCATCTTTGCTTTGGGTGGGGATGAAAAGGAAAGAGGCCATTCTAGTGTGAGCCTCTAAGAAGAAAAGAAAGTTGCTGTCAGAGGGCTGACATTGGAGTCACTGCAGAATGGTGCCATCATAGAACCTAAGAAAGGCAGCAGAGCTTCAGAAACTTGGGCAAGGGCAGACCGGGTGGCACAGTGGTTTAGCGCCACCGTCAGCCCAGGGTGTGATCCTGGAGTCCCACCATCAGGCTCCTCGCATGGAGCCTGCTTCTCTCTCTCTCCCTGTGTCTCTGCCTGCCTCTCTCTCTCTTTCATGAATAAATAAATAAAATCTTAAAAAAAAAGAAACATGGGCAAGAGTCGAGCTTGAGACATATGTTCATCATTCAGTGTCAGACAGCTTGCTATGGACTGGAGCAACTGAGTAAGTGGGTGTGCGTTTCATTATGTCAATATCCAACTTGCCTTCCATAAATCTTTTGGGTCATGGGTCAACTGCTCACTTGTAAAGCAATGAATTTGGTCAAATATCTGATCCCGAGGAAGTTCCAATCACTCCCCCAGTGCCAGAATGTTACCCATCATCAAGGCCACAGGAGTGAGAAAGAACAGACAAGAAATGGGTGAGGGACGAAGATAAGGAAGTTGGTATATGACCCGGGGCTGAGGAGTGACAACCTGGCACCAGGGCCTCAGGTTCCACAGCAACTCTTACCAAGCAGAGGGACATGTTTTCCTTCCTAGTTTCCATTACACAGAGGCTGCAGATGGCACAACATTACTGCTGCAATTATTGACTATAATTATGAAAATCTGCTATCTCTGATGTGACAGCAAAAATTATTAAAATGGCCCTTCTTAGAAAAAGAAGGGCAATAAATATAGCCTCCTTTGCAAAATTCAATGACCAATTTCATACCAGGACCTTCTGCCAGAAAAGAGATCATCAGTTTAATATACTTGTTTTCAGCTTCTCCCCTTCAAGATGTTTTATCCCATGTGGAAAATGAATAATGACATGTGGTTCATGACATATTTTAAGAGTATACTTAAGGGTGCTTCAAAGGAAAATAAAAGGGTAAACGTCTCCTTGCAGACACACACATGTGATTTGCACAAGCTCCTAGATTTTTCTGCTCCCACAGTACCCAACAAGAGGTAATTTTTGAAACAGTCACCGGGCGCCTGGCTGGCTCAGTCAGTGGAACATGCTTCTCTTGATCTTAGGGTTGTGGGTTTGAGTCTCACGTTGGATGTAGAGACAACTTTTTTTAAAAAAACTTCAAATTAAAAAATGAAAATAAAAGTCTTCATTTATGAGAATGAGAACAAATGGCAATAGATAAATGTCAGTCTTGGTTTAAAAAGGTAACACTTGGTGGTGCTGTGCTTATCTGTTGGAATTAGTACATATTTTCATGTACTTAAATGTTATTGGTAACTAGAAATATCAAAAGTGAAGGGCTCACTTTGGTCTCTTTGCCTTCTATAGGATCACAAACCGTGCAAGGTCACATTTTAACTCTTTTCTTAATCTACCTAATCTTAGGTTGAAACTAAGTCATAATCCCAAGTGTAGCCCATGTTAAAAGAGCACATACTTTAACACAGTGCAAGATTTTTAATCATATTCTGGAAATCAGTTTCAGAAGGGGCCATTTCAAAAGCTGAAGCTAAAGCAAATGTCCAGCATTATAAGCCCTGCTTTTTTGCAAATGAGTGACCTAAGTAAGAATAAGTCTGACCAGGCTAAGTGGGGTATGTCTATTTTTAATATATGATCCCAGCTCAATACAAAAACATCAACTAATCTAACTCAGGTATAAGTCTTCTTTGATAAATCAATCATACAGAATATTAATAATACAATAAGCTTGGAGAAGAACCACAGTTTAATCTCAAGTTTCACAATCATTTGAGGAGGTGCTTGGTGGCACAAGCCTGAGCTTTCATTTGGCCTATATGACCAGGTTGAGTATGGGTAAATGTGGAGCATACTTATAAAAAGGCATGTTTTGGGGGCACCTGGGTGACTCAGTCGGTTAAGTGTCTAACCCTTGGTTTCAGCTCAGGTCATGATCTCATGGACTGGGAGATCACAGCCTTGCTTCAGGCCCTGGGCCCTGCACTCAGTGGGAATCTGCTTGAGATTCATTCTTTCTCTCTTTCTCTCTTTCTCTCTCTCTCTCTCTCTCTCTCTCTCTGCCCCTCCTCCTGCCCTTCCTCCCTTGGCATGTGCACTCTCTCTAAAATAAATGAATTTTTTTGAAAAAGGCATGGTTTCATCATTGTGAGATTAATCTTCATGATTTGTGGGAATAAACAGAAACACAACTTATGCCAGGGATTATTACGAAATGAGCCTGTGTTAAAAAAAAAAAAAAAAGAAAAAGAAAAAGAAAGGAAAAAAGTCATGACGCATCTTGCTTATTGGTTAAAATTCTTATAATAGCACTGACAAATTTGGTGGCCCTAGAAGAGCAGACAGAAGCCAAGCTTCTTTTTCGGTACCAAACAAATGAAGAAAGTCACAACAAGTAGGACGCTCACTGAATAAAGGGAAGAGAAAAGCTTTCCATACACAGTATTGGCCCTAAGTCTTTGAGGCAGGCAGGCTCCACGTGATATAAAGAGCTTAAGCACATTTGAGTTAAACAGGCCTGAATCTGAACTCAATTCTGTGCAACTCTGGTCAGTCTCTTCACTTCAGAGACAATTTCATCTTCTAGAAAATAAGGACAAAACTAGAACCTACCTCACAGAATCACTGAAAACATTAAATGTATATGGTGCCTCACTCGATAATAGCTATCATTATAAATACTGCCATCAGAAAATACTCTCTATTCCTCAGAAGGTGGGTCCTTTCTAGGCCTCGGGATTGGCTATATATTTAAAGGAAGAGTGTTGTTTTCTTGTTACTCTTCTACTAGTAGTAGTCGTCATCATCTTTTGGAAGCATTTATTTTTAAAATTTACCCACCAAAGAGCAATTTAGCTTTATTTAGCCAAATATAAACTGTCTGTTGGTAAAAATCCAGGCTACAGCAATACCACTCTGGGATTACAGGCTAGAAAATCTTCTCTTTAATTCTGAAATAGCTGTTATGACCCTGGAGATTAATGAAAAACAAAGATGGACTCATATGAAACTGCCATTGTTTTAGGTCAAAAAGGTCAGGTATCAGCAATTTTATATAGCCTACACCTGATTATTTTGAGGAATCAACTTGGCATTAACATCCAAATATCTACATATAAACTATGAACCGTTTGCATTCTAGAATTCCTGCATTCACGAATATGATTCAGAAGAGTAAAAGAATATTTACTTCCTTAAATATGCACCTTGCTTTTTACAAAATGTGTGTGTCTAGGGTGTGCACTATGTCACTGCACCTGTCCCGACACATGATGGCCTCCTCCTTCATGGCCAATCACTTTGCTGAAAGCACACCCTGCTCTATCAAATGGAAGTAGATAATTCAGAAATTTAGAATATCTAAGGATAAACATATGTCAGAGAAAAAACAAAAAAAAAAAAAAAGGAAAGAGAAAAGAAAAAAAATCAACAAACCCACCCTGAGATGAAGGGAGTTTGTTCCCTGTCACATCAAAGGGAGGGAGAACAAAGATGGAAATGACAGCTCTCCGCACAATTGTGATGCATTTAAGTGCCATTTTTTTGATGTTTCTGATGAGAGTGTATCGACCTCAGATCGTCTGTCAGTTTAGCACCTGATCACCTCCTTATACTCTATTTCTTAAGTATTTCTGTCAAATACATCTTCCTCTGCTAGGTTTTAGATGGGCACCATATATTTCCCTCCATTGCCCTCTTACGATTATGGAGAAGATTCACAGACACGAATAAGAAAAAGAAAATTCATCAACATAATGCTTAACCTGCCAAGATGTGTAGGCAAGGTTTGGAGATGAAAAATGACGGCTTCCTGAACAAGTGTTTCTAGAAGTGTGTGGGAGGAGTGTGCAGAGAGGGAGGGAGGAACAGGTGTGTTGGGAGATACCCTGGCCTTGGTCCTTAGTAGCATATAGGAAGGAGGGCACCACATAATCAATCAGATCAACAAGCATGTAATGGCAATCACAGCACTATAATTCAACAGTGTGATGGGGAAAAGAAAAGTTCCAAACCCATTAAATGTAGTTTTCCTTATTTTAGGCTAAGAAGCTCTGGCAAAACCAGGCATTATTGAGGGAGAAAGAAAGAATTCCAAAAGTAAACAATGTGCAAGATGCCTAGAAATTGGTTTAAAAATAGAGAGAAAAACAAGCCTTACCTATTGTTACCTCAGAGTAAGTGCTCCCAGGTACTTAAGATTTAGAGAGAGCTGCAGAGAGAAGGGAACCTTTAGCGTGGCTAAAAGGCAGAGTGAAAAGAAGTGAAGGTATCTTTGATGAGATAAAGAGCTAGTCCAGATGGAGAAGAGAGAAAAGCCCATAAGGCATTGCAGATTAGACACAACCTTAAAAACAGGCAGGAGCAACTTGCAAGAGATTGCAAAGCCAAGAGAATAAGAGGCTGTTTTTGCTCTATCAAAGGGAGGAAGCCATTTAGAGCATCGGCCGACCCACTTAATCACAGTCACCAGACTAAAAAGGAGATGGTCGATAGACTGAATGAATTCTTTGTCTTCTAAGGAGATTCGCATTCCCAAACCAGAACACTGAACTCCACAGGTCAGAGGTACTAGATCAAATAGTGGTAAACATGATGCTCTGCATCTAATCAACAAACCAGGAGTAGATAAATCACTGTGACCAGATGGTATCCACCAGCCAGTTTTGAAGTAAGTCAAGAGTGAAATTGTTTTGGCCAACATGTGTAGGCCGACTTTACAAACAGCCACTGTGCCTGAGAGACTGGTGCTTGTCAATGCGATTCCTAAGCTATTCATAAGATGGGTTCCAGAAGGGACCCTGGGAAGTAGAAACCAGTAAGACTCATTTCCATACCAAGCAGGCTGGCAAACTTTACAATAAAGGTGCAATCACTGAACATTACAAAAGTAAAGCCTATGGGCGAAGAGAAAAATAATTTGGCAAAGGAGACAAATCACGTTCATCTAATAAACCAGAGCTCCTGGGGTGGGCAGTGCAAGAAAAATATGCAGCTGGATAAAGGGAACCCTGTAGATCAAATGTACAGGGGTGTTATAAACACAACAGAAAATAATACCCACGCCACTATGTCCTGGCACTGAATCTTGAAAGAGAAAGAGGGAGCTCAGCAAAATTTGAAAGTTGGATGAAAAGACAGGGGCAGTTCATTTCAGAGATGTGGGAGAGACAAAAGAAGATAAATTAAGGTTCAGTGTGGAAAGATGGGAATCTTATTTCTTTTAATCAAGCATATGGAGAGGCTTTAAGTATTCTTTTTATAGTCTCCTGATATACTGAACATATTCAACAACCAACCCTAGAAGTAGAGCAATGGCTCATCTACACACTGCTTCAACTTTTAGAACACCCCAAAAAGCAAGAGAAGCTTTGGTCTAAACAGAAACAAACAAACAAAAAAGGGTAAGTGGGATCCCTGGGTGGCTCAGCAATGAGCACTTGCCTTGAGCCCAGGGTGTGATCCTGGATTCTCAGGATAGAGTCCCACATTGGGCTCCCTGCATGGAGCCTGCTACTCCCTCTGCCTGTCTCTGCCTCTCTGTGTGTCTCTCGTGAATAAATAAATAAAATCTAAAAAGAAAGAAAAGAAAAGAAAAGGAAAAGAAAAGAAAAGAAAAGAAAAGAAAAGAAAAGAAAAGAAAAGAAAAGAAAAGAAAAAAAAAGAAAAGAAAAAAAAGAAAAGAAAAGAAAGAAAAGAAAAGAAAGAAAAAGAAAGAAAGAAAAAGAAAAAAACATTCAAAGTCTGTAAAATTTGCTGTAGAAAATTGGAGCCACCCTCTGAGACACCCTCTGAGACTTTATTTTGCACACAAATATTCCAGTTGCATGTTTAACCAACTCTGCTGTCTGATTTCTAGACATTCAGTTCTGCCCTGGATGAAAAGAGCCCTGAGGACTGACTGCTTTAGTGAACCATTTTTTAAATGATTTTCATGATGACCCTGAGTCTTCCTTTCTTCCTTAACTGATTACAGTTTGTATCCTTTTGTTTATAAGCCAGGGGAATAAATATTTCAGAAATATTTTCATTGAAATGTTTAGAACATTTTTAAAAACTATTTGGTATGTGAAAGAGTAATTATCTGGAAAAATCTCTTACTCAAAATATTTCCTTTTCAGATGAAGCAAGATAACGAAGATGTTATTTTAAAGCCACAAGCATTAAGGTCAACAGTTGGAACAGGATGCAACTCAAAAGCTTCACAGAAGTTCTAGATGTATTCAGAGAGCAGATCAACAGGGTGATTTATTAAGGAAAATTCACTTGTTTTGTATATATTTAGATTCTTTGAATTTGTGTTCCAAAAAAGAACATTCATTTTCCTTCCACCTGACCACGGTGTCCTTCCACCTGACCACGGTGTCCAGAGACAAAACTGACCAGAGAACTGACCCATGTGGCAAGGCTATTTTTCCTTTCAAAAGACATCAAACAGCTGATTCATATTAGCAAAAACATTAATCTCAGAAGACTTAGAAGAAAAGAGTTAAGTAAACGTGAAAATAAGGTTTATTTCTTAGAATGGGCTTATTTATTTCTTCAAACACATATCTTCCCCATTGAGAAGAGAGATTCTGCTAACTGCACTCCTCACCATTCTTAATTCCTCTCAAGACAAGCCTGGTTTAGTGAAGGAAACATATCCAACATATTCGAGAAGAAAACAAAAATAGGATGCTTAAGGGAAGCCAAATCTCAAGCCATGCACCTTTTAGGACAGGCCACTGTGCACATCAGAAAAGCACCATTTTTGGTCGTTGTCATAAAAGGTATGAAGTGCTCCAGGAAAATGAAATGGAACAAGCACTGGGTAACAGCATGGAAGGTCAAAATACCAATGTTTCCTGGAAAACTAAATTCATGCAAAAGTTCTATCATTCCTTCTCCTTCCTATCAGAATACCCAAATGCAAAAGTTACTCCTCTCTCACAGAAAAGAAAAGGTCGCAAGGCAGGATTCTGAGTAAGGAGAAGACTCCTGAACAAATCAAATACTGAATCATGGAAACAAAGATACTGAAGAAAAGATGGGGCAGGGAGAAACTGTGGCTCACTCATTTTCATCCTAAAAAGGCCAGTGTACAAAATGTCACATACCATATCTGTACCCTACATATGACACAGTACTAATGTTCTACATTTGAAAGAATGAGTTAAGAACGGTTTTACAATTTTAAATAGCCTTGTTCTGCAGACTGAACTTTGATATAAACCCATCACTGCTCCCAGTCTCTCACAGGGCATTTTATAAATGAACGTGTGTGTGGCCATGGATGGCACTTAGCACTGATATTCGGAGATCATTTCTTTACAACAATGGCCTCTTAACATTTCCTACTTCTTAGCGGGATCAGACACTAAAAGCGCCAGAGTAATGCCTTGCTAAAGAAGGGATGAAAAGCTTACAATATTGCCAGCATTTCCGAGAGAAACAAACATCCTCTGTGAGGGCTGTCCTGAAAACAGCCCTCTGTGGTGCCTCACACAATCTTTATTTCATGAAAACCTACACAATGGTGACTTTTCAGTGAAAGCTTGTCAACTCCTGGTTTCCTCTCAGATAGCTGCTGTGGGTCCGGACCCCCTCAAACTCCTTCCACCACACAGCTATCTCCAACTAAAAAAACAGGTAAGTCAAGTCAGAAGAGCCTGGCTAAGGGTAGGGAGGGGAAAGGGGAGGATGGGTTTCTTGGCAAAACAAGTGGTGGTGATGGTTTGCTCTTCTGACAGAAAGCCGGGTCAGGCATCATAGGGAGCTGGGGATGCCATGGCTGAGAGGTCAAGAGGCTCCTGGGTCAGTGTCATCACCACTACTGGTTCTATAACAGGAAATGAACCACATATGCGTGCCCTCAGCCAACAATGCGACAAGTAATGCTTGTTTTTAAACACATAGTTTTGCTGTAATGCTTGTGTTGACCCGGGTTCCACATGTTGAAACAGAACACGTGATGGTAGTTGTAGGTGGTACTTTGGAAGTAATTAGGTCATGAGGATGGAGCCCCCATCAATGGGATCAGTGCCCTTATAAAAGGGGCCCTCACAGCAGACACAGAATCTTCGGGGCACCCCGACCTTGGGACTTCCCAGCCAATGAAACTGTGAGAAATACACTTCTGTTGTTTAAGTCACACAGTCTCTGGGATTTTGTTATAGGAGCCAAAACAGACTAAGTAAGAAAAGCTAGTTTTTTCTCACACCTTTACCCAAACACCCTCAGGCCTTTCATTATGAAAATATGCCATTTACTGGCTGCTCACCTGCCAACATTTCCTGCGTTCTCCCTAGGATGGAAAACAGTGAAATAAGGTTACGTGTTAAGTAAAGGCTATCAAAGTTTCCAACCACTAAGAAGTGGAAGAGATCCATGGCCTTGAGATCTGATTTCCTCAGTTTATGGAAGAAAAGACGAAGTTCCCTGCAAATGTGAGTGAAACTGTCCACAGCGGCACGGTACGAAGTCATCAGGGATCTCCTACCACCCAGTTTGATATTCCTTATCAATCAAGTGAACCCTGACATTAGCCATTAGGGAAAAGCAAATGGGAAATTCATGAGTCCAATATAGTGCTAGACCCAGTGCTCATCCCCCACCCCCAACCACTTAATATCTTCCCCCAACTATTCTTTAATTAAAATATAATTCATAATATTTAATGTGTATAGTTCATTGGGTTTTAGTTTATTCACCAAGTTGTGTAATCACTATCTAATTCTGGAACTTTTGCATCATCCCAAGAAGAAATTTCATGCCTATTAGCAGTCACTGCCACTCCATTCCCCCAGCCACCCATACACATCAGGTCTAGGCAACCACTAAGCTCTGTTCTGTCTCTGTGGGCTTGCCTATTCTGGACATCTTATATGAAAGGAAGTGTGCATGTAGTCTTTTTGTACTGGCTTTCTTCATGAAGCATAAAGTCCTTAAGGTTCATCAGTTGTAATGTCTCAGTGCTTCTTTCCCCTTTTATGGCTATATGTTATTCTGAGTGGACTGCACCAGGTTTTGTTTATCTATGTACCAGTTGATGAATATTTAGATTGTTCCTACCTTTTTGCAACCATGACTGCTGCCACAAACATCCTTAAATTATATTATTTATTATATTATTTGCTTTTTATTTTGACATTGGATACAGACATTGATAGGAAGCTCTTAGCAACACTAAAATCTTAGTAATATCCAAACTTACTTTTGCTTTCTTTTTTTCTTTGCCCAAAGGGTTTCAAATTCCCTTAGGTATATACATACCTAGGAATGGAAGCTCTGGGTCGCATGGGCCAAAAAGTCTATGCTGAACTTTTTGAGAATCTGCCACCCATCGACCTTTTGGAGGTAACAATTCCATCTGGACCGGCCTCAGATATAAGCTTAACACAAGTTATTGGTCTCCACAAGCTAGCTGCTCTAGCCACCAGAAACAACAATGACATTTAAATTGGGAGTGATGACCAAAACAAAACAAAACAAACCCCAAAACATGGGTTTTAATCTCTCAAATAAGAAAACACACTTAAATTTAGTCACTACTTCCTGTTTTCATCCTAAAATTTAGATGAGGCATTCTGAACTTCAATACACACGCATAATTGTAAAAGTGGAATGAAATGGTAAATAAGAATCAGATACCCACCTTTCTTTAATAACTCCCATATGAATTACATCTTTCAGATATGGTAAAAGGAATACATAACTTTCTGGATAGGAACACAACAAATTATCTCAAAGAGATGTAGATATGAATGCTGCTGAAAAATCTAAGAATATCCACTGTTCCTGACACAGCTAAAAACTCTGCTTCCTAGAGTTACTAAGACATTTAAGACAGTCCCATTCTCTAAATTAAGAGACCTTACTAATGCAGACATTATCAACTCATTTTAGGAGGATAGCCAAGGTGGGTAAATGGTCATTCTTGTCAAAGATGGGGGGTGGGCAGCAATGGGCCTATCTTGGAGAGTCACAGAGCTTGTTGATTTCTTTTCATTCTGAAATTCTTTTTATTCATTACTAAGGCTGCTGGGCAGAGCATTTTCCATGATCACTGCAGCAGATTTTTAGCCCCAAAGCCAAATACTTTTTTACAACCTCCTCAATTTGTTTCTTAATGTTTTATTCCATTTCAACTATAGTTTTTTGATGGCTGCCTGTAAGGCACAACGCCCCCCCCCCCGCCATGGTTTCCACTTAATTTTTAAAACTTCACCTTTTTATCCCAATTTCATTAACCTTTCACCACTCCCATGCTTGCTCTACCTATATTCCCACAAGCTATCTTTTTCTTCTCTAGTCAATGAACATTTATTGGCTACCTCATATATATCGGGCATGGTGCCAAATTCTGAGGGTAAGAAATGAGCATATTCTCTGCCCTAAAGGAGCTCAGAGTCTAGTATAGATTATCTCAGCAGTGTGTCCTCCTTCTCATTTCCATCACAGTTATGACACCATCTTCCCAAGTGTCCATGTCAAAACCATCTCTTTGAGAGCCTGCTGAGTCTGAGACTTGACTATCTTGATGTTTCCTGTTCCCAGGAGACCCTCTGCAATGGGATATAGACACTGACAGGGTAATCTCTTCAGAACATGAGAATCTTCAGAATCTCTACCCTTATTTAATAAACCAAAGTTGGAATGATTTTTATTTTCAAAGGTTTTTTTTTAAATCAGTCTGTAGGTTTTTTATTTTTTGGTAGAAAAAGGAAACAAGCCTGTTAAAACCTGCAAGTATGCACTATTTACTGCATTACTCATCTTTCCTAAATAGTTGCAGCTGTTTTGCAAGTTTTTCTATGCAAAACTATGGGTCAACATCCTACACTGGATGTTAGGTTAGAGGGCATACGTTTTAGACAATAAGATCAGAATGGCAAATGGCTGGATGGTAAAATATTCACAAGCAATCCCTCAGGAGCTGTACAGAAAGAAAAGAATACTGTAGCAGGACATTCATCAGCTCTCCGGGTGTTTACATGCCTTCTCAAGTTCTTATCAGCTTCATGGATTTCAGGTCAAATGTAATGAAGGCATGAATCAGGTATGCATGGAGAGGATTCAAGTTTAAAAGTATTTCAGTTCATAATATCAAGTTCCAAGACCCAAGCTCCAAATGTTATCATTACATAAAAGTATACACATATGTTTTCAATGGTTCTGTTCAGTGGTTCCCATACTGTGGGTCTTAAGAGGTATTTGTCCAAAGTCTATAGATTTACAGGTCTGCCAAGGACTCTGCACGCTGAATACTATCTCACTTACAGAACACACTATAGTTTTCTTGAGCTACAAAAGGTTGGGATCCACTGCAGCCAACACTCGGCACTACTGTGCAGGGAGATCAACAGGTAACAGAATGTAGACAGTTCACGAGACTGTGTGAGCAAAAAAGAGTTGCAGGTAAAATCCAATGAGCTGGTACACTTAAGACAAATTATCAGAATGGTTTAGGAAAGGATGGTGAACCCTTCTCACTTATGTACACTCAGCAAACGGTCACCACGGATGACACCAACCCACATCCTGGTGGAGCAGAAAGAGAGAGGACAACATTGCACAGTATCATCTAAGAAGCAATGATGAAGAAATCAGAAACCATGGTCCTCGAAGTGACAACCACTAAGTGGCTGTGGGATGTGGGGCAAGAATCCCCCTCTCTGGCTCTCAAAGACTTCATTCTGTAAAATGACTTTTACCTCCTGTCTGGCTCCAACATTCAGAGGAGCTCTAAGATCGTATGTTCCCATGATTCTGTTTCTCAGAGGCACCCAGGGGCCTCCTGTGGAGGGCAGAGTTGACAAACGTTAACCCCCAAATGAGCTCCTAGACTGCATGCCTCTGCAGCAGCCAAGGGTTTATTTAATTCACCTGAGCATCCTGAGGGCCACATGAGCTGGGTGAATTGCTCTCAATAAATACTTGTTTTGGATGAATGTGAGGGCCAGAAAGGGCTTATGACCACAGATGAATATCAAATCTCTCACCGCTTAGTCAAGTGAGGTCCTTAGAGATTCGTAGGGAAATCTTCTGATAATTTCTGATTCCTTCTGCAGTGAATGTACTTTCTCTTCCCTGCCTCTCCAAGCTCAACAGCAATTTCTACATTCTGCATTTAGTAGCAGGCCAAATAGGGTAGCTATATTTTAATAGATTATGAGACTAAAGCTATGTCTACCTCCGCAGGGTGGTTCAGTTTTATACATTCCAATCTCTGAACGCCAAAAGCTGGGAACCAGCAGGGCTTTCAGTCCATTACATCTGCAAGGCTGGAAGCCAGCCAAGGCTAATGGGGGGACATTTTTAGAGATAATAAACCGGCCCCTCTGCAGACTTTTGCTTTAGAAGCCAATTTAAACTTACACCACTGACAAACAGAATATGATTCCCATTCTATCAAAGGGTGAAGGACTGAAAAGCAGTAATGAATTAAAGCAAAACACTCTTCCCATGGCCACTGACAAGACTAACCTACCCTCAAGTGAAAACCTAGCAGAATGGAGATAAGGCCATAGGACCAATTTCATAAATTGTAGCCAAGCAAAGCATTTAGCTTTCAGAATCTCAGTTTCCCCTTTCACACTGGATGCCCTGTAGGCTATTTCCAGTTCTAGTGTACTCTGGTCTTTATTTAACTTTTCAATCAAAAGAATCCAGGGGAAAACAAACTATTGGGATTACATCAAGTGAATAAGCTTTTGCACAGTCAAGGAAACCATCAACAAAAGGAAACCCCAACCTACTGAATGGGAGAAGAGATTTGCAAATGATATATCCATCCATTAGAGGGTCAATATCCAAAATATACAGGAACGTCATAAAACTCAGCACTGAAAGAAAACATAATAATCTCATTAAAATAGGCAGGGAAAAAAAAATAAAATAAAAAAAAAAAATAAAATAAAATAGGCAGGGGACCTGAATAGACTTTTTTCAAAGAAGACATGCAGAATGCCAACAGAACAGACATGAAAAGATGCAAATCATCACTAATCACCAGGGAAATGCAAATCAGAACCACAATGAAATATCACCTCACACCTGTCAGAATGGCTAGTCTCAAAAAGACAAGAAATAACAGGTGTTGGCAAGGATGTAAAGAATAGGGAACCATCGGGGGGCCTGGATGGCTCAGTCTGTTGAGCATCTGGCTCTTGGTTTTGACTCAGATCATGATCTTGGGATCCTGAGATTGAGCCCCATGTCAGGTTCCACATTCAGTGCCGTTTGCTTGAGATTCTCTCCCTCTGCCCCTCCCACTGCTCGCCCTCTAAATAAATTAATATGAAATAAATCTTGAAAAAGAATAGGAAACTCTCTTGCAGTGTTGGGGGGAATGTAAATTGGTACAGCCACTGTGGAGAAAGTATGAGGGTTCCTTAGAATTAAAACTAGAAATACCATATAACCCAGTAATTCCAATACTTGCCCAAATAAACTGAAAACACTAATTGGAAAAGATATATGCACCCCAATGTTTACTGCGGTATTATTTACCATAGCCAAGATATGGGAGCAACCTAAGTGCCCATCCATAGATGAATGGATAAAGAAAATGTGGGATATATACATACACACACACACACACACACACACACACAGAGAGAGAGAGAGAGAGAGAGAGAGAGAGGAATATTACTCAGGCATAAAAAAGAATGAAATCTTGCTAATTTACAACAATATGGATGGACCTAGAGAGCACTGTGCTAAGTGAAATAAGTCAGACAGAGAAAGACAAATACCAAACTATTTCCCTTAAATTGGAATCTAATGAACAAAGCAAATAAGTATAGAGGACAAACTGATGGAACTGATGGTCATGGGAGGTGGGGCAGGGTGCAGTTGGATGGGCAAAATAGGGGAAAGGGGCTAAGAGGCACAAACTTCCAGTTATAAAATAAATGAGTCATGGGGATGAAATGTATAAGGAACATAGTCAATCATATTGTAATACTTTTGTCTGGTGACAGATGATGATGACACCTGTTGCAATGAGCACTGCTTAACATATACAATTGTCACATCACTATGTTGTACACCTGAAACTAATGTTAACACTGTATGTCAACTATACTTCAATAAGAAGTAATCCAGGAGGGGACGCCTGGGTGGCCCAGAGGTTTAGCGCCTGCCTTTGGCCCAGGGCATAGTCCCAGAGTCCTGGGATCGAATCCCACATCAGGCTTCCTGCATGGAGCCTGTTTCTCCCTCTGCCTGCGTCTCTACGCCTCTCTCTCTCTCTCTCTCTCTCTCTCTCTCTCTCTCTGTCTCTCATGAATAAATAAATAAAATCTTTAAAAAAAAAAAAACAGGGGAAATCACTTGCAATTGACTGAAATAAAATCCTAAGGAGTGTTTTAATGGCCACTGAAACCAAAAGTCAGCAAGACTAACTTAAACCCATTCACATTACCATAAAGGTCCACACCTGAAGTCCTCTAGCATGAACTGCAAGGACACGGAGCTCCAAGGGGGAGTGTGCTTAGGTGGTCTCGAAACTTCTAGGTAATGAACCTGGACATTATGAGCTAAGATACTTTCAAACCCTGAAGATCTGTGGCTTCATCCTTGCTTTTTCTGTTTATTCTCCTCTCTATTCTGACTGCTTCAGGGGCACTTACAACTGCTACAAGGTCATCCAGTGATCTTCAGGAGATATTCACTGGTAAGAATCTTACCCATTTCTGCCCAAATAACTCAGTTTTCCTATAATCAGCAAGGGCTAGACTGGGACCCCACCACAGCCTGGCTTATAGCTTCCCCACAGAGGACCTACCACTCAAGGCTCCAGTTTACAACATGGCCCTGGAGAAGGAGCTGACCCACTCCGGTTCCCCCAGAACTAAACCTAATCCCGCAGGCTTTCGCATTTCCCACTATACTTGGAGTGCACATACTTGTCCAGGGCCTCTCCACATCCTGAAGCACATTATGTTCCCTTGGGGCAAGGGTTAGAGCCGTAGGCACTCAGAAAGCCCTCTGTGACCTCCCCTATTTTAGCAAGTGAGACACCACACAAGGCTTATTGAGTGAATACATCTCTTGGAAGCAAGTAATTCACTTCTTTAACCCCAGAAGAGGATTTCTGTATCCTTGTTAAGCTTCAGAAAGTAGAAAAGGGACCGAAGGCACAGAGGGATTAAGGGACTTATCCAAGGGCATCTAATACAGCACAGGAATCAGTCTCCTAGCTCCAAGGCCACTAAACCACATGCCATCATAATAAGCACATAAATCTGATTGCAAAACACCTACTCTCCACTGTTTGGACATTTCTGTACAGCTCGGGTCTTATGGTGTTCCTGAGGCTGGAGATATTTGATCACTGGGCACAAAACCTAATTCGTACTTTAGCCTACAGCACTGTAACCAGTTAAAAAAAAAAACAAAATGCACAAATCCAAAAGAGAGTGCTTCTTTACTACTCTTTCTTACTCCCCGGGAAGAGGTTTATAAAGAATAAAAGATTCGCTACCAGTCGTTTCAAAAACAAAAACATTGGCAGGCCCTGGAACACACTTGCATACTGTGCATTCGACTTTCACACACAAGTTATACGAAGGGAGGCAGATATTTGTGAGTCCGCAGGAGTCCTACTAGGGTGTGAGCCCCACCTCTTTCTGCATCTGCTTGCGTACCAGGGTAATATGAAGGCATGCTCATAATGATGGCCCTGATGTGCGATCAGAATCATACTCAATTCTATTCTGTAAGATTCTTTTTTAGACATCAGTATATATGGCTTTCTTGCCTCTTTGAGAAGCACTGTCCCAACATAGGCAGAACCTGATCAGCCAGGAGATCTGCCTGATGGCACTTCATTCAACGTAAGGCTAACTTACCTCTAGCCAAGAATTTAAAGTTCTCTCAAACTTTTTTTTTTTTTGAAGCAAAACTAGTTCAAATAATTTTTAACTCTCAAGTTCTTTTCTCGAATATCCCATTTCTTTTTTTTAATTTTATTTATTTACTCATGAGGGACACAGAGTCAGAGAGAGAGGCAGAGACACAGGCAGAGGGAGAAGCAAGCTCCATGCAGGGAGCACGATGTGGGACTCGACCCCAGGTCTCCAGGATCAGACCCTAGGCTGAAGGCTGCAGCAAACCACTGAGCCACCGGGGCTGCCCGAATATCCCATTTCTTGTCCTCAGGGTGACCATAAATGATAGTCCACACCAGGACACATTTGAGAGGGAAAGGAGACCCTATTAACCATCATGCTGGGATAATAGGTGTGAGCCTGAACCACGCCCGGCAAACCAGAGCACTGAGCCCCTCCCTCTCTTATCTATACTGTTTCAAGTATCTTCTGCTGAGATTCTTTTTTTTTAAAAGATTTTATTTATTTATCCATGACAGACACAGAGAGAGAGAGAGGCAGGCAGAGACACAGGCAGAGGGAGAAGCAGGCTCCATGCAGGGAGCCCAACGTGGGACTCGATCCCAGGTCTCCAGGATCACACCCTGGGTTGAAGGCGGCACTAAACCGCTGAGCCACCTGGGCTGCCCTGCTGAGATTCTTCAAATAAAAAGGGTAAAAAAAAAAATACGTAACTGCTAAACTCCTTGCCATCTCTTCCAACTGTGAATCATCTTGAAACAGTGCTGGAGATGAATTGGATGTGCTTGGTTTTTTTTCCTGACAGCACACAAAGTCTTAATTTCATCTCAATTATCAGGATGACCAACGTAAGCATATTTTCCAGTACTCCCGACATACAAAGTGACTAGAGACTGCATTCCTTCCATCCTCCACACCAAAGTCTAAGGGAATGTTTTTGATTCATGAAAGGGCTGTTAATAAAATCAGCTTGGGAATGGGTGGCACAGTTGGTTAAGGGTCTGCCTTGGTCTCAGGTCATGATCTCTGGGTCCTGGGATGGAGCCCTAAATCAGGCTCCCTGCTCAGTGGGGAGTCTGCTTCTCCCTCTCCCTCTCTCTCTGCTCCTTCCCCCTGCTCATGCTCTTTCTCTCTCACACACATAAATAAATAAAACCTTTTTAAAAAATCAGCCATCTTTCAACACATTTTATAATCCTTATCATCTAAGTTTTGTTGCTTCATTTACAGCTTCACTTGTAAGATTTTTAAGAGCACAGTTATTTTATCACTGAAGAAAACACTGAGAACATTACTTCAATATAATATATTAGGTAACATGTTTTTATACTTGGATGTGGCTTCTTGATTTTGTTCATATATCCAAGAGTAGACCCTACTTTATACATAGGTGTATATATGGAGGATGTCATAAATTACAGTGCCTTATGATACGCAAAACCAGAAAACTAATTTTATTCCACTTGCAATTAAACAATCATAGAAAACCACATCCTTAATCCCCCCAAGAGGTAGGATGTACAATTAATGTAATCCTTAATAGTGCTATAGGTTTGCTTTCAATCCTGTTACTGTATTCCTTCATGCAATCAAGTGCTAAAAAAAAACAAAAACAAACAAACAAACAAACAAACAAACAAAAAAAAACTATTGTATCACTTAAGTTTGCCTCCTCAGAGAAAGGTTATGGCCCTCTTATACCCTGTGGGGCTTTTTACCCTAGTTCCTATTTTTCTTATATTTCTGTTAAGTTACAGTTCTCACAGAACCCTCATCATTTACATGAGATAATACAAGTCTGTCTTAAATGATACTAAACTTGTAACCATTAGATAGTGTGAGCTAAGCAAGAAAACCTAATATGATGATGCAGTTGATTTAAAAATGACATGAAAATCTAGTCAAGACTGTCAAAATATTTTTCCAATGCTTCGCTTCCACAGTGACTTATAATGCAGTCACACTCAATTAATTCCCTGGTTTTGCATATCTTAAAGTACTGTAATTTATGACATCTTCCATGTGTAAGGTAGGACTCTGCCCTTGGATATATGAACAAAATCAAGAAGCCACCTCAAAGTAGGGGTGCCAGGGTGGCTTGGTCGTTTAAGCATCTAACTCTTGGGTTTGGCTCAGGTCATGATCTTGGGGTTGTGGGATAGAGCCCCAAGATAGGCTCTAGCCCCGAGTCTGGTTCCATGCTCAGTGCAGTCTGCTTGGAACACTCTCTTTCTCTAGTAATTAAATAAAATCTTTAAAAAAAAAAAGAAGCCATGTCAAAGTATTTTTTAAAAAGTGTTGATCACCCAGTATCATATTTCTTTACATTGAAGTAATATAATTTTTTCTTAGATGATAAAAGTACTACACTCAATCCACAGAGCTAGTCTCTTCAAAATGAATTTAAATTGAATTAAACACCCTAGTATTTACAAAGCTTTCTTCCCAGGATAAATCATTCTTTCCGCTTATGATATGAATATTTAAATGAGGATTCTTGAACAGTAAGTAATTAGTTAGATGTATAGTAGTGGCCATTTAATTATCCTAAGGGATTGGGGAAAGACAAAGGTTGAGAACTGGGATTCAAATAAATCATTTTCATCAGAAAACTATTTAGTGACCTATGAAACATGCAACCAAGGAACCTGGAGTCGAACACTCACAGCCCAGCTGTGACTAATATTACTATTAACAACCCACCATTCATGAGGCAGATCAAAATAATTAACACTCAACTTGATAAAAAAAAAAAAGGCCAAATTACTCCCATATGATTGCTTGTAAAATAAGCAAGTTATGTCAACCAGTTGATTACTTAGTTAAAAATGAAAGTTGACAAGGTAGATTGAGTGGAGGTGGGAGGTCAGGTCTCTCAAGCCAGTACGTATGAAAATAAAATTTCAAAGTCAAGTGTCTTCTTACCAAATGCTTTAAAACAAAAACAGAAGAGCTCCTCAAAACCCACCCACATCGCTCCCAAAATAAGCTTTTGCCCGGAGAATAGAGGATATGCAATCTGAGGATTTTGTTCACCTCAGCAGCCACAGCAGCAAAATCTGTCCCCCCATTTTTTGGTCAAGTCAACAATCTGTTTTGTCTTTTACTGTTAACCCAAAACAAAACATGGTTGGAAGGGAGGGAGGAGGGGACTATTTTATAACAGTTGGTTAAGAGCTCCAGCATTGTTTTTATTTGTTGGAAAAAGCAATTTTCTAGAGAACCACTTGAAATAAAGCAGCAAACAACATGGAGCACTGGGAAATTCATTACTTTAGCTCATCTGCATCAATTGAGAGCTCCTGTAAAGTTCTCCAGTTTTGTTGTCAATCGGGGCTTATTTTTTCATACCTTCTTTGTTCCAGAGGGACAGTTCCATCATCTCTACTTTTCATCCAGGATCACATTTCCAGGCTTACCCAAGAGATGCTTTAAATGCTCAAGTTGTAATAACCCTTTTTTTCTCCTTGGATATTCTTTGGCCTCCAAAAGCCACTTGCAGATTTAACTAATTTCCCTTCCAAGGATTGAATGACCACTACTCTCAATAACTATTTGAAGAACTAGTTCTACATTCAGAAAAATTCCACAGCATTGCTAACCAAAAGAGATGTTCTTTTAAGACGGTAGCTCTTGGGATGGGGTGGGGGGAACTCAAAGCAAAAAGGGAAGTTTCAATTACTTTGTGAAGTGAAGCAGAAAAATTAAGTGAGATCCAAGCAAACTTTATTAGCTATGACAAGCAATCCTTAATGCTTTTGTTTCATGAGTGCTCTGAAACCTTTGCTAAAATATTTGAAAAATTCGTCAAGCTAAGGCATCCCAACGTAGCTGCTGTGTGTCTGGATGTGCGTGTATGTGTGCACTTCCACACATCTGAAATTAGTCTTTAAAAAAGCAAGTTCCCATTCGATGTTTCAGGAGCACGTTAGGAAATGAAGTCAAGTCCTAAGCCTTCTTCCTGTTCAAATATAAATGTAATTGGAAACTATGGCAAACTTAAAAACTGTTAATTAAAAGCCTACTTTAATTCTTGACTTTTAGGCCTAGGCTAGCTTCACTATCTCTACTTCTCAGGGTTTGTCATGACCAGTGGAACAAACAAGACAAGGCATAACTACAGACTGCTAAGAAGCAATTCAGACTCAGTTATGTTCTTTTATTATTATTTTTTTTAGTTACGTTATTAGGGCAAATATTCAGTCCTTTGAATCATGGTATTCAAGACTGAAACTGTGTTTACACACACACACACACAAGTGTGCACGCACTTCTACAAATTCTACAAATTCTTCTGCTTTACTCAAATCACTGTTGTCTTCTGGGAAAAGTCAACAGCCTCCTCTGCCCCGATGCTGCAAAATAAGCTCAGATTTTGTAATCTCAAACTTATCAAATAAAGCCTGCAGCTATCACTTGTAAAATAAATAAAGCCATCTTTATACACAAGGCTATTTGTATACACAAGGCTCCTTAATGGCTATATCAATTCTATCAAATGAGTGTATCAATTCTTGGACAGAAAAAAAAAAGTATGTTTTAGTTGATTTCTCTTTTTCCAAATTGATTAATACAAGGAACTTTAGGCCACTAGACCAGTTACCATGCTTCTCACAGGGAGAGGTGAGTTAATTAACTCACCCAACAGAAACTGAGGCCTTGAGACAAGCAATTTACTTCCGGGACATTCCAAAAGTCATTGTAATATTGAGTCAAGGGAGCTGCAGGTGATTTCAGAGAAATGCTTGCTGCTCCCACCCTAAATGAGTGGGTTCGTGCCTTCATCCCTGAGCCCAAGTGCCAAGCTACTCCACCCAGACCAGGGCTCTACAGGTTGAAAGAGGTTACATGAAACCCAAATTTTGCTTTTAAATTTCAGAAAGTCTTTTTGTTTTGTCATATATACCCAAGGGTATATGTTAAGGGTAATCATAACATGCCAGTATTCATTTTCTAGAAAGAAATCTCCTGACCACTCTAAAGATTAACACTTAGAGCCCACTCTCCAACCATCTACACTTATGACCAAGTGCCCCCTGCCCAAGACAATCAATCAGCTTCAGGGTTGCTTCTGGCAATCCCAAGTCTGAGATGCTCACAGAGAAAATACCAGAAAATGCATTTTCTGGTTCAATAATAACATTTAGTGACTAGCTCGCTCAGAATTCTTCCAGTTTTTAACATTTTTTTGGAAATGATTAAAATTCAAGACAAAGGACATAAAGGGGAACGTATCCTCCCACCGCCTCTCTCTCTCCCCCTCACACACACACACACCCCAAAGGTAAATTTTAAGTTTTCCTAAAAGGCAAAATACAGTAAAAGATTTCTGCTCTATTGCCAAATGTCAGAGAAAAATAGCTATGGTCTCCATTTACCGATAAAGAAACCACTACCCCTTCATCTTTCCTGAGGAAGACTGCATTTCTTAAAAATCTGGTTGCTGACAGTTGTCTTTACAAAGTAAGATACCTTGCATCTCCTAAAATATTTCTCTGACCTTCTCTTTTACAATCTACTTAAAAGCTTCTCCTGAAGAAACACAAGATCCCAACTCTAGGACAATGCATTATTATTACTTAAAGGTCACAGACACCCAGATACGTGTCCCTTATTTTCCTGACATGCAGTTTTGTCTTCTGGACTGTTAAAAATTCTTTACTAAGAAGGAACAGTGAAAGCGATTTTTCAGAAAGGCTTCCTTCCTAGTTGTATTGTAGCTAAAAAGGGGCCTGAGGGTGGGAGCAGTGAAAATCTAAAGCCTAACATGAGGTAGTTTACACTGATGGGGCTGGAACATTTTTGTTCGGAGCTCCCATGTCTACAGCACACAGTTGGAATGGTGCTCTTGGAAGCAAGCGGTGCCAACTTCTAAAAGAGGATTCTCTCAATTCCCTCCCTTTTCTTATCAAATCCTTTCCCACTAGGCCACAGTCTACTCTTAGAAAGGTCCACCTGCCTCCAGAGCTGAAAGGAGAATAAAACGATAATTCCCTCCTCCCCACCCTATGACTCAAGAGGTTAAGCTCAACTAATACGCATAATTGCCGAACTGGAAGTTTTGCAAAGCCCTTTGATAAGGTCTCTGGTACAAATTAGGAACATTTTAGGCGTTTGCTTAAGAGCAAGCACATGTCTTTTAGGAACTGCCACACTGCCTATCACTTTTTGAAAGTTGCCGGGGTATTTTAGATAGCAAGCTTTGAAAGTTCAAAGCAATTTTCAATATTCTGTTCCTGAGTGTGTGGCTTTTAATATCCTATTGTTGGACAACATTAAAACCAAATGACCCAACAGGTTTCACTTGTGAATTTTTGCTGATGCCAGAGGGCAGTGTGTGCTGTGTCATGGAAGGCTCTGAACTCCTGGCATGGAACTATTAACATTTTACTGACACTTTCTCAATTCTATACCAGGCCCATGGTGATGGCAATTCAAGGAATCTGAGATAGAAACTGTTCACGCCCACTTACTTTTCTGACTGCAACAGGCATGTACTTGATTGCAAGTAAAAGCATTCCTTACCAGAAGCTCCTCCTCAGATAAAGCTCTACGAAGAATCAAAGCAGCTACCTGAAGCACAGATTTCTACAGCATTAGTAGGAAAAAATAAACATAACTGGTCCTCCAAACCTACTATTTTTTTCCTTGAATGCTTACTTCACAGAGTATCATGGTGTTGGCTCCCGGATAGGAACAAAACTCACAAGAAACATAGTAAGAGATGAGTACATTTATAGTAAGAGATGAGTACATTTCTGATCAGAAGCCAAAATGGGATACAACCTGAATGTATGGTGATACCCATTTTACATGCTACTTTTTTTAAATTATTCTATTTAAAAGAAAAGCACCCCAAAAAGCACAAAAAAAGAGAAAAGCACAAAAGTAAAAATGAACTCAATTAACTAACAATGACAGGTATGTGTCAAAATGCTGGGGTAATTCTGGGGCATCTGGCTCTTGGTTTCAGCTCAGGTCGTGATCAGGGTATGGGATGGAGCCCTGCATTGGGTTCTGCAGTCAGTGCACAGTCTACTTAAGACTCTCTGCCCCTCTCTTCCTGTAAGCCCTCTCTAACATAAATAAATAAAATCTTTATGGATGCCTGGGTGGCTCAGTGGTTGAATGTCTGCCTTTGGCTCAGGGCATGATCCTGGGTCCTGGGATCAAGTCCTGCACTGGGCTCCCCTCAGGGAGCCTGCTTCTCCCTCTGCCGGTTTTTCTGCCTTTCTCTCTCATGAATAAATAAATAAAATCTTTTTTAAAAAAAAACTAGGATAATTTAATCTCTATTAACATCAGCAAGTAAATTCACTCACTTGGTGAATGATGTGTGCCTATTATGTGGCAGACAGACATTAGCCCTGGAACTCGGGTTACAAAGTCCCTGCCCTAAGGAAGCTTCCAGTCAGGGGGTTTCCCATCACCAGGGTTTAGGGGCAAAGAGTAAGTGGTCATCTAACAAAAATGAGGTTGCCGGAAGTCAGACAGAGGAGATTCACACAGAGGTCCTCCAAGGCCCCATTCTGGAAGTCTCTGGCATAGGAATGGCAGTACAGAATGCACTCATCTCCCAGTTTATTTGTCTCTAAAGCAGTCAGTGGCAGGTCTGGCCAACGAGGGAGGATGGGCAAAACCCAGGAAGACTACAATCAAGCTGAGTGAGTGGGCAACCAAATGACACCTTTCTTTACGGGGACAGGACGGCATATTGGGCCCCAAGACATCAATCTGTGCACAGAAAGCAGCTGCCAAGGCCTGGGAGAGGAGGCAAGGTACAAGGTTTCTTCTTGGGGTGACAAAAATCTTCTCAGCAGACTGTGGTGATGGCCACACAACTCCAGAAACATATGAAAACCACTGAATTGTACACTTGGAGTGAGTTTTGTAGCTTATGGCTTCTACGCCAATAAAGCTAGGAAAGAAAAAGCCACCAATCTATCATACTGTCATGGCTGCAAGTGTCTGGCATCACGGGAAGGGGTTAAGAGAAACCAAAACCTCCCCCTATAGCCTCTAAAGAGAAAAGCCCTACTCTGTATCCAAAAGGGTAATTTGATTGTGCCCAGACTACCATGCTGTTCTAAAACTCAGGAAGACTATGGAATAGACTTTCTGCAGAAGGGTGGGGGAGAAAGAAGAAAAAAGAAAAAGGCACAGGAAGGGAGAAGCCCAGTGGGAGAAATAGCCCAAAGGTGCAAGGTAGTTGGGGAAAGAAAAAAAAAAAAAAAGAAAATGTGCAAAGTCCCAAAGAGTCTGGCCAGGGTGAACGGAGCTTCTTTGATCATGGAAACCTTTAAAAGCTTAGAAGTACCCAAAATTGGGAGGTGAAGGGGGCGAAGGGTAAAGGAAAGCAAACCTACAGTTGGTTACACATGTTGGGAGGAAACAAGGCCCAGCATGTCAATCTGCCTCTAGGACCTTGAGAACAAATCAGTGACCCTTCTTGGGCTTCCACTTCCAGTCTTCAAACGCACTGTGATTCCTAATTATGCTCAAATCCTTTCTCATTAATCAAGCAGAGCCCTTAAAGAACCAGGAGCTCTTCATGGCAGGGCTATCAGATTCCACTCTAAGTTCCCCACACAAAAATTTACTAAGAAAGTCACTCAACAGGTATATGGATGGCATATAAATGGACTAGCATTTCACAGGAGATATCAAAATCCTCCGAGTAGCCCATAGGGTTTTAAGACCTTGGCAAAACCTTTGACAAACCTTGTTGGTTTAGGCTGTAAAAACTCCCCAGGAACCTGCAGGTTTGTTATGAAACTGTTGCAGCCTATTACGAGACTGTGTATTTTTTGCTGCCTGGTTGGCCAATATCATCTAAAACAAGTAATATAAACACTTCCACTTCCACATACTGCATAATAAAGTATCTTCAAAGCTTCTGACCATTTCAGACCTCAATTTGTAAATATCATCTATCATGCATGACAAAGTATCTCACAGGATTAATACTATCATTGAAATCCTGCCAACATTTGTGTATTGTGGGATTACAGAAACTGAACTACCCACCCCTGGTATGTGTATATATAGTAGTCCACAGCTTTCTGCTTTGTTAATGTGTCCTCAAGGAAATAATTTTAATGGAAGCACTTCATAGTAAAGTTGTCCCCAAGTACCAAAAGAAACATGGTAACAAGCTGGATAAAGGCATTTTTGTAGATTTATACCAAAAGGCAGCTTAAGGAAAATACAAAAAAAAAAAATCTGTTCATCTATTATAGTGTCCAGATTCTCAAAAACAATTTGTTCGTAATCACTGAAAAAATAGGATTTTTTAAAGGTAAAAGCCATTGACACTAAAAAAAAAGAAAGCTTAATAGGAAACCACTTTACAGCTGAGGCAATTTCCATTTCTTAAGAATATTAACTGCAGAAACTACAAGTAGTTACACATTCTTGAAAATGGCCCACTTGTACTTGGGAGTACCACAGCCCTTGGCCCCTTAGCAATCCAATTCTCAAGCTCTGTTCAGGAGAGCAAAGCCTTCCTGCTTTCTTTTTCTTTACAACCCATGAAAAGCAGACTCCTCCCCCCCCCCCCCCCCCCCCCCCCCCCCCGCCAAGAATGAGAAATGCTAAACCAAGAAAGTCAGTAGTGGCTCTAACTGGTACGACTATTAAAAACGAGTGCCTAGATTTGAACTTTCCTTCATACTGTCCACTGCAACGGTCCTTAAACCATTTTATTGGTCTAGGTACTGGTCTAATCCCCTCCATAGCTGCAGGGGATTATGCCCGTAGGGTTTGCAACAGTAAAAACTCATTTAGGAAGGGAGAGAAGAATGTTAACTTGCAATAAGACAGAGAGAAATGGCCCCTCTTCAAATTTCCCAGCACAGCTTTGAGAGCTGTCCTATAGCCAAGTCTCCCCGGGGTTCTCCTAATCCTCGGCAGCCACTGAAGAGAGCCAGGATGAAACTTTTTTCTGAACAAAGAGAACTGAAAAGGGCCAAGTCTCAAAGTCACAGGCTCCCAGCTCGCCACTGGCTCAAAGCCAAGGAGCAGCCTTGTGCTCAGGCCAGCGGTCCTGCAGCTGATGGACAGACAGCAGGCCGGGGAGGGGTGGGCGGACAGGGGAGGCCACAAATCAGTCTGAGCCCGGGGCCCTCTCCCGCTGCCCAGAGAAACCTCCCCAGGGTGACAGAGCTGCCCACTCCGCGCCCCCCCAACCCCTGACCCCGGGGTCCCTGCCAATGGCATTTAACACTCGCCAGGCCTTCTGGCAGCCAAAGCCCCGTATCTGACATGACTGCCCAAGCATGTGTCTGGGCACGGTGTGCGCGTGTGCGGCTCCAGCTGCCATGACATTCCTACCTCCATGACGGAATCCAGCACGGACGCCCTCATGGCCTCGCAGGAGCGCACACCCACGCTCCCGCGCTTACCCGGCCGCTTGCTGCCTCGCGGGAGGGAAGCTCAGGCTCTGCCCAGCTGAGGCGCACACGCGCTCTGCGCACCACCCCAGGCCACGTACTCTAAGGAGGTGCACAGTCGGCAGAAATGCACTCTGGGAAAGCCAACCGGGACCTGGACAGCGTCGGCACCGGACACGCTCGGCTGACGGCCTGTCCACCTGCGCTGCGCAGCCTGTTGTCTGGAAGAGCTCTTCGGTCCCTTCGTGCGTGAGCTTGGGGCCTGCCTCCTCGAGGAGCTGGAGGCAGGGAGGCTGCCGGTCTCTGCCTTGGCTGCCCCCACGAGGGACGCTGATGGGGAGGCGCCACGCAGATTCTTGAGGCATGAAGCCTGCGAGTATGAACACAGACAGCGGTGGGCGCGCTTTTTCTGGAGGCCCTTCAACCTGAGAGCCGCGGGCCAAGCTGCTTTCTTCCAATTTCTTTTCACTCTCAGATCCGTGGGGTTCAGACTCCGGCCGGGGTGTCCCCCATCCCGGATTTTTCCTGTTTCCCCTGAAAAGCTGCTGGTTTGCTACCGTGAGCACCTAGCTCCCAGGTCCTCAAAATCCTCAAAACCCTGGGGAAGGGAGGCATTCGGGAGAGCGAGAGGAAAACATACCCAAGGAAGCTAATCTATACCAGGACTCCTCCAACTGTGGGATCATGACCTCCAAAGGAACCGGAGAGAATTTCAAGGGGGTCAGAGGCCCTGGAGCCCAGAGCCCAAGACCTCCCAACATCTGTTGTCAGTGAGGGCAGAGTAGCCTTTTGTAATACTATTTCCTCTCCTGCATCACCACCAATATTCTTTTTCTAGCCCCCATGTCTACCCAGCACCCCCTGCCACATGACCTCATCTCTCATTACTATCCGAATTATTGCCGCATTACATTGTCCTGTATTATTCATTTCCCTTGGCAGCAGCGCTGAACTAAGAATTTTAAGAGGAATTCTACACATTTCCTGCCTTTGCTGCCCTATCATGAACACCATCTATCAGTTGGACCTTCAAAAAATATTTTATGATGCTAATATTAATAGTTAGCAACATCCACTGAGCACTTGTTATGTCTCAGGCACCATGCCAAGCACTATATTATCTGTATCAGCTGCTTTGATCATCTCAATTCTAGGAGGGAGGTACATAACTTACTATTTTACTCCCTTCTACATATATGAACACGGGAGCAGAGTCACTAAAGAACTTGTCTAAGACCAGAACTAGTAAGTGGCAGTAAGGCTCCACAACCTACACTGGTTTTCTTCATGTTTTAGTGAGATATAATTCACATGTCATATAATTCACCCATTTAAAGTGTGCCACACATTGCCTTTTAGTGCATTTAAAGTTGTGTAACCATCACCACAATCAATTACTCCCCTCCCCAAAAGAAACCCCACACCTTAGTCATCACATCACTTCCTAGGACCTCAGCAGCCAGCCATCAGCCACTGATCCTACATTCTTTTTTTTTTTTTTATGTATTATAGTCACAGAGAGAGAGAGAGAGAGGCAGAGACACAGGCAGAGGGAGAAGCAGGCTCCATGCACCGGGAGCCTGATGTGGGATTCGATCCCGGGTCTCCAGGATCGCGCCCTGGGCCAAAGGCAGGCGCCAAACCGCTGCGCCACCCAGGGATCCCTGATCCTACATTCTCTCTATGGATTTGTTTGTTGTGGACCATTTCTCAGAACTGAAATCATATAGTATGTGATTCTAAACCACTACCTGACACTGAGGAAGATGAGGATGTCCACTGACAAACCTCAAACCCCTTTTCCCCAAGCCAAATCCATATTACCAACAATTTCGCCCACAACGTGAGACAGTATACATGTTTTCTGTTATTGGCTAGAGCTGAGATTGGGCAGGGGGTTGCTGGAGCCCTTCAGCAGTTATTAGGAGACAGCATGGTCCAAGAAAATGAGCACAGCCTCTGGAGTCGAAAAGATCTGTGCTCACCTCACACACTGCTGATGGTAATGTAAAATGGTGCACAGCCACCATGGAAAATAGTTGGGCAATCCCCCCAAAAAAGTTTAACACAGAATTACCATGTGACCGGGTAACTCCACTCCTAGGTATACATACACAGTTGACTCCTGAATAACATAGGGGCTTGGGACACCAACCCCCACCCCCTACCAATGCAGTCAAAAATCTGCTTAAAACTAGATACCCTGAAAACTTAACCACTAATAGCCTACTCACCAGAAACCTCACTGATAACACAGTTAATGCATATTTCGTATGTTATATACTGTATTTACACAATAAAATAAGCTAGACAAAAGAAAATGTTACTGAGAAAACATAAGGAAGATGGGGCAACTGGCTGGCTCAGTTGTTAGAGCACGTGACTCTTGATCTTGGGGTTGTAGCTTCAAGCCCCACACTTTGGAGTAGAGGTTACTTTAAAAAAATAAAAAACTTTGGGGGAAAAAAGAAAACCATAAGGAAGGGCGAGTAACATTTACAGTAATGATTTTAAAAATCCACAGGGGATCCCTGGGTGGCTCAGCGGTTTGGTGCCTGCCTTTGGCCCAGGACGCGATCCTGGAGTCCCACATCCGGCTCCCGGCATGGAGCCTGCTTCTCCCTCCTCCTGTGTCTCTGCCTCTCTCTCTCTTTCTCTCTGTGTCTATCATAAATAAATTAATAAATCTTTAAAAAAAAATCCACAGGGCAACCCGGGTGGCTCAGCGGTTTAGCACCACCTTCAGCCCAGGGTGTGATCCTGGAGACCTGAGATCGAGTCCCACGTTGGGCTCCCTGCATGGAGCCTGCTTCTCCCTCTGCCTGTGTCTCTGCCTCTCTTTGTCTGTCATGAATAAATAATTAGAATCTTAAAAAAACCTCCACATATAAATGGGCCCCCACAGTTCAATCCTGTGTTGTTAAAGATCAACTGTAGTCAAGACAATTGAAAACAGGTGTTCAGACAAAAACGTGTGTGTGTCTGTGTGTGTGTGTGTGTGTATGGTCATAGCACTATTCAAAATAGCCAACAAGTGGAAACCCAATGTCCACCAAATGACAAATGGATAAAAAAATGTGGTATGTCCATGTGGCGGAATAATATTCAGCCATAATAAAAAGAAATGAAATACCGAAAGATACAACACTTGGAGATAAACCTTGAAAACATTATGCTAAGTGACAGAAGCCAGGCACAAAAGGTCAGATTTTTTTAGGATCCATTTACATGAAATATCCAGAATCGGCAAAATCTATAGAAACAGAAATGAAGGATCCCTGGGTGGCGCAGTGGTTTGGCGCCTGCCTTTGGCCCAGGGCGTGATCCTGGAGACCCGGGATCGAATCCCACGTCGGGCTCCCGGTGCATGGAGCCTGCTTCTCCCTCTACCTCTCTCTCTCTGACTATCGTAGATTTAAAAAAAAGAGAGAGAGAAACAGAAATGAGATTAATAATTGCCAATCTGGGGGTCCCTGGGTGGCTCAGCAGTTTGTCACCTGCCTTCAGCCTGAGGCGTGGTCCTGGAGTCCCGGGATCGAGTCACACGTCAGGCTCCCTGCATGGAGCCTGCTTCTCCTTCTGTCTGTGTCTCTGCCCCTCTCTCTCTCTCTCTCTCTCTCTGTGTGTGTGTGTGTGTGTCTTTCATGAATAAATAAATAAAATCTTCTTTAAAAAATTGCCAATCAAATGGATATGGGGTGGGAGATGAGTAGTAACTTAATGGGTGCAGAATTTTACTTCTCAGAGGATGAAAATGTTCTACAATTAGAAAGTGTTGACAGTTGCACAATGCTGAGAACATACTAAGTACCACTGGATTGTACCCTTTAAAATGGTTGAAATGGTGAATTTTCGGGATGCCTGGATGGTTCAGCAGTTGAGCAGCTGCCTTCTGCTCAGGGCGTTATCCCAGGATCCAAGGTCGAGTCCCTCATCAGGCTCCCTACAAGGAACCTGCTTCTCCCTCTCCCTGTGTCTCTGCCTCTCTCCCTCTCTCTCTCTCTCTCTCGTGAATAAATCAATCTTTTTTTAAAAAAAGAAAGAAATGGTAAATTTTGTTATGTGAAACTTACCTCAATAAAAAATAAATGAAAGAGTAAAAAATGGGGAGGGGGGGATACCTGGGTTGCAGAGTTGGTTAAGCGTCCAACTCCTGGTTTCAGCTCAGGTCATGATCTCAGGTTCATGAGATCAAGCCCTGTGTCGGGTTCCAAGCTCACTGAAGGGTCTGTGAAAGTTTCTCTCTCCTTCTGCCTCAGCCCTCCCCACACTCACTCACACTATCTCTAAAATAAGTAAAGAAAAATAAAATAAAATAAAATAAAATAAGTAAAGAAATCTTAAAAAGAAAGATACTAACACTTTTTTAAAAATTTAAAAAAGAAAATCCTGGGGCACTTGAGTGGCTCAGTTAAGCATCTACCTTCAGCTCAGGTCATGATCTTGGGGGTGCTGGGGTGGGGGGTTTCCTGAGATAGATGACCCTCACCCATGCATCAGGCTCCCTACTCAGGGGGCAATCTGCTTCTTCCTCTCCCTCTGCCCCTCCCCCTGCTCATGTGCTGCTCTCTCTCAAATACATAAATAAAATCTTCAAAGAAAAGAAAATCCTGGGGCACCTGGCTGGCTCAGTTAGTGGTATGTATGACTCTTGATCTCGGAGTTGTGAGTTTGAGCCCCATGCCAGAGGTAGAGATTTCATTAAATTTTTTTTTTCTGGGGATCCCTGGTGGCTCAGTGGTTTGGTGCCTTCCTTCAGCCCAGGGCGTGATCCTAGAGTCCCGGGATCGAGTCCCACATCAGGCTCCCTGCATGGAGCCTGCTTCTTCACCTGCCTGTGTCTCTGCCTGCCTTTCTCTCTCTCTCTCTCTCTCTCTCTCTCTCTCTCTCTCTCTCTCTCTCTCTCTCAGAAATAAATAAAATCTTCCAAAAAAAATCTTTAAAAATTTTTTTTTCTTTTAAATCTGGAGTTCAAATCTCATGCTGCCTGATCCTGTGCAAGGGGCAGAAGTCACAGTTCAACTGAGTGCAAAATACATTTGACGATGTTTTTTGTGAGAATTAAAGGAGGAAATACATGGAAATCAATACTAACACTTAGTTCTCAAGTAAGCGAAGCCATTGGTGAGCCAAGGATCAAAACCACTGCCCTCACTCTGAGCAAAGAGACCAGCTCCTTCCTATTCTCTACCAGAAACAGTGACATTTCAGCTCCTTCCTATTCTCTACCGGGAAACAGTGACATTTCTATCAACATTTCTACAGACAACAGAGTGATCCTAAGTAGCAAATAACAACAGAGAAATTGGAGGATCCATAAAAACAGGACTGCTTTGAACTGGAGATTGGAGAATCCAGAATTTTCTTTACAAAACCTTTTTAAGGGACACCTGGGTGGTTCATCAGTTGAGTGAATCTGCCTTTGGCTCAGGGCGTGGTCCTGGAGTACCGGGATTGAGTCCCATATTGGGTTCCCTGCGTGGAGCCTGCTTCTCCTTCTGCCTAGGTCTCTGTCTCTTTCTGTGTCTCTCATGAATAAACAAAAATTTTAAAAAACAAAAACAAAAACCTTTTTAAACCATCAGACCCCAACCTAGAGGGCCCATTCCCAATCAAGCACAGCAACCTCATAAATTTGATGTAGCTCCTGGATGGCAAAAAGTTTTAAGGCTAAGAATCTCAGCCAATCTACAGAAAAACCCAAGGCTTTTCAAGAATAATAGAGCCACTCTGGATCCAAAGCATCTTTAGTGAGGGGGAATATAGGAGATGATACACACAGAGCAGAGCATTTGTAGTTTGTGAAGAATCCTTCCCTCCAAACAGAAAATAAGGTATTTCTTTCCTGGGCAGCATTTTATTGTCATTGTCATCAGAGTGCTTGTCTATATATTTATTTGTGATATGAATGTCTATTTTTGAAAACAAATTTCTCTCTAAGGCACTGTTTTCCCTTTGGAAATGAGTCTTTAACATGATCAAAAGTTTCCCGAGGAAGAAATGGTTTCTATAATCCATAAGAGGAAAAATACACAGAAAGAGACACAGACACCACTGAATATAGGCCTGTTAATATTCATGCCAGACTCTGGAAAGACATGCTTCTAATATGTTTTCAATGACTCTATGAAGACTGTTCAAGGAGGGCTCAAATATGCGGCCAGCCCTAGCTCACCTGGCTCCAAGGAAGCCTTCTCACCATTCCACGCTGGCCAATGCTTCATCCACCACACCAGCAATTTTGAGTAAGCAAGAGGTCAAACAACCCAGCATACCCCTCAATATAAAACCAGAAGTCAGCTCTCTACATGTTACCTGGCCCTCCCAAGCAGCACACGAGGCCCCTGGTGAAGGGATCGACTGGTGCTAAGAGTCATGGTTCAGTGGGTCATTGATGGCAGCAGTTCAGACAGCACAAAGGAGATCATCTAGGAGAAGCTACTATGAGAATGAAAGGGACCTACTATGCTCAAGAATGCATAGTAGGGGGGCTCCTGGGTGACTCAGTCAGTTAAACATCCAACTCTTGGTTTGGTTTCAGCTCAGGTCATGATCTCAGGGTCCTAGGATCACGGGAGTCCACTTGTCCCTCTGCCTCCCTCTCTGTTCCTGCCCCTGCCTCCCCCCACCCATTTACACTCACGCTCTCTCAAATAATCTTTTTAAAAAATGAATGCATCAAAGGGTATTCACTAGAGCCTGCTATGCTGTAACACTCAATTTGAAAATATGAATTTGTTCCAATGTGACTGATACCTTAAGAAATAACCTGAGCATGTGAATTTCACATTTGCTAATGTCACGTTTCACTTTCGCCTACCATATTTGTTGTACTTATGTATTTCCTAATCACTTGGCACATGCAAAACTATGCTATTTTTTTATTAGGTTCTTTAGTTTTTAAATGTGCTCTTATGTTTTTTAGTGCTGTACCCTAGCCCTAATCTTCTCATGCCTGTGGTTTTACTGCATGATTCTGCAGAGCAGAGTGATCTTTAGGAATGAATATGTTACGTTACAGCAGGACTAACTGTGCTTTCCTGCCAGGTCTGTGAAGTCAACAGGTTGAGTGGCGGGTGCACACTTAGTTGATCACTAACTTTTTACTTGCCCTTTCACCAGAACTTCAGGTTAATAAAAGTGACTCTTTTGCCAAGCCCAGGGGAAGGTGTACCAGGTATGGCCTGCTTAAGACCCTACATATCTAAGTAGAAAATGTAACCAAAATCAAACTTTCCAGCTGCCAGTCAGAAGGGACCAAGTTAACATCTGTCACAGGATCAAATAATATCAAAAGTAATAAGAAAACTGGGACGCCTGGGTGGCTCAGCGGTTGAGCATCTGCCTTTGGCTCAGGGCGTGATCCTGGAGTCCTGGGATCAAGTCCCACATCAGGCTCCCCGAATGGAGCCTGCTTCTCCCTCTGCCTATGTCTCTGCCTCTGTCTCTGTGTCTCTAATGAATAAATAAATAAAATCTTTTTTAAAAGAGTAATAAGAAAACAAACCAAAAAAAAAAAAAAAGGCAGGCTTAAAAAATGGGGCAAAGATGGGCAGCCCGGTTGGCTCAGCAGTTTGGCGCCGCCTTCAGCCCAGGGCATGATCCTGGGGTCCTGAGATCGAGTCCCACATCGGGCTCCCTGCATGGAGCCTGCTTCTCCTTCTGCCTGTGTCTCTGCCTCTCTCTGTCTCTGTGTCCCTCATGAATAAATAAAAATCTTTTTTTTAAATAAAAATCTTTTTTTAAAAAATGAGGCAAAGACTTGAGCAGATATCTCAAAGATCTACAGATGGCAAATAAGCATATGAGAAGATGGTCCACATCACAGGTCACTGGGGAATTGTGAATGAAAACAACGATATGCCACTGCACACCAATGAGAATGGCCAGAATCCAAAACACTGACAATACCAAATGGTGCTGCAGGTGTGGAGCAACAGGAACTCTCATTCATCGCTGGGGGCGGGGGGGGGGATGCAAAATGGCACAGCCACTTTGGAAGAGAGTTTGGAAGTTTTTTATAAAACTGAAGATACACATACTCCTTGGTATTTATCCAAATGAGCTGAAAACTTATTCTGCACAAAAACCTGCACAGAGATGTCTAGAGAAGCTTTGTACAAAATTACCAAAATCTGGAAGCAGCCAACACAGCCTTCGATAGGTAAATGGGAGAAACAAACTGTGGCGATCCAGACAATGAAATATTATTCAGGGCTAAAACAAAGTGAGCTACCAAACCACGAAAAGACATGGAGGAAGCTTAAATTCCTATTACTCAGTGAAACAAGCCAAACTGAAAAGGTTACATACTGGATGATTCCCACTCTATGACGTTCTGGAAAAGGCAAAACTACGGGAGACAGTAAAAAGATGAGTGGTTGCCAGGGGTTGGAGGGAGGGAGGGAGGAATGACCAGGCAGAGCACAAGTGATTTTGGGGGCAGTTAAATCACTATACATTTGTCCAAGCTCAAAGAATGTACATCACCAGGAGTGATCCCTGACATAAAGGATGGTCTTTGGGTGATGAGGATCTATCAGTGTAGGTTCACCAATTTTAACAAATGTCCCACTCTGGAGCAGAATGTTGATAAAAGGGGAAGCTGTACTTTCTGTTCAAATTTGCTCTATGAACCTAAAATTTCTCTAAAAAATAAAGCCCATTGAAGAGCTCTTAAATCAAAGTAAAAATCCCTTTCAAAAACATGTACCCTCATTATTGTAGCAATGCAACATGAGAGTTTTCCTCAGAGAACTCAAAATGCACAAAGAATTGCACTTTAATGTATCCAGATGAGGGCAGCCCCGGTGGCTCAGCAATTTAGCGGTCTCCCAGAGACCCAGGATCTCACCTCAGGCTCCCTGTGGATCCTGCTTCTCCCTCTGCCTGTGTCTCTGCCCCTCCCTCCCCACCTCGAATAAATAAATAAAATCTTTAAAAAAATAATGTATCCAGATGAACCCACTACCAGAGCAAACAGCCATGCACAAGATAAAAGGCCTAACAAATTGTGACAATCTTGATTCCTGTATAAAAAGGAGCCATGCAATCTTTCTCTTTTTCATGGCAAGAGTAGAGTTACCCAATTTTTCAAAGTTAGTCTGTCCCCGGGATCCCTGTGTCACACACAGTCCTGTCCTTCAGCGGAAGACCAGAGCAGGGCCACAACCTGTTGTTAAATCTGCAGGGAATTAAGGTCATTTCCTTTCAAAGAAAGTTTTTTCCTGAGGATCTCAAAGTTCAAACTTGGAAAGAGCAAAGAGAGAGGAGAAGAACTTTCAGGTTGCTATAAATGTCCCTTTCAGTCTTCAGTTTGAAAGGTTACATAAGGATGCACAATTACCTGAGTAGGAAGGAGAGCCCAAGCCAAAAGCAGACTCCGGGCATTGTCTTTGGCACATATAAAGCATTTCCAGAAAGCTTCAGAAGGCTTCAGATCTTGCACTATGGAACTACGTGTACAAGCAGGAACCTTGAAAGGTTCCAGGTCAGGCATCACTCGCCCAGGGTGTCATCAAAGACCTTAACAGGAACCAAGAGCCCTAAGAGGCTACCAGCACAGATGTCATATCTCAAACATACCCATCCCCACTCCCTCTTCAAGTCTCTCACTAGCCAGAGCTCCCCTTTCTGACCCACCACCTGAAGAAGAATATCTAGAGTATCTGGACTCCACTTGAAAACTAAGGCCTTGGGATGCCTGGGTGGCTCAGCTGTTGAGCATCTACCTTCGACTCAGGGCGTGATCCTGGCATACCGGGATCAAGTCCCACATCGGGCTTCCTGCATGGAGCCTGCTTCTCCCTCTGCCTAAGTCTCTGCCTCCCTCTCTGTGTCTCTCATGAATAAATAAATAAAATCTTAAAAACAAAACAAAAAAACTTAGGCCTTCTCAGTACAGTCTCTAACCCTGCTGGGAAGCACTGCCCTTCAGATGCCTCTCACCTCTACCCCAAAGCCCTTTGGAACTCAGAGGCCACACATCAGAGCCTGGAACCACATGCTCAGGCTCATACTGAATGTATATCTGCTTACATCAAAATATTCAAATGTATCTTGATACAGGTAACTGATGCCTCAAGAGCCTGAGTATTATTTCCTCACCAATCTCCTGTTCTTTTTCAACTTGTGGGCGAATAAAGTAAATGGATTTATAGGCAACACAGCCTCTGCCTCACAGCAATGTGTCTTTTTTTTCTTTACAGTAGAGCATTTAGTCCGACGATTTAGTACATTTAGTTTGAGCATTTTAGTACTGCTCGCAGACTGGGGAGCCTGCAGTAATGTCTGCGAATCAATTTTTATGGGGTGGCAGGGGAAAAGGAGCATAAAAATGTTTGTCATCGTGATGGTCTTAGGAAACACTGAAGAATTCAGTTGTTAAACATCAGGAACAGTCAAAAGAATTGGGCTCATTTGGTTTTGAATTTTACCCTTAATCAGAACAGAAGTAACTTTTTTTTTTTCTGAGATAGGTTCTCTGTCCAATGTGGGGCTCGAACTCATGATCCTGAGACCAAAAGTCCCAAAATGAGGACTGACCCAGCCAGTCACCCACAGAACGGTTTTAACAATGGCAACACCTCACATTCACGTTATGCTGAAGTGTGCATATATATATAATCTTCACATATATCATGTTGTCCTCACCCTAAGCTCTGAGGGTATAATCCTATTTGACAGTTAGGGAAACTGAGGCTCGATTTCCGATCAGAAAAACAAAGATGAAAATCTGCTTCTAAGAGGTTGGTGAGGCTGGGAGAAGGCACACAGAGCTAAATACTGGAAGTGCCCGCCCCCGGCTAACCAGGATGGGCACTGCAGTACTCATTAAAATGCAAGCCCTCCAACTGCTGAGAGCTGCTGAGCTGCCCCATGTCCACCTCCCGGCCAAAACTAACGTTTGATTTGTGGATGCATTATAGATGCATATGTATAATTAGGCTAATGCTAAAATTAAAGGACATCCCTAAAATAATACCAGTTTGACAGAGGGATAGGGCCGGGATTTGAGATTCGCTGAGAGCACGGATGAGGGTCCTTTGTACGGTAGCCTGCCTATGCGAGGGGCCTTACAGGGGAAGGGGAGGCCGCTACACAGCCGTGGGGACACTAGAGTCCATTTTACTTGGGGTTTTTTGTTGTTTTCTTTCTTTCTTTCTTTTTTAATCTAAGCAGTTCTTTCAGCGGATTCTAGCAGGGACACAAATGGAATTGAAAAATGTTTAAACAAAGAATACATATTTGCTTGTTCAAATTAAAATGACTTCGAGGCACATTATCAAGAAACTTTATCTGGAAAGTAATTGGGCAAAGCACAAGGGCTCTTAATTTTAACACATAATGTTTCAGAGAGAATGAAAGGGACATGATTTTATTCCCTTTCAAAGAGCAGCAATAAAGACCCTGATGATCCTGTATTACACACGATATGCAGCTCTTAATGCCATTAATGGAAATGGGAGGCAGGTGCATATACTCAGAGACTAAAGAACAACCTGAGAAGTGGCTATTAAGTCAGAGATCTGTCTATTCAGATCCCTCCCCCCCTTGCTGCCCTTGTTTTAAGGACCAGCTCAATAACTGGCAGAGTTGTTAAGGCATTAATAGTCCTAATTCACGCTGACACACTTGAAGGAAAAGTATCTATTCTGTGAGTACAAAGGACTCCCCCCTTCATCCAGTTTCTAGTCTGTTTAGTTTGTTTTTGAGACTAGAGCTAATTTTATGCAGAATTAGATTTAAAAAAAAAAAACTCGCATGTTAATCCACCCAGTGCTTTGGGACCCCAAGCTAATTCTCATGCCTATTAGAGATCAGATTCTATCATAATACTCAGGGGATGGGTGGGGGGCAGCAGCCAAAAGCCCCCCCCCCCCCATCCCTTCAGTCAGGGAATCCTCATGCAATCTGGCACGGTGGTGGTAGCAAAAGTTGGAATGTGCAGTACATAAAGGAGGGGTCCCTACACCTCTGGTCAACAGGCCGCTTAAATCTGCACTGACTTATGATCAGCTAGATCCTGACAGGACCCTGTTTTCACATATGTCCACTAAACCTTACTTGGCCACAATGCATCAGCCTGCATTCACAAGAGCGAAGTGGCTTTATGGACAAAAGCCTACAGTTATCCCAGGGGTGGGCTGAAAGTCTCTCCTTTGGTCTCCCAGTATTTCCTGTTATTGTAGTAATGCTGCATGAAAGACAGCAGTAGGTTTCAATTATATGCTGCAAATAATTCTCCCGAAACATTTTGTAGTGATATTAGTTCCTTGTTGTTTATCGCTGCCAGAGTGGAAATTGGAAGCAATTCTGGTGAATAAAGGTTAATATCTGAACATCAAGTAAATAAATAAGAGTCCACAGAAGACTAAATGAGATTTCCACCTTGTTAGTGAATTAGGGTTTATGGCTTTAAAATGTTATTCTCAAATTCTTTCCTGAAAGGTTTAGGAATAATTATATACCACTTAAAGGACAGGCAGGGCCAGATAAACCTAATAAGTCTATAATTTGTACTAGAGGCAGGGCTTCCTGTAAATGCGAGCTGGATTTAATTTTATCATTTGTACTTTGAAATGTTTGTTGATTATTAATCACATGGTATGTCAGACTTCTGAGGCTGCAGTCCTTCGTTCTCCTGATACATGAGGGCTCAAATGCGTGAACAGGGTTCCCCCAGTAAGCTCATCGGTTACTAACTTTGAGCATCCATTCACACTCAGCTCTATTGCCTTCATGTTAGACTCAGGTTTGAGAACTAGATGATCAGAAGCTGGTTTCTGCTAACACCTGCGTATAATCTAAAAGCCATTTTCTTGATTCTACTGCTGGGCTCTCCTATAGCTAAAGTAGGTAGATAGTATCATATCCTTTCAACAGATAAAGGCACTAGAGATAAAGGTTTGCAGCTAAAGGTACTTTAGCAACTCTGGGCATAACAAGTTAGGTGGCAGGCTAGAATGTGCACTTATCCAGGAGCACAAACAGGCAGAAGTTCTTACTTTTGAGGCTTCACACTGAGAAGACGACCATGCCTATACCTGGCAGTGACCAGTCTTAACCCTTGGTGTTTTCAATCCACTTTATATCGAGGGAAGAATGTGCTTCAAAGTCTAACCTCCCCACTATTAGATCAAAGCACTATGCTAAAGATACCGCCTTGGAAAGGGCTTCTGGGAATATATGCCCTTTTTTTTTTTTTTCATGTGAAAGAAGTGGAGTATTTTTCAAATCAAGCTAATAAACATTTCCTGAGACTCTGTACTGTATGCAAGGCATGATGGGATTATAAAGCTGAGTAAGACATGATACCAGACTTTGGGGAGCTTCTGACCCTATAGAGGCAATAAAATCAATAATCAATTTTAACATAAAGTATTATTCCCTTGAGAACTGAGACTGTCTCTTATTCATTTTTTTTTTTATTTAAATTTTGTTAGTAGGGCACCTTGGTGGCTCAGTGGTTGAGCGTCTGCCTTTGGCTCAGGTTATGATCCCGGGATCCTGGGATCAAGTCCTGCATCAGGCTCCTTGAATGGAACCTGCTTTTCTCTCTGCCTATACAGTGTGTGTCTTACTTGTTTTTATATCCCTACTACCTGACACTTAGCTGGGCACACAGAAGATGTTTAATAAATGTTTATGGAATAAACGAACAATTCACTATCCTGATGTCCATTCACTTCTTCACTTACTCATTCACAGCAAAATGCTATGGGGAAGAAGGAGAGATGTCCACCCGCGGGCATCAGAGAAAATGGATGCGAAGGTCTATGTGAGATGAGCGGGATGTTTCATTGTCACAAGTAGGAAGAGGCGACAGTTCCCACTACTTCCTGGGAATGAGTAGTCTGACTTGGCTACGTATAGATAAGAGTACAAGGTGTGGGAAAAGGGGAACATAAAGCTGGGAAGGTAGAAAGATCAGGGATGGGTGCTGGCCTCTACCTCCGGTGACTGCTGTGACCACAAAATACACATGTGGCCAGCACCACAGATTGTGGGTATGTAACCACTATGGGTCTGACGGCTAGAGAAACTATTCTGAACACAATGATTGATCATTTGAGTTAGGTTTTCATGCAGAAACTATGGAAGGATACCTATTTGGATGTCAATGCCTTGCAGTTTACAACATTCTGAAGGAGGAATAGTTTGATTCAAATTCCCACTCTGGACTATGCATTGAGACAGGGGAGTGGGATCTCCGTGGCTGCTTTCAGAAGTTTGTGTGCAACATGCCAGGCACCAGCCAGATAAGCAAACCATAAACATACACATGGGCTGAGGCAGCCTGTACTGCCAAGCACCCTACTTTAAGCAGACAGGCACATCCAAGCCAGCTTTCTCTTTAGAATCCAAACTTCAGAAGTATGCCTCCAGCTTTCTCAAATAGCTCCTTGTCCTAGCTCTTTACTTCAAACTTAAAAAAAAAAAAAAAACCCTTTATGAAATAAGGCGTCTTCTGATGCAGATCTGACTGTATAGCTAGAGCCTGGGATAGACTGCCTTCCCTGGCCCCCTCCCCAGCCCCCTCTCCTTGGTCTGTTCCTTTGCCTCCTCTTATCCACCTGCTTTTCCTTCTTAATTAATTAGCACAGAGGAGAAACATGCTTATTAACTACACGAATGTCTAGCCTAAGACAGATGGGAATATAGTGACACATCGCCTATCTGGAGCCTTAAAATAAGCCCCCAAAGGCTCTGATCAGCCCAAGTACAAGTGCTGGAGTCCTAGGAGAGGCCCTTCCTCACAACTTATGTGTGATTCTTGGCATAGAGTTCTGATGAGCTTAATGCTACGGTTTCTAAGACCACAAGGGAAGCAGCCAAGAAGGAGGGACAGAAGTGGCTAAAAGCAGGCATGCTGACAGCAGTACAGAATGACAGCTGACGGCAAGGAAGGAGACAAAAACCATTCAGAAAGCTCAGTTACCCAGAACTGCTCATTTCAAGGTTTTATTGTATTCAAGAATACATATGCAATGAGGAAAGGGCTTTCCTCCTATTCCTCTTATCTTTCCAGATCATCTCATCAGCTCTCAACGCCTTTGCAGTGAAAACACAGAATATCAGAGCTGGCCAGGATCTTGGTGACCAGCTAAGTTCAAAGCCCTCATTTTCTGAACACCAGGAACGGGGCCCTAACATGCTGACTTCCTGAATGCCCATCACCCAGCCGGCCAGTGGCAGAGCAGGGAAAAGCACCCAGGTCTCCTGGCTCCTGGCCCAAAGCTTTCTTCTTCCTGGCAGGGATATGCTTCCCTGCTTATGTTATAGCCTGCGTACACTTAAAGAACAGCAAAACAAAACAAAACAAAAATCAGCTTGCTTGCAGTATAATGAATCTGAAATTCACAACAAACTGCAAAGACAGTAGTTTAGAACTTCTGAAAAGGTCAGTGAAAGGAATTAAAAGCTCTATATATGTTGTCAAGTTCCTAGAAAGCCATCCCTAGTCACATTTTTATTGCGGTTATTGCTATCAATTGCCTTCATTTAGGAGACAGAAATATCTTTAGTATCGGGGCTCTAGAAGTTAGAGTGAATTTGTAAAACACCATGCAGCAAGCCTCCCTTCAAGGACGGAAAACTTTCTCGGCCTCAGCAGATGGCCCCCTTTCCACTCATTGTTACCACAGAGTTCTAGCACAAAAAAGCAATGTGGACTGCTTTTACCCCCTGCATTCACTCTCCCGATCATTCCCCATCTTCCCAGGAGGCCACTGGTAAGTCAGGATTGGGAGAGAGCAAGAGAAGAAAGTCTGGAAAAGAAATACCTGGATCTCAGATCCCTTTAGTTATACACTGGTGTGGTTTTGGTGGTTTCTACTGGTTAGCTCTTTAAATTGGCTCGCACCCTACATCTTGTTCTTAATTATTAACAGGGCTTTAGTCTGTCAAATGTACTACAGTTGACAACACCAAAAAAAAAAAAAGTGTTCAAGTACAGAGGGAGGACACGGGAATCAGAAAAATTCTACCTTTCTTCAAACTACCTGGAGTATTATTGTATAATTCTGGGCTGTGCACATGAAGCAAGACATAAATTGAACTGAAGGCTCAGGAGAGGCGGAGGGGGGTAGTCTAGCACAGGGAAGAAGATTTAAAGGGATTTCTACATAGTAGTAATTCTTAGGACATCATTTAAGTCCCACGAGCCTTAGGTGTGACAGTCTCAGGAGGCTACCAACAACCAAAGGTTACAAGTGGGGAGTCCTTTCACTTATAACTCATCCAGAAGCCACTGGCCAATCTGCTGTCCCCTGTAGCTAGTATCAGCTAAAGAAAGCGTAGCCAAAGCCACATCAGGGCTACTGGGGGAGAGTCCTGAACACCAGGGTCCCTGGGACCATGTGGGACACCACGCTGGCCTGGACTCTCAAAGGGACAGCTCCTCCCAATAAGGATACCGAGGCTGTGAATGATTTATCACTCCTGTGCATTACAGGAAATTCATCTACCCTGTCACCTCTTCTGGGTCCTCACTCTGTTCCCATAGAGGGTACCCCAGGAAGAGGCAGAAAAGCCAGAAATGGCCCTAAGAAGGGTACAGCTGTCTTACAACCATAGACCTTACTGGCACACTCCTCTTTCAAGGCCCCATTGAGGGAGAAGAGCATAATAATCACGCGCCATTTGTCAGCCCCAAAAGCAGCAGCTACCCACTCTCTTCCCCTGCACACCCCCCCCCTGCATGCCCCTCCTCCTCCACCCCACCCTTTAAAAGCACCTCTTTCACCAGCCACCTGTCAAAATAAAGCAAGCTACGGATCTTTCAAAAACTGACACTGGAAAGAAGCCGTTGGACAATTTCTTTCCAGGACCTGTTGAAAGATAAAAGACGAAGCAGACAATTTAAAAGGCGAGACTGTACCCTCCCAATCACAAAGCTGAAAGCAGACAAACCGTGGAAGCCAATGACATAGGAAACGCCCTTTGACCAGAGGCAGACATTAGGCATAGCGAAGTTATTTTCCATAAAGAATAAGAAGCTGAATTAAGCCATTTCACAACTAATAGTCATAAAATCTTTTCATTGTAAAAAAGTGGGAGAGGAGGGAGAATGGAGGGTTATTATGAGCTCCTCCTTTTAGAAACAATGACACTGCTTTCTAGGAAGTTCTGTTTAGATGACAAATGTTTTAGGAAGCGTTTTGTTTGGTTTTTGTTTTTTGGTTTCTTTTGTTTTTGTTTTTTTGCCTCTTGTTTTGTTTTTTTAAAGCAAGACACACAGACATGTGGGAGACTCTGCTCCAATGAAAGAGCAGAAGAACCACAGAAGGAAGGCCCTGCCCTTCAAGCAACTCATTTCTACTCACCTTCGGGCTGAATCCCCTCCCACCCAACATTTCAGCTGTTTCTGGGAATATGGCTGAATGAAGTTTTTAGGAACCAAAGTAGGTGCAGGTTCCTGCCAAGAGCTCAGAGAGGGTACAGCTGGGAAATGCCGGGGAAAAAGTGAATTCTTAGGGCTGACCAGCTAAACCTCAGATTTCCTCCCCTTTCCCTCCCCCTGCAGACCTAGAACACAGCAGCCTGGTGTGTGCTGCGCTTCCACTAGGCTTTAGGTACCAGGGAAGTTTCCCACTTTTACACCTTCTGAACGTTTATAAAGCAAGCAAACAAACAAGAAACTCATCGTAAAATTGAATTTTTTAAAAAGATTTATTTATTTATTCATGAAAGACACAGACTGAGAGAGAGAGGCAGAGACATAGGCAGAGGAAGAAGCAGGCTCCTCACACGGAGCCTGATGTGGGACTCGATCCTGGATCCCAGGATCATGACCTGAGCTGAAGGCAGGCGCCCAACCGCTGAGCCACCCAGGCATCCCGTAAAATTGAATTTAAGGAAATCATTCAACAGAAGCCTAACGGGTAGAAATGAAGATCATCACTATTGTGCTCAATATAAAACCAAACACACACAAACATGCACACCTATACAAACCACAGGAAATAATCTCAACGTCCACATGGGGAGCCCAGAACAGAGTATACTACATTTACTTCAGGGAATATTACGCAGCCATTTGAACTGTACAGAACGAAGTATAACTGTAGAGGCACTTTTCATGGTACATTAAAAAGAAGAAATAAACCAAGTAGTGTGTACTACACTTTAAACCAAGTGCAGGACGCCTGGGTGGCTCAGCGGTTGGGTGTCTGCCGTCAGCCCAGGGCGTGATCCTGGAGTCCCGGGATCGAGTCCCACAACGGGCTCCTTGCATGGAGCCTGCTTCTCCCTCTGCTTCTGCCTGTGTCCCTGTGTCTCTCATGAATAAATAAATAAATAAAATCTTTTAAAAATAAATAAATAAACCAAGTGCAACCGTATGCACATGAGCAGGGACTGGATGGCGATCCACAAAGGATATAGAAGTTATTCCTCATTGTTGTCATACCATCTTTCCAATTGGAAAAAAATGTAACCTACCATAAACCATAATCTCTGGAGGCCAAATAACACTACACAGCTCAGTGCCAGGTTCAAAGTCCTGAGGGCAAGGAGAAGAAAAACTGGCCAAAGGAGCAGAGGAAGTACAGCCCAGATCTCCCAAATGGTCTGAATTCCTAGATCTCAAGTGGCTTAAGCCCACAGCTTTGCCTTTCCCCCTGGTGTGCAACTCTCTGGTTTTCTGGTCCACTCCAGGTGGCTGTGTTGGCGTTCATCACGATGTCATTAGCTACTTCGCAGGACAGTTTGGACTCAGAAACCAAAAGATATGAATTCATACACAAAAAGAAAGCAGTTACCAATAAAGAAGAGTTTGATTCTTTAGACTGAAGACAATACCATGGACCCGAAGGACTGACCGGATTTCTCAAAACTCGTTTCTTTGGATTTCATGGCAGATCAGTACAAGAAATGAAATCACTGATGACACTGATCATTACACTGTTCACGGTTTGGCTGAATAATCTACGTAACAAATACTTTCTAGATTTAGCAAAAAGAAAATGTCTCACCTAAGGAGCTGTTATGGCTTCTTTTTATCACATAAACAGAAAATGCAGAACCAGTTTAGGGCCCTGTTTTACCTCCACTAACTGCAAAGCCTACTAGTCAAGTATGGATGGCTCATTCCCTGCAATAATTGCCTTGTTTTTCAAGTTCTTTATCCCATCTTCCCTCCATGTATATTTTTGGTTTATATAAAATAGTACATAACACATTGAAAAAAAGACCCGTGCTCGGTAAATGCTATCTACAGTTACTGAGATAATAATTAACAACACATATGATTGTACGAATCTTGTTGAATATGGACTAAATAATTTTAAGTATGTAGGGTTTACATCATTACAATTAAAATTTTAAAACCTTGGAAGAAAATGACGTGACTTCTTCAAGTGTCAGGCTCTGCCAGATTTTTAAAAATTAAAGACATATGGTTGAAGGATGGGTCACTAGCTCCTTTCAAAACTGCACCCTTGATGATTAAGGACCAACAGATTTCCATTAGTAAAGCAATTAGAAGGCTGATGAAATCATGCCAGTCTCTTCTTGGTTGTTTTTGTTAAATGGGAAAAAAAATGATCAATATTGACTGATTAAACAAAACAAATATGAGGAGAGAAAGAAACGAAAGATGAGAAACGCCCAGTCGGGGTTACAATACACTGTTTAAAAAGGAACATGAGGGGCCCCTGGGTGGCTCAGTTGGTTAAGTGTCTGCCTTCGACTCAGATCATGGTCCCAGGGTCATAGTCCCAGGGTCCTAGGATCAAGCCCCGTGTCACTGAGCACCCTACTCAGCAGGGAGCCTGCTTCTCCCTCTCCCTCTGTATGTATTCTTTCTCTCTCCCTCTAATAAATATTTTTTTTAAAAAAAGGAAGATGAGCACCAAGTCAAACACTTCAATGGACAAAATTCAATACAACTAAAAAACACACTTATGTTATGTGGTATCTGAAGAAATTAACAACATTTTACATTTACCTGGAGTAAAATGCCTTGCTATTCTTCCTCATTTAAATTGATCAAAATTTTCCTTCATTTCAAAGACTGATAATCATAACTGAAGTACTTGAATTACATTTTAATGGTCCCTTGGAAACTGTCTGCAGTTGGGGGTTATATTTTCTTCCACAAGAGCACTGCTAAATACACAACATTATACAAATCTAAGGTTTGACAGAACTCTCTGATCACACATCAAGTAACTGTTGCAAATGGTGAAAAATGCCTTTACAACCAATTTTTGTTAGGAAAAATACTTAATACTTGAGGCAATTTATATTTGGCAAAATGTAGGATCTAAATCTACATTTCTTAAATGTCACCCCAGGAAGCCACAAAGCATTGGCATAACACTCAAGTATAGGGCACAGATTCAAAGACATTTCTGAAATTAATAACTATGCCAAATGCAATCATTTCCCTTTATTCTTAGTGATCAGCCTGCAATTTTCTCACATTAAAAACACATCTCAATTTTGGGGGCTACTTCTGCAAAATACGAGGATATAACAGCAGCTGGAACTTCAAGAAGAAAAACAAATACTCCTAACAGCAGAGGTGCCACTAGTCTCCCATGTTAATATGATCAATATAGAAATGCCTTCTATAGATCTAATTAAAGGGAATATGGGCTGAATTATACAATATTTTACAATATCTCTACAATTATATACTATCTCTTCTACAAAGAAATGCACACTCATCACTTTCAAACACTAAGTGACCCCTCCCCCAGAAGTGGCTATGGACAGCCAAAGCAAATTAGAGACCTACTTTAATAAGCAGAGATAGGGGGATCCCTGGGTGGCTCAGCGGTTTGGCGCCTGCCTTTGGCCCAGGGCGCGATCCTGGAGTCCTGGGATCGAGTCCCGAGTCAGGCTCCCGGCATGGAGCCTGCTTCTCCCTCCTCCTGTATCTCTGCCTCTCTTTCTCTCTATGTCTATCATAAATAAATAAATAAATCTTAAAAAAAATAAGCAGAGATAGATTTATAACTAACACAATGGTTTCAATTAAAACCGTTGTTCCAAAAAAAAAAAAAAAACCCGTTGTTCCCAAGGTGTTTGGAAATACTCTCTTCCCCTCTCAAGGTGTTAAACATCTCCTAATACCATATTTAGGCCATTCATGTGCTTTTAGCAAAACCCTTTTATTACAAACCCAGCTGAGATAAACACACTAAGCCTCAGCCTCCACTATCCCAGAATCTCATGGTGTGTTTACTTCATTCTTAAAGCTTAGAAGCAACTGAGAAAATCTCTGGGCTCCAAGGGAAACACTAAGAGGTTATTGGTGAAAACAGTACATGTTGTGTCTCCTTTAAAAATAAAAGCAGAGGGCAGCCTGGGTGGCTCAGCAGTTTAGCGCTGCCTTCAGCCCAGGGCCTGATCCTGGAGACCTGGAATCGAGTCCCACGTCAGGTTTCCTGCATGGAGCCTGCTTCTCCGCCTCTCTCTCTGTGTCTGTCATGAATAAATAAATAAAATCTTAAAAAAAAAAAATAAAAGCAGAGACAATCACCCCCCTTTCTGCCCCGCCAAACTTAAAGCTATGTTTAGACAGCTAAGGGCTGGTTCACCTTATCATGAACTCCTACATTGTAGCCCATACCATGAGTACTTCATAGCATATGGACTATCTGATCGATTACAAAGAAATAAAATGCTTATGTCCTGAATCAGGAAACTTATCTTTATAATGATAGAGCGAGCCACAGTATTTTAAATAGGATAAATGCCATAATCTTTATATTTCAATGCATATTTAAAATAAGGCAACTTTATTTTTTTGACATCTTTTTTAAAAGTAAGCTCTATGCCCAACATGGGGCTCAAACTCACATCAAGAGTCACATACTTGGGCAGCCTGAGTGCTCAGCAGTTTAGTGCTGCCTTCAGCCCAGGGCCTGATCCTGGAGACCTGGGATCGAGTCCCACATCAGGCTCCCTGCATGGAGCCTGCTTCTCCCTTCGCCTGTGTCTCTGCCTCTCTCTCTCCCTGTGTCCCTCATGAATAATTAAATAAAATCTAAAAAAAAAAAAAAAAAGAGTCACATACTGTACACCTGGGTGGCTCACTTGGTTAAGTGTCTTCCTTCAGCTCAGTTCATGATCCCAGAGTACTAGGATGGAGTCCTGTATCAGGTTCCCTGCTCAGTGGAGAGCCTGCTTCTCCCTCTGCCCCTCCCCCCGCTCATGCACTCTCTCCCTCTCAAATAAATAAATAAATACTTAAAAAAAAATGAGGGGATGCCTGGGTGACTCAGCAGTTGAGCATCTGCCTTTAGCTCAGGTTGTAATCCCGGAATCCTGGGATTGAGTCCCACATCAGGCTGCAGGCAAGGAGCCTGCTTCTCCCTCTGCCTATGTCTCTGCCTCTCTCTGTGTCTCTCATGAATAAATAAAATATTTTTAAAAACTGGACAGGTCCAGAGGCACCTGGGAGGCTCAGTCAGTTGGACGTCTGCCTTCAGCTCAGGTTATGATCTCAGGGTTCTGGGATTGAGCCCCACATCGAGCACCTTGCTCAACAGAAAGTCTGCTTCTCCTCCCTCTGACCCTCCTACCCACTTGTGCTGTCTAAAATAAATAAAACCATTAAAAAAAACTGAACAGGTCTGAATAAGAATATAGCTAAAAACACTGGCTTGTCACCAGAAAATACTGAGAATAATGGGATTTCATGACTACTCATGGCCCCCGGGGTAAACCTGCCAGGTATGTGAGGTCAGGCCCATATACACTTTGAGCCTCAGTTCCTCATTAGGACTGAACAAGCTAACAAAAATAGGGTCCTATTTACAGTAATTAATCTAAAATTCTGAAAAATATCACAGGGCATCTGGCTGGCTCAGTGGGTAGACCATGCAGCTCTTGATCTCAGGGCTGTGAGTTCAAGCCCCATGCTGGGCATAGGGACTACCTAAAAAATAAAATTCTGAAAAATATCAATCATATTTCGATTTTAAAAAGTAATCTGAGGGGTGCCCAAATAGCTCAGGGGGTTAAGCGTCTGACTCTTGACCTCAGCTCAGGTCTTGATTTCAGGATTGTGAGTTTAAGCCCTGCACTGGGCTCAACGCTGAGTGTGGAGAATACTTAAAAAAATAGTAATCTGAAAACTAATCTTTCTTGAAATGGAGAAAGCCCTGTTCTCAAAGCCCTGATACACAGCAGGGATGCTCCTTCCCAAATTTACTCCTGGGGCTGCATTTGCTCTTGATCCTATCTCCCTAGACACTCGCTCCCCAAGCCAGCTCCTTCCTCCCCTCTGGGCAACCTCTGCATACTTGCTCAAGATTAATACAGTCTTGGGGAGGGCAGAAATTCTATCAATTGACAGGTGCATCTGGTCCATATTTTGCTGAACCAGAGTTCTACTGTAACAATCACTGCTGGGCCAGAGGGCTTCATTTTGAGCCACTCATCATTCAAAATATCCAATATTTCTGTGGTCTCTGTGGCCCAAAAGTGGATGCTCAACTTTCCCAGAACCCCGAAGGCTTTAGCGCTCCCAGTACTGAGCTGATTACTCTGCAGAGCACTCTGAGAACAGAAAAAAATGATGCAAGAGTTCATTTTGCATTTTGGGGTGCCCATGTAATCCCAACCCCTAAAATGATGGCTGAGGCATATTACCAGAGAAGAGTGCTCCATGAAAGCCTCAGTAATTTATTTTTTTTATTTTTATTTATTTATGATAGTCACACACAGAGAGAGAGGCAGAGACACAGGCAGAGGGAGAAGCAGGCTCCATGCACCAGGAGCCCGACGTGGGATTCGATCCCGGGTCTCCAGGATCGCGCCCTGGGCCAAAGGCAGGCGCTAAACGGCTGCGCCACCCAGGGATCCCAGCCTCAGTAATTTAGCCCATCTCCCCTGCACTGCTCTACCAAGTACTCTAGAATTCGCCTCAGGACCCAATGATAGAAACAGACCCTGGCCATTCATGTATCTGGGGGGCGGGGGGAGGGCCTTGTGATGGTGTCAAAAAGCCCTACTCCTGGGAGATGAGAAGAGCCCCCATGGACCTAAATGCTGAAGAAAACTATGCTTCACCCTGATCATCATTCACCCAAGACCAAGGGCTTCTCCTCAGAAACAGTTATCACAGTTGTAGTTGCAAAGAATAAAGGAGAGAGGGAGAAGGACAATGTGTTTGCGAGGGGGTGTGGGTTCGACTTTAGAGGTCAAGAAAGGCTTCTCAGTTAAGGGAATAGGTAAGCAAAGCCCCAAAACATTTGAGGGAGCCATGGTGCTATGCGGCAGCAGTGCTCCAGGTGTTGAGAATAAGGCAAAGGAACTTGTACTGGAGTGTGCCTCAAGGACCAGAGACACCAACATGTGGTGGGGACCGGGGGTGGGGGGTTGGGGGAAACAACATAGGAAAAGACAGTGTGGGCTGCCATGGTAAGGGGCAATGGGCAGACCCCAGAAGGCCTCACAAGCTTTGGCTTTCACTCCAGATGGCAGGGGGAACCCCTGGAGCATTCTGGGCAGAGAAATGATACTGACTCAGGGTTAACAGAAAAGGATCTCACTGATTGATGTGCTGAGAAAGACTGGGCAGGGGCGACAAGGAATGGGAAAGGAGACCAGGACAGTAGCTGCTCAGCGTGGGTGGGAGGGGGGGAGGTAAGAGGAGGACAGATTCTGGATAAATCTTGAAAGCAGTGTCCAAAGGTAGAACTTATGAAAGAGCATCTCTACAGAAGCTGCTTCCTACCCAGCCTCCTGATTCTGCTCAGATCACAAGAAAACTGACACAGTCCCTTATTCTGTAAGGCTGTAGATTTCCTCATTTGCCCTCCAACTGGAGAGATACAAGGCTATCTTCTAAGATTGCCACACTGCTTAATCATCAATCAGCCTCCCGCCAGCTGAGCCTTCTTCTTAGAGTGTCTAGGCCCATCGGACCTGACAGGGCAGGAAAAAGAAAAAGTTAGTTCCAAACTAGGGGAAAATGAGGCAGAACATGAACTAAGCAACCAGCCAGGGGCATTGGGTTGAAATTCAGTCTAAGGCAAAACCACAGGAAGTCTGGGTGGCTCAAATGGTTGGGCGTCTGCCTCATGGTCTCGGGATCCTAGAATCAAACTAGAATCAAACTCCCTGCTCAACGGGAAGCCTGCTTCTCCCTCTCCCTCTGCTCCTCTCTGCCCTCGCCCGCGTTCTCTCCAATAAATAAAGTCTTTAAATAAATAAATAAATAAATAAATAAATAAATAAATAAATAAATAAATGCAAGTGAACCTGCTGTACTCCTCCCCTTAAAAGAATTCTCCCCCATCAACACAAAACACTTCCTCCTCAGAGCCTCCAACATCCTAGGTCAGGGAGTGATTTTTAAGCCCGGTGTCTCAAAAGCACACCAGTGAAAAGTTGTCTTGTTTTGCAATTTAGAATCTTAGCATGGGGAAATATTCTATAATTAAGGCAATTTTAACAATAGCAGATAATAATTTGACTATAAATTGTAAGGAATGTAATGACTGCTTATTCTGGCACCAAAGAAACAGGACTTTCTGTGAAGTGACTGCCAAGAAAAATGATACTCCCACTCAGACTGGACCATTGCAAGTAGTAACTGTTAACCACATGCTCTACACTGCAGTTTGCAAGGACACAGCGCTTTGTTTTCGTCTCTAACCAAACACCAGGCTGAGAACCCAAATGGAGACAAACTATGGTAGAACAGAAACAATAACTGAAAGGGGGAAAAAAGTCCTGTCTGTGGCTTAATGCTCACTGGGATGCCCACGTCAAGAGAGAGCGAAGTAAAGTTCTGCAGTCCAAAAGCAGCCACATTCCAGCCTGCTCCTGCAGCCCAAAAGCGCCGCATATTAAAAAAGAAGCCAGGCTTAAAAGGTTGCAAAAGCCAACTAACAGAGTAGCTGTGAGAAGAAAGGGCTAGAATGAAAAGGATGGCTGGGATGAAGCAGAGGCCAGGTGACCTTGAGGTAGACTAACCAAGAACATGAATCCTGCCTGGGGCCTGCCCCAGGCCTCCTGGGGAAGCAGCGGGGAGTGAACAAGCCTCCCTTTTCTAAAAGCACCTCTGCAGGTACGGTGGCATTCCTATTAACCTCTGGACTAGATGGTCTAAGAAGCAACCATTTGTCCACCAGGATTAAAACAAACCACATGAAATACTCAAGCTCCCACCTCCAAGCAAGACTTGGTTTGAAAAGAGGATTCTGCTTTTTGCCAGCTCTCATTTAGGCATCCAGGAGTGAATGCAGAAATTTTAAAATCAATAGCTATACCTGAATTCACTTAAAAGGGACAAATGGATGGGGCACCTGGGTGGCTCAGTGGTTGGGCATCTGCCTTTAGCTCAGGGCGTGATCCTGGGATCCGGGACTGAGTCCCACATCAGGCTCCCAGTGGGAAGCCTGCTTCTCCCTCTGCCTATGTCTCTGCCTCTCTCTCTCTCATGAAGAAGTAAATTAATAAAAATTTTTAAAAATTAAAATAAATAGTAAAATGGACAAATAGAAACATTCACAATATATAAAAGGCAAAAGTCACACCCAACCTTATTTTTGAACCGCAAACATTGCTCAAACACTTCCCATGTGCCGTTCAGTGTGTCAGAAACTAGAGCTATGTGGTCTCAGATCAGGCATGATGGAGCAAAAAAGGGCTTTTTGTTTTAAAGGTTCAAATACGGGACATGGTCAAAGCCAAGGACCATCAAATATATGCACTCCAATCCTTAACTTCTAGTGCTTTTTTTTATTACGATTATCCATTGACTCAGTTTGGTAAATGTTTAAAAAGGAAATCAATATTCAAATATTTAAACCTGTCCCCTCACCAAAAGCCAGCTCTTGCCTCTTGTGACTTCAGGTCACAATGTCTGTTTCCCAAGCAAAGTGCAGTAGCAGAGCACAGCAGGCAGTAACATTACTAAGGAACCAAATGGAACTTGGATGTTCTAGAGGGCTTAGAAGAGAAGGTGGGGAGGAACACGATCACCAGCCAAAAGGTCTGAAGTGAAGAAGCCACCGAATTAATAATACAGTCTTTAACTTTTTTTTTTTTTAAAGAAAAGGACAAAGTGACACATTGAATGGACCCCTTATTGATCCAGCTCTGGGTAACCAGGTGCCCTCCAAGGGTGAATGGGTTAGTGAAGTGAACCTTCCTTTCTTTCAAGAGCAAGTTTGGATTTCAAATAGGCCTACTCTTTCTGAAGTCCACTCACTATATATTTAATTATGCCAAACACTATTATTTGATACTGCCCTGAAGCATCCTAGTGCCCTCAAGGGTTGGGGAGCTGTCTCTGAGCATTCGTCCCATTCGAGAAGAGTTCAAACAACTGAAAGAACAGTCAAGATCAGCAAGTCCTGGTTCTACTGCTCAGCTTCTGCACCCATCCACCCCCCCACACCCCCTCCCCGGCCACCTGGTCACTCTCGCTTCTCCCAGATGTCAAGTCTTGCCTGCCTCTAAAGCCATCCCCATCCTGGTGACTCCTCCACTCCTCAACCATCACTACCTGCTACTTCTAATTGGCCAGGGGCCGGGAGGCAAGATTACCATTTCTATCTTCCCACTGTCCACCCGATTTGAATGCAAGCACCTCAAAAGCTTGACTGATTTTAAACCTCTTTGAATCCCTAGCACCCAGCATTTTGCTCTTGACAGAAGAGCTATTCAATCAATGATTGCTGATGATAAATTCCCAAAGGCCTTGTCTCCAAGTAGAATGCATGGGCTTTATGACAGCTGTTTCCATCATGTAGCTTTTCTGCTTACTTCCACATTCCCAGCTGTGTTCTGGATGGCTGTGCCGGCCAGAAGCCTAGGGATTTACTGTACTTCTATTTCTTGATAAGATACTTGAAGAGAATAAACACATGGCAAAGAGGACATTAAAGTAAGGGATAAAGAGATCTTTTTTATTTTACCAATAAAGAGAAAAGGAAGAAATATCACCTAGCACACTGACACTTAATAAATGACAAGCAAGACTGGATTCCTTTCTAATTCTCTCCAAAGTACTCTCAATGGCCCGGGCTTACTTCTATACCCTCAGCAAAGCATCATAGGCTAAGCGTCACTTGCATTTTGATTACAGAATATATTTTTCCAAGTTCAGCAGACCTTCCTCTTAAATTCAAGTTAGCAAAAAATTAAAACGAGCTGGCACTGAGAGTCTAAATTGAAGCTCCCTTCTGAGACGATACTTGTTGAATTTCATCAGAAAATCGAGAATCGTAGAATCTCCGAGGTGGAGGGGACCTGGACAAAATCTAGGGTGGTGGTTCTGAACCATGGCTGCTCACTGGGACCACGGCTGCTCACTGGGACCACTGGGGAGTTTTTAAAAATTATCATGACCTAGCCCCACTGCTGGAAAGTGTGATTTAACTGGTCTGGGGTGGTGCCCAGGCATGAGATTTTAAAAAACGCACCAGGTGATTCTAATGTGCAACCAGGGTCAACCACCCTTGATCTAACACAGCACTCTAATGCCCTGGCTCCTATTTTTCAGACAAAGAGGGGAGGAACCTGACCAAGATATCCAACTAATCTGTCAGGGCTTAGCTAGGACTGCCCCTTCCAGGAAACTATGTCCTCTCCATGTAAAAACTACTGCCATCTAGGACAGTGAGGTTTTCCTAGCTTCTCTCCTCAGTAAACCAACCCCCCTCCCCACCCATCCCAAAGTGAATGCGTTTTCTGAATTGTCTCTGCCTTGGAATCCCATTGCAAAATTCAAGAAAACCTATACTATGTCTGTTTCCCTGCATCCACTTGCTTCTTTTCTCTCCAAGAACTCTTGAGAGTTTAATCAGGCATGGTTTCCCCCTTCAAGAAGCCACCGTGCTTTTCTCCTCTGATAGGGCTGGACTCACTGAGGGCACCCATCCCCATCATCCTCACGTGGGCCTTCTTTCAAATCCCTCGCAAGGTGCACCTCCAGTTCTTGCGGCTCCCTCACTTTCTAGTCTGTACCTGCCCTGCCATACCTCCTGGCCTTCCCGCTCCTCCTGGCCAAAGCTCTTTCCATTTTGTGAAAGATTCCTTTTCCCCTGAAGCAGCCTCTTTTGCTCTGCCAGTTAGTCATGCCGGCTTCTTTTTTTCTTCCCCCAAGCAGCTGGTCTTTTTGATGTCTGGCACACATTTATCTGGGCTTCCAATAAGATGTTTTTACATAGTTTCCAGGCTTCCTGGAGGTTATTGACTTTTTTTTTTTTTTGGTAACTCTTCCATTCAATTTTTTTTCTCCTAATTTCTAACATTTGTTAGAGTTTCTTTTTCAAAAGTTGAATACCTGGCTGATGGATCTCTTTGATTTCGCTCTCCTACCAGATTGCTGAATTAAATGCATCAGAACTTAAATATAACATTTCAAATTACCTACAGAATGGAATCGCTTCATGAATTTTCTGCACTTTCATGTTCTCTGTAGTAAGCAACAGATGCTTAGCCAAGTGGAATTGAAAATGCTCATTCTTACCTGTGCGTGTTTTAGTGGGGCTGCTTACATAAAACATTCTGATATCCTTAAGCCGGTGTTCTTCTGCTTGGTTAAGACAATCAACTTCAGATTTTATTTTCTAAAAGGTAACAGCTCTACACACCAAATCCGATGTGCTAAATTACTCTTCTAAATTTCCTCCAAATTGTCTAACACAGAAGCCTCAGTTACCTATTCCTTAAAGGGGATCTCACAGCGCAAAGAAAAACAATTCTGAACCTTGCTGACAAATTCCGATAGCACTCCATTATTAATCAAGTGGTTAAGATGAGTACTAACCCCCCAAAAAATCAAAAAACATTTAATATATGCTATATCAACATATTACAGAGATTTACCCTAAATTCATTTCACTTCAGAATGTTTAGCTCTAAAAGATTCCCAGGAGAGCAAGAGACCATGGGATGACAATCTATCATCAAGGCAGTATAAACCCCATTATGGCCCTGGGATCCTGGCAGAATTGTCTACATCATCCCCCGCCCCCACACATTTACTGAATACTGCCTTGAGCTTTATCACATTTGTCCTCGAGTTGCTTACAGTTGAGAAGGCACATAGGTGCCTGCATGCACAATTAACAGGAGACCATTAGGTGCAAAGACCATCGACCTGAGTCAAGCAAAGAATTAGGAAGAGGGCACATAACTCTGGGGAGTTCAGAAGGGACTTAATGAAAGTATCATTTGCCATACTTGAAGCCACTGAAGCTCAAAGCAGAGGAAGGGCTCCATTCAAAGCACCGCAGTAACAAAATGATGCTCAGCATGGAATGAGAGGGTAACAAGGCATGAGAAAGGCAGACCCATTAAGAACTGTATACTTATGTTCAGTCACTATATCGTATACCTGAAACTAACAGAACACCATATGTTCGCTCTACTGGAATTAAAGTAAAACTTTAAAAAAAAAAAAAACCTGCCTACTTAAAGCAGCCTCCTGACAGCTCTCACTGCCTTGATTCCCCTCGCCTCACCGACCCTTAACTCGCAGGTACACCAGTTCTCTTCCTAAAAAGTTTGACTAATGACTTTGCCCTCCTCAGAAACCATCACCACTTCCCCATAACCCAAGAAATACAATTTATATTCCTTCTCCTGTTAACACTAGGTTGTCTGTGGCAGGGTATTAGTACTTGCCTGTAAAAGACATGACTGAATCCTCTCTCTACTATAGTATCAGAGTAGCGTTGGGATGGTCGTTTGCTGGTCAGTGGTCCTCTCATAGCTCCTATTTCTAAAGCTATCCCTCCACGGGTGGTGGGAAAGTAGTCTGTCTTACGATCTAACTGTACAACACTGCACAAAATGTTCTTCTGGGTCAGGGAAGACTTGGGTTCAGATCCCACCTCTACCATACACTAGCTGTGAGCCTGTGAATCTATTTCCAAATCGCTTTGAGTCTCAGTTTCCAGGTCTCATAAAATGGGGAAGATGATGAAGATAATAATACTTTTGACTTCATATGGTTGTTGTAGATTTTAACTGTGAGAACATGTAAAGCCCTTGGCTTCGGACTGGGTCCAGAGAAAGCAATCAATAGCTGCAAGCTATTTTCCTGAGGCCAAAATGCATTTTTTATTGTGAACATATGTGGGAACCACCTCAGTGCCCAAACAGTTAACGTTACTGGGGAGCCAGACACTCCCTTCCAACTGATTTAGATTAACGCTGATGTTGTTTCCCTTGTAGAGACAACAAGAAACTTCCTTTTCATTCCTCAGTCTAGTCTCCAGCTAATCCTGAAATTGCATGCAACCCAATGTGAGTCAAATAAAAGGAAAATAGTAATTATGCTGAATCAAACATTTTATATTTGTATGTTCTAACTAGAGTTTGAGCTGCATAAGCCAGAACTTTTATTAAGTTCTTTTTTGAGTATGTCCAGGAAGTAGTTCCTACACTACTTGGGACAATCTCTATACTGACAGGCCCCGTTGCTCAATTAGACCTTCTTTCTTAAGTGAAATCCAAGTAGCCAAACTAAGGATTCCAACAGAATAGAAGATCGCAAGTTCTCCGCAAAATCCAACCCACCCACTTGAAGTAGGAAAGACGAAATGCAAATCATGAGGACATTGTGTCTTACATATAATCAACTCAGTACCAGAAAGTATGCCTACCTCTCCAACACATGTAACACATATATACTTTTTGCCATGTGATCCTAACATAGCTTATGTCATTCCCAGAATCCTTTGAGGCATACATATGTGCATGTATGTGTGCTCCCCCCAAGTGCACTGCTCATGAACATGAATGGGAACAAGAAACCAAAACTCCAAAACTCACAATTATGACACAAAGTTCTCCTTGGCATCCTTCAATGTCCCTATGAAAGAGACCTATGGCGGGATTAAGAACATCTCTACCCAACTGCCTAACTCTCAAAAACAATTTCAGAGACACCTGGGTGGCTCAGTGGTTGAGCAACTGCCTTCAGCTCAGGGTGTGACACCAGGCTCCCTGAAGCCTGCTTCTCCCTTTGCCTATGTCTCTGCCTCTCTGTGTGTGTGTGTCTCTCATGAATCAATAAATAAAATCTCTTTTTAAAAAAAGGACAATTTCAGCAAAAAGTAGTAATAAAATGCCAACTGTTGAGGTTCCTGGCTGACTCTGATCTCAGGGTTACGAGTCTGAGCCCCATGCTGGCTGTAGAGATTACTTAAATAATAACTTTGGGACGCCTGGGTGGCTCAGTGGTTAAGCATCTGCCTTCAGCTCAGGGAGTGATCACAGAGTCCCAGAATCGAGTCCCACATCGGGCTCCTTGCATGGAGCCTGCCTCTCTCTCTGTGTCTCTCAATAAAATATTTTTAAAAATCAAAAAAATAAAACTTTGAAAAATAATTGAAAAAATAAAATCAAATGCCAACTGTTGCCTCTCTCTAGCCCTGTCTTTATGGAGGGGAAGCACAATGCAAATTGTTAAATTTTTAAATTTCATATTACCATTGATATTATGTTTTCCTAGTGAACTAGCATCACCAAGTTAATAATCTGGTCCCAAATACCTTCTCCCTTGGAACTGTAGGCACTCCTTACTCCTCATCTGTAACCCACAGGGAGTACTTCTCTCATAAGGTGTTGCTGTGTGCACATGGCTTGTCTCCCTACTACCTGGAAAGGTCCTGGTGGCAAAGGCCCCTCTGGCCCTTCTTGCTGCCTCCAGGATGGCCAGCACAGAATACTGGACATAGTAGGTGCTCCAAAAGAAAATATGTCCGTTGAAAGGTGAACAAAAACAGGTCCTTGGTGTTAAAGATCCCTTTTGATATACACATTATTTGATAAGTTCGGGGGTCAAGGAAATAGGCAATGCAGGATCTCTCCTAGAAGACCTGTCAGCATGATATACTCCCTGATACCCTTAATTATGATCCAAAAAAGACTGAGACTCCTTAAGAACACAGAGTATTCTTAAGGCCTGTTCAAACCTCTAGAAGACAAGTACAAGGCTGACTGGAATAAAACCTTCCACTTGGGCGAAGCCTGGTGCTAGGTACCCAGGCATTATGACCCTTTGCCTGAAAACAATCCTGCACTTTTTGCATATTAAAAAAGGGGGATCCCTGGGTGGCTCAGTGGTTTAGCACCTGCCTTGAGTCCAGGGTGTGATCCTGGAGTTCCAGGATCAAGTCCCACATCAGGCTCCCTGTATGGAGCCTGCTTCTCCCTCTGCCTGTGTCTGCGTGTGTGTGTGTGTGTGTGTGTGTGTGTGTGTGTGTGTGTGCGCGCGTCTGTCTATCTGTATCTCTGTGTCTCTCATGAATAAATAAATAAAATCTTAAAAAAAAGAAAGATCCCCCTGCCCCCGTGCCCCCCCCCACACACACACACCCCTGGCCAGGGAAAGTGCCTGGCAATTCATTCAGACACAGGCCGTATACATGTCACTATACGGACTACCCTCCCAAAAATGACCAAAATTATCTGAGCGTAGCCCAAGGAAGACAAGGCTAATGTATGCATCTAAACAGGCCAGGGTGATGGTAAAGATTACCCCCTGTTTCTATACTGGCCGTCTAAAGGTATTTACTTGGGTCTGTCTGTGTTGTGACAGTGTCCTGGACTCAAATGAATGCCTCTAACACTCCACATTTTTGAGCCATTCAGTCATGCATTTTTGTTATTGTTGAAAGTGGTGCGAAATTGCACTGCATGAGCTAAAGTCCTTGGTGGTCTTCCAAGGATTCCAGCTAAAAAGGCACTTCCTTTGTTCCTCAGGAGAATGCAGTCCAGTAGGTCATTCAAAAGGGGAAATAAAAGCAGCAGCCCTGGGAGGGAGATGAAGGACAAGACAAAAAGAATAAAATGTTTTGGGTGTGAGCACATTAGTTTCCATTTCCTGCTGCTGGTCACCAATAACTCTCCTATCTTTGGGGGGAAATATCCAGATAGACATTTATGCAAAAATACCACTCAGGTGTTTGCTGGGGACCAGGGCAATCAAAGGGAACACCTAGCACAGTCCTTGAGCACCCTTCAAACTTCCTGTTCCCTGAGATGCTGGCTGGGGAAGAGGTCCTGCTGTCAGGAGCCTGCCCTGAGCCAAGCTGGAGAAAGTGGGGGGGGGGGGCAAATATCACAACCCACTCCTTGAATGCCTCCAGTCCAGCTCAAAGACACATATTGTTTGCAGGAGAAGATGAAAACTTGTCACATTCCCATTAAGTGCATCGCCGCATCTCTCCCTTCAAAATGCTGGAATGACAACTGTAACCTTCACGCCAATCATCTCTGCTGGGCCCAGGCCCAAACCATGCAGGGCACAAAGCCCCCAGGTCTGACCTGCAGAGCCCCCAAGCTTCAGTGACTGCTGGGTCACTTCACTGTTTCTGGCGGGGCGGGAGGGAGAGGGGAAAGAAAGAGGGCTTTTCAGGGCTCCACAACCAATAAAATCATGCCGCTGTGAGGACATTCTTGAGTTCCCCAAAAGACAGGCAGCTCAAGGGCAAACGGTCTCTAATCAGTAGCGTGCGAGTTATTTGATAACTGCCAAGGTACAGTGGGCTCCTCGGCTGCTCCAACAATTTCTTGAGTTCTATTTCTAGACGGATGCCGAATACCCTCAGAAAGTGCCCAGCGACTTCCCTCAATTACCTTTGTAATTTATATGTAATTGAGGACTGCACTTAATCTCCAAGGTTATTAATAGCCCTTCCAAAAAATGACCCCCACGTCTTTCTTAAGCCTCTGGAAGCGCCTGGTTGAAATTACAGTATTTCCTTTGCTGGCTGCCGGCCCCCTGCTCGCCCCACCCGGGTGACCGGCCCCGCGAGGCAAAGGCGCGCTCTCCTCACTTCCATGAAAGGTTCGGAATGAAGGCTTGGCCCCCCGGGGGCTCGAACCGCTCTCTCCTCCGTTAGGTTACGCTGGCCAGCAGCCAGCTAGATCGGTGCTGCTTTCTGAACCCTCAGGGTGAACGGGCTACCTGCGCCGCCGCCGGCCCCAGCGCAGCCTGCGGGGCTGCGCGCAACAGTTGCCCTCCGCGAATCAGAGACCGCGACCCGGAGGGGACCCAGCTATCTGCCGGCCGCCCGCCGCCGCCGCCGCCGGCCTCGCAAGGAGGGGCGGAGGGCGTCCGCCGAAATGCCGCCTCCCCGGCGCTCCTGGAAGGGCTTTCACCAACACCGCACGCAACCCCCCCGGCGCCGAAATCCGTTGAACTTTTTCACAGGCTAAGGCTTCTCCATTTGCATAACCATCTCCAAACTGAGATTCGGGTTTCCTGCGGTCAGTCCTTTCAAAGGTTTGTAATTGAATGTGCAATTAACCCTGAAAATGAGGTGAGAAAAAAAGAAAGGGGGGTGGTGGAAGTACCCTTCCCGTGCAGCACCTTCCGGAAAGCAGGAGAGTTCCCAAAAGTCAGGGTTTGGAGGGGTGGAGAGTCGTTTGCTTTTTAAAGGCGACTTCTAAAGCCGCTGGAGCTACTAAAACTCCTAATCCGCGTCAGCGGTGGAAGAGAGGCGGGGAGAGGGGTTTTAAAGAACATCAATGAAACCTCCATTCGAGTTTCACGTTTGGTGTCCCCAGGAATCCGGCAAGCTGTAGGTTGCCCCACCACCACCACCACCACCCCACCGGCGACCCTCACCCCCTCCCGGCCTCTCGTCGCCCACACAACAAAGCGTGGAGCCCAGTGAGGAGTTCAACCCGGAACAGGCGAGGGAGACCGTGACACGCACTTTGCGGGCCACAGTCCTCGGGGCTCCCCGGGACCGGGAAGACGCGGCGGGGCGGGAGAAGCCGCGGGGTGGCACCCGGCCCGTCGGCGGTGCCCCTCCACTCGCGGCCCCGCGGGCCGCGCTGTGCCGGGGCTCGTTCTCGCGCTCTCTCCTGTCTGCCTGCCCATTGCTCCCCCCTCCCCTGGGCTACCTGCGGCCTCGCGGGGGGCTCCGCGGCCCCTTCCCCGGGGTGCCTGCCTCCGCGCGCGCCTCCCGGGGGCCCCCACCTACCGTTGATTTCGTGCGCGGGGGCATCGTTCTTATTGAAGCCTTTGGACACGTAGAGCCGTCGCACTTCCGAGCAACTTTTCGACTTGGGCTCGGCAGCCAGCAGCGCGGCGCAGAGCACGGCCAGGGTGCAGAGAAGCGCGGGCATGCCGAACCGGGCCATGGTGTGGGCCGGGGCCGACGCGCTCCCACCTCTGGGGCAGGCGGAGAGTGGCGGGCGCGGGCAGAGGGGCGCGCGGCCGGGGGCTCGCGGGCGGAGCGGAGCGAGGGGGCGACGGAGTTGGGGCAGGAGTTGGGAGAGCAGCGGGAAGAGGAGATGCGGGACGAAAAGTGGAGCTGGGCCTCGCGCGTCAGGCAACGGTCCCTGGTGCCAGGCGCCCGGCCGGGGGGAGGAGGAGGAGGGCGTGGAGGCGGCGCGCGGCCCACGGGAGCGGTGGCGCGGGCCGGTGGGTTCCGGGCTCCGCGGGGCGGCGGATGGGGCGCGCCGGCCGGCAGCGGGACAGGGGCGCGGGGAAGGACGAGAAGGTGGCAGGCGCCGCCGGGGCCGCGGAGGGCGTGGGCGGCGGCGGGCGCTCGCTGCGCGCTGCTCGGGCTGCCCGGCGCCGGTCCGCTCTCCTGGCTCGGCTCGGCTCACTCTGCCCTCGGCCGCGCGGCTGTGCCCTCCTCAGCTCCGCCGCTGATTGACTGGCCGGCGTGCGCGGCGACGCTCGGCAAACTTGGCCCAGCGGGCGGCACTCAGGGGGAGGGGGCGGGCGGCGGGGGGGCCGGAGACGGGCGGGAGCTCGCAGGGCCGGGACAGGAGAAAACCTGGAAGCGGGCTAGGATCCGGAGCGGCCAAATCCACTTCCTAGGGGGCCGCACCGGGCGCGCGGCGCTCCCTCGCGCGACACGCCCCGCGGGGCTCCTCCCTCCTCCCCTCCTCCCTCCTCCCTTTCTCCCCGCCTCCCCTCCCCAGGGAGGGGAGGCGGGGAGATGCCTGCCGCCCCCCACCCAAAGAGGGAGGGCTAACTTCTCCGTCGGTGAAGGGCCCAAGGCTCGGGGAACCGCGCGCCGGGGTACTTGTCCTGCAGCCCACATCCGAGTCACAGGCTTTCTGCGCGCGGCCACCTGACTCGCTGACGGTGGGCCAAAGCCGGGCGGAGCCCTCCCGCCTCGGTACCTGCCCTCCCAGCCGCTCCGCTCCCGGGCCCGGAGGGAAAGGCGCTGGCACGACTCGCATTGTTTCGCCGCAGGCACCGGGGGACTTCGGACTCCCAGCTGGCCCGAGACCCTCACCTGGCCCTCTCAGACCGGCTTCCCATCCAACGGGGCTCCATGAACACCGACTAGTTCGGAACCCGGCAGGCATTCTCCTCCCCCGCCTTCCCCTAGCCACGCCTGGTTCTGCTGCAAATCTACCCAAACCCTGAAGTGGGAAAACCTCCCCCTCTCCCCATTCGCGAGGCGATGGGACAGTGAAGCACGACCTCAGAGACTTTAGATGCCTGGCCCAAATCCTCCTTGTGCATGTAGGGAAACTGAGGCCCAGGGAAGGGGAGTGACTCGCTAATAGCATGCAGCTGGAGTGTGAGTCCAGAACCCTGGGCTACACTCCCAGGTCACGTGGAGTAAAGGTAGCCGGAGACCCGCCCCCCCATCCCCTTCTGCCCTCAAGCCTCTTGAGAGAGGCTTAAACCTCACTGGGACCCAGTCTACGCTTAGCCACCAGAAAACTGGAAATGGGCGAGTCTTCCCACCTTCCCAGCTTTGTCAGATTCCATTAATGAGTGTTTTTGAAGCTCCCAGGGCTCCTTTAATGAAGGGAACTGTGCAGATTGGGAACTTGTCATTACCCTTGTTATTGTTACAATCTGCTTTAAGAGGTTAGGGTGAGAAGTGCCTCAGACACCTCGGGAGTGTGCTGGGAACTGGGCAGATAAAAGGGGCTGGAACTTATTATTTGGCTAGACTTTCAATTCCCATAAAATTACATAGGGTGAAGATATGAACCATCATTACAATTATCACCCTCATAGGGTTTGTTGAGACTTCGTCCACTGCTGTTTGTAAACCACATTGACATGTTGGCTCTGTGGAGTTGTAGAAACTTAGGGCAGCTGTTGTTTTGAATGCCCACTGCAGACTTTTCTACATTTTACTAACTCTTGGAGATCATCAAGGTAAACAGATAGTGACCTATTAGTGAAACTGACAATTTCTGTGAGTTGGCAGAACATTTAACCCTGCAACTAGCAGAGGAGTTTTTCTAAATAGGCAAACTCTCCTCCAAGTGAATCTCCTGCCATTTTCAAGATACTATCAAGTAGTCCACCTTTGTCTCAACCTAATACCATTCAAATTATTGCTCGGGCTTAACCCAGCACTTCTAACTTGCATTGATTGATACATTTACTTAAAGATGTTCTTTACCAAAAATGATATAATCTGAGATGCAACCAACAGTAATAGCAGAATGAAATCCAGTGACCATAAGTGAAAAAAAAAAAAAGATCCTCCCAAACCATGGACCCCAAATCAGAAAGCTGCTTTTCACAAGTCCAGGGGAAACTCATTCCTTGCCCCCTCACCCCATTTACTCCTGCTTTTCCTGTTCATGTATTATTAACCAAAACTTGAGCCTTTTTCACCAGAAACTGTAACCTCTGGCTAGGAACAGATCTGGACAAGTCTGAACTTTACCACACAAGACAGGAACCCCAAGCCCTGCTCAGAGGCGGCTCCCACTTCAAAGCCTCCTTTCATTTAAATACAAACAGGGTGAACAACTGGCAATCTACGAAACAAATACCATCCAGCTTCCCTTTTCAGATGGCCCCTAGCTCCTCCTTTCCTCCTCCCACCCCCACTCCAACTTTTCTCTTATAAAGAGGCTCCTTAGTGCAGATGCACCTACTCTGTAAGTTCTCTGGATGCCAAAAAAAAAAAAATGAATGGGGTACTGCATGTAGAATGTAAGAAACAACAGCTTCTCAAGATGATTAGCCCTCACTTAGCACTTTTATTGTGGTAAAATACACAAACATAAGACTTCTCATTTTCACCATTTTAAAGTATGCAATTCAGCGGCATTTAGTACACTCACAAAGGTGTGCCACCATTGCCACTATCTAGTTTCAGAATAATTTCATCATTCCAAAAGGAAAACCCGTACCCATTAAGGAAAGTCTATTCCCATCCCCCGGCCCCCGAAAACCACTAATCCGCTTTATGTATCTATAGACTTGCCTATTCTAGATCTTTGGTATAAATGGAATCATGGGGGCACCTGGGTGGCTCAGTGGTTGAGTATCTGCCTTCGACTCAAGTCATGATCCTCGGGTCCTGGAATCAAGTCCTGCATTGGGCTCCCCATGGGAAGCCTGTGTCTCCCTCTGCCTATGTCTCTGCCTCTCTGTGTCTCTCATGAATAAATAAATTAAATCTTTAAAAAAAAATAAATGGAATCATGCCACATGTGACCTGTGTCTGGCTTCTTTTACTTAGTTAGCATCAGGTCTTCAAGATTCATCCACCTGGATGCAGATATTAGAACTTTTTTCCTTTCTGTGACTGAATAGTATTCCATTTTACAGATATGATACATTGGGTCATATATCTACTTTACAGTTTGCAAAGTGCCTTCAGGTGCACTCACTGCTCTTAGAAAATCCTAGTGTTTTTTAAAAAATAGTTGAATGGACAGGGTCTCAGCAAGGTTACATGGCTCATTCACAGCCACAGCAATCTTGAGTAGCTGAAACCAGACTGAAAATTATAAGGCCTCTGACCAAATCCCATGTGATTTTTTGGTTTTTTTAAAGATTTTATTTATTCATGAGAGACAGAGAGAGAGAGGCGAGACAAAGGTAGAGGGAGAAGCAGGCTCCATGCAGGGAGCCCAATGTGGGACTCATCACTCCCTGGGGCTGAAGGCGGCACTAAACCGCTGAGCCACCCAGGCTGCCCACCCCCCCCCCATGTGATTTTTTCGGTTAGAAAACAGTACTCTGGGTCTCATTTAGGGTCAGCTGTGAATGTGCAACTACCCAGATCCTGTAGAAGCATCCCTACTTCAGATTATCACATATTCACTGAGCACCTAGTATGTGCCAGATGCTGCACATCCCCAGAAGGAAGGAAGACATATGCGCCAAAAGGAGTTTATAGTTGAGTGTACTGGGTAAGATCCATATGCCAAGGCTTGCTTAGATAGAATGAATTTATGGTGTACCTGCTTTTCCCAAGTGAGGCATTTCTCCTGATGAGGCACTGGGGTACATTCACTGGTGGGCAGAGGAAACAAGATACATGCTCACTGCTGATGTCCTTTCCAAGCCAAGAACTACTTAAGTCAGGTCCACTCTCTTAGGTCTGGGGGCCCTTATCTTGGCCTGCTGGGGAGCTAGCTTGGTTGCCAAATATGGGGATGGCAAGTAGAATATGACTTCCTTTCATAGGATAGGTGCTGTCCTACAGCCCCCTAGCCTCTCCCTTTACCCAACCCATCTTTCCCACAGCCATCAGAGTGAGCCTCTGATGACACCACCTGAACAGTGTCCCTCCCCAGCTTAACTCTGCCCCCATCCCCCACAGGACCCCGTTGCTTTCTAGATCGATTACCAAATAGATCAGCAGAGCTGGATCTTTGCTATCAGGCCATTATCTACATTACCAGTTTTTTTGTTTGTTTTGTTTTTACTGGCCCTTCCCAACCTTGTATCTGGTAGCTCAGCCTCACAAGAGCACATGCCATGGACATTCTTGTACCCCTGCTAGGAATACATTTTCATTCCGTCCACTCCTGGGATGACTCCTTCATATACTCATCCATTGAGACTCAACTGAGATGTCACTTCTTCTGGAAAACCTTCCTGGATTCCCCAAGCAGAACTAATGGTTCCTGCTTTGAGGCCTCCAAAACACTGCCTGCCCCAAATAACCACCACACTTGCCCCTGCATTGGCATGACCATGCATTGGTCATGTTTTCTCTTAGAATTCTTCCACCCCCAGCCTTCAAGAGCCCTTTCAGGCTTTATTTTTGGGTTTTTTGTTTTGTTTTGTTTTGTTTTTATTTATGATAGTCACACAGAGAGAGAGAGAGAGAGAGAGAGAGAGAGAGAGAGGCAGAGACATAGGCAGAGGGAGAAGCAGGCTCCATGCACTGGGAGCCCGACGTGGGATTCGATCCCCACGTGGGATTCGATCCCGAGTCTCCAGGATCGCGCCCCGGGCCAAAGGCAGGCGCTATACGGCTGCGCCACCCAGGGATCCCTCAGGCTTTATTTTTGTTTGAATGCCTATTGCCTGCAAGAGTACAGGTTCACCTGTTGGGGCAGTTTCCCACAAAAATAAAAGACCTAGAACTGCATTTGAAATCTCCTGATTTTTAAATGTTAGTGACTTAACATTTAAGCTTAAGAACTCATAAAAGTTTACCAAACTCAGCCAGTCTTCAGCCTAGATTTCACCAAATAACATTCTCTCTGCCCCCCATGACTCTCTTTTTCAAGCAACCAAGCAAGTAATCCCTGCTGACCACTTGCTATGTACAGAGGTTGGTTCTGTGAAGGCTCTAGAAACTTGGAAGATCAGAAGCATTTGAAAAGCTGACTCTCTGCTTAGAGGTGGGAGCCATAGGTGCATGGAGAAGGACTCTGGTGAGGGTGACACAAGGCAATGCCTGACCCCCAGGACAGTCATCCCAATTTTCTTTTCGTTGCATGGTTGCCAGTCTCTTCTTGGTCCCCTTGGAAATTTACAGAAGTCCCAGTAATTGAAGGCCAGTCTCTTGGAAAGAGTTGATGTGTGTGGTCTGTTCCTGTCTCCTAATCTCATGCTTCCCTTCAGTATTCTTTCTCTAATGCCCAAAGTTTGCCTTACCTTTCCTTCTTCCTCAGAGAGCTCATCTGTGTTTACAACTTCAACCACCAGCAACAGGTACCTAGCCACCATACTTCCCTGTCTCTGCCCGTGTTGGCCACTGGACTCCCTTTTTCTTCTGCAATCACCTGGATAGATTGAATCTTCCTTTCTACTCTGTGGCCATCAATGCTTGTCTGGGTTCCATTACCTCTTGTCTGGACTGTAGCGCCAACCTCCTAATACATCTTCTGGCCGCAGACCTCTCTCTCTCTCCATCCATCCATCCACCCAGGGGCCATCACAAAATCAGTCTGATAGCATTATTTGCAAACTTCCCACTCCTTCCCTAAAAAGTCTTCCACGGGAAGCCAATCTCACAAAAGAACTGATATTTGTTTAGAACTACAGTTTAGGAATTGCTTCCACATGTATTATCTGTGAAATATGTATTATTCTCCATAATTTATGGGTGAGGAAACTGGTTCAGAGGCCCTCTGAGTCCTAAATTGAGGCCCTCTGAGTCCAAGTCCAGGTACAGTCATTTCTCACTGTGCCCCAAGCCCAAAACGTACCCAGGAAAACTTCAAAGACGGTGCAAGGCTAATGTGAAAAAGATTGGAGAAGGTAGGACCTCCTCTGGACCACGAAGGACATGGAAGAATTGCCAGGCAGAGGAGTCGGGGTATAGGAGGCCAGTGGAGGCTTGTGAAGACCCGATTTTGGCTGAGTCCAGGTTCATCCTGGAGACTCTCATGACATGAGGTGCCAGAAGATGGGGACACGTTGCCTCAGGATGAGAGTGCTATGGTGGTCCCATCAACACTGAGAGGATGTGCAAGCAGGGACTGAAAAGGCAAAAGTGGTGCCTTAGAAAGAACAATCTGGGGAGATAAGGAGGCATAGAAGTCTGAAGAACGAGGCCTCAGTTGACTCCTCAACAAAGTGATGAGGGCCCAGCATGTCTTTATTCAGGGATTCCGCATGAAGAGCAGAAAACAAATGTATAAAGGCAGGGACGCCTGGGTGGCTCAGTGGTTGAGTGTCTGCCTTCTGCTCAGGGTGTAATTCCAGAATTCCAGGATCCAGTCCCACATCAGGCTCCCCGCAGGGAGTCTGCTTCCCCCTCTGCCTGTGTCTCTGCCTCTCTCTCTCTCTCTCTCTCTCTCTCTGTCTGTCTCTCATGAATAAATAAATAAAATATTTTTTTAAAAAATAAGTAAAGGGAAAAGCAGTGTTTCCCAATGAAATAGACTAGGCCATGGGGCCAGGCTGACTAAGAGTTGAGTCCTGGCTCTGCCATTTACTGGCCACATGGCCTTAGATCAGTAACATACCCTCTCTGAGCCTCGTTTTTTTCCTCAGGTGTCACACTTACCTCTCGAGGATTACAAGAAAAAACATATGAAAAGCATTCCTCTCACCCAGAGCACTTTCTGTGCCCTCAGCACAAGGCATGGAGTATAAAAATACTTATAACTTGGACGTAATCAGAAAGCACTTAGCACCCTGCCCGGTGCAAAGCACTCACTTGCTATCCATGCGCTCATTCCTTCATTCAACAGGTATTCATTGGGATCAATACTCTTTAAGGCTCTGGGAACATAATTATGAATAAAACAGTTGGGGCTCAATAGAGTAAATATTAGCTAATACTCTCGTTATGGTTATTATACATCCACTTCCAAATTTGCTCAGACCCAGCCCTGCCAGTAGTGAAATGTTATTTAAGTATGATAGCATATTGTTCTAATAATTTTGAAGATTTGTTTTGGGGGCAGGGAAAGGGGCAGAGAGAGAGGGAGAGAGAGAGAGAGAGAGAGAAATGTAAGCAGACTCCGAACTGAGTTTGGAGCCCAATGTGGGGCTCAATCGTACAGCCCTGAGATCTGGACCTAAGCCAAAACCAAAAGTTGTATGCTTAACAGATTTGCACCACCCAAGCGCCTCTTGGTCTAATAATTTTGTATTGGAACACATGAATTCTATCTACCTTGGTCCATAGTTAGCATGAATTATACAAGTTGTAGAACACAGAGGGATTGGAGTTGATTTTACCCACTAGGGTTCTCTCACTACAAGAAAGGTGTTTCTTATGCCAATTTTCCCCCTTGAAATCACTGAAGCCCAAAGAGTCACATGGACATTCTTATGCAATAATCACACATCATTGGTACCAATACATTCTCATATGTTAATACCTAGGCAAAGGTTTCTTGAAGTATGTAGCTTCTGTAAAAATGACAACGCATATCTTACGCTCATTAGGAGAACAAGGATCAAATCTGTACAGAAATCTGGTTAGTATTCTCTATACCTGAGCTGTTATCTACAGTCTGATTTATGAAGAGCATTTCTAATTACTGGAAAAAAAAAACACTTTTCAGTGGGTGCAATTCCCTGTGATGGCAAAACAGTTGCCATAGATATTCATTACTCTAGTTGTGGCCTATGATTTGACCTACAGCTTTAGATGTAAAATGTGCATTTCAATATAATTGGGAGAGAGTTCCTTCTCTAATTTGCCCACTGGACATAAATGGTGCATTCATGGAAAGAAAATTATTTCTTCATATCCTTTTGATTCAATAAAACCACTGATACTTTGTGGTTGGCACTCAGATTGCAAAGGTACTTCCAAACCGTTCATTTTTCTATTTTTTTAAACCTTCACCTTTTTTTAAAGATTTTATTTATTTATTCATAAGAGACAGAGAGAGACATTCATAAGAGACAGAGAGAGACATTTACACAGAGAGAGAGAGAGGCAAAGACACAGGCAGAGGGAGAAGCAAGCTCCATGCAGGGAGCCTGACGTGGGACTCGATCCCGGGTCTCCAGGATCACACCCTGGGCTGAAGGCGGCGCTAAACTGCTGAGCCACCCGGGCCACCCAGAACCGTCATTTTTCAAAATTGTTTGCATGGCTCTTCCACATCTCACCCAGCCGATGAGAAAATTGCATGAGCAGAAAGACAGGGTAGAGGCAGGCAGCGCAGCATTGTCCAAGCAGAGGCTTCTCGAATGTGAGAACTGGAAGGGACCTTGACATTTGTCTCATCAATCCACCTCAAACTTGACCTTTCCTTTTGCGTTTGAAATTTCAATCCCGTGAAAGACTGTCAGAAGCAAAACATGGGTTCTAACTAGAACGATGGCAGTAGTAATGGTGTTTTCCAACCTTGCTGCCTCTATGCAGGATTTCAGAGGGAACAAGGGTTTCTAGGTTTCAGGCACATTGTGGCTTGAGATCACAAAGGACACCTAATGACATGAGGTACTGCACACTGCATTTTATATTCATTCTCTACCTTGTTTGGAAAAACAGACAAGCTATCTGGTGGCAGCTCCCCCCACCCCGCAGGGCTCCAAGGATCTGAAGGGCAACCTCTCCAACTGGGGCCCTGAACATCATGTCCTCCCGACCCTCCCACCAGCCGTGAGGATCAGGAAACCCAGCTACAAAACCAAGGCCCAGTCAGAAAGGAACAGAATACTTTAAGCGACATAAGATAGTCCTTAAATGAAGTGCCAGTTGAGCCCTACAGGTAGTGAAACTCCTGCTTCAAACCTGAAAAGTCAGATTGAATTCCTTTTCTTTCTCCTTTTCCTCCTCCTCCTCATCTTTTACTTCTTTTTCCATAGCACCATCATCCCTGCCTTTATGTGAAGAGACAATGTGCATTTTTTAAGAAGACCCAGCAGGGAGTAGGCATTTTTATTCCAAAGAGATACCACAGATAAAAAGAGCTGAAGAGAGTCAGGGTCAGACATAGTTTGACATTTGTCATTTTCTAACCACTGATGGGTGATGTCTACAGAACTGTTGCTATAACAATAATGAATTCAAATGAGCAAGGAAACTATAAACCTGCACAGACATTCCAAGCATCTGGCTGAATCCAGGCTACACACACAGTACTGGGGTGGGGGTGGGGCTTGGATGGGTGGCCTTTCGCATGTCCCCCCCTGCTCATATATACATGCTTCTCTTACCCAGACTGACTTTGGATGATTCAAACCGACATTTTCTTAATTCTCAGAGTACCCAGTGCTGTCATTCCAACATGCAGGCTTCAGGGGAACGGGTAGGACGCACAAAAGTGGGCAGAAGCCAGGAAGGGGCTTACGCCTGCTCACTTTTACCACCTCCAAGAGAACCCTGCCTTTCTTTGACCTCTCAGGGTCAAGGGAAGGGGACAGCTAAAAAAAAGAAAAAATGCATCAAGAAAAACCCAGGAAGGGGATCCTGTTGGGGCTCAGTTGGTAGAGCATGCAACTCTTGATCTTGGGGTCCTGAGTTCAAGCCCCACATTGGGCACACACTTTACATCAAAATAAAGTTGGGGGCGCCTGGGTTGTTCAATAGGTTGAGCGTCAGCCTTGGGCTTGGGTTGTGATCCCAGGATCCTAGGATCCAGCCCTGCCTTGGGGGTCCCTGCTCAGTGGGGAGCCTGCTTCTCCCTCTCCAGCTCCCCTTGCTTGTGTGTACTCTCTCTCTGTGTCAAAGAAATAAATAAAATCTAGAAAAGAAAAGTTGAGGCACCTTGATGGCTCAGTTGGTTGAGCATCCGACTTTTGATCTTAGCTCAAGTCTTGATCTCAGGGTCATGAGTTCAAGCCCTGCATTGGGCTCCAAGCTGGGTGTAGAATCTACTTTAAAAAATTGTTTTAGGGGATCCCTGGGTGGCTCAGGGGTTTAACGCCTGCCTTTGGCCCAGGGCGTGATCCTGGGATCCCAGGATTGAGTACCGCATGGGGCTCCTTGCATGGAGCCTGCTTCTCCCTCTGCTTCTCTCTCTCTGTGTATCTCATAAATGTATAAATAAATAAAATCTTTTAAAAAAATGTTTTAAAAAGAAGAAAAATTTGTTTTCAGAAGTCAGATTTCTAATTTTATTTTTTTCCGAAGATTCCATCTATTTACTCATGAGAGACACAGAGAGAGAGAGAGAGAGAGAGGCAGAGACATAGGCAGAGGGAGGAAATGCAGGCTCCATGCAGGAAGCCCGTTGCGGGACTTGATCCCAAGACTCTGGGATCACTCTCTAAGCCAAAGGCAGCTGCTCAACTGCTGAGCCACCCAGGCATCCCAGATTTCTTATTTTAAATAATCAAATCTAATTTCTATGATTCCTAACTTTATTTCCTTTAAAGTATGGATTCATATGAGTTTGTCTACCTTTAATACATGTATACAAATAATAGGATTTTGAAAATTTGGTTTTAGTCAATATTTCAGGTATTATAAAATAATTCAATGTTGTACAACCACCACCAAAAATTTTTCATCACAAAAAGAAATTCTTTACCCATTAAGCAATAACTCCCCATTTACCCCTCCCACCAGTCCCTTCCATCCTCTAACCTACTTCCAGTATCTATAAATTTGTCTATTCTGGATATTTCATACAAATGGAATCATACAATATTGGTTCCTGTGTGGCTCCTTTCACTTAACACAATGCCTTTGAGGTTCATTATCCATGCTGCAGCATTCATGTAGCATACATCAATACTTCATTCCTTTTTATGGCTGAATAATATTCCATCATACTGATACACACATTTTATTTATCCATTTATTGCTTGGTAGACATTTGTGTTGTTTCCATTTTTTGCATGCCCATGACTGTATCCTAAAGAAATAGCCAAGGAGATGCATAAATCATTAGTTTAAGGATATTCATTGTGTATATATCTATATTACAATTTGTTAATCCATTCATCCTCTAATGGACATTCAGGCTTTTCCCACCTATTAGCTATTGTGAATAATACTGCTATGAATATGCCTGCACATGTATGTGAGCACCGGTTTCTGATTCTTCTGGGTATTGACATACTATTTTTTAAGGAATTATTTAAATAAATAATTAATAATTAATTTCTGGGTGGCTCAGTTGTTGAGGGTCTGCCTTCTGCTCATGGCATGATCCTGGAGTCCCAAGTCCGAGTCCCATATCAGGCTTCCTGCATGGAGCCTGCTTCTCCCTCTGCCCTGTCTCTGCCTCTCTCTCTGTCTCTCAAGAATAAGTAGATAAAATCTTTTTAAGAAAAAGAAATTTACAAAAAAAAAGAAAAAGAAATTTACAATTTTATTTTTTAAATAAATTAATTTTTATTGATGTTAAATTTTATTTTTTTTTATTTTTTTTTTTAATTTTTCATTTATTTATTTATGATAGTCACACAGAGAGACAGAGAGAGAGGCAGAGACACAGGCAGAGGGAGAAGCAGGCTCCATGCACCGGGAGCCCGACGTGGGACTCGATCCCGGGTCTCCAGGACCGCGCCCCGGGCCAAAGGCAGGCGCCAAACCGCTGCGCCACCCAGGGATCCCCTAAATTTTATTTTTTAAAACAATTTTTATTAAGTAAACTCCATCCCCCCAACATGGGACTTGAACTCATGACCCCGGGATCAAGAGTTGTATGCTCTACTGACTGAGCCAGCCCGGCACCTTGGAACTTCCAATTTTAGTGGGCAGACAAGACATGTTCCCCAAGAGACAATTGATGGCCTGCAACAGCACGTGTCAAACACCAATGATTAGTCTCATAGGTGTTTGGAGAAAGTTTTCCTTTGACCCTACTTTCTCCATTCAACACACGGAAGCCTTTTCAATGATGTTCCGATTTCTTGCTGGCAACAGCTGCTGCCACTGCCAGTACTTTAGACGTCCTGAGTTCTGCTTAGTTGGGATATTAGGCACAGGGACCAAGGGCAGCCGTGAAAACAGCGATGTCCTAAAGGTGGAAGCACTGAACTGTCAGCAGTGCCCAAAGCTGGCTGCACAAGGCTAGAAGTTCTTTTTTTTTTTTTTTTTGATTGTTTCACACATTTTATTTTTTAATATATTTATTTTTTATTGGTGTTCAATTTGCCAACATATAGAATAACACCCAGTGCTCATCCCATCAAAGCTAGAAGTTTAATAGGGAATGAGGAGCAGCTGGCCAAGCCACCCCCCCTCCCCCTCCCCCACCCCACCAGACCTGGGTCAGGGCTGAGTCCCTGAGCAGGAGGAAAAGCGGTAAAAACTCCAACCCTACCCCCCCAACACCCGTGAAGAAACACTGCTTCACCACCTGCCTTGCAGCCTTTCGGCTCCTTCTGTGAAGAAACACAGCTACAAACTGCACCACACCCTCTCCATTCACTGCCACATCCCTTCTTTGAATTCCATTTTAAATGTTACTTGACAATTGGGTAAAATCATGTTTCAAAGAATGCACTGGACAACATGCAGCAGGGACCCATTAAAATACTGCTTTGGTATATACAAAAATATCCTCATTTTCACAGATTTAAATACTTCTCAGCTCTCTGCAAAGGACTGCATGACAGATGGTTTCAAAGCGAGTCACATTTACAAACAGCAGACAAAAATATTATTTAGCAGATTCTCTAAGAGTTCTTCTGAGCTGTTCAGAACCAATCTTTTCCCAAGGGCTCTTTTATTCCTAATTTGTGGAGGCCAACAAAAAGGTCTCTCAACTTCCTAGCAACCTCTGAGGGTGGCGTTTCTTGAGTTTGTAGAATATGAGAACCGAAAGCAGGTCTAGAGCTATGAATGTCATTTCAGAAAATACAACCTCGGCCTGAAAAAAATGAATTATTAGCCCATCACAAGCCCCAAGCCACAAATGGGGGAGTCGGAAGGGGAGAGGGGGTTGGGGAGAGAAAGGACGAAAGAGAAGCTGATGGAGGAATTGTCACAGGAGTTATGGACAGGAATCACGTACGCAGCCATTTAGTAAGTTATGCTCCCTCGATTAAGGTCATCAAAACAATGACCGCCTCCTGGACAACTCTGCTTTTAAAGTTTTGGAAAAGATCACATGTCGAGCACATATCATGAAAAGGGAACAAGCCACAGACCTGGCCTGTAATCCAGGAGCATCCACTGTCGGCAGGGACCAGGACATTACCGCCTGAGGCAGGCAGTGCCTGTTAGCTCCAGATAGCCCGTGGTCCTCACCATCAGTGGAGGGGTGAGGTCACCGGGCCCTCTCAGGGTGGGGCCAGGCAACGGGAGATAGCCACAGCAAAGATCTCAAAGGGATAGGAGGCTTGTTAGATAAGCAGAATGCCTTGAACAAAGGTCTCGAGGATGAGAACTTAGAGACAGGCAGAGGGAGGAGAGTGCCCGATGGCCAGCTTGGAGGAAGAATGGAAACAGAGGTAAGGAAGGACAAGTGAGCCAAACCTATGGGGCTGGAGGCACACAGCCCTGTCTGGCTGGATGGAGAGAATGTTCGGGAATGTTGTGTGACCCATCGGCATATGCTCTCTTACTGTACCCATGAAGACTATCTTTTTTCTCTTCCTGCTAGCCTCACCCTCAAAACCAACAGTATTTACACTGTCTCTAACACGCATTGACGAGGAAAGGAAAAAAGCTGGAGCAGAGCAACAGTATATCTAGCCTGGGTTCTGATGAATAGCACAGTTGTGGATTGTCTGAGTGGAGCCATCCTGCAAGAAGTTAGTGCATTTCATCTTTTACAGTGAAATTTTCCTGTTTATTCCTCCCACTCATGTTCTAGAATTTTATTTATAACACTTTTTGGCCTGCTCTTTAAAATGTGTGTGCGTGCCTCTGGGTGTGAGAGACTGACTGAGCAGCTCAAGTACTCTTATTGGGCTCTGAGCTTCTGGAAAGCAGGCCTCACATACATTCCAAGTATGATAATTATGATCCGTTATGCAGAAGGAGGAGCAAGGTAGACGGTGCCCCTCTGTTCTGGCTGCACCATCTTGCAGAACCGCCTCCAGGCTAATATCCACACAGCCTCGCCTCCCCTTTCGTCCCAGCAAGGAAGCCTGCCTGAAGCTGGACAGACACAACTGGGGTTTGTCCTTTGCTATCCCATGGTATGGCTTAACTCATTCACTGCTAGAGGGCAATACGATGTACTGGAAAGAACTGTAGATTTGGAATTGGGTAAATTTGTGCTTGGATCTTCTCTCTGCCACTTGGTTCATATGTGATCTTGGGAAAATAATTTCATTTTTCCAGGCTCATTTCCTAATCTGGAAAATGGTATCTTCCTCAAAGGATTGTTGTGAAGATTAAAAGTAACTTTAAAAAAAAAAAAAAAAGATTTATTGGGACTCCTGGGTGGCTCAGCGGTTGAGCGTCTGCCTTTGGCTCAGGGCTTGATCCTGGAGTCCTGGGATCGAGTCCCGCATCAGGCTCCCTGCATGGAGTTTCTCTCTCTGCCTGTGTCTCTGCCTCTCTCTTTCTGTGTCTCTCATGAACAAATAAATAAAATCTTAAAAAAATAAAATAAAAAGATTTATTTATTTGAGAAAGCGAGCACAAGTGGAAGGGGTGGAGGCAGAGGGAGAGAAACTCAGGCAGTGGGCGGGGATTGGGGGGATCCGTCAATCTCAGGACCCAGAGATCATGACCTGAGCCAAAACCAAGATTAAGACACCTAACTGACTGCACCACTCAGGTGCCCCAAGATTAAAAGTATTTTGAACACAAAATACACATGACAAATATTAGCTCCTTTCAATTTGGGGGGATTTATTTATTTTTTAAAGTAACCTCCACCCTCAATGTGGGGCTCGAACTCATAATCAATCCCTGAGGTCAAGAGTCCCATGCTCCACTGACTGAGCCAGCCAGGCACCGCAGCTCCCTTCCTTTTTGACCTTGATGTGCCATACCAACTTTCAAAAATCCATTTCAAAACATGCGAAGGAGTGATCTTAATTTCTCCATTGCTCTAAATACTGCTTTCCCCAATGATACCACTGCCTAGCATTTTTGCCAGTATTTTGCTTTAGGGAGATGTGGCTGTGATGATTTATATAGCAGGATCTCACCTGTCCATTCAGAACTTTTTATTCCTTCGGAGGTGTTTTGTTTTGTTTTGTTTTTTCTCTGTGTCCTCTTCAGATTTGTCTCTCACCATCCTGCAGAAGCCCAGGCTGGACCCAGGCCTCTGGGTAAGTTTTTATCACTGCAAAGCGCTGACGTGGATGAATGCTCTCTTGTTTCTGCAGACTGATGCTTCTATAGAACAAAAGACTGATAGTGCGAAATCACATATGTAAAAGTGTCCAGCATAGACTGAGGCTGCAGTAACAAGCAGCTGCTGTTATGATTATTACTACTTCTATTATTATTATAAAGCAGGAAATGATAGGGGAAGACCCTCAAGAGGAAAGCTTTATCATTCCTCTCCTGGCCGGAATGCTGAGTGCCAAATGGGTGCACCTCAAAGGCCTATTCAATCATCTCAGCAAGATATTGAAATACTGCCACCTAAAGTCAATGAAGTCCCCATAAGTTGTCAACTTGATCCTTGAGCCGGGGACCAGAGAGAAAGAGGAGGCTGGCCAGCCTAAAGTTCCTTTTAAAGGCTCCAAACAAAAGGTTAATAAGGAAGTGGAGAGGCCCTTCCTGGAGGGACACAAAGGCAGGACCCTCCCCTCAAGAAACTTAGACTCTCCCCTTGGCTCACTCCTCTCCCTATTATACCCACTTGTATGTTGCTTTGTAAGTGCCCTTAAATCTTTTTTCAAGAGAGTCACTTGGAGATCACTAATTAGGCCTGTAAACCCGTCGGGGACAAGGGCCCCTGGCTTTTACTTCTTTTGTTCCCTGTCGCTCTCACAGCGGCCAGAACAGTACTCAACACAGGCCAGAGCCTCCATAGAAGTTGCTGTCTGACCTTGGGGACTTGGTCAACAGGCTAGATAGAAGCCTCAGCTTAAATTGTGTTAAGTGGCATTCACTGGTGACGGTGGCTGGCTGGCTGGCTGGCTCAGACAGAGCAAAATGAACCACAAAGTGCAAGCATGCCAAGGGCAGTTCAGTGGAGAAAGCCAGGCTGTGAGCAGATGGGGGTGGGGGAGGCGGCGGGGGGGGGGGTGTGAATCAGTCATCTCCTACAGTAGATTGGAGATAATTACCTCTCCAACACGTGCCCAGATTACCTTCCGTGGCATTGAGTCTTTGACAGCAAAATGCCTGTTAAAAGTGATAGAAGCCAAAGGGAGGGGGAAGGAGGAGGCGGGGGGCGGGATGTGTGCACGAGTGTGTGGATACTTTAAAAACCTGACCTTTTAAGATGTGTTTAATACTGGAACCATCTGATACCTTCTGCGTGCTCCTACCACCGCCACAGTAAAGGCACTCGCTCTATGGGGCTTTGTGTGACATCTGCTTCTGGTGGCTAAGGATTCATGGGCCGCATTAGCCAAAGCACAGCATCCTGGCTGACAATTGAAATTCAGGGCAGCCTTTTTGTCTTGAGGCAGAGGAGAGATCACCTGGAGTCAGGAAGGATTCCCGGTAGAACCATATTATGTGATTTAGAGGCTGCCCAGTCTTCTCTTGGGGGCTGGGGAACAGCGCTCCTAAGGCCTGTGGGGGGAAGACAACAGATTGAATTCTCATGGTTCCTGAAGGAGGGACTGGGAACAGAGGGTAGATGTTACAAGGAGGCAGATTTCCACTCTATATAAGGAAGAGCTTTCTAACCCACCAGAGCTGTTAAAATCTAAATGGGTTGTCTGCTAAGGTAATGAGTTCTCCATGTGGGTGAGTGTTTAAGTTTCTGATTTTGTCTCCCTAACCACATATCCTGCCTCTTTGCCCAAATTTGCAAAACCAAAGCCCTAACCGCCCATGATTCAAAGTGACTAACCATGAGACCCTGGCATCCTCACCTCTGTGGCTGTTGGGTCCCCTGCCAGTTGGGGCTCAGAGGATGGGGATTTCTTCCCTCAGAAATTGAAGTTGAGTCTCCTAAACCTGTGTCCTGGAGGAGGCGTGGCTCAGACCCAGTGCTCCTGGGGTGAGTTAGGATGATCCTGCTCTGACCCTGGGGGAGTTGGGCACTCCAGGTGTTGGGCCTTCCTTCTGCTGTTGTACTTTCCAAGTGCCAGGCAGGCCCTCCAGGGCTGAGCCAGCCCAGCCAGGCACAGCTGGAGTATCCCACCTGTTCGGCCCCTCTCCGAGGAGGCGAGTCCATTCTTCTGCCCCAAGGAAGAGCTGCCACCAAGCAAGCTTGGCAAGTAAATACAAGACATTTATAAACTCCAAACCATTTTTCACTGGCTTGCCAGTCCCCTAGAGGTACTCTAAGAGTAAAGGACATGAAATTAGCATTCTTGACCTTTGACCCTACACAAATCATCACTCCCTGAAAGAGTGGCTATTCACAAAGCCAAATTCAGCCATTTGAGCCAGATACACTCAATCTGGAGATGTGTGCTTTGACAGGCAGATTTGGAGCTATATCTTGAGTGCCATCTAAGTTTTACGTGTATTCGGCCCTTAAGTGAATATTTATGTTAAAGAAAACATTCGAGACTGTTGAGTGCTACTTGCAATAATAATACTTTACACTTGGGAGAGGGAATCCATATCCATTTACAATTTACAAAGAATTTTCAAGAACCTGGACTTGTTTTTCTTAAAGATTTTATTTATTTATTTGAGAGAGAGCAAGAGTGAGAGAGCACAAACAAGGGGAGCAGCAGAGGGAGAAGGAGAAGGAGATTCCCCTCTGAGCAGGGAGCCTGATGCGAGGCTGGATGCGGGGCTCCATCCCAGGACCCTGAGATCAGGAGCTGAGCCCAAGGCAGACGCTTAACCAGCGGAGCCACCCGGGCGCCCCTCTAGATGCTTCTTTCATCATCCCGACAGCTCGCTGAGATTGATGTTAACATCCCTGTTACATGGATGGAGGAAGAAACAGGCCCTGAGAGGTGCAGGCACCTGCCTGAGGTCACACAGCCGCTTTCCGGATACTCATGTGCACTTCACTTCAGCACTCCTGCTGCCCCAGCACTACCCACCAGGGAAGATGGAGGAGACAGATGACACGAGATGCTTTCCCTTTTGGACTGTCTGCGGTTTCCACGCACCATCCTGAGCCAAGGACAGTCTGGAGCTGCTCTGCTCTGCTACCTGTTGTCCTCTTCCCATGTTGACCCCTCCACCCCGCCAGGGACCCCAGGAACACACAGTCTTTAGTGTGCCTGGCTCCCCCTCCCCCATCAGGGACAAGCTGGAGCTCTTATCTGAGAATTCAACCCTCCCCGGAAGCAGGAATCTCTGTGCTAATGTGTTAATCCTCCTATTCAAAAGGTCGCTACTTCCCTACTGTGGGGACCAGCAGCGGTCTATAACCCGCCCCATACAGTATTTCTGTCCTGGGGTGAGCCTTGTTCCAGCCTAATTATAGCACAAAGGGGAGTTTAGACCCACTCATGCACTTGTTTAAATTTACTGGGAGCAAACAGGGCTTGGGGATTTGGAAGGTGGCAGTAGGGTCCAGACTTGCAAGTTACTGGAGGCCACGAGATGGCCAGGGCTCTTAGGGAAACTAGGAGGACACGGGAGGGTCGTGCCTGTGTGGCCTAGCCTGAAAGATCCCCTTAAGGGGCAGGAGAGTGTGGGCAAATTACCCTACCCCTTCACTGAGGCCAGGACTGGTGTGCCATGGGAGCCTTTAAAAAAGTTGCCTCCATTGTGGGAACCTTTCTTTCCTGTGTGGGAAAGAACCAGGCTCAGGTTTCAACCAGGCCATTCTGAGAAGGCTGGGGAAAGAAGGGAATGGTGGGAACAGGCCACCAGGCCTTTCGTGTTGATGGGAGGCACCGAGGAGAGGCAATGGTGACCTCCTTCACTACCTGGCTGGGGCTTCCAAGCAACAAAGGCCAGGTGTAGTTACGGGCACTTGCTCCTACTTTGCTGAACAAATGAACCAGAGGAGAGTATCTGGGAGAGGAGAAATATGTGACATTCTGCTCTCTCCTGCCTCTTCTCAGCAGTGGTGGTGGAGGAGGAGGGGGGAGGGGGAAGGAGGAGGCAGTAGCACCAGTCACTGGACCTGGAAAGCTTCTGATAGGATCAGTGATGGAGGGGAAGGAGCACTGGACTGGGAGTCATAAGGCAGGAATGCCATTTCTTTCAGCCCCTGGCCCTCTGCTGGGGAACTTCACAGCTCTGGTATTCCAGAACTTACCTCTTGAAGAGAGTTTTTAGAGCTTAAAAAACAGGACAGGGTGTGAACTAGAACACATAGAGGACTCTTCCCCTTGGTGAGTCAAAACTGGGATGCCATGGTGGTTGGGCATGCCATGGTGAGCAGCCTCACCCCCACTGAGGCATTTGTGTCAGGCCACAGATAACCAGCTCTGGCTGCTCCTGAGAGTCTCTGGAGGCCACTGAAGAACACAAGTCTATTGTTGCCCTGTAAGGAGCTTCTGACCAACAGGAGGGCCCAGGGGTGGCTGGCTGGCTCAGTTGGTAGAGTGTTGGACTCTTGATCTTGGGGTTGTGGGTTTGAGCCGCATGTTGGGTGTAGAGATTACTTTAAAAAATGGGGGACCCAGATCCTAATGAGCAAGCTGGGCAGAGTGGGAAAAAATGCACCCAAATGCACCAGTGGTTGTAACGATCTTGAGATTGGGGACAATGAAGTTTTCCATTTATTCCTTTATTTTTCTAATTTTTTCACAAAAGTACCTATATCAATTTTTCTAAAAATTGCTTTGCTTAAGGAAAGCTTGCCAGAGGCCATGATCTATGTGGCAATGTGACCGGGGCCTTTACCTTGGAATTGTACTGTCCAATATGCTAACCGTTAGCCACATATAGTTAAATGTAAATTAATTAATCAAAGAAAAATTTAAATTTCAGCTCGTCCATTGCACTAGCCACATTGCAAGTGCTTAGCAGCCACATGTGCTAGTGGCTACCATACTGGATAGTACAAATATAAAATATTTCCAGCGTCTCAGAAAGTTCTACTGGATAGTACTGCTTTGGAACATCTATGGAAACCGGTTTGAAAGTCAAGGTAATATCAAATGTGTGCTAACAACACAATGGCCTTACTACGGAGACCAAATATCTTTATTTTTAAAGGATTTTATTTATTTATTCATGAGAGACACAGAAAGAAAGGCAGAGACACAGGCAGAGACACAGGCAGAGAGAGGAGAAGCAGGCGTCATGCAAGGACCCCGATGTGGGACTTGATCCTGGGAATCCGGGATTACGCCCTAAACCAAAGGCAGACATTCAACCACTGAGCCAAGACATCCTGAGACCAAATACCTTTATTTTTTTCCATCTACTTAAAGGCATCTTGCTGGCTCAGGCAGTGGAGCATGTGTCTCTTGATCTTGCGGTGGGGAGTTTGAGCCCCACGTTGGATGTGGAGATTACTTAAAAATAAAATCTTTTTTTAAATTTTTTTTTAAATTTTTATTTATTTATGATAGTCATACAGAGAGAGAGAGAGAGGCAGAGACATAGGCAGAGGGAGAAGCAGGCTCCATGCACCGGGAGCCTGACGTGGGATTCGATCCCGGGTCTCCAGGATCGCGCCCTGGGCCAAAGGCAGGCGCCAAACCGCTGCGCCACCCAGGGATCCCAAAAATAAAATCTTAAAAAAAAAGCACCTACTTGGAATCTTTTGCTTATAATAATGGATTGCTCCATTTTATTTTCTCGTATTTATTCAAAAAGGTGAACTCAATCTCTTTGGGCAACACTTTGTTAGTTGTTACTGTTATTGCATGAATAAAAGTCATAGAACGGTCATTCCTGAAAGCAGGCTCTCACTGCTTTTAAGATAGTAGCTAGCCTTGGCACATCCTTCTGGATCCCAGCTTTTGCTCTCATTCTAGAAGACAAGCAGTCCATTCCAGAGGCCACTATTTTGCGGGATGGGTGAGATCTCCTGAGAGATCTTGTAATGCCTGATAGGATTCCAAAGCTAATTGTTGCCCCTACACCTTGCTCACAGAAAACTAGACCTTATTGTGGCGGTGGAGGCAGGAGGCAGAGTGGAGGTGGGATGGAGGGGTGGGACATAGGAAGAAATCCAGGCAACGGTGACATGTGACTATTATCCTGGTGTTTCTACAAAATAAAAAAGAAATCCTCCTTCTTTGGAGATCGGGAGCCCCCAGATATCCTAGTCTTTCCCTCTGAGCCCTCTCCGAAGAGAAAACACGAAAACACCCTTACTGAATGGACTCTTGCTGTTGTCTCACCCATTAAAAACTCCCGGGGGTAGCTTAAATGTCATTAGCTGGGCTAGGCTACTCTGGCCAGGCACCATGCCAGGCACCAGGGACTCAGGAATGACTAAAACTCAGTCCTTGACCTCAAGGAAATCATGCTTGAGCAGGAGACACAGACTTCTAAGCAGTGTATTTTAATCCTGTATGCTAGGTGCTATACACAGACACTTACAGGGTACCAGGGGAGCAGAGAAAAAGGAATGCAATGCTCTGCATGCAGAAATGAGAGAAGGTTCCTGGAGAAGATGCCTTGAGGACTAGATAAAAGATGAGCAGAAAGAGGCACCTGGGTGGTCCAGTCAGTTAAGCATCTGACTCTGGGTTTTGGCTCAGGTTGTGATCTCAGGGTCCTGGGATGGAGCTCTGAGTTAGGCTCTGAGCTCAGTGTGGAGTCTGCTTGAGACTGTTTCTCCCTTCCCTATCCGCCCCTCTCCAGTGAGTGCGTGCTCTCTCTCTGTCCCTCTAAAGTAAATAAGTAAATCCTTGAAAAAAAAAAAAAAGAAGATGAGTAGAAGTTCACCAGCCAAGAAGGTGTGAGAGGTGGGTGTTCAAGGGAGAAGCATGGAGCCATCTGACATCTGGCCTTGGGGCGTGGGGAGCAAAGATTGGAAACATAAGTCTCCAGCACAGGGCAGAGGTGGATAGGAGTAGGGGGACACCTGACTGATGGGGGTCGGCATAGCAGGCCACAGAGGACCCTATGTGGAGTTTGGACTTAATTTTTATAACAATGGGAACCTCCTAGATGGCATACTAGCAAGAATGGACTAGAGGGGAGTAAGTCTGGGCAGAAAAAGCCAGTGGAGTGTCAGGATCTGCTTCTATTCCCAAGACACTTACTGGAATCACTCACTCAAGGTCACTCAGGTTCCAACCCAGTTCTATCTGTCTCTACAGCACATTCCATTGTCCCTGAGCATGTACCCCAGGAAATAGCCTAGGAATTAGCCAAGAGACTAATTTCCACTTATTTAACTGGTTTATACAAATAACACAAGGTGCAAGGCACAGAAATATACGGAAGAATAAAGCATGGCCACTACCCTTAACTCTCCCGCTTTTTAAATAACCCAGAGGGGCACTTGGGTGGCTCAGCCGGTTGAGCATCTGACTCTTGATTTCAGCTGGGATCATGATCTCAGAGTTCAGGGTTGTGAGATCAAGCCCAGCATTGGGCACGGAGCCTGCTTAAGATTCTCTCTCCTCTTCCCCTCCTCACTCTGTGCTGGTACTCTCTCTCTCAAAAAAAAAAAAAAAAAGAAAAAGAAAAAACCCCCAGCATTTAAATAATCTAGAAATATATCACAGGGTTTGATCATAACTTAAACAGCAGTGAATGTGGCACTACTCTAAGACATCTAAACATATTTAGAATTATAAGGACTTCTAACAATAACTTTGGTAATACAAACACCTTTCGATGTTTAGATCTTCTGATTTGCCCAGAGAAGTGAGCATATAACCAGAAATCCGTTAGCCATGGCCTTGGGCATATTCCTTCCTCTGAAAAATGAGGACAGATCTAACAGTGCTTCTACATTTGACAAGGCTATGCTAGAAAGTTTACTATCGAGTCCCATTAACTATTTCCATATACACTCATATATATGCAAGACATTCCGCCTTTATATTTTTTTTCTTAAAAAAAAAAAAACCTCCCCTTACTCTATTTCTCAGGAGGATTTGGTTCTCTTTCCCCCTATGATTTCCAGAACATTTCAAAACTCTTCAAATGAAAATATGCGAGTCATGACTTGTGGGTTGCAAGTTAGGACTTGTGGGGACAGTTAGGGGGAGGGCAAACTGTGAGATCTGCCAGCAATTGTTTTCTCTCTTGATTCGAACGAAGGAAAAGATCATGTTATTTATACAGCATAAGGTTCCAGATTTTCAGGAATGAAATCTGAGCCCAGCATGTCAACATATTGGTCTGGTCTGTCTTGGAATCTACAGTAGATGGATTTCTTTGTGCTGGGAAACATTAGGAAGGTCAATATTCTTTTCTGATTTTTTTTTCTTTTAAGAAAAGAGTTCATTCTCACACTCTAAAGTGGTGGTATTAGATATCATCCAGATAATACGCTCAATGGTGGTGCCGACTTCAGTTTCAAATATAAAGCCTCAGGGCAAACAGCTTTTATGTATTCAGTTACATGTTCTTTACTTTACAGATAATGTTTTTCCACAAATACTCCCAGCCTGGGAGGAGATACAGAAGTGAACAATCCCATGAAATAAAAATAATAGTGACGTTAATAACAGTGAGTCCCAAATCGCAAAGAAGCCAGGAGGCACCCGGACCGGGGCTTCCCAACCAGGGGAACCTGAGAGAAGCAGGTCGGGCAGAGGCCGCGGGCGGGGCGGTGGTGGGAAGAGCGGCTGGGCCCGGGACCACAGGACGGGGCTTGGAGCTCCGGCCTCTTTCTGATCAGCTCTGCAGCGAGGCGGAATCCTCACCCTCAGCCTCGATGGCTTTCAGTTTTCTCATCCGCAAAAGAAGGGGGTTGGCCTGGATCTAGAAGAAAGGACCCAGGAGCCCAGGACAGCCCGAGGCCTGCCCCCTGGCTCTGCCCCCGGCCAGAGTGGAACCCTGAACAGTTAAGTCTCTGGGCGGCGTTCCCCTCCCCCCACCTGTAAAGTCAAGGACAATAAGACTTTCCAGATTGAGGTTCACTGAGGATGAAAGGGATCGGGTTTTTACAGCGTCTGGCACGTAGTAGGCGGCAGCACTCGCAAGGGACACCCAAGCTCCTCTCCCGCTCCCTCTGGAAGTCCCTTCCAGCGCCCAAACACCGTGGCCCCAATCCAGATCTTTTGTCTCCCCACTCCAGTCCGTGCCTTCGCAAAGGCCCTCATTCCCCGTCTCGGCAGGGGCACACACACCTGAATTGCTTCTTTCAGTTTTCCAAACGCCACTAAAACTTGCTCCTCGCGAAGTATTTGCCCCCCTTGGGCATCTCCCGAAGCGCCGCCGCACTTTCTGGCTTCCCGGACTCCGCTTCCACTTCCCTCCTCCCCCCTCCCCTTCTCCCTCCCCGCCCCCCTCCCCCGGCGGCGGGCGACCCCGACAGCCCCGGCACCGAGCGTGGCCTCCCACTTCCGGCCCTCCAGGTGTTTCGGGGTAGGCCGGCGATTTAGCTAGCGTTTCCCACGTAGGAAGGACTCAGACCCGGCCCATCTTCCGGGAGCTGGCCTGGGGATTAGCAGATCCCAAAATAGGGTCCCCTGGGGGGTTGGTTTGTTGGCGGTTTGACTGACGTGGCCCCGGGGGAGAGGGCTGCTGCCTGGTGGTCCTTCTTTGGGAAGGGAGCTCCTGGTCCGGAATTCCTGAATTCCAGGGAGGCTTCAGATACATGTTTATAAAAGTAACATATATAATTTACATATATTTATAACAGTATTATAACCACATTAGAAGACCTTTGAAAAGCACAGCAAAAGAAAAACCCCTCCCCATTTGTAATTACAACTCCCAAACGCAGAAGCCCCTAGGATTTTGCTGTGTGCTCCTTCGGTTGGGTTCTTTGAATCCTTTCCCAAAGCTTTTGTTAGTTCTACATTCTCTCTCTCTCTCTCTCTCTCTCTCTCTCTCTCTCACACACACACACACACACACATTTTTTGTACCTTGCTTTTCACACTGTAAACTTTTCTAGGTAGATCCTTCATAATCATTATTTTAGTAACTGCAAACTACACCTAGGGGATTCAATAGGACGGATTTTACGGATTTTCTTGTTGGCCCTTTGGGTGGTCTCCAATGTTCTTCTGTTGTAGGCAACACTACCATGAATGTGTATTAGCTTGACACCTTTCCACCCAAATTTCTTACCATTTCCTTAAAGTCACCTCGAAATTGAAACAGGTCAATGAGCATGAACTTGTTCGTGGTTCCATCGCTCTTCCCCGGATGCTTTGCAAAGGATTGAACCAATATCCACTCTGACCTACTGCAGGTGAGCATCCTCTCATCCCACGGGTCCCAGTGTGCTCTATCATCTATTACTGGTTTTGTCTGTTTTTTAAGCAAGCCTTTTGAAGTGAGTGGGATTTGAATGAAGAAAGATGGCTTAGTGAATAAAGCCTGGGAGGTTGTCCCATCAGGATTTTCAGAGAGCTGGGGTGAGTGGAAGAAATGGATGACAGTGCTTGGTGGGGAGGAAGGGAAGGGGTAGTGAGGGATGAGTTTAGGGGGGAAAAAGAACAGTGCCACTCCCCCTCCAAGTTGCTGGTGCGAGAAAGATGGATTCAGAAGCAGCACTTTGGACCAGTTAAAAGCAACAGAGCCTGGGCTCCAGGCACAAAATCAGCATCAAAGATTTGGTGAAGGGATGAAAGAGCAGTGAACTTTGGATTAGAGGAACGACACAGTCTATCAGGTACAATAGGGGAAGGAGTCCCACACTCTCTCATTTATTGAATACTTTCCCCATGCCCACTTTTGGGAGGCTATCTCAATGGATAATAACCGGAGGAGAGATGTAGTATCATTATCCTCATTGTACAGATGTAGAAACTGTCTGAGGGGTTCAATGTTTCAGCCAAGGCCGCATATGTATATCCCAAGTGGCAGAAAAGAGGATTCAAAACCATGCCTTCCTACTTCAAACCTAGGGCCTTCGGGTTCAAGAACAAGATCTGGACAAAGGACAGAGGAGAAACAGCATTTATCTAGATTAGGAGAAAGATCAATGGCCAAGAGACCAATGGCTCACATCCCCAAATTCTTTTGGGAGTGGGGGCCAAGGGCTGCCAGAATTCCAGCCTGAGTTTGAACAGTTGTCCCTGAAGACTGCTGAGCAAGGCCTAGCAAGGATTCTGATTCCTAAATCCTCAGCTATTTGAAGGCCCCATGTCTCAGAGTTTCTCCACTGTCTCATTCAGGGTGGCATCATCTCCTCTTAGGCCTAGCATAGTGACTGTGAGATGGGAGATGGCAAGGATTTCTGTTTGCCCAAACATGCTTTCCTCTCTTCTAGATCAATGAGAGAATGTGTCTCCTGCTCAATTTCAAGTACCTCCTCTTTCTCTCCAAATTAAGAGAAACCGTGTGGGCTTAGAGGGTTTGTAGTAGACAAAGACAGAGTTAAGTTTTTTTTTAGAAATATTTTATTATTTTAAAAAATAATCTCTACTCCCAATGTGAGTCCTGAACTCACAACCCTGAGATTGAGAGTCACTCCCTCCACTGACTCAGCCAGCCAGGTGCCCCTCTTTCTCTCTCTCTCCCTCTTTATTTATATTATATAAATATAAAAGATAATAATTATATATTTTTTAAGTGAGAGGTTTTGGGGTTTTTTTTAGGACTTTATTTATTATTCACAAGAGACACACAGAGAGAGAGGCAGCGACACAGGCAGAGGGAGAAGCAGGCTCCATGCAGGGAGCCCAATGTGGGACTTGATCCCAGGACTCCGGGATCACACCCTGAGCCAAAGGCAGACTCTGAACCGCTGAGCCACTCAGGCGTCCCAAGATAATAATTTTATATCATATAAATATATAGAGAGAAATAATGGAAGGAAATATTCCCAAACATTAGCATCAACGTGGTATGTTGCTGGATGGTGGTATTGTAGCAAATTTTAGATTTTTTTTTTTTTGAGGAACAAAAGCCAACTTTTTAATTTATTCGTTTCTTGCATTGGAAGTATTCCTCAATGACATCCTTGGCCTGAGACTCTTTGCCATAGTCCTTAACTATAACACAGCTGCGAGCAACCACTTTGCAGGGGGTTCTCGCTCTGTGTCAGGTTTACAGAGGCCTACTCTCTCCCCTCATTTCTTGTTGTCATCAACCTTAATTAGGTTGATTTGGTGTTCAGCACAAAGGGCCTCCACCAACTTGACATACACAGGCTCGTCACAGTTGGATGCAAGCACACAAAGGTGGGCTTGGCCTTGTCTAAGGCTCTGGCAGCTTCGCAAATTCCTGGTGCTAGGCCATCATGGATGAGGGCGGTCTTCAGCACCTCTTGTAAAGCAGTATTAATGTCCATTACACCTGTAGCAGCAGTGCCGTGGTAAGGGGTGGAGCTCAATCTTGAATACACTGGAGCCTCTGATTTCTAAACTGCTTTCCTGTGTTTTTCAAAAATTCCCATAACAAGGACGATTTTCTTTGATATTTGGAAAAATAGTTAAGAAAACAGTAAGGTGTTCTTTTTTTTCAGATTTTCAACACATTTCATTTTATCAATAAAAAGATTAATAATAAAAATAAATTTACTGACTACTGTGTCTTGAATTTTGAGCAGAAATTTAAAGTATTTTCTATATCAACCTTAGGATATAACCCTTGTATTTGTGTGATTTCTTTCTAGTCTTTTATAGTTGTCTATTGTCTTGATACCCAGAATATGATAAAACTTTTACATTCATTATCTAATTTCATGTACACAAGAATGTTAATATGCCATATCATGGCTATCTTGAAAATATATTCTGAATTCAGTCATTTCTCTACACCTCCTGTCATGACCCTAAGTCCAAGCAGCTGTAACCTCTCACCTAGACCACCTTCATAACCCTGTACGGGTCTCCTGCTAAAACCAGCTCTACTCCCTTGAGTCCTAATCTCTTCAGTGCCTAAAGGCACTTTCCTTATTTTTTAAAAAAGATTTTATTTTTTTATTCGAGAGAGAGAGAGAAAGAGAGAGGCACAGGCAGAGGGAGAAGCAGGCTCCATGCAGGGACCCCAATGTGGGACTCGATTCTGGAACCCCAGGATCACGACCTGAGCCGAAGGCAGATGCTCAACTGCTGAGCCACCCAGGCATCCCTTCATTTTTTTTCTTTTAAATTGCATCAGACCAAAATTCTGCTCAAAATATTTTTTTTTCACAGTAAGAGTCGTTTATTTAAAATGTGGTTTATTAAGGACCATCTAGGGGATCCATCACCTAGCCTATTTTTTTAAATTTATTTATTTATGATAGTCACAGAGAGAGAGAGAGAGAGAGAGAGAGAGACACACAGGCAGAGGGAGAAGCAGGCTCCATGCACCGGGAGCCTGATGTGGGATTGGATCCCGGGTCTCCAGGATCGCGCCCTGGGCCAAAGGCAGGCGCTAAACCGCTGCGCCACCCAGGGATCCCACCTAGCCTATTTTTATTTACCTAGCATCTTTTTATTTACCTGTTATATTTTTATTTAGCATTTAAAATGTGCCTGGCTGGAACTAGGCACGGGGGGTTGGGAGATTCATAGGGAAGTGTGTAACTGTCTCATTGAGTGCCTGTTATTTATACAGTACATTTTTATTTATTTATTTGTAAGATTTTATTTATTTATTTGAGAGAGCATGAGCAGGGGTGGGTGGGGAGGGCAGAAGAAGAGAAGCAGACTCCCCACTGAGCAGGGAGCCTGGCTCCATCCCAGGACCCTGAGATCATGACCTGAGTCTAAGGAAAGAGGCTCAACTGACTGAGCCAGCCAGGTGCCCCTAACCAGGTACATTTTTGATATTTACTCATTTCATCTTCCAACAATCCTGGAAGGTAGGTTTTCACTACTACTAGTAATACAGGTGACCTCACAGGCTTCTAGAGACTGTGTGCCATGGCTCAAAGACCATACAGTAAGTTAGTGGAAATTCTGGGCCTGGAAGGCAGGTCCGCCTACTTCAAAGCTTGTGCTCATTATATACCATTTTTCTACCATAATATATACACTCATACAGTAGGATTCCTGGCCTTTTAACCCTTACAGTCTAGTTGATGATAAACCCATATTGCAATACCCAGCAGTAGCTAGTTACGGACACTCATCACTGAAGTCCTTTGTGGATCCCAGCTGGAAATTCCACCTCCTGAGTGTTTCGGAAGGTTGCTGTGGGCTGCAGTGAATTTGGCTTTGATTGACCCCAGCCTGGCCTGGGAAGCCTTTATGCTTTGCCTATGGCCAAGTTTTTCTGCTTTGCCCAAGTCCGGAACCACCATCACAGTCCCAGCTCATCAGATTGCAAATGTAGGTTTTATTCCAGTCTGTCTTTAACAATCAAGGTGGGGTTTCTCCAACTTGAATGCACATACCAATCACCTGGGGATCTTATTAAAATGCAGATACTGATTGAGTAGGTGTGGGGGTGGGGGCTGGGAGTCTGCATTTTTTCTTTTTTTTTTTTAATAGCAAGACTTTAAAATTTTTTAAATTTATTTTTAAAGTAAGCTGGACTCCCAATGTGGGGCTTGAACTCAAGACTCCTAGATCAAGAGCCAGTTAGGTGCTCCTGGGAGTCTGCATTTCTAGTAAGTTCCCAGGTGATGCTGATAATTCTAGTGTGAAAGTTGGGTAGCTGATTCTAAATGGAATTACATGATCTAACCCAGACCCCGACCTCAGTCCTGTCCTGAGCCCCAGGGAGAGCGCTGAGCTGCTCTTCACCACCGGAGGGCTAGAGGAAGAGCCCCCAGCCCTGAACTGCAGAGGGAGGGGCTTCCCTTCTCTGAGCCTTCTCCCAGTCGAAGGGCAAGTGGTTGTCCAGGTTCCAGCTGGGGCTGAAAAGGCAGCCCTGTCCTAGGGTCCCAGGAAAGATGCCCGGGCTCACTGTGAGCTCCCTGTAGGGCCAGACCTACTCTGCCAGTCCCTCTTCCGCCTGTGGCCACTGCCACCAGGCCACAGACAAGGGCAAGGAGGCCCACTCCTCCCTGTTGCATCTTGGGGAAGCACTTCCTGTCCCTCAGGCTGGTCGGGCTCTGTGCCAGGTGCCCAGCTGGGCCCCTGGCCTTTCTCTTGACATCTTCAGCTACCTGCCTGGGTGGTCGTGTCCTGGACCTGCCTGACAGCAGGGGCCTGGCCCTGGTGAGTCTCTGAAGCCCTTTATAGCGCTGTGAGTCAGACCTCCGGAGGGACCCATGGCCCTGGGCCAGGGGCAGGCAGCCTTGCTGGGACCAAAGAGGGAGACCAAGGCTGCGTGGATATTAGCCCAGGAGGCGGTTCTGCAAGATGGTGCAGCCAGAACAGAGGGCACCATCTACCTTGCTCCGCCTTCTGCATAATGGATCATAATAATCATACTTGGAATGTATGTGAGGCCTGCTTTCCAGAAACTCGGAGCCTGATAGAGCATTGAGTACTCCTTTTGCTAGTCTGACAATCATCCATAATTTGTTTCTGTGCGAAATGGTTTCCAGTTCCCAAACTGCCCGACTGCATGCTGGGAACTGGCTGCAGAGACAGGAAGAGAAGCAGTGAGAGGTAGAACCCACTAAGAGCCAGAGGAACTGTTCAGAGAATGTGTTAATAGGAGTTCAGAGGAGGGAGGGAGATCCCGGACCCGGACATTGGGAGACCTCCTGGGGCAGGGGAGTGAGAACTGTGCCTCTCAGGACAAATAGGACTTTGGTAGGGGGCAGTAAAGGGGTGCCTCCTCCTGAGGCTAGAACAGTTCTCACTGCACAGGCCTGGAGAAATGGTTAAGGCACTCATTCTGGCTGGAGTCAAGGGATGTTGGTCCAGGTGGGATAACCAATGGAGCTAATGTAGGGGGGTAGGAGGGGTTAGGGAGGAGGAGAAGAGGCACAATTTATCATCGGTGCTGTGGGCCAGGCTCATTACCTCCACAACCTCTATTCCTCAGAGGAGCCTCTATTGCTTAGATGAGGAGATAGCTTCACAGAGGTTAAGTGAGGCTCTTATGAGCCACCCCCTCCCCACCGTTGCTAAGTGCTAGAATCAGGATTTTTTAAAAAAATATTTATTTATTTGACAGGGAGAGAGAGAGGGAGGACAAGCAGGTGGAGCAGCAGGCAGAGGGAGAGGGAGAAGCAGACTCCCTCCTGAGCAGGGAGCCCGATGAGGGCCTCGATCCCAGGACTCCAGGATCATGACCTGAGCCGAAGGCAAATGCTTCATTGACTGAACCACCCAGGCACCCCTAGAATCAGGATTTGAATCCAGGTCTGTGTGGGTGTTTCCTTGACATTGTGTCTTCTTACTCCTGCACGTGTCCCTGACTCCTATGTGGGACCTAAAAATGCCCATGGAAGTCTGTGTTTCTGAAAATAGTCCAAAGGCCACCTGGCCCAGATCCTTGAAAAGTCAGAGGCCGTGGTGACTCTCAGAGTTTCTTAGGGCTACCGTAAGAAATTATCACCAAGTGGAAGGCTCAAGACAATTTGCGTTCTCTCAGTTCCAGAAGCCAGGAATCTGAAATCAAGGTGCCAGCAGAGCTATCTTCCTCTGAAGCCTTTAGAGGAGTATCCTGGGGTGTTAGGCCTCTCCAGAGAAACAAAACCAATAGGGTATATACTTTCTCTATAGAGAGAAAGAGAGAGAGATTTATCATAAGGGATATGAAGGCTGGGGTGCCCTAGGTGGCTCAGTCGGTTAAGTGTCTGCCTTTGGTTCACATCATGATCCCAGAGTCCTGGGATAGGCCTCACATTTGGCTCTCTGCTTAGTGGGGAGTCTCTTTCTCCCTCTGTGCTTGCGTTCTCGTGCTCTCTCGCTCTCTCAAAATAAATACATAAAACCTTTTTTAAAAAAAAAGAATCTGAAGGCTGGCAAGTCCAAAATCTACAAGGTGGGCTGGCAGGCTGGAGACCCAGGAGAACTAATGTTCCAGTTTGAGGCTAATGTCTCAGATCATCAAGTCGAAAGTCAGTCTGCTGAACTATTTTGCTGGGAGTGGGGGTGAGATCACCTTTTTATTTTATTCTGGCCTTTTTAAAAAGATTTTATTTATTCATTCATGAGAGACACACAGAGAGAGGCAGAGGGAGAAGCAGGCTACCTGTGGGAAGCCTGATGCTGTGCTTGATCCCAGGACCCCGGGATCACTACCTGAGCCAAAGGCAGATGCTCAACCACTGAGTCACCCAGGTGCCCGTATTCTGGCATTCAACTGGTTGGATGAAGCCTGCCTACCTTATGGAGGGCAGTCTGCTTTACCTAAAGCCCTCTGATTTAATGTTAACATCATCTAAAATATCCTTACAGCAACACTCCAAGTAGTAATATTTGGCCAAATATCTGGGTATCCTATGGCCCAACCAAGTTTACACTTCGAATTAACCATCATACCTTCCTTGCCTCTTCCAGCTCCTGGTGGCTTTAAGCATTCCTTATCTTAGGGCTGCATGATTCCAATCTCTGATTCCATCTTCACATAGCTTTTTTCCTATGTGTCCTGTCCCAAATCTTCCTCTGTGCCACCTGTTACAGGATTTAGGGCCCATCCTAAATCTACGATGATCTCATTTCAAGATCCTCAGCTTAATTACATATGCCAAGACCCTTTTGCCAAGTCAGGTCATAATCACAGTTTCTGGAGGTTAGGACATGGACACATATTGTGGGGCAACTATTCAGCCCATGAAACTGGTATTGCCCCTTGGAAATGTGAGGAGTTGTGCTGGCATGGCCACTTCCTAGCTTCAGGTAAAAAACAAAGCAAAACCCCCAAACTGAAGACTTGAGACCATTAATAATCCTAGTGAAGGAGGTAAATCGGCCACCATGTGGGGGTGCATATTTTAAGTGTTATGTCATGTGGGGGGGCAGGAAATGTTGTAGCCCACTCAGGAGAGCTGTCTGGCCCATCCCGATGTGAAGTGAGGAGGAAGATGCCCAGAGAACCTTTGACATTTTCTTTCAAAATGTATTTTCTTTATTTTTTATTTTTATTTTTATTTTTTTTTAATTTTCTTTATTTTTACAATACATTTGTGGTTTATTTCACACACAGCTTTCCCACAATGGCCAGATATAAAAGGTTTTATTTTTTTTTTTTTTTATAAAAGGTTTTATATCTTCAACTTTTTATTATGCAAACATTTAACATTATAAAGAATTTGAAAGTGGAAAGATAAATAACTCCTAATCTTTCTGCCCTGATATAACTGATTTCTGTTCTTTATATTCCCTTTCATTATTGTCCACATATGTCTTAGCTCCTTTGTGAAGTCTTCTCTTGCTTTTCAGCAGGCTTTAATGTTCCTTCTGCCCTCCAAAAGCAGTTTGTAGATTAGAACACTTCACTTTTTCTTTTTAAGATTTTTTTTAAATTTTTTATTTATTTATGATAGTCATACAGAGAGAGAGAGAGAGGCAGAGACACAGGCAGAGGGAGAAGCAGGCTCCATGTACCAGGAGCCCAACGTGGGATTCGATCCTGGGTCTCCAGGATCGCGCCCTGGGCCAAAGGCAGGCGCCAAACCGCTGCGCCACCCAGGGATCCCCCATCTTTTTAAGATTTTTATTTATCTGAGAGAGAGAGAGCATGAGCAGGGAGCCTGATTGGGGACTCGATCTCAGGACCCTGGGATCATGACCAGAGTCAAAGGCAGACACTTAACGCACTGAGCCATCTAGGTGCCCTTCACTACTTTTTTTTTTTTTTTTTTAATTTTACTTATTTGACACACAGAGAGAAAGCACAAGCGGCAGGCATCAGGAGAGGGAGAAGCAGGCTCTCTGCTCAGCAGGGAGCCCAACGTGGGACCTGGGGCAGTCCTGGGAGCATGACCTGAGCAGAAGGCAGAAACTTAACTGACTCAGCCACCCAGATGCCCCACTTTTCACTTATTTAAAAAAGATTTTATTTGTAGGGAATATCTACACCCAACGTGGGGCTCAAACCCACAACCCTGAGGTCGAGTCACATGCTGCACTGACTGAGCCAGCCGGGTGCCCCACACATTTCATTTTGTATGACTTGCACTTAGACCGAATCTTCTGCAGAGCAGGGACCATGGTTTTTCACCTCTGTGTCTCCTACACACAGACAATACCTGGTACAAAGTAATTGGTCAATAGTTTCTCAAATTAATATGCATATGCTGTGCCATCGTAATCATGATAAACATGTAATTTTGTAATTTTGTTTTGTTACTGAGCATCAGAGTATACACATTTTCATATGCTATTATTTATTTTTCATATAATGTATTTCAATAGTTACCTAATTGTTTTTTAAGAGAGGATGGAGGGAGAATCTTAAGCAGGTTCCATGCCTAGTACAGAGCCTGATGCAGGGCTCCATCCAACAACACTGAGATCATGACCTGACCCAAAATCAAGAGTCCAAACACTTAACTGACTGAGCCACTCAGGTGCCTCAATTGTTTCCCAATATTCATCCTCATACTATTTGGCATTATATTGAATTAAACACCTTCATAAGCAGGGCTTCTTTTTTTATTTTTAAAGATTTTATTTATTCTTGAGAGACACACAGAGAGGCAGAGACACAGGCAGAGGGAGAAGCAGACTCCCTGTGGGGAGCCTGATGCAGGACTCGATCCCAGGACCCCAGGATCACACCCTGAGCCAAAGGCAGACGCTCAACCACTGAGCCACCCAGGTGCCCTTTTTTCTTTAAAGTAGGCTCCAGACCCAGCATGGAGTCCAATTTAAGGCTTGAACCCATGACCTTGAGATCAAGACCTGAGCTGAGATCCAGAGTCAGATTCTTAACTGGCTAAGCCACCCAAGTGCCCCCTTCTTGGCTTTTTTTTACGAATTAAATTTCCAAAAGTGGAATGAACATTTTTAAGTTCTTGTTAACACTTTGTTTCTCAAGGAGGTTGCAACAATTTGTACTAACACCACAATTCTGTCAGCATGGTGTTTGAAAATTATTTTTATAATTGTTTTCAGATACTATTTCATCATAATTTTTATTTTGAATTCAAAAAATTTAACAAACATATTTCATTGGAGTTTTATACGCAGATCACACTTCTAGTTGTAACTGGAAGTTTCCAGGTATCCAGCCCTGCACCTGTATCCTCTGTGGACAAGTAGGAAAGCAACAGATTGCGTTAAAAATGGCCCTGAAGGGGCTCAGCGGTTGGGCGCCTGCCTTTGGCTCAGAGCATGATCCTGGGATCCGGGATCCAGTCCTGTATTGGGCTCCCTGCAGAGATCCAGCTTCTCCCTCTGCTTGTGTCTCTGCCTCTCTCTGTGTATCTCTCATGATGAATAAATAAATAAATCTTAAAAAACAAATGGCCCAAAGAGAGAAGCCGCCATCCTAGTACAGACCAGCCATCATGAAACAAAGACCTCCTTGAGACATATATGAATCGATCCATTTTTGACCAGCTCTGAGACACCTCCTTCAGCCACACTGGTTAAAGCCTTCACATATTTATAGTGAAGATGAAGGGAGATTAACCATGTCTTTAATAGTAGGAAACTGTTTAAGGCTTTACTGAGAAGATATGAATCCTGTCTTTTCTGTAAATTCTTTTGATATCTTTTGTAAGCCCTTAAGCCCCTTGCAGTATTTTCTATCTAGACATTTGACTAAATAAATACCCTCTGATTACTGAGTATATATTTGGGTGCTATTGCTTATGTTCTTCATCCTTTCCTGAATTTCTGAGTTTTCCTCTGATATTATTTCCCATCCATCTGAAGAACTTCTTATTTCCTAGAGTGCAGGTCTCCTGACAATGAGTTCTCTTAGTTTTCTTTTATTCGAAATGTCTGTTTCATCTTCACTTTGTTTTTGAAGAGATTTTTTATTTTAAGTCATCTCCACACCCATCGTGGGGCTTGAACTCAGGAGCTCAAGATTGAGTCACATGCTGCACCAATTGAGCTGGCCAGGTGCCCTTCATCTTCACTCTTGAATGATTCTTTCACTGGTTATAGAATTCTGTTGACAGTTTCTCTTTAGTTCTTTTTTTTTTTAAGATTTTATTTATTTATTTGACAGAGAGAGAGAGCGCACAAGTGAGCGCAAGCAGGGGGAGAGGCAAAGAGAGAGGGAGAAGCAGGCTCCCCACTCAGTAAGAAGCCCCACATAGGGCTTGATCCCAGGACCCCAGGATCATGACCTGAGCCAAAGGCAGGGGCTTGAGCAACTGAGCCACCCAGGCACCCCAACAATTTTTTCTTTTTTCCCAAGATTTATTTATTTATTTATGAGAGACACAGATTTTTTTAATAATAAATTTATTTTTTTATTGGTGTTCAATTTGCCAACATACAGAATAACACCCAGTGCTCATCCCGTCAAGTGCCCCCCTCAGTGCCCGTCACCCATTCACCCCCACCCCCCACCCTTCTCCCCTTCCACCACTCCTAGTTCCTTTCCCAGAGTTAGGAGTCTTTATGTTCTGGGGAGACACAGATTAAGAGAGGCAGAGACATAGGCAGAGGGAGAAGGAGGCTCCTCGCAGGGAGTCCGATGTGGGACTTGATCCCGGCAGGCATCCAACCGCTGAGCCACCCAGGCATCCCCCCAACAATTTTTCTTTTAGGCACTTAAAAGATATTCCAACAGTCTTCGTCTTTCATGGTTTCTGGGAAGAAGACCATGGTCAATTGAATGATCATTCCCCTATATATAATATTTTGTTTCTCTCTGGCTACATGCAAGATTTACTTTTTATCCTTGGCTTTCATCCACTTGATTATATGATGTATTAGGCATGGTTTTCTTCATATTTATCCTGTCTGGTGTTCACCAAATTTGGGGGAATGTATTGCCATTATTAAATTTTTTTTCTTCCCTCTTCTCTCCTTCTGGGACAATTACCTGTATGTTAGGTCTTTTGATACTGTCTCACTGATCCTTGTGGTTCTGGTCATTTTAGTTTTTGAACTTTGTTCTCTCTCTTCTTTAGGCCAGAGAATTTCTAGTGATCTCTCTTCACATTTGCTGACTTTTTCCTCTGTCTTTTCCATTCCTTTCTTGAGTCCATTCAGGGTTTTCTCCTCAAATACTGTATTTTTTGGTTTTAGAATGTCATTCATTTTTTTTAATAGTTTCTCTCTCTCTCTTTTTTTTTTTTTAGATTTCCTTCTTTTTCACATTCATTACAAGCATATTTTCCTTCAATTCATTGACCATAGTTATAAAACCTCCTTCAAAGCCTTTACCTGTTAATTCCAAACTTCTGGATCATTTCTCTGTTGAGCTCAACTGATTGTCTTTTGTCTTAATAATGGGTGGGTCACATTTTCCTATTTGTTTTTGTTTTTGTTTTGTTTGTTCTGGTTTTACATATTTGGTAATTCTGATCATATACTGGGTATTGTGATTGCTAGGTTGTAGAGACTCTGGATTCTAGCATATTCCTCCAAAAAGCATTGTTGTTTTTTGTTTTAGCAAGCAATTTACTTGGATAGGTTCAGACTGCAAACTCTATCTCACCTATGGAGGACATCAGCTCAATTATCAGTTCAAATCTTATTAGCCCTAGCTGTAATGTGACTTGAGTCTGCCACAGGCATGCATGATTGGTTCAAGGGTCCTGGGGTCAGCCAGAGGCCTTGGCTAAGTTTATGCACAGAACTTGTGGCGTTTCTGTTCTGCTTCTCTCCTTTCCAGGATTCTCCTGGCATTTTCTTTTTTTTTCCTTTTTTTTTTTTTTAAAGGTTTTATTTATTTAATCGAGACAGAGAGACAGAGGCAGAGACACAGGCAGAGGGAGAAGCAGGCTCCATGCAGGGAGCCTGACGTGGGACTCGATCCGGGGTCTCCAGGATCACGCCCTGGGCTGTAGACGCTGCTAAACCCCTGAACCACCCGGGCTGCCCTCTCCTGGCATTTTTTTTTCTCCTGGCATTTTCAAGTGGCGGTAGTTACCCTAGGTTCTGACATCTGGTTCTTCAGGCCAGAAAAGTATAAGGTTTTCTTTCTTTTTTTCTTTTTTATTAAAAAAAGTTTTTTTTTTAGAATAAGGTTTTTCTATTGGAGTTTTAGCTGTCTTGTGCCATGCTACAACAGTAGTCTGGGCATAGGCTGTAAGCTGTAAAAATGGAAACTCACCCTGAGCCAGTCCTTTCTTCCCCATTTCAGCTCCTATCCAAAATCTGCCTGTTTTTTTTTTTTTTAAGATTTTATTTATGTATTCATGAGAGACACACACAGAGAGAGGCAGAGACACAGGCAGAGGGAGAAGCAGGCTGCTCACAGGGAGCCTGATATGGGACTTGATTCCAGGGTCCAGGATCACGCCTTGAGCCAAAGGCAGATGCTCAACCACTAAGCCATCCAGGCATCCCAGGAAATGCTTTTTAATTTTTGAGTAAAAGAAGACAGTGGGGGAATTTATCATGTTAAAAAAATAAGGTATGTGCATTTAAAAAATGATATGACAGGAAGAAACATGAGGAAGTAAATAAAACTACCCATAAGTTCATTTCTAAAAGACAGTTACTATTAACATTTTGGTATACTTATTTCCATTTCTTCATATATAAATATATATTTTTTTATGTAGGCTTCACACCCAATGTGGGGTTTGAACTCACAGTTCTGAGATTAAGAGTTGCATGCTCTACTAAGCCAGCCAGTTGCCCCATTTTTTTACACACACACACACACACATATAAATATATATATATATTTTCATGTGTGTATATATCCAAATGTGTTTATATAACCATTGAAATATATATATATATATATATATATATATATATATATTATTTCTATGAAGAGATGAAAGCTGTACTTCATCTCTATAAAGGGATGAAAGCTGTACTTGAAAATAAGAATATATATATATTCTTACAACTAGGGGCAGCCCAGGTGGTGCAGCAGTTTAGTGCCGCCTGCAGCCCAGGGCGTGATCCTGGAGACCTGGGATGGAGTCCCACATCGGGCTCCCTGCATGGAGCCTGCTTCTCTCTCTGCCTCTCTCTCTCTCTCTGTGTGTGTCTCTCATGAATAAATAAATAAAATCTTTTTAAAAAATTCTTACAACTAAGACAGGAACATATTATAGACATATGATAACCTGCTACTCCCCCAACCCAATTTGAGCAATATATAATAAACAACAAAAGAGAGTTATTCTGGGCTTAAGAATCAAGGGTTGGCAAACTTACTAAAGACAGATTGAAAAATGAGTTTTGATCTAAAAGGGGATGGTACTGGGAGGTGGTACCTTTGAGGGTAAGTTCCTCCCCAGAAGGGCCTCAGCACCCAGCCCTGCTGCCATAATAGAATAGAGGGACCAGTGTCTCTTTCTCAGCCCTATATACTTGGGGAAGAGCTGAGGATTTGGGATAAAGGCTGTGGTTTCTTCTGCGGACTCCTGGCTATTAGCGACTCTGATGGAAGGAAGTCCCAGCCCTGGAGTCTGCTGGGGGTTTAGGCAGGTCACACAGATAGCTCTATGAGCCACTGTGAGTCACTACAGCTTCTGGGTGGCCCTTCCAGCTGCATGTCCTAACTGCTGTTAGATGCCCATGGAAGAGGTGAGGAGTGGACACTGAGTTAGTACAACATAGCTGTTATTTGCTGCCCTGATTTGAGTTTTCAGGTGTGATCAACTATGGTGTGTGAGTGTGTATGGGGGAATTACTTCCTTCAGGGTCAAATCACCTGATGAGAAGTGACTCCTTGTTCTTTAGAATCAGGCTCCCTTTGTGTAAGTTTGACCTGAGGTATTTATTCACCATTCTTCCCTGCTTATCCAACTACTCCAGTATGTTGAATCTTTGATTAGATCTTTATTTTTTTGTATATTTTTTATTGGAGTTCAATTTGCCAACCTATAGCCTAACACCCAGTGCTCATCCCGTCAAGTGCCCCCCTCAGTGCCCATCACCCAGTCACCCCAACCCCGGCCCACTTCCCTTTCCATCACCCCTTGTTCGTTTCCAGAGTTAGAAGTCTCTCATGTTTTGTCACCCTCACTGATATTTCCCACTCATTTTCTCTCCGTTCCACTTTATTCCCTTTCACTATTTTTTATATTCCCCAAATGAATGAGACCATGTAATGTTTGTCCTTCTCCGATTGACTTACTTCACTCAGCATAATACCCTCCAGTGGGTCCGGAGGGTTGTGGGTTATTGTTAAGCTGTTTAACATTAGATCTTTAGACCTGGATCCTCCTCTACCTAATTTTGTTAGCCACTAACTTCGATATGTCTTAATCTGAACCCATCACTCCCCTCCAGGGCTTATTCACCTTCTTGCCTTTCATATTTTTGTTCAGGACACTTTCCCCTCACCCAGCTGCAAAGTGTTCTCACTGACGCCTCTTTCTCGTGGTCGTCCATCTTGGCAATCCGCGGCTGTTTCGGTGCCTTTTGTTCCATGAAGAGGATCCACTACAGGATTTTGAGTGGAGGAGGAGGGTGTGAACAGATGTGGGCGTTAGTGGAGAGGATGAATTGAGGGTGGAGAGGAAGAGACAGATGAAGAGCAGAGAGCCCCATCTGGAGAACAGCAATAGACTATGAAGAGATGAAAGCTGTACTTGAAATGGAGGAGAGGATTTCAAGAGACAACTTGTACGTGAAATGCCTTAAAATTTTCAAAGCCAGAAGAACTCTTTAAAAAGTTGGAAAGAAGGCTAATATTGTTCAAGACATGCACTTTTTAAAGTAAACTTTTCAACAAAGTGTAATATATGCATAAAAAGCACACTAATCATAAGGATCAGCTTGATGAATTTTCAGTCTGAGCACAGCTATGTGGCCGTTACCCAGATCAAGAAATGGAACATTACCAGCATTGTAGAAGCCCCTCGGGTCCCTGCCCAGGCATTTATTCCCCTCACAGTGGTAGTCACTAATGTGACAACTAATGCTGTCGAGGAATTTTGCCTGTCTTTTAACTTTGTGTGAGTGGAATTCTGCAGCATATATTCTTTTGTTTGGATTCTTTCATGCAACATTGTATTTGTGAGATTTATCCATGCATTTTTTAAAAGATTTTATTTATTTATTTGAGAAAGAGAGTGAGAGAGAGCACAAGCAGGAGGGAGGAGCAGACTCCCCACTGAGCAGGGAGCCTAACTCAGGGGTTGATCCCAGAATCCCAAGATCATGACCTGAGCTGATGGCAGATGCTTAACCAACTGGGCTACCCAGGCGCCCCCATCCATATGATTTTAATAGAAATAGTTCTTTCCTTCTCAATGCCCTATAGTATTCTTTTGTTAACAGACATTTGTGTTGTTTCCATCTGGGAACTACTATGAACAGTGCTGTATGAATGCCCTTGTATATGTCTTTTTGGTACACATGTGTATACATTTATGTTGGGAATATATCTAAAAGCGAATTGCTTATTCATAGGATATATATCTATCTCCATCTCCAGATATATATCTATCTGTACCTATCTGTGGTAATGCCCCATAGGTTTCCAGTGTGTTTGTACCAATTCATACTCTGCCTAGCCATGTAAGAGAGTTCAAGTTATTCCAACACTCAGTATTATCTGCCTTTTAAAATATTAGCCATTCTGGTAGGTATAGTGACAGTGTCTTTTATTAGATGCCACAAAACAGAATCACATTTATTTACTCTGAATTAAAAGTGGGTCAGATTAAAGAGTGAGCCCACCCTCAAGCAGCTCTAAATGCAGTGGGAGACTCACTGCTATGTCAACAGGTAATTATAATATATAGTATGTGCTATTCTAAGTACTGACTTACAGTAGAGGGAATATAATGTACCATGTGAGTTCAGAAGAAGAACTAGTCTCCTGTTTCTACAGTATGGGGCACAGATTGGACAGGCCTAGAGGAAGAAAGGAGACCAGTTAGGTGACTACTGAAATAGTGCAAAAGTGCCTGGCTGGCTTAGTCGGTAGAGCATGTGACTCTTGATCTCGGGGTCATGAGTTTGAGCCCACATTGGGTGAAGAGCCTACTTAAAAAAAATAAATACAAATAAGTAAATTAGGGGAACCTGGGTGGGTCAGTTAAGTGTCTACCTTCGGCTCAGGTCATGATCCTGGGGCCCTGGGCTTGAGCCCCACATTAGGCTCCCTGCTTGGTGGGGGAGCCTGCTTCTCCCTCTGCTTCTCACCCCTCTTGTGTGCATACACACACACACTCTCTCTCTCTCAAACAAATACATAAAATCTTTTTTTTTTTTTTTACATAAAATCTTTTTAAAAATAAGTAAACTGGGAGATGAATAAAGAACAAAGCCACTGGAATTGTTTTAATAGGTAGAATTGACATGACATGACTACATGACTCCTAAAATTCGGAGAGGGAATGGAATTAGCATTAATAATGCTTTTATCTAATTCCATTATTAGATAGTGATATTAAAGAAGAAGAATGGACAGGTAAAGAGCCAACGTAATGTGCAAAATCAGGGAGTTATCGTGGTGGTTTCCAGGTTATGGATCCAAGTGTCTGGTTGCTGTTGTTATCAGGTGAGAGAGGGAAAACAGGTAAAGGACCTGGTTGAGAGTGGGAAGTAGGACAGATGTCTTCAATTTGGACAAACGAAGTTTGAAAGACTAGGCTATTAAGGTGGAGCTATCTGTCATCAGAAGGCATTTGGAAATACGGGCCTGGACCTCATAAAAAATGAGAAAGAGAGCTGTGGATATTATTGGAGGGATAATTTGGTGTTTTGGAGGTATTTGAAACAATGGGAATGCATGAGATTAATAGGGAGAGTGTGAGCAAGTTTAGGACAGAGCCCTAAGGAACCTCCTCCCCCATTTAAAGGGCAAGTGAAAGAAGATGACTCCTCCAAATTGGGACTTGGGTATAATTATGGGCTGGAGGTGGGAAGTAAGCAGAGAGGGAAAGTTTGAAGACATGGAAGGTAGACAGGATGAGCCATGTATCAAGGATTCACCGGGGTGGGGGTGGGGGATTGACATCAAGACACTGGAGATAAGGTGGGCTACCCCTTGCTGACACTGGAAGGAAGAAGAAAGTTCACATTTGAACATGTATTTCTATAAGGACATCTGCAAGGCATCCCATTAAGAGTGAGTGAAGCAGAGGTGGGGCTGGAGATCTGAAGAGTGGTTAAGTCTTGGATTCGTCATTGTGGTGAATGGGAGGGGCAGATGGCTAAGGGCAAAAATAAGATTGCAGAGTAGCGTTTGAAGGCTCTACCAAGGTCAGCTGCCAAGTAAGTCAAGCTTCCCCAAGGGAGGGAGAACCATGGTAAAAACAAACAAGCAAGCAAATCACTCCTGGGGGCCAACACCCTAGAAATCCACTTCATGTTGAACTTCTTGAGCCTTCTACAGGAAGGGTGTTGGGGAAAGCGCCTTTAAGGGGGAATAAGGTGGGCTGGAAGAGTTCTTAATGTATCATTAATTGAATAATGAAAAGAGGAAATGAGGCCACCTCTCTGTTGTCACATTGTACTTCTCTCTTTTTCTAAATTAAGTAATCTCTACCCCCACGTGGGGCTTGAACTCACGACCCCATGATCAAAAGTCACATGTTCTACTGACTCAGCCAGCCAGGGAGGCATCCCATAGCTGCCTTCTTAGACCAAGTGGCTAGATTTCCTTACCTTTCTTTAGGTTTTAGGATCCATCCACATCCCTTTTAACCCAGGCTGGTGGCAGCAGTGGTTTAGTGGAACTCCCAGTTCTTTCAGTTAACATCTGGGGAATTTTTATTTTTTATTTTACTTATTTGTTTAATTTTTTTTAAAAAGATTTTTTAAAAAGATTTTATTTATTTATTCATGAGAGACACACACAGAGAGAGAGGCAGAGACACAGGCAGAGGGAGAAGCAGGCTCCATTCACAAAGCCTGATGCGGAACTCGATCCCAGGTCTCCGGGATCATGCCCTGAGCCAAAGGCAGACACTCAACTGCTGAGCCACCCAGGTATCACCATCTGGGGAATTTTTAGCAGTTAAGCCAGAATGAATTTGGCCAGCCTCTGCCTCCACCTCCCATTTGTGTTTTGCTCTGGCTAGGATCTTCACCCAACCATCAAGCACATCCTGTTCTTGCATTTTAAGCCAGCCACTGGAAAAGTGAAGGCACCTTACAGACCGTAGGTTACACTTGAGAAATGCAGGCCTAGAAGCATCATCTTTCCAATTAGATGGGGGAAAAGGAAGATCTTGATCCAATGGGACCTCCAATGAAGATCTCGTTACAACATCAGCAACTTTTTGGATGTTAACCAAAAACTGTCCATCAACTTGCAACTCAAGCAATTATAGCTTCCGCATGGGAATTTTACTCTAGATGGAACTACATTTCATCCAGGGAGAGCTATCTGGATGGCGCTTATTCAGGATGCAGGTGTGTGGGGAGATTTAAGTAGTTAACATTTGTGAAACACACTGTGCTCTTTCAATGAAAGGTGTTTTGAGAAGAGTCTACTATTGTTAACTCATCTTCTTTTTGAGACACTCCAGGAGTCAAAGTGCTTGTTTTCACACAAGTTTCAGGAAACAAAGGTGTTGGACTATACTGAGTTAATCCATTTCTGCAGAATGCCCAAGGAGCTGGAAAGTGAGTGACAAAAGGGACCATCTGAAGATTTAAAGACCTCTCAGCACCAATTATGCCAAGAAATGCTAAGCAAATTAGCACTTTGGCTAATTAAAAAATAAATACTCAGTGAAAATGGCCCATCACCCTGATAAATAGTCAATCTGTTTGAGTAGCATTTCCAGTGTTAATTGAGGTCTGGGTGACTCAGTGCCCTGGTGGCCAAAAATCAATCCTGGGAAAAAAAAAATAAAGAGAAGATACTCAGAGGCCAGGCCATGGAGCCCATGGCTTCTCACATCTGCACACAGCCCCCAGGCCAGCCTTTTAGAACACCAGATGTTTATGCTCTACTTCCTGACCTCCCTTCCAAATGGCAGTTCTTGGAGTCCCACTGAAGGGCTTTGCAGGCTGTTTGTTATTTGTGTGGAGTGCTGTGGATTTGATTTTTGCCTGAAATGACTTCCTGACAGACTTGTTTCCCAAAATGATGATATTTCACTAGGAAATGGTTTGAAAACAAGGACCAAGACGTGGACATGGAGACTGTTCTCCACAGGCTTGAGACTGCAACAGTGTCCTGTTGCAGGTGGGCGTGGGTAGGGATAGAGATTCCTATGAACCAAAGAAGATCTGAAGTTTAAGGCAAGGTATTTTTTTGGAGTCCCTAGGGAGCTGTGAGCCTGGGAGAACTCTGCCTTCCCCAGTGTGGAAACCATGCCAAGGGTAACAAGAGCAGTAAACGAAAATGTTGAGCCTGGCAGCATGAAAGATTGAGTAAACCCATAATTCAGGCATTTGCAAAGTGGCTGGAGAACTCATCTTGTCGGCAGAGCAGCCCCATGTAGGCGATGACATGTCAGTAATAAAGTGCCTGTCACTCCCACTTGTGCCAGGCCTTTGGTTCTGGATGCCACAAGGAAGAAAGGGACTGGTTGGCTTAAGGACACAAACAGACCAAAGCACTTGGTTGAAAGGCCTGATCCAGTGCTTTCAGCTCCTTGAACAGCCAGCTCGGTTGTGGAGATGCTGGCATTGCTGTGAAGGAAGTGGTGGCTTCCATACGAGTCACATCCCTCCCCATAAGCCCTCTGCTTTGGGGAAACCCCATTAGCATGGTACTTTGTAGAGTCGAGTCAAAACAGGCCAGAAATCACTGGGCACCTGTTCCATCCCCAATATAGTGCCAGCCCAGACGCCAGAGAAGTGGTACGTCAATGTGTCGTGGGCAGGAGAGAGACAAGCGAGACAATTCGAAGATGTCGTAACAGGGTGTAGACTCTGTAGATCCAGCCAGTGGGAAAGGGCCCATATCTTTGTGGTGCCATCAGTGAAGGCTTGGGAAGGAACCTAACAGGTGAACGGCATTCCAGGTAGAGGATTACAGCGCAAGTGGAGATGCTGAGGCAGGAATGGGCATGGCCAGCGTGTGGGTCGATTAGGAGGAGGTGACGGAGACTAACTGGTGGAGAGAAACTGGGGATGGAGGTGGGCTCAGGGAAGGTGCTCAGTGCCGCAGTGAAGATTCTGGAATAGGATTCACAGGGAATTCACAGGACTGTGGGAAGGCTGTGGCTCTGTATGCACAAATAGGAACAGGTGGGCAGAGGGACGGCAGCAATGCGGATGGGGTGGTCAGCATCTGGCCTGGGCTGGCGGCTGACAAGGAGGAGCCATGGCACAGCGGATGGCATAGGCAAGGGTTTCGGAGCCAGACGCACCAGGATTCAAATCCCCATGGCCACCACTTACAAGCCTCACCTCCATCTCCTTCTCTGTTAACTGGGCTAGTCCCGGTGTGGGTCTCGTGGGGAAGTGGTGTAGATGAAAGGAAATGTGTCCCTAACACACATGTGGCCCCGCTGAGCAGTAGCCTCTCATGTGTTCTCATTGGAAGAGACTTCTGGGGGAAAAAGAATCGTCAGGACTTGGTGCCAGGGAGGACTAGAGAGGGGCGATGGGGGAGTCACTGGTGCTTTCCATGGCTCTAGATGGGTGGCACAGCGGCCCAAAGCCCTGAGCCCATGGTGGGGGGTGGGGAGCAGGAGCTGGTCCTGCGTGGGGGCGGGGCCAAGCCAAGTTCTAGTGTGGCCCCTACTTGTGTGTGGGGGGGTGTAGGGCGGTGGCGGGTGGGGGGAGCTACTCATTCGTTTCCCATGTATATTCGTCTTTGCCCGTGTTCAGGCTCCAGGGGGGCCTTGTTTAGAGAAAGGCCGCTGCAAAGCAGGAGAAGGTATATTTTAAAGTGACAGGTCTAAAAATACGGCTCTCTCCCTGCCTTGTCACAGCTGCAGATTCTCAATACCGATCCTCACTGGGAGAAATAATAAAATGCATATGTTTATAATAAAAATCATATTTCTCCCTTCCTGTGATGTCTCCCAGTTGTAGGTTCCCATCCGTTTGCTGTTTTACCTATCATTTAACAAATGTATTTTAAGAAAAGTAATCTTTTCCACTGACATGTCCTATAAACGTCACATCTTCGGCTTTGGTTCTCATTGAGGAACAGGGATGCATGTTTTGAATATTTCCAAAAATGCTTTTCACTCCATTCCCAGGCGAAGATTTTTAAATCTCTGGTTAGAGACAAAATATACAGAGAATGCACTGCACAGTGATGTGGGTCCCTTGGGCTGGATTGTCAGAGGGCAAGATGAGAATTTGAGTTCTGGGAGAATTTGCTACAATTGGCAGCTGAGATCTGGGCCTCCGTCCTTCTGTGGGTCATCCCCCAGGTGTGCTCAGGACAGTCAATGAATGGGGTGAGACTCTGGGAGGTTTCTTGTGATGGCACTTGAATGGAACCATGGGAGGCAAATCCAAGGGAGGACAGTTGGGCAGGTCAGCATTCAGTGTGCAAAGGGCAGAGAAAGCATCCCTTTCCTTGGCCTGAGCGGGGAGGCCTGATCTGAGGGCATGTGGAGGGTAGCTGGCTTTGTTTGGCGATATCCTCCACGTACTGTTCTCTGGATTAAATAAAACGTGTATAACGCACTTGGTATGGCCCCTGGCACACAGTAGGCACTTAAGCAGGATATGAGGGCTGTTGTCGAGGCCCCTGCCAACTGTGCTGGCAGTCCAGGTGGGGCTCGGATTGTAGACTGGGAACAGGGAGGAGACCTGGAACAGGTATAGGAGGAGGCACAACACAAAAAAGAATTGAGAAAGCCAAGCCTGCGAGAACCAACAGGTTGGGAGAGAATGTAGAAAGAGCTCTGATTTGGGGACAGCTGGGTGGCTCAGCGGTTTACTGCCTGCCTTTGGCACAGGGTGTGATCTCAGTCCCAGGACTGAGTCCCACATCAGGCTCCCTACAGGGAGCCTGCTTCTCCCTCTGCCTGTGTCTCTGCCTCTATCTCTGTGTCTCTCATGAATAAATAAATAAATAAGATCTTAAAAAAAAAAAGAAAAAAAAAGAAAGAGCTCTGATTCAACTGCAGACAGAAGGCAAGTTCACCCTGGTATCCTTGGTCGTTTCATAGTCTCATTCATTCATCCCACAAATATTTATTGAGCATCTACTATGTTCTAAGTGCTGTTGTAGGTGCTAGGAAAATAACAGTGATTGAAACAGAGAAGGACCCTCTCCCATAGAATTTACAGACACATGGCAATAGGCAGCAAAGGAGATTGGGGGGTGGGCCAGGAGTACTGGAGCCAGGAGGCGGCCCACCCAAACTGCAGAACCTACTAAATGGGAGCCCAGAAGTTGTTCAGCTCAGTTGCCTAGTTGTGATCTGTCCCGAATAGTGGGGCCAACCCCTACCTCACCCCAAACTTCTCAATAGACCTGGCTTTGCAAGGAGGCACAGGAGATATCTGACACTGAGGGATGTTTCTAGAGAAATGGGTGGGTTTCTCCTGCAGAGAAGGAAGTCTCTTTTTTCCCATGTTGAGACCCAAATATACTAGAGGAATAAAAGCTGAACTAGCTAAATGATAAGTGGTAATCACTATGGAGAAAAACAGAGTGGGGTAAAGGGAAAGGGCTTCCTGAGAAATGAGTTGTAAATTTCCATACGGAGGCCAGGGAATCATTTAAATAAGGCACCATGTGAATGGAGAACTGAAGGAGGAGAGGGAGCAAGTCATAAAGATCTGGGGTAGGGGGGAGAATTCCAGAAAGAAGGGGCAGTCTGAGCAAAGGCTCTAAAATAAGAATGTGCTTGGCATTTTCAAGGAACAATATGGAAGTTGTGGCTGGAGTGGGATGTATGAGGGGGAAGCCGAGTAAGACAGCACAATGGGAGGCCAGATCATGCGGGGCCTTGTGGGCCATGATTAGGACTTGGCCTTTGACTGTGAATGGAATGGAGTGCCATGGCAGGGTGCTGAGCAGGAGTGATGTGGTCTTAGTACAATTTAAGTGTATTAATCTTGCCATTATGTTTAGAATAGAGTATAGGAGAATAAAAGTAGAAGCATGGTGGTGAGGCATTGCCATAATCAAGGACAGAGATGATGGCAGCTCAGGCCAAGTTGGTAGAAGTGGTGGAGATGAGAAGTGATCAGATTCTGGATATAGTTTTTAAAAAATATTTTCCATTATTTTTAATTTTTTAAGATTTATTTATTTATTCATGAAAGACACAGAGAGAGGCAGAGACATAGGCAGAGGGGGAAGCAGGCTCCTCGCAGGGAACCTAATGTGGGACTCGATCCTGGATTCTGGGATCACGCCCTGAGCCAAAGGCAGATGCTCAACTGCTGAGCCACCCAGGTGTCCCTCCTTTTTTTTCCCCCTCCTTTATTTTTTAAAGGATTTTTATTTATTTATTTGAAAGAGAGAGCCACAGAGAGAGCACACAAGCAGGGGGAGGGGCAGAGGGAGAGACAAACAGGCTCCCCACTGAGGAGGGAGCCCAATGTGGGGCTCAGTCCCAGGACCTGGGATCATGACGTGAGCCAAAGGCAGATGTGTAACTGACTGAGCCACCCAGGCACCCCTAGATATAGTCTGAAGGTAGAGCCTGCAGTATTTGCTAATGGATTGGATGTAGGGTTTGAGAGAAAAGGAAGAGTCAAGAATGATGCCTAGGTCTTGCATCTAAGTAACTGGAAGAATAGAGTTGCATTCAGAGAGATTGAGAGGACCGTGGGTGGGTTTAAAGAAGGAAGTAGACAAAGATAAGGAGTTTGGGTTTTGGCATATTCAGTTGGAGAAACTCCTCCAACATCTAGGTGGAAAGGCTGAGTAGACACTTGGGTATATGAGCTTGAAATTTATGGGAGAGGCCTGAGTGGACCTTTGGTTGGACAAGGGAAGGGGCTCAGACAGCCATGTGCGGGCAGGGCCATACTTAGGTTGGGTCTCTCTTCCCTCACTTCTGTCCTCAGGGCCAGAGCTGGACCTAGATGATGGGATCCATCCCTCCTGGATGAAGTGGTGCCGCATCCTCCCCTTCACTGTCCTCTTGGCCTGCCTTGATCTGTCTTCCTCAGGGCTGAGTCTGACTCCTCAGAGTTCCCTGAATCTATGCCCCCTTCACATGTACTTTTCCTGGGAGACAAGGAGCAGGCTAGACTCCAAAGCTGGGTGGAGGGTGTGGCTGCAGTCAACCTAGAGCCTTCCCAGGGTCACTGGCTATTGGTATCACCTTCAGAAACAAGTCATGAGTGCAGCCCGAGTGGTTCAGCGGTTTAGCGCTGCCTTCAGCCCAGGGTGTGATCCTGGAGACCTGGGATCGAGTCCCACGTCGGGCTCCCTGCATGGAGCCTGCTTCTCCCTCTTCCTGTGTCTCTGCCTCTCTTTCTGTGTCTCTCATGAATAAATAAATAAAATCTTTATAAAAAAAAAAAGAAGAGAAACAAGTTGTGAGAATAAGGCTCTGGGGATATTGCAATGAGTGTGTTCTTTGAACCTTTATGTACAATTGACATCTTCTTTGGAGGTAACGTTTCTGATGTTTGCAGAAAGGATTTTTTTCCGTGTGATGCTGTGGCAACATGTAGAAGTAAGGTAGTGTGTAAATATTAGAGTCTTTCTTGGACATTTGCCTGAGTCTTCTTTTCTGATCTTGTATTTTCTTCCACAGTGCTATGAGGTCCCAGAGGGAACTCCCTGTTCTCGGCTATTCCAGAGGCAGAGGGTCACAGGCTCTTCCACACCTGGAGACCCCCAGATGGCTTACCTCCATCATTTCTTAGCAGCCCAACTTAGTACCTATCTAGGGGTTGGAGAATGAGCTGCCATCTCTCACAAATGCTCCTGCTATGTGGCTAGCAGTCAATCACAGACAAAGTCAAGTTTGGGTGCCCTGGTACACATGGAGATGTTCTAGTTATTAACAAGAATGAGCCTCCTTCTTTCCTTGACCAGCGACACTGTTCCTTAACTCTGCTCTCATGAAGTGCACACCGTGTTCATGGAGATGCTTGTAGGAAGCATGGGATTATTGATTTTCTTTCCGAGTCATTCTGACATAATTGCATAGAAACCTTATGGAGCTTTGGAGATCTTCTGTTTATGAGTCACAGAAATAAACTTTCTTTTCATAAGAGCTCTTTATAAAAAGAAAAAAAAAATAGAGCCAAATGTCTGTTCTTTGAACTTCACTTGTGTTTCTGTGACTCGCTGAAACCTGAACCTAGAAGTTGCTGGTTTTAGCCTTTCTTTAGCTTTCAATTTCAATTATTCAGCTTCTGCACCCAAGAGATGGCCTGAAGCAAATGTCCCAAACCTGGACCTCACCCATTTCTGAACTCAATCGTTTTTCTCTCTTGTCCCCACTGCCTGGATAGCCTGCCATGGGACTTTTTGGGATCCACAGATCTCTGAAAGCAAGTGGCCATTCCAGGTTTTATAAAAACCTTCAGGGATCCTAGGTGTGGAGGAATTATGATGCCTGCCAACATACGTAAATCAACTAAAGACAATATTCAATGAAAAATAACTATGAGGAAACCCAACAAAGTTCTGGATTTTCCACAATAACTACTTCAATTCTATTTTTGGAACACCAAATCTTAAGTGATTTCAACTATTTTGGCGGGGGTGCCTCACATCATAGGAGTGCTAAGCATGGCTTGAATTTGTCTATTAGATAAACTATTGTTGCCAGTGAATGTTTTGTGACCATGTTTAGCTCCGAAAGTAACTGGGGGTTAAATGTGTTCTTGGGATGTTCGTCATCACTTTATAATTTTAGGTTTCTTGGAACAACCTTTAAGAGATCTGTTTTCTATTTAAAAGGGCTGGCTTGGTTTCATTGCCACCAGGAGTAAAAAGGGTATCATCTATCAGAGCTAAGGCTCTAGGCAACTGTGATCATTGAGTGGGTTGGGAGAGAGGACACTCTCAGTTGACTTGGAGCTGGCGTTCCAAAGCAAGTGGATGGACTAAAGACCCCTGGGGCAACATATATACATAAAGCAGGGGGGCAAAGCCCAGGGAGCCCAGATAAGGGACCACACAAGCCTGGTGGTGAGGGGAAGCAGTGGAGTAGAGCAGGTGGACAGATAGGAACCCTTCCTGAAACTGAAAAGGAGAAAGAAATGGTGGTGGTGGTGGGGAGCTAGTTCATGGGACCACAGGGTGGGACAGGGGAAAAGGTAAGAAGCCAGGCAAGCATTTAGCTCTGTGAACACAAGACTCAAACTAGAAGATTCAATGGTCTACATGCTCTACCTAGAGAATGTGGTCTAGGTTTGGTCTACATTATCTAGGTAGAGCATGTAGACCAAATGCCAGTTTTGTGCAGAAGTTTGTTCTATTCCCTGGTATTGCAAGAACTGGTTTCAGGATGTGCAGCCCCAAATATGCAGGGTGTGAAGAGTTAACTGGCAGAGTTGCCATAGTGAAATCGAGGGACTGGGAGATGAGCAGGTAAGGACATGGACTCCCTTGGTCTCATAAACCAAATGGAAACATACACATTTCATCTGAGACTCAGATGAGAATGAATACAGTAGCTCTTGTTTTTCTAAGCCACCTTAGACCACGGGATAGTCCAGGGCCCAAGTGGTTACCAGGTGCTGAACATGTTCATAAGACACCCACCAGCCACGGTGATGGCTCATCCTGTACACAGACTCAGTTCATGCTTCAGGAACGTGGCATATGGCACTGAGCCCCAGCCAGTCTCATATCTAGATCTCTGACCTCTGGGTATCTCCCTGACCCATGGGTCCCAAGTGGGTCGGATTCCTCTTTAGTGGCCGTGGAACTTGATGTCCTCTGCAGTTCCACTGTCTTGCTATATCTCCTGCCAAAGCTTTCTTGTGTGGCTTCTGAGATCAGGCAAAAGTGGGTCCCCCAAATGATTACAGATAGCTTTGAGTGCCTTTTACTGGTCTGGCCTCACACATCTTGCTTGGGCTGAATGGTAGCTGTAAGTGCCCCTTCATCAAAAGAACCGAGGGCAAGGTTCCTAGATACTGGACTGGAAGCATTTGAGGGACCTACCCTGTGTCCGGGTTACCTGAGGTACTTCCTCCAGACCGGTGGTCAGTAGGCATCCTGGTACTGGCACTGTCCTGGCACTGTCTCTTCTGTTCTCTCCTTCTGGGTGGGATTCTTGTTTGTGTGGTATATACAACCCATTATTGGAATCACCTTCCTCTCTTTTTCTTTGTTTGGAAATTCTTAATCCAATCAACCCAGGGACTTACTCATTAACCCCTCACATCCTCTTCACCATTAAAACTCACTGCATGGGGGTTAAAAAGAAGACTTCTTTTTACTGTTTTTTATTGTGAATAAGAAACAATCATCTCAGCCGTTTTAAGCATCCAACTTGGTAGCATTAATTAATTACGCAGTGTAAAACTAACACCACTCTTATTTCCAAAATATTTGAATACCTCAGACAGAAGCTCTGTACCCATGAAGTGGTAACTCCTCATCCCCCTGCTCCTGCCAGGCCCTGGTAACCCTAATCTACTTTATATCTCTATGAATTGGTACTTCCTAGATATTTCATACAAGTGGAATCGTCCAGGCCTTTCTTTCACGTCTGCCTTATGTCACTTAGCACAATGTTTTCTTTTTTTAGCACAATGTTTTCAAAGTTCATCCAAAATTGTGGCCTATGTGAGAACTTCATTTCTTTTGAAGGCTGAACAATGTCCCATTGTACAGATTTTGTTTATGCACGCACATGTTGATGGACACTTGTGTTGTTTCCACCTTTGTAAATAGTGATGTTGTGGGTATGGGTGTACGGATATCCATTTGAGTCCCTGTTTCAATTCCTTGGGGGTATGCACCTAGCAGTGGCATTGATGGACTGGGTGGTCATGCTATGTTTAACATTTGAGGAACCACCAAACTATTTTCCACAGAGGCTGCACCGTTTGACATTCCCACGAGCAGTATCTGAGGATTCCAATTTCTCCACATCCGTGCCAACACTTATTATCCCCCCCAACCTTTTTTTATTACAGGCACCCTACTGGGTATGATGTGGTATCTCCTGTGGTTTTGAATCGCATTTCCCTGATGACTCATGATGTTGAGCATCGTTTCATGTACTCATAAGCCATTTGTGTATCTGCTTTGGAGAAATGTCTATTCAAGTCCTTTGCCCATTTAAACTGGGATGTTTGTCTTTTTGTTTTTGAGTTCTGGGAGTCCTTAGATCCTTCTGGAGGCTTAGCTTTTATCAGATACATGATTTACAAATCTTTTTCTCATCTCTGGGTTTTTTCACTCTCTTGATAGTGTAGTTTGATGCACAATAGTTTTCAATTTTTATGAAGTTCAATTTGTTTATTTTCTTCTGCTGCCTGTGATTTTGGTGCCATTTAAAAGAACCCTTTGTGATTTCTTCTAAGAGTTTTATACTTTTAGCTCTAAAATTTAGGTTTCTGATCTATTTAATTTTTTTGCGTGTGATGTAAGGGTCCAACATTATTCTTTTGCATGTGCAAGCCCAGTTTTCCCAGAACCATTTATTCAATAGACTATTCTTTCTCCATTCAATTTTTTTTTAGTTTTTAAAAAATATTTTATTTATTTATCTGTCAGAAAGAGAGAGAATACACAAGCAGGGGGAACAGCAGACAGAGGGAGATGCAGGCTCCCTGCTGAGCAAGAAGCCCTATATAAGGCTTGATCCCAAAACCCCGGGATCATGACCTGAGCCAAAGGCAGATGCCTAACCAACTGAGCCACCCAGGCATCCCAATTCTTTATCCATTCAATGGTCTTGGCATCCTCATCAAAAATCAATTGACTATATGGGGTACCTGGGGGGCTCAGTTGGTTAAGCATCTGGCTTTTGATTTTGGTTCAAGTCATGATCCTGGGATTGTGGGATAGAGCCCTGCATCGGGCTCCCCACTCAGCAGGGTGTCTGCTTGTCCCTCTCCCCTCTGCTCCTTTCCCTGCATGTGCTCTCTCTCTCAAATAAATAAATAAATCGTAAAACAAAAACAATTAAAAAAAAAACCCCAATTGACTATAGATGTGAGGGTTTATTTCTGGGCAAACATGATACTTCTATATAATGATTGGTGGAGAGAAAGCTAAACTCAAGCTATAGTTTGGACAGGCTTTTTTCCCCCCCATTAACAATGACTACTTTGGATTGCTTGCCTTCCCCTTTGTTTATCTTTAAAGAAAAATCCTTAGCACATACTCTTATCTACTTACTTTTTTTTTTTAAAGTGGACTCCATGCCAATGTGGGGCTTGAACTCATGACCCCGAGATCAAGAATCGTATAATCCACTGACTGAGCCAGCCAGGTGCTCCAAGTAGTTTTTACATTTATTTATTTTTTAAAAGATGTATTTATTTCAGAGGGAGAGAGAACACAGGAGAGCATAGTGGGGAGGGGCAGAGGAAAAGGGAAAGACACTCCAGCAGACTCTGTGCTGAGCATGGATCCCAACACGGGGTTGGATCCCACAACCTTGAGATCACAACCTGAGCAGAAACCAGGAGTTCGATGCTCAACTGACTACATCACCTCGGCACCCTGGTTTTTACATTAAAGCAATTTTTTTAAACCCAAAGAATGGGATAAAAAAATTGCGAATCATATGTCTGAGAAGGGATTTGTATCTAGAATATATATTAAAAGAACCTACTTACCACTCAACAATAAGAAGACAAGTAACCTAGTCTAAAAATGGATAAAGAGTTTGAACAGACATTTCTCCAAAGAAAATATACGAATGGCCAATAAACACATGAAAAGATGCTCACCATCATGAGTCATTAGGGAAATGCAAATCAAACCATAGTGAGATACTACTTCATACTCAGGATGGTTCTAATTTAAAAAAAAAAAAAACACAACAACCATGTGTCAGTGAGAATATGGAGAAATTGGAACTCTCATATGTTACCTGTGGGATCGGCAACCGGTCCTGTCAATTTGTAATATGGTCTGGCAGGCCCTCTAAGGATTAAACGTAAAGTTATCATATGGTCCAGCAATTCCACTCCTAGGTATATACTCAAGAGAACGGAGCACACAGGTCTACACAAACATTTTGCGTGGATGTTCACAGCAGCATTTCTCAGAATAGTTCAAAGGTGGGAACAACCCATATGTCTATGAGTGGATGAAAGGATAACAAAGTATGGTCTATCCATACAATAGAGTGTCATGTGGTCATAAAAAGGAATGAAGTGATCCTGGAGTCCTGGGATCAAGTTCCACTTTGGTCTCCCTGCGTGGATCCTGCTTCTCTCTCTGCCTATGTCTCTGCCTCTCTCTGTGTGTCTCTCATGAATAAATAAATAAAATCTTTAAAAAAAAAAGGAATGAGTACTAACACATCCTACCCCGATGAACCTTGAAACACTACCCTAAGTGAAAGAAGCCATTTGCCAAACACCACATATTTTGTGATTCTATTTACATGAAATGAACAGATTAGGCAAACATATAGAGGTAGAAAGTAGATTAGTGGTTGCCTAGAGCTGGGGGTTTTGGGGGAGATGGGAGTGACTGCTAATGCATACAAGTTTGTTATATTTTGTGGTGATAAAACTTTAAAAGAGGGATGCCTGGGTGGCTCAGTGGTTGAGCATCTGCTTTCGGCCCAGGGCGTGATCCTGGAGTCCTGGGATGGATTCCCACATTGGGCTCCCTGCATGGAGCCTGCTTCTCCCTCTGCCTGTGTCTCTGCCTCTCTCTCTGTGTGTCTCTCATGAATAAATAAATAAAATCGTTAAAAATAAAATAAAATAAAACTTAAAAAAATGGAATATGGTGATGGTTGTACCACAGTGAGTGCACATAAAAGCCACTAAATTATATATTTAAATGGGGAAACTGTATGATCTGCATGTAAACTCTATCTCAATAAAGTGTGACAAAAAGAGAAGAAAGAATATGCTAGAGACCAAACGTGGTCCACATTTTCCCGATTATTTACTTGTGGGTCCTTCCCAGAAGACATGTTCCAGCTCCGATTCGAGTCCTACGCCTCTTAGCTTGCACTGAAGGAGGCTGTGACCCGGAGAGGGCAGAGTGTGATGACCTGCCCATGCTCTCCAGCTTCTAGAGCCCACCTCTCATTCTCTATGCCACCCCTGGTTAACACAAAAGGACTCCAAAGGGAAGAGTCCATTCCCTTGGGTATTCAGAGTTGAAACCCCAAAGCCCTGTTGCTAAGGGTTTCCCAATCTGAAGTAACTGTCTTGGTTAGCCTTAAGGAAGTGAGAAACTTTCTTTTCCCATCAGATGTTCCCAGTGGGACCTAGCTCTGTGCTACTTGGGGTTTAACAGCACCATTGATTTGTTTTGCCAAACCCTATACTTCTAATACCTGGCAGTACTGACAAATTGCTTTGGTAGAAGAAACCCCTAGAAAGTGTGCTAAATAAGTCTGTGTAGCCTTTATCATAAAACATTTAGAGTAAATTTTAATCACAGATTTGGAGCAGAGGCTGAAGGATGAAAGGTGCACATGAGCCTCTTGCCATGAAAATAGCCCTGCTGTAATGCTTCCCTTTGCTCTAGGGAATGCTTGTGAGCAGTCCCTTCGTGCCTGCTCCTCTGTTTCTAGTCTTGCATTAAGCGCTTTTGGGGTTGTGCTCCCCCGAATTAAACTGTGATCTCTTTCTGGGGGGGCGGGGGCGGGAGTATGTACTTCAGTCTATACCACGTGTGATAACATACTGAGGATGTAGCTGTCCTAACCAGGAGTGCACCCTTCACAGCACAGTTTTTTATTTTTATTTTATTTTTTAAAAAGATTTTATTTATTTATTCATGAGAGACACAGAGAGAGAGAGGCAGAGACAAAGGCAGAGGGAGAAGCAGGCTCCACGCAGGGAGCCTCACGCGGGACTCGATCCCGGGACTCCAGGATCACGCCCTGGGCCAAAGGCAGGCGCCAAACCGCTGAGCCACCCAGGGATTTCCCAACAGCACACTTTAAAAAAAAAAAAAAAGATTTTGTTCATTTATTTGAGAGAAAGAGAGAGAGAGAGAGAGCACAAGTGGGTGGAGGGGCAGAGGGACAAGCAGACTCTCCGGTGAGCAGGGAGCCCGATGATGATGATAATGGTGATGGTGGTAATGGTGCGTGGCTCATGGGACTGAAGGCTGGGGCAGCCCCTGGGACCCTGGAGTGTTGAAAGGGCACTCCCATAGCCACTCCCATAGCCATAAGGTGACCCCAGGTCAAAACAGGAAATGTGCTCTTGATGCTTTTTCTAGCTTTGGGGTCAATCCGGCCTAAGGGGATGCTGGCTATGCTGACCTCCTCCTCCTTTACCCTCTCCCCTTTTCCTCATGAGGTTTCCAGTGGAAAATGAGGCAAATGGCACTTGGGTTAATTTTCGTAGATTTTGTTTCTTGGTTTTTGTTTTTGAGGTAAAGGAGATTGCGGACTCAGATCCACTTCTTCGCAGCCAAGGCAGCTGGGAGAGAAGGCAGGTCCGGGTGGAGGTAAGGCCAAAGGCCACGACTCCTGGGATGTGGCTGGGCACCTGGCGCAACCTTGGAGATTAGGGCACGTGGAGCGGGAGCCACCCCAAACCGCAGTATAAAGCCCCAGACACCACATTTGAAATGGTCATCTCCCAGCTTTTGGTCCCATTTTCCAGCCCATTTCTGGAGACAGTTGAGCTATTTGTTTGGAGATTCTTCAGTGAAGTTGATGAGCCGCTCTCTTTCCAGGAGTGCTGGAAAATGCCAAGAAACTTCATGGATCATTTCGCTGCTCCCTATTCTCTCTCGGGTCATTTTTGGCTTTCGTCCCAGGCCTCCTCTGGTAGCCAACTCCCTCATTCCAGCAATCATTTCTTTGCAGGAGTTTGCTTCTAACCTTTCAGCGTGTGTCCCAAATATTTAGTGATGGACTCAATCCAGTAGGATGATTTTTTTTTTCTCTTAACTCATTTAGATTACTTAGGAGACATGAACGCTGTAAGCTGAATAAACACTACAGTTGTCTCACTAGGTCCCTCCTGGCTGGAAGCTCCGTGATGTGGCAGTTCCCGGGGTCCCTTCCGTTCTCCCTCTCACCTTTCTTGCTGCCCCAAGGACACATGGGATTTAACCATCCAGCCCCACAGGCGGGGGTGGGGGGGCTTCCTTGTGGTGAGCCAGCCAACGATGCCCCTTGAGCAATCAAACCATTTTGTTTCCTTCAGGTTTATTCTGGGGTGGGACACCTGCCATTGATGATCTGACCCTGTCGCCTGGCTTAGCTGTCCAGGGTTGGAAAGGGCTGGTTTCCCTCTGGAGCATAGCAGGGCTGAGGGCTGGCACAGGCTAAAGCTGCATCCGGCTCCCTGGCACTGTTTACTACTTGCTATTTTGAGACTTTCCTCCCATGGAAATGTCGCATGGCCCCAGTGCTAGAAAGAAGTGTGAGAAGAGATCCGTGCGAGGGAAACATTTTGAATGTGTTGACACGGTATGTTTATCTTCTAAGTCTCTCTTGGTTGGTGTCTGCCCATGCAAACAGGGGAGAAGTGGAGGTCCCCGGAGATGACATTACCAGACTCTTTCAGGGCCATAGAAAAAGAAAGAAAGAAAAAGAACAGAAGGAGGGAGGGAAGGAAGGAAGAGAAAAAATAAAACTACTTGGTCCTCCTTTCCTTTTTTTTAAACAATTTTATTTTATTTTTAAGATTTATTTATTCATTCATGAGAGACAGAGAGAGGCAGAGACACAGGCAGGGGGAGAAACAGGCTCCATGCAGGGAGGCCGATGTGAGTGAGACTCAACCCTGGGACCCTGGGATCATGTCCTGAGCCAAAGGCAGATGCTCAGCCACTGAGCCACCCAGGCGCCCCGATGATTTTATTTTTTATTTACTTATTTTTTTTATTTTTTTGCTTATTTTTTAAAAAAGATTTTATTTATTTATTCAGGAAACACACACACACACAGACGCAGAGACATAGGCAGAGGGAGAAGCTGGCTCCATGCAGGGAGCCTGATGTGGGACTCTATCCCGGGACTGGGATCATGCCCTGAGCCAAAGGCAGACACTCAACCACTGAGCCACCCAGGCATCCTGATTTTTTTTTTTTAAAGTAGCCTCAGTACCCAGCATGGGGCTTGAACTCACAACCTCAACATAAAGAGCAGCCCACTCTACCGACTGAGCCAGCTGGGTGCCCCATGGTCCCCTTTACTCTACAGTCCAAGAGAACATGCGTCTTTTGCCTAAATTAGATGTGGAACCTCTGTCCCTCTCCTCGGCACTTGGTCTGTGTGTGGAAACAGCCCCAGCGGAGCCCCGTCTGCCTAGTGGTTATGACAGTCGAAGCTCCTTTTGACTCAGGAATCACATCCTGTCTCTGAAAGATACACAGTTTATTCACACGGCCCTGCCTGCTGTCAGAGGGGAAAGCCACATCCAGGATTTGCTGACCCAAGACCCACTCCAGCCAGCACTGGAGACAGGATGGGGAGCCATGGGCGGCAAATCACCCAGGGTGCCCATGCAACCCCCAGGAAAAATAAAAAGCACAGGAAGAGCAGGAAGAAGACATTTAGTCTAACTCTCCCATCTTCGGAGGCTCTTGCTCATCCCCAACGCTTCCTGGCTTCTCCCTGAGTGGCCCTAGGTGTCTCCCTGCAGCCTGCGTTGTTCCCACGCGGGATCCGCTGCCCTGCCTCCCATAAGCTATCCCATATGGTGCCCCCTCTGTTCTCACGGTGCTGGGTTTTACAACTTCCCATGGACTTGGAATGTCTTTTTCTTTTTCTTTTTTTTTCTCAATGGGCTCTTTGGGGATTTGCACCTCCTGCTAATACACAAATGATGCTCTTAGTTGCATCATGTCCATTCCTAATTTTGCAAACCCTTGGCCAGGGACTCTCCCCTGGAAGGACAGCCAGAGGAGGGCAGGAAGGAATCTACACAGAGTCTGGCTCCCCAGGCCAAGCTCTCAGAAGGAGTCCAAATCCCGGGACTTTGATTCTGATATGTCAGAGCAACACAGAAATGCCCCACCACAGCTAAGAATGTTCAGGACCCACCTGGTAGTCTGGTCTTGCAGGAGCGAGGCTCAGCCTGTCTTCTGGAACGGAAGAGAGTCAGGAGAAAGCACGTGGCTCGAAGAAAGGAACCACAGAAGCTTCCAAAGTTTGATGTTCAAATGGAGTTTCCGTGGCAGGCCTCACTCTCCTTCGTTAGAACAGGGAACCCCGGGCTTGGCTCTCCGTTGCCATGTGTTGGATGCTCGCACCTCACACAGCTTCAATCTTGCTTTTCCATTAAGCCAGTGTTAAAAATATGGAGAGCCTTGGGTTGCCTGAGTGGCTCAGTGGTTGAGCGTCTGCCTTTGGCTCAGGTCGTGATCCTGGGACCCTGGGATCGAGTCCTGCATCGGGCTCCTCTTGGGGAGCCTGCTTCTCCCTCTGCCTGTGTCTCTGCTTCTCTCTGTGACTCTAATGAATACATAAAAAAATATATGGAGAGCCTCACCGTTGCATTCCCATCCATGCCGGACTAATGTACCCTGGTAGAAAGCAGTGGTTTTACTGCACTATTAGAATCACCTGGGGAGCTGTTAAACCCTACTCAGGTCCAGCTCCCGCCACCACAGGACCTGGCTTTGATTGGCCCTGGGGGCGGGGGCTGAGGGTTGTGAGGTGTTAGAGCTCCCTAGGTGATTCTAATGTGTAGCCAAAGTTAAGGACCACTAATGTAAATGAAAAAAACATGGCCTTTGAGTTGGTCAGGACTAGGTTCCAGTCCTGGTTCTTCCCCTTGAGAACAGTGGACTCTCTTGAGCCTCACTTTCCTTATCTGTAAACCAGAGATAACAATCTCACCTCTACACAGGGAATGAGGTAATATATGCAAAGCACTTAACAATGCCTGGCACACAAGAGTCACTTAATAAATGCCACTCTTCCCAGCGTACACATGCTATCTGGTAAACCATCAAGTGTCAGCGGTTGGTAGAAATGGTCCCTGTTTAATTTTCTTCTAGATCGAAATACAGTGGGTAGAAAAAAAGCCAATGTGGAAGAACATTTAGCTCAAGGCCCCACATTTAGCCCTGGGCCTTCCAGCCCAGAAGAATCTAATGGCATCTTCACTTGGTGACCAGAACTTGGACTGTGGGGCACACACAAAGTACTGTGCAGTTTACAAAGATTCAGTTGTACAAAAACCAGATGAGGGAGACACAGTTGGTCAGCTATGAAAAAGACCTGGCACGGTGGGGGGGGGGGGGGCGGGGAGGCTGGGGACAGTGAGCTGACCACATGTTACATAAGGGCAAAGGGTACCACGTGACTGCTAAAACAGCCAATGCAATCTGATGACATCCAGAAGAAGGGAGCCAAGTAGCCCATTGTGCCCCTGCACTGGCCAGGCAGTCCCCTTCAGAGGGTGGTGCCTGCCTCTGGGCATCATTATCAGAGGGACTTTGATGAGTCCAGGGGAGGCAGATGGGGATGGTGAGTGGAGAACAGTTGAAGGATCCAGGGCTTGTGAGAGGTGGCATTGGTGGGCATTAAATCTTTTTCGAGTAGAAGGATTTGGCTTCTTGTGTGTTGAACCAGAGGGCAGAACTGAAACCAGTGGGTGATAATCACCAGTGCTTTCAGCTTGTCACTGGGTGCCAGGTCCAAGGAGATCACTTTGGCAATTCTAGAAGACTATGATTCTAGAAGGGTGCTACTTTTTAAAAATTCACCTTTCATGTGAACAACCCATGACCTAGTGGAAGCTCTGTCACAGAACCAGTGATGGATCCTGGACAAGTCACTTCATCTCTCTCTCTGAGCTTTAGCAAAATGATGTTGGGTCAGGACGCCTGGGTGGCTCAGTGGTTGACAGTCTGCCTTTGGCTCAGATCGTGATCCTGGGGTCCTGGTATGGAGTCCTGCATTGGGCTGCCTCTCCCTCTGCCTATGTCTCTGCCTCTCTCTCTCTGTCTCTCATGAAGAAAGAAATAAAATCTTTTTAAAAAATGACGTTGGGTCCACTGATATCAAAGGACTCTCACGGCAAACATTTCTTGAGCATCTGTTATATGCTAATCACTATACTCGGCTTTGCCACCTAGGACATTGCAGTCCTTATTCACAGCACTTACTCTTGGTCACATTCACTTTGGTGTCCCCAGGTCATATCACTCTAAGCTCCAGTGCTGGGATCGAACTGAAAGAAGACTCCATAGGGTTTTTATAGCAGGACAATGGGCGAGTGAGGAACCTTGCCTATATGGTTGGATAAAGTTGGTGATAATTAAATCCAGATTTACTCCTAAGAAAGATAAGTACCACTTAGATGAGGGCTTTTTAAGAAACATCAATATAAGCAGCTTTTCGATATAAGATTTGTGGATCAAAAGCATTTTCTACACATGTGTATGGGTATATATGTAGGCATATGGCAGGCTTCAGGAACCTCTGGTTCTGTGCCTAATTACATCCAGCCCTGGGAAAGTTCAGTCAAAAGTTTGCGAATCTGTGGGAGGGAGACAGGTTAGACTGGGCTTCCTAGTGAATTGCCAAGTACTTTGGGGCAACCGCAAAATACTTTCTGGAACAATCAGGCTTGAGGGGCCCTCGTGGTAAGACAAACCTGAAGTTGGCCTCAATGTCTCTCTTGCTCTGGATCGGCAGAGCGGAGAGGCCAACCCAGAGGGAGCGCAGGGTCAGCTTGTGGTCGGGGGCACTTAAGCCATCCTGCCTCCGAACCATCGCTGGGAACCTCTGCTGTTTTCTGACGTCCCCCTCCGCGCTGGGAGCTGGCAGCTCCGAGGGGAACAGATACGTAGCCCAGGCTTTAGCTTTCTCCTTCCAGCCAAGGGAATCCAGACACGCAGTGGCCACTGAGGTTGGCCACTCTGTCCCCGTGCCTCGGTTGACCCAGGCAAGCTCCTGCCAGGCACCCCATCGCTCTGTGGTACCTGTGGGCCCGAGCCTTCCCGCTCTGACTACACCGTGGCTCTCGGTTGCCCGGACTCAATCTGGTGGGATCTGGGGCTTCTGCTTTCCTCCCTAAATACAGGTTCATCATGTAACTTCGTGCCTGAATAAACGATGTCAGGGCTTTCCACAAAAGTCTGCAATGTAGGCTGCCTGTGCTCTGATGGACTTGCTCCTGACCTCGGAATCTGGAGCCTCAGCTTGAGTCTCAGATTGAGACTTCCAGCCTCAGCTGAAGCATTAACCAGCAGCAGGTCTTTGGCCAAATCACTTCCCTTCTCTGGGCCTCAGTTTCCTCCTCTATAAAATTAAAGAGTTGGCCTGGGACGCCTGGGTAGCTCAATGGTTGAGCATCTGCCTTCGGCTCATGTCATGCTCCCAGGGTTCTGGGATCGAGTCCCGAATTGGGCTCTCTGCAGGGAGCCTGCTTCTCTCTCTGCCTATGTCTCTGCTTCTCGATGTGCCTCTTATGAATAAATAAATAAAATCTTAAAAAAAAAATGGGTCGGCCTGGCTAAGAACTTGATCTTCTCCATCTCATTTTCTTTCCCTTGTTATATCTATCTCTTGTTTCTGTGTTACCTGTCTACCTTTTTATCTGCCAGTTTCTTTTTCTCAGTAGCCTGCTGCCAACCCCTGCCTCCCTTCCCCCTTTTATCTTTTACTTTTTTAAAAGTCATTTGTATGCCCAGCATGGGACTCAAACTCATGACCCCACAATCAAGAGTCACATCCTCCACTGACTGAGCCAGTCAGCCCCCTACCTTTATCTTTTTTCAACCATTTTATCTATCTATCTATCTATCTATCTATCTATCTATCTATCTATCTATCATCTATCTATCATCTATCTATTTATTTATTTTTAAAGATTTCATTTATTTATTTATGAGAGACACAGAGAGAGGCAGAGCCACAGGCAGAGGGAGAAGCAGGCTCCATGCAGGGAGCCTGATGTGGGACTTGATCCCGGGTCTCCAGGATCACACCCTGGGCTGAAGGCAGCGCTAAACCACTGAGCCACCTGGGCTGCCCTTTCAACCATTTTAAAAAAGATTTTCACTTATTTATTTTATTTGGGAGAGAGAGAAAGCAAGAGCAGGGGGAGGGGCAGGTGGAGAGGGAGAGAGAGAATCTCAAGCAGACTCCCAGCTGAGTGCAGAGCCTGACATAGGGCTTGATCTCACGACCTAAGCTGACACCAAGAGTCAGACACTTGACCGACTGAGCCATTTAGGTGCCCCATTTTTCCAATCATTTTCTTTTTTTTTTTTAAAGATTTTTAAAAATATATTTTATTTATCTATTCATGAGAGACACAGAGAAAGAGGCAGAGACATAGGTAGAGGGAGAAGCAGGTTCCCTGCATGGAGCCTGATGTGGGACTCCATCCCAGGACCCGGAGATCATAACCTGAGCCAAAGGCAGACACTCAACTACTGAGCCACCCAGGCGCCCCTCCAATCATTTTCTATCTTATTTTTCCCTCCCAGCTGTCTTCCTTTCTGCACCCCTATTCTCACTCTTTTCGAGGCACCAGAAGAACAAAGCATATCTATAAAATAGAACATGTGTAGAATCAAGCATTATGGTCCACTTTCTTAATTACCTGTTCTGGGTTGCTTGACGGTAGAAACAGGGCCTCAACACCTTCCTCTTCTCCTTAAGAAGTGGCCACTGCAAACAGAGCTCGCTTTTGATGACTGTGGGTGACCTACAATTGACATTTGTTTTGTGGGTCAGTGGCCACCATGGAGGAGAGGTTCCCTGCCCTTGGCTGTGGCATCTGACCCACTTGGTTAGCCCAGGCTGTCAGCAGGGCATTGCTAAAAATAGCTGGCCTGGGTGGGGGCATCTTATGTGTAGCTCGGGACTTGAGTCTGCCAGTTGAGAAGGGAGCGCCTCACTGGCTATATAAAGCCCCGACCTTAAACACATTTCAGCCTTCAGTTTTCTCCAGGACAGGACTCCTTCTGCAATGACCAAGGCACCAGACTGCCCTGAATCACTGAAATTGGAACGGAAGTGCACTTGGACTTGATGAAAGAAATCAACTCTCAGATGTTTTTAAAAAGATGTTCATCAGTCTGAGACATAAGTGGTTGTACTTAGAGCAGGGAGCACGTCCTGGCTAAGCACCAAGTCCTGGGTGGCTCCAGGCTGGAGACCTGCCTTCTGAGGCCCCTCCACATGTCTAGTCACTTCCTTGCTGGTCTCCCCTGCTTTTTCCACAGAGAGTTTAAAGGTCAACCTTCACCCATCTGGTTGAAACTATTGCAATTCTAGATTTAATGGGGTGGGAATTAATGAAGCTTGACCCTGTACATTTGGATTTCTTTTTTTTAAGATTTTATTTATTTATTCATGAGAGACACAGAGAGAGAAGCAGCGATAGAGGCAGAGGGAGAAGCAGGCTCCCTGTGGGGAGCCCGATGAGGGATTTGATCCCAGGACTCTGGGATCACGCCCTGAGCCAAAGGCAGATGCTCAACCACTGAGCCATCTGGCGCTCCAGTACACTTGAATTGCAACCTGATTACTCCTACATACACCCTTTTTTCTCTTTCCGTTCCCTACCCTTTGAGGTTTGCTGCAGCAGGGCGTTCCTTCTACCCTAAAGGAATTGTGTATTCTCTTTTTTTTTATTTGAGAGAGAGAGAGAGTGGGAGAAATCATGAGCAGGAGAAGGGGCAGAGGGAGAAGCAGACTCTCTGCTGAGCAGGGAGCCTGACACAGGGTTGGATCCCAGGACCCTTGAGATCATGACCTGAGCTGAAATCGAGAGTTGGTTGCTTAATTGAGCCACCCATGCGTCCTGGAACTGTGCACTATTGCATTTATTGTACTCAATAAAGCTCACCAGCTCTTTCCACTCTAGTGTCTGCTACATCTACAAATGTCACCTTAGCATCCGCTGAAAATGTATTAGCTCCTCAGTCACATGACCTCAGAATACAGTCAGCAGCGGAGTCTACCGAGGGGAGCACGAGTAACTCCAGTTTCCCATTCTGATAGGACCTTGTGATGTATAAACTCATCACATGTACACTGAAGATTCGTGCAGCATTAAGGTGCAAATTTTACCTCAAAGAAAGAAAAACAAATGCATCGTACACTCTGGTTAATTATGTGAAAGCTAAGCATTCAGGAGTATGGTGTACTTACGTCTGCAGCTCATTTTGAAATAAACTCCCAAGATAAGACTAATTGATGGCTGGATTGAGGGATGGGCAAATGGATACAACGTAATATAAAGCAAATACAGCAAAATGTTAACTGAAAATAAAGCTGCCACTTGGGTGGGTTAAAGCCTCATACCCGTGGCACTTCTCCATGTTACCAGTCCTTTCAGGCACTGAGCGATGAGTTCCCCAAACCAAGTGAGAAGACATTAGGTCCTCATGAGGCCTCCTCAGACAGCTGGCAGAGTACCTCTTTGCTTCCCAGAGTCTGAGAAAGCCAGACTTTGTCAAAGCCAGTGGTCCAGTGCATTGGACATAAGTTGAGAGACTCGGGCAAAGCCAGCTACTCTTTCTTTCTAGTCTTCTCCTGACCCAATTGCCAAAAGTGCATCGGAGGTCTGGCTCCTCTGGAACTCACTCCCTGCCACCTGCCTGACCTCAGGACACCAATGGCTAGGAGTGAAATTACCTGCTATTTCCCAGATCCTATTTTGTCATGCTTTTCCAGAAACATGGTTTAGGATAGCCTTGATCTGATTGTGCCAGAACTGATCCCAACATGACTCTGATGACACAGTGGCAGTTACCTCTGTTTCTTAATGCCCTCTTCTCTCAGTTGTGCCCTTTTCCTCGACTCTATTCTGGGTCCTGTTCCAAAGGCTCTGAGATCCTTGATAGCTACAGTCACTTGACATTCATCCCTCATCTCAGTGACTGCTGTTCAAGTAGTCAACAAATAGGTCTTGGGCACCTACTGTATGCCAGGCAGTAAATAAGGTGCTAGAAGAGAAGGAGAAATGCTGACATGGATAAGCATCGACATGCTTGCACCCTTGAGTTGCACTCAACCTAGTAGTAGTGCTATGCAAAGTGTGCATCAGAATAAGACTGCACTAGCCACCCTCCCAGTCTCACCCCTCCCAAGGCTTCCACTACCACCAAGATGGCTTCTTTTGAATCTGCATCACCATCTTGCAAGTGTCTTCTGAGACCCCTAGTGTTTCCAACTGCCTTCTCAGTGTCTTCTGGATGTTCCACATGTGGCCCAGACACAACCAAACTCAGAATTTTCTTTCTCAAGCTCGCTCCTTCTGTGTCCTCTAGCTCAGATCACAATCTCTTTTGAGACACACGTTCACATTTCACCTCTTCACTGTACCTTTCCCTGACTCCTGCAGATAGGTTTATTGACTGCCTCCTAGGTGTTCCCATTGCTTTTATATAAACCTCTATCCATAGCATTTACCACGCTGTCTGGTCATTTTTTCTTAACATGCTCCCCCCTCTGCCTGGTATTATGAGCTCCTTCAGGGCAGGACCTGTATATTTTATCGTTATCATACTCTCATGCCTAATATTGCATGGTTTGTAATAGGAGCTGAGTGTGTGCGAGCCGAACTAAGTGGAATTGAGTGATTAATTCCATCCAGGGAAGTTCAATAAAGCTTCACAGAGGAGATTATATTTATACTGGATCTTGAAGAATATGTATTTGTCAGTTGTGGGAGTGGGACACGAAGGGAACAAGGAGACAGAACAAGAATATGAGCATAGGGCAGAGGGCAATGAAGAATACATGTTCTTGGCATGGCAGGAAGTTTAGTGCAGGTGAAGGAACAATAAACGAATCTGGAAGAATCAGTATGGGCCCAATCACAAAAGATCTTTAAAACTTGCCTATGAGTTTACTTGTTTATTTATTTTTAAAAACATTTTATTTTTAAGTTGTCTCTACCCCCAATATGGGGCTCAAACTCACAACCCCGAGATCAAGAGTCCCATGCTCTGCTGACTGAGCCAGCCAGGTGCCCTAATACTTGCCTATGAGTTTAGATGTTTATTTAATTTTATATTTTAAGAAATATTTTATTTATTTATTCATGAGAGACACACATAGATAGGCAGAGACATAGGCAGAGGGAGAAGCAGGCTCCCTGGGGGGAACCCGATGCAGGACTCAATCCCAGGAATCTGAGATCATGCCCTGAGCCAAAGGCAGATGGTCAACCACTAAGCCACCCAGGCATTCCAAGTTTAGGTCTTTAGCCTATATGTGTAGTCAAAGGAGAGCCATTGAAGAGTTTTATTTTCTTTCTTTCTTTTTTTTTTAATGGGCACAACATGAAGCTGTGCTTTTGGAAGTTTACCCTGCTGTCAGCATAGAGAATAGATTTCACAGCTAGGGGAGAATGGAGGCAGGGAGACCAATTAGGAGACTCTCCTCCTAGTCTAGGTGAGAGATAATGAAGTCATGGACAAGGGAAGAGGCAGTAGGCATGAAGAGAAGTGAAATTGAAACCAGAAATAGAGTTCCCCCCACGTCTCATACCTAACCTAGGAAGCAAATTTCATACAGGTCAACTACTCAGTCGAATTGAAAATATTTTATGAGCATGCTCTATTCAAGTAGTTTATTACCTAGAATGCTAGGCCAGAAAACAATTCAGTGTTCCAAGTCTTTGTTTAGCATATTTGGAAACATCCATAAAGTAGAATATGTAGGCTGTTGTTACTGATTAGAAATTTGGAATGAGGAGCCAAAGAAGACTCCAGGGTGTTGGGGCCGTGTGACTGAGCAGAAGAGGAGTAGGTTTGGAATGGTGGGAGAAGGATGAGTGCTGTCTGGGCATGTTGAGTATGTGAGGTGCTGTGAGACACCCAAGTGGAGCCATTGGGGAGGCAGCTGGATATATGGGCGGGGAGCCCAGGAAAGGGATCTGGGCTGAAGACGAAGATCCAGGAGTTGCCAACTTGGAGACAGAGGTGAAACCATGGAGCAGATGAGATCACCCAAAGACAGTGTGTGAAGTGAAAACAAACAAAGCACTTCGGTTAGAACCCTAGGGAAGATCAAATCTGAGGGGTGGGCAGACAAAACAGAAGGAACCCACGAAGGAGTCTAAGAAGAAAAGGACTAAGAAGCAGGGGGGAGGAGGAGCAAGACAGCCCAAGGAGAAACACCACAAAACGAGAGAGAAGACACACGAAGACATCTGTATCTCCAAAAAAGATACAAATGGCCAACAGGCACATGGAAAGATGCTTGACATCATGAGTCATTAGAGAAATGCAAATTAAAACCACAATGAGGTACCCCTTCACACCCACTAGGATGGCTACAATTTAAAAAAAAAGAAAACTAAAGGGGAGCCTGGCTGGCTCAGTTGGTAGAGCATTCGACTCTTGATCTTGGGGTTTGAGCCCCATGTTGGGGAGGTTGATGGTACTTAAATTTTTTTTAAAAAACCTTTATAAGAAAAAGGAAAATAACAAGTCTTGGCAAAGGTGTGGAGAAATTGGAACCCTCATATGTTGCCAGTAGGATGTTAAATTGCCCAGCCACTATGGCAAACAGTTTGGTAGTTCCACAATAAATTAAGCATAGAATCACCATATAATCTACCAATTCTTCTCCTAGATATATACTTATACTCATTCTTCATACTGAAGAAACACTTACATTCAAATGTTCATAGCAGCAGTGTTCACAATCACCAAAAGATGGAAACAAGCCAGATGCCCATCAACTGATGAATGGTTGGGCAAAATCTTAAACCCATACAATGGGCTATTATTCAGCCATAACAAGGAATGAAATACTGTTCCATGCCACTACATGGGTGAACTCTGAAAACATTATGGCTAACTTAAATAAGTCAGACGCCAAAGGCCACATGTAATAATTCCATGTACATGAAATATCCAGTATAGGCAAAATTATAGAGACAAGAAGCAGATTATTATGTTGGCTAAGTGAGGGAGGCAGAGTCCAACGAGGAGGGACTACTAATAGGTAGGTGGCTTCTTTTCAGGTCTATGAAAACGTTCTGGAATTAGATAATGGTGATTGTTGCACAATATGGTCAATATACTAAAACCACTGAAGAGTTTAAATATTATGACATATGAATGATACCTGTTATAAATAAAGCTGTTAACTGAAAAAAAGAATGGTGCCTTGATTGTATTGTGTGAGTAGGTGGATGGTGGTGTCATTCACCAGGATGGAATAGATGGTGGGGCAGTTGGAAGTAAATGTATTCATTTAACAGGTCAAGTTTGAGGTGCCTCTTAGACCTAAGTGAAGGAAAAAAGAAAGAAGTCTAAGTTCTCTCTTCTGAGGTGCCAGGAAGAATCTGGTGGGGACCCTGACTGCTTAGCATGGGTGGGAGAAGAATGGGTTAGGGTGGTGTTTGCCTGGAGCAGCTGGAGTCCCAGGTGGTAGTTAGGATGGATGTGAGGTTATGAAGTAGGGGGCCTTGGCATGAGTCCTCTTGGATCCAGGTCCATTTTCACATGAGGTCTACATACATACTTGGTCCTCTGGTCACTCTAGGGGCATTCCCAACAGTCTCTGGCTCTTGAGAAGGCTCGGGATAGGTCAGATGGGGAGGGCTGGGACAAGGATGTTTTGGTTTTCTTGTTGCCCACCACCAGTAAGTGATGGCATTCCCCAGTAATGGCTGTGGAGTCTTCCTTAACACAAGCACCATTATGCATCTTGGGTGATTGTCCTTCCTTAGCACAGCAGACATATATATCTTCCTTCTGTGTAACCCAGACTCGAGTCTCTGTCTATAATGGCCAGATGCATATGTAGCACCAGCTACCACACAGTCAAGGTGTTGAATAGTGTCCCCCATAACCTTTTATGGAAGGACAGTGATGGTGGCCTATCTCAACAGGGCTTGCGACCTCAGCAAGAGCACCCCTCTGGAGGGTGGATGTCTAGTTCCCAATCACAGGGCTAAGGCAAATCAAAAAGGAACACCTTGCACATTGGTTGGTGTTAGAACCTGAATTGAGTGAGACCAGTAAAGCACTTGGTGTAACACAGCTCACTCAAGGGGATTCAGGGGCCTCCAGAACAGCAACATCTGCACTGAACCTGGCAGGGGGAGAGTAAGGTCTGAATCAGGGTAAGAGACAGGAATTCAGAAAGGTGGGGACCTTTTTGGAACCAGAGTGATGACAGGATAAAGTGGCAGGAGAAGCTAGATCTGGGCTGGAGACAGTGGCACAGGGCCCACAGCTCACTGGTGCTGGGTGCTGGCAAAGCGGAGCAAGATCTGGTTGGTATGCTTAAAAGTTCACAGCCAAACACAGAGTTTACTTAAAAAAATAAGTAAATAAATAAAGGGACACCTGGCTGGCTCTTAATTCTGGGATCGTGGCTTCAAGCCCCACGTTGGGGGGTAGTGATGACTTAAAACAAAGTTCCCAATCAGGTGTAGGCCCAGAGCAACTTCCGTGGGAGATTGAAAAGCACAAGGGCTTGGTAAGCCTGGGTGCCTTTGGACATCCAGGTGGAGATGGGCAGAGGAGGTGCTTAGAGAGAAAGGGACCAGAGCTAGAAATAGAATGTGGGCAAGCCCTGGCATGGAGCTGGTCACAGGCACAATGGGAGAGGATGAGCTCACCAGGGAGAGGGTGCAGAGAAGATAAAGAGCCCAGGTCTGAACTGTGGGAGGCTTCCATACTTTAGGGCTGGCCAAGAAAAGGGAGCAAGAGGAGTGGCCAGAGCAGCAAGAGGAGGGAGGGAGGTGTAGTCAGCAGTGACAAAGTGGTCTAGGGGGTCTAGGATGAGTGAAAAGAGGTTTTTTCATGGGCAAAATGGGAAATTGTCTGTGCTCTTGATTCAGAGGGCAGGCGGGAGTCAGTGGAGGGAAGCCAGCTTTCCTGCCTGCCCACCTGCCTTCCTTCCTTCTTTCCTTTTCTCTTTTTCTTTCCTTCCCTCCAAGACAGATATTTGTTGTTCTTTATTTTTTGTAACCTTTTTATTATGAAATAAAACTCAGATACAGAACAACACAGAAAACAAACGCATGGCTCAGTGAGTTACTACAATACGAGTGCTCCTGTAACCACCACCCAGGACCCAGAATGGGACTCTGCCAGCCACCCCAGCAGTCCTTACGTCCCATCTCCATCACAGCTCCTCCCGACCCGCAAATGCAACCCCTGGAATTGTCCTTCCTACAGAGGCAGAGTCTCCACTTCCCCGAGCACTAACTTCCTGCCGGGGTGCCTTTGCACCATGTACTATTCTCCCCATTTTACAGATGCAGATATTGAACTTCAGACAAGAGTGGACACACGTCCAAGATCACAGGGGCGGAAGCCGGGACTGTCACCCCGGGATACCTAACTTCCAATCCTGTGCTTTCTTCCTCCACCCCTACCAGGTGCTGCCCATCCCAGGTGAGCGCCAAATAGTGTCCCGTGCCCGAGGCTTCCCGGCTTCGTGAGGTTAGCAGTTGGCCCAGAACTAAATCCAGCTGCCACACGGGTGGAGGTGGCGGGAAGCAGGAAAGCTTGAGCAGCCGATCCTCACTAGCACAGAGGCTCTCTGATGTTGATTCCTGCCCTGGGGTCTGAGGCAAGCTTTGCTGAATCCCTTAGAGAGAGGGAAAGCAACTTGTCACACGCAGGCACGTGCATGCGGGCACGCGCGTGTGCAACACACACACACACACACACACAGGCGCGCGCGCCCCCACCCCCCACAGTGGGGCAGGGAGGGGGGTGGTGGTGGATCATCCACACATTCCTAACTGTCTTTATTCGCTCCTCGTCACCTGATGCTAACATCCTTCCATTACCCAATGGGAAAATAAACAGTGAATGGCCACACCAGTTAAACTGTTTAATTACGTAGGTTGGGAAGAATGACATTTGTGTACATTCCCCAAAGACATGGATTAAAGAAATGACCTTTCCCTTGGTGCGAAACTAATTTGTTGTGTATCAGAGCTCTGATTGCTTCGGTTGGGCCAGGCATTTTGTTGCTCCACTGTTTATGTCTAAGACTGCAGATGGGGCTTAACAAAGCCCCATCTTAGGCTGGTCTGATTTGTATATTAGCGTTTTCTAAAACATCCCCATCTCCCCATCTGAAATATATTTCCAAAGACGTGTGTCTTTCTGTAGCCAGTCCCCGGACTTTGTGGATTTGTTCGAATGTAAATGCATCTGCAAACATCAAAGGAATAAGAAAAATGACCTTTACTGTGAGTCACGGAGAGACACACACAAAAATGCCCATAGATCCACAACTATTCGAAAGACGGAAGAATATCATTTATGGGGCCGGTGCTCTTTTTATAATTAAAACACATCTGGAACCAGAAAAAGAAATCACAGAACTAAATGTCAGGTGTCACATTGTGAGAGCTTTATTAATGACTAATTAGTAAACTTCATTAATTCTTAATTAACTTCATTATGATGTTTCTCCCGGGTAGTATTAAGGCTCCGTCAGTTAAAACATGGCCAGATTGAGATTGTACTCTTCTTCGGTGTCATCTGGAAATGTATTGCCGGATATTTCCATAGGAGTTGAAATGCTTGAAGCATTTAAAAAATGCATGTACCAACTCAACTTCTCTCTATTTATTTAAGCTCCGGGGAACTTTGGGCTGAGGCTGCTTTCTTGAGTGCAGAAAAATCAGTTAAAGTTGGTTATGTTCACAAGGAAAAAAAAAATCTATTGCCAAGGTGCACACCCTTGAATTTTAAAGGAAACATGGTGTTACAGGCTGCCCAGTCCCCAGGTTCCAAGAAGAGAGCTCATGGTCATTGAACATAATGTGCCTCTGAAGCCTCAGTGGGTCCCCTGGCCGCCACCGAAGACACGAACGCTGAGATCTTCAGTGCTCTGGTTTGGGGGGCTGGAGTTTGGAGTTTTTGTGGGTGGGGGGTAAAGGGTAAAAATCACCCAATAAAATGTATCACATGCTTTATTTATTTATTTATTTATTTATTTATTTATTTATTCATGCGGCATTTAAAGAGAGAAAAGCTCTGATAGATTTGGAAGAGGATAGCAGTGGATTTCTAGTGAAATAAGATCAGCTGTTTATTTTCAAAAGGATCCGACTCTGAACAAATACGCTCTATTTGATTAACGGCAACTTTCTTAGACAACAAAAATCACTAGCTATGTAAACATGCCAGGAGCTGTTCATCTGCTTCTACCAGGAACCCCCTTACCTCAGCTTAGGGGAATGCCAGTAAGTTGTTACCAAAAAATTCTGCTGGCTTCGTAGGCTCTGCTCGCTTGCTGCACCCCCCCCACGTGAGCCCCCTTTACCCACCCATCTCCCCCAGGACACAGCAATGGCCCATGGTGGCCCCTCTTTTTTTTTAAAAAAAGATTTTTTAAAATTTATTTATTCATGACACTGAGAGAGAGAGAGACAGAGAGAGACACAGAGAGAGACAGGCAGAGGGAGAAGCAGGCTCCATGCAGGGAGCCTGAGGTGGGACCCGATCCCGGGGCTCCACCATGGTGGCCCCTCTTGCCATGTCTAGTCAGGAGCTGGATGGAGCCAGGCCTCGTCCTATTTCTTCTCTTCACCCTCAAAGCCCTGACGTCCCCTCTTGGACGATGACTTTAGAGCAAATCCATTGGCCTGCAACGAGTTCCTTGGGAGAGTCTCGAAACTCGACCTTCTTGATACTCTTCTCCAGGGTTGAGCTGGAGCGGCACAGAGTAGTTTTGTTTTCCCACACATTCCTGGCCAAGTCCATTTTCTCTCTGAGGACTGCTTCAGCTTCATTATTTTTGGCTGACTACAGAAAACACAAATCCACCTTTTCGTTATATTGGCTCCCAGCTACTCCGCTGCATTTATATTTTCCACGATAAACCAGCACCATTGGTATCGTGAATTTGGTAGCTATAAAAACACACAAGGAAGGTGCAAATTTGGTCATGTTTTATTCAAATAGGTCTGCTCCAAGGCTCCCTTTTCTCATCTCTGAGGCTGGGCTGGCATTTTTCGGAGTTACAAATTGCTCAGACACAGAACTCTGCTTTGAGCATTGGTGACTTAATGGACAGCATCCATTACTCGAGAGAGCCAAAGACCAGGAAGAAATGTTCCCCCTAATATTTGAAGATTGTGGACTTCTGACAGTATGATGAATATGAAAAGCATTGGAGATTGCTAAACAGAGTTTCATGTTGAAATAAAAAACTCACACAGTTTGATAGACTTACGTGACAGTTTTTCCCCTTGGTTCTACAGGGCATGATAACCAAGCCTAAATGATCCATAGTTCATGGAAATGGCAGTGACTAGTCAGATTTCTATACTATCATCATAAGTATTCTGGGAAGAAAATTCTGGAAGGGGAGGGGAAGGAGAGTTTGTTGTCTTTTGCCATTTCCTCTGGAGGAAGCCAGTTGTTGCTGTGATGACATCCTACACCAGCCTTCTAGCAGAAGAACTGAATCTGGAGATGCCCCTGTCAGGTCGAGGGCTTGTGGCATTTTGAACCAAGTGATCCCAGGACCCTGGGGTCATTTACAATCCAAGGGGACCAGAAGCCCATCAATAGGAACTTCTGGAATGCCCGCCAGGGGGGTGAGACTGTCCAGTGCACAGATCCTGCTGGGTTAGTCGTCTGGAGATCCTCCGAGGGGACTCAAAAGAGCTTTTTGTTCCACTCACTGTTTGCTTTTCTTTTCCTCTTTCTAGCTAGGTTGAACATGAGATCTGGAAAGATCCTTTTTCATTGTTTTGCTCCATCCTGACCTCCCAGGGTTGCATGATACAAGGAGGTGGATTAGGCTGAGAGTGACAACTTAAGCAGCAGTCCCCAACTTTGGCTGTGCATGGGGATCACCTGGGACACATTGAAAACACACTGCTATCTGGGTGTCATTCCCAGAGATTCTGATCTAATCAGTCTAGGTTGCAACTTGTGTGTTGGGATTTTTTTAAAAAAGATTTTGTTTATTCATGAGAGACACACAGAGAGGCAGAGAGAGAAGCAGGCTCCATGTGAGGAGGCTGATGTGGGACTCAATCCCGGGACTCCAGGATCACATCCTGAGCCAAAGGCAGATGCTCAACCACTGAGCCACTCAGGTGTCCCTGTGTTGGGAATCTTTAAAAGCTCCCTCAGATGCTACCAGGATGCAACCAAGGCCAGGAGGGAAAGTTTGCATTTAAAAAGTAGATGTGGGTGGGGGATCCCTGGGTGGCTCAGTGGTTTTAGCTCCTGCCTTCGGCCCAAGGCATGATCCTGGAGATCTGGGATCAAGTCCTATGTCGGGCTTCCTGCATGGAGCCTGCTTCTCCCTCTGCCTATGTCTCTGTGTGTCTCATGAATAAATAGATAAAATCTTAAAAAAAAAAAAAAGTAAATGTAGACAAACTACTTTTGGGTTATTACTTTCTGAACCACCTGCCAGGAAGACTTTGGAAGCATCAGAAGCAGGTCCCCATCAGGTCATGCCTGCCTATGAGTCTGCTCGGAGAATTCAGTCCTGTCACAAAGCACTTTGCCACTCTTGTGTTTCCGGTAGGTTCTAAATTTGTGTGACTTGGGAACTCCAGGTGGCTCAGCGGGTTTAGTGCCGCCTTCAGCCCAGGGCCTGATCCTAGAGACCCGGGATTGAGTCCCGTGTCGGGCTTCTGCATGGAGCCCGCTTCTCCCTCTGCTTGTGTCTCTGCCTCTCTCTCTCTCTGTCTCTCATGAATAAATAAATAAATAAAAAATCTTAAAAAAAATTTGTGTGACTTGAGATAAAGTAATCCATTTTCTTCGATGGCGTTCCCTAAGGTTCCTGGACCCTTAAATCTCACCCTAAAAAACCGAGGCCTTTGTTGGCTCTGTTGGTCTCTTGTCTTTGGTATGTCCGTAGGGGTCGAGTGAGGTCTCTAACCCGGAAGGAGTCCTGCCTGACGTTCAGATGCATCTCTCCTCTATCAGTTTCCTGTGGCTGCTGCAAAAAATTAATATAAACTTGGTGCCTGGGGATCCCTGGGTGGCGCAGCGGTTTGGCGCCTGCCTTTGGCCCAGGGCACAGTCCTGGAGACCCGGGATCGAATCCCACGTCGGGCTCCCGGTATATGGAGCCTGCTTCTCCATCTGCCTGTGTCTCTGCCTCTGTCTCTCTCTCTCTCTGTGACTATCATAAATAAATAGAAATTAAAAAAAAAAAAAAAAAAAGAACTGGTCTTTTAAAAAAAAAAATAAAATAAACTTGGTGCCTTAAAAACCACAGAAATTTCTCCTTTCACAGTTCTGGAGTCCGGAAGTCCCAAATCTGTGTCACTTGTCCAAAACCACAGTGCTGTCAGGGCTGTGCTACCCCGGGGGCTCTCAGGAAGAGCCCCTTCTTAGCCTCTTTCAGCTTCTGGCAGCAGCCAGGGTTCCTTGGCTTGCATCCACAGCCCTCCAATCTCTGCCCCTGTAGCAGTTCACATTGCCTCCTCCTCTGCTGCGGCCTGTTAAATCTCACTGAACTCAGTCTTTTAAGGACACTTGTTTTTTGTTTTTTTTTTTAAAGATTTTATTTATTATTCATGAGAGATACAGAGAGAGAGAGAGAAGCAGAGACACAGGCAGAGGCAGAAGCAGGCTTCATGCAGGGAGCCTGATGTGGGACTCGATCCCGGGACTCCAGGATCACGCCCCCGGCCAAAGGCAAGCGCTAAACCGCTGAGCCACCCAGGGATCCCCTTAAGGACACTTGTAATTGCATTTAGAGGCCATCCTGATAATCTGGGATAATCTCCTTATTTCAAAACCCTTCATTTAATCACACCTGCAAAGTCCATATTTACATATGAGGAAATATCCACAGGTCTGGCAATTAGGATGTCATAATCTTTCAAGGGGCCTGATTTCAGCCTGCCTTACCTCCAAAGAGCAAGAACAGGTGTTGTTGAGAGGGTGAGCTGGTGCTGTCAGAGGAGCAAATTCCAAAGAGGTTGTTAAAGCCTGGGTAAGGAGATAGGGTACCCAGCTGGATGGAAGTCTGAGGGCTGGAGAGCCTGAAGACCAACAAGTTTTGTCTAGAGGATTCTGCAAAGAGTCAGGAGATGGGGATTATAGGGGTTGTAGGGGGGGAAGCAATGCCTATGACTAGGTTGGTGCCTGTTTCCAGCACATGCTTTCATAGGCCTCAGAGGAGGGCCCTGAGAAGAATCAGCCTCTTTGGAGCAGGCCTGATATCCATGGCCCCTGGCCCTGAGCATGTCCAGGCTTTTTTTTTTTTTTTTTAATGTCCAGGCTTCTAGTGCAGCCTCTCGAAGACCAGTCAATAGCAGTGAGGTAGGAAAGACTTGGGTCATGATGATTCAGAGGCCTGTTGGACCCCAACCCTTTAGTTTTTACTGGAAGGTTTCTCTCTTTGTAGCAAAGAAGATGGAATTGGTATCAAACATTCTGTGGATGAGCTCCTGGGTGGCTCAGTTGGTTGAGTAGTGTGTGCCTTCAGCTCAGGTCATGGTGCTGGGGTCCTGGGATCGAGCCCCACATCGGGCTCCCCGCTCAGTGAGGAGTCTGCTTCTCCCTCTCCCTCTCTCCTTCCCCCAGTGCGTACTCTCTCAAATAAATAAAATATTTAAAAAACCCACACATTCTGTGGAAACATTTTATACTTTTTGACTTTATTATGCTTCTAGTGACCCCTATAAGGCACTGGGGAATATTGGCCCAAAAAGGATTTTTCTTTAATCTTGGCTCTCTCTTGTAGCCATGAGTGTATGTTTTTAAAGGCCAGATATTAATATCACCTTTAATTTATTATCACTTCCAAACCACCAGAAAGATAAGGCAGCACCTATTCCTTAATGAAATCACAAAATTAATGGCTACATCCAAGGCAAAAACCTAACAGTTCAAAGAGCTACTGGTCCATGTTCCTGGCTCTGGCCTCCTCTCAGAAGAGAGGGAAGACTGAGTGCTTCAGAATGCCACCTTCTCACTGCTCCAGGTGGGGCTTTGTCGGAGACATTCAACCAAGGTCTCTTATTTTGAAAACTTGGAGTCATAGACACCACTTGCCATACACGCAGCTGGCAGCTCACCCACGGATTTACCCACCGGCCCAATTTCCCTGGGCAGAGCACGAGGAAGAGGAAGGCCCACTTTGGGAAGGAAGAGTCTCTTCCATATTTGGCAGTTGCACTTGCAGACCAGGAGCTGGGGCCTGTAGAGGCTGTTCTCTGCGGTCTGATTTCCCACAAGGCTGATGCCACGGGGCATCCACAAAACCAGTAAACCCTGCATTCACTGAACAACACAGGTTCAGGTCCATGGCAGAGAGATGTAGACAACGTGAAAGTCAGAAGAGACAGAGATTACCCAGTCCAAACCTGCAAACTGATGGCCCGTCAGGCAGAATCAACCACGCACATGACTGGTTTGCCCCAGAGATCATTTTAAAATTTGGGATTGGTTGCCCAATGTTTAAAATCCATAGGTTTGGGCAGCCTGGGTAGCTCAGCGGTTTAGCGCCGCCTTCAGCCCAGGGTGTGATCCTGGAGACAGGCATTGGGCTCCCTGCATGGAGCCTCCTACTCCCTCTGCCTGTGTCTCTGCCTCTCTCTCTCTCTCTCTCTCTCTCTCTCTCTGTCTCTCATGAATAAATAAATGAAATCTTTGAAAAAAAATCCATAGGTTTTACTTCTTGTCAAAAATCAGGATCTGGCCACTGCAGGTCCTTGTAACCTTTTGACAACAGCGAGCTGGGGCTGGTACCCATCTTTCCCCTTAGGTGAGGCACATTGTCTCCCATTCATCATAGCCATTCCCGAGCCCAGCCTCCTTCATGCATTTACATGACATGCCAAACCCCAGTGGACGTTTGAGTTTGCAAGCGCTGCCATGGTTTAAATCGCCCACTACCACGCCATGGGGCTGAGACTTGCACAGTACCAGGGATACTGACTGAGGCAACCTGTCCTTATGGGTGATGCCTATTTCCTAGGAGTGCGGCAGAGTGGAAAGAATGTGAACTTGGAGATGGACGGCTTCTGTTTAAAACCTGGCTCCACCACTTAGCCTCATGTGGCTTTTTTTTTAAAGATTTTATTTATTTATTTGACAGAGAGGGAGCAGAAGCAAGGGGAGCAGCAGGCAGAGGGAGGGGGAAGCAGGCTCCCCACCAAGAAGGAAACCTGATGCGGGACTCCATCCCAGGACCCAGGGATCATGACCCAAGCCAAAGGCAGACACTTAACCGACTGAGTCACCCAGGAGCGCCTCATTGTATGGCTTTGACCCAACAAATTCCCCCGTGTGTAAAATGAGCAAAACCAGAGCACAGATGACATGAGATGAGAGAAGTGACAACATGTGGCATGGGCATTTAGCAGGTGCTCATAACTCTAATTGTCTTCACCCATCCCTCTCTCCACTGCACCGAGCAGCCTCTCCAGATGGCCCTGACAAAGAATGGAGGCCTTGCACTATCACCAAGGATGCCTAAACAGCCATGAGAGCTTTTATTATTATAGCTTTATTGAGGTATATTTTACATACCATAAATTTTACCTATTTCAAGTGTACAGTAACAAAACTTTTAACACATTCAGTGCTGTGCAATCATTGCCACTGTCTAATTTTATAAAAATTTTGGGGCACCTGGGTGGCTCAGCCATTTGACTGTCTGACTTTGGTTTCAGCTCAGGTCATGATCCTGGGGTCCTGGGATCGAGCCCCACATCAGGACTCCATACTCAGCGGGGAGTCTGCTAGGGGATTCTCTCTCCCTCTTCCTCTGTCCCTTCTTCTGTGCTGTCTCTCTCTCTCTAAAATAGTAAATAAATCTTTAAAATTTTCAACATCCCCAAAGGAAAACTATACCCATCAGCCGTCACTCCCCATTCCCCCCTCCCACCCCCTAGTCTCAGGTAAACAGTAATTTGCTTTCAGGCTCTACTGATTATCCTTGTTCTGGGCATTTCATTAAAATGGGAATCATATAATCCATGGCCTTTTGTGACTGGTTTCTTCTACTTCACATCATGTTCTCAAGGTTTCATCCAAGTTAGAGTATGTATCAGTACTTTTTATGGCTGAATAACATTCCATCACATGCTACACGACTTTGGTTACCCATTTATCTGTTGCCATTTACCCAGTGATGGGCCTTTGGGCTGTTCCCACCTTTTGGGTATTGTGAATGATATTGCAGTGAACATGGGTGAACAAGTATCTGAGTCCCTCGTTTTAATTATTATATATATATTATATATATATATATATATATATATATACACAGGAGTGGAATTGTTGAGTTATAGATTACCTCTCTGTTTAACATTTTGAGGAAAGGCCAGACTGTTTTCTAAAACAGCTGCACAACTCTCCGCTCCCATCAGCAATGCAAAGGAGTTTTCATTTCTTCACATACTTTCCACCTCTTGTTATTCTTTTTTTTTAAAAGATTTTATTTATTTATTCATAGAGACACAGCTAGAGAGAGAGGCAGAGACAAAGGCAGAGGGAGAAGCAGGCACCATGCAGGGAGCCCGACTGGGACTCGATCCCAGGTCTCCAGGATCATGCCCTGGGCTGCAGGCAGCGCTAAACTGCTGTGCCACCGGGGCTGCCCTCTTGTTATTCTTTTTTAAAAAAATCATAGTCATCCCAGTAGGTGTGAAGCGGTATCTCAGTGCAGTTTTGATATGCGCTTCCCTAAGGGTTCACGGTGGCGTTGAGCATCTTTTAAAGCACTCATTGGCCTTTGTCTATCTTTGGAGAAATGTCTATTAGATCCTTTGAACAATTTTTAAATTGTGTTGCCTTGAGTTGTAAATAGTCTTCATATATTTCAGATATATATCTGATACATATGGATTGAAAATATATTTTCCCATTCTGTAGGTTGCCTTTTCATTTTTTTGGTGGTGTCCTTTGAAACACAAACATTTAAATTTGATGGTATCCAATATTTTTACTTTTCCTTTTTTTTTGCATGTACTTTTAGTGTTGTATCTAAGTAACCATTGCCAAAGCCAATGTCATAAAGATTCACCCTCATGTTTTCTTCTATGAATTTTATAGTTTTAGCTCTCACATTTAAGTCCTTGATCCATTTTGGGTTTATTTTTGTATATGGTATGAGGTAGGGGTTCAACTTCATTTTTTTGCATGTGAACATTCAGTTTTGCCAGCACCATTTGTTGAAGAGACTATTCTTTCCCCATTGAATGGTCTTGGCACCCTTGTCAAAAATCAACTAACCTTTGAGACATCTGAGTGGCTCTGTTGGTTAAGCATCCAACTCTTGGTTTTGGCTCTTGATTTCGGCATTGTGGAATCAAACCCTGCATCAGGCTCTATGCTCATTGGGAGTCTGCTTGAGATTCTCTTTTTCTTCTGCTTTTCTACCTGCTCATGTTCACACACACTCTCTCTCTCTCTCTAAAATAAATAAATAAACTTTTTTTTTTAAAAATTAACTGACTATGGATAGGTTCATTCTGGACTTTCAATTTTATCCCATTGATCTATATGTCAGTCTAATTCCAGTATCATACTCTCTTGATAACTGTTGCTTTGTAGTATATTTTGAAATGGGAAGTGTCATTCATCCAACTTTGTTCTTTTTCAATATTGTTACAGCAATTATGTGTCCTTTGCATTTCCATATGAATTTTAAGATCAGGTTGTCAATTTCTGCCCAAAAAACCTAGCTAGGATTTTGATAGGAATTGTGTTGGGTCTGTACTTTCGATCTTTACTCCCCTGTGCTTTTTCAATAGCAACAGGCCCTGCTAGCCTCCCTATCAGGTAGCAGGTAATATGATAGCCAGAGTTTGTTGAAGCCAAAGTTTGCTCATTACTTGAATTTCATATTAGACCCAAGATGCATTGTCCACTACAGAGGCCATGGGCCACCTGTGGCTATTGAACACTTGAAATGTTGCTAGTCCAAATTGAGATGTGCTGTATATTGAAAGACATGACTGATTTCAAAGATTTATTTTTTAAAAGATTTAATTTATTTATTCATGAAAGACACACATAAAGAGGCAGAGACATAGGCAGAGGGAGAAGCAGACTCCCCACAGGGAGCCCAATGTGGGACTCAATCTCAGGACCCCAGGATCATGACCTGAGCCAAAGGTAGATGCTCAACCACTGAGGCACCCAGGTGCCCTGATTTCAAAGATTTATAACAAAAATTGAAAATATTTCAGGGACCGCCTGGGTGGCTCAATGGTTGAACATTTGCTTTTGGCCCAGGGTGTGATCCTGAGGTCCCAGGATCGAGTCCTGTATCGGGCTCCCTACATGGAGCCTGCTTCTCCCTCTGCCTATCTCTCTGCCTCTCTCTGTGTGTGTCTCTCATGAATAAATAAATAAAATTTAAAAATTATTTCATAAATAATACTAATATTGATTACACATTGAAATGATAATATTTTAGATATGTTAGTTTAAATAAAATATGCTATTGAAATTATTTTCACCTGTTTATTTCTACTGTTTTAATGTGGCTACTGGAAAATTTTAAATAGCTGTGTGTTTGTATTATATTTCTATTGGTCATTACTGGTCTAGGGATTTTTAAAAAGTTTTTATTTAGTTAAGTAATCTCCACACCCAAGGAGGGGCTTGAACTCACAATCCCCAGATCAGGAGTCCCATGCTCCTTTAAATGATCCAGCCAGGTGCTCCTGGTCTAGGGATTGTTAATATGGAGTTAGTGTAGCAGAACCATGGAGTGAGGTTTAGGATTTCATGGAATCCCCTGAACATCTGTGCAAAATCTTGTGTGCATGGATGTACATTAGTTATTTGTTGCTGTGTAACAAATGATCCCCAAATTTAGCAGCTAAAAACCTGAATATCACAAGCTCTATGTGTCAGGAATCCAGGTGTGGCTTAGTTGGTGCTGTGTTCATCTGAGAGCTTTCTAAACATGGATCTGCTTCCACTCATGTCACTGTTGGCAGGTCTTAGTTCTTTGCTAGCTATTGACCAGAGACCTTAGTTGTTTGTCATGTGACTCTCTCCGCAGTGCAGCTTACAAGGTGATAGCTGGCTTCCTCAGAGTGAGTGAGCAAAAGAGCAAGAGACTGAATAAGCAAGATGGAGGCCATGGTCTTTTATTTTTATTGTGGAAAAATATAGATAAAGAAGCCATAGTCTTTTTGTAAACTTATCCCCTCATTTTTGCCACAATGAAACAAGTCACTAAGTCTAGCTTATACTCAAGGAGAAAGGATTACTTAAGGATGTGAATACCACGAAAATATTGGGAGTCGTCATAGAGGTTGCCTATCACAGTGTATCTGTGTGGGTTTTTTTTTTTTTCTGGAAAGATCAAAGCTTTTATATAATTCTCAAAAAAAATCTCAGGCCACCCTTCAATTTCTCCCCTCCTGTTCCCAAGAAGGTTTAAGAATTAGTTTGGAGGGAACTAAAATGGAGGTTTTGACTAAGGAAGAGATTTTCAAAAAGAAAAGAAAAAAAAAAGGAAGAGATTTTCTTCCAAAATTTCAGGGCTCAATGCAAGATCTAACCACTCTGTCTTTTTTTTTAAAATGTAAGGAGAGGGAACACATAAGATAAAAATTCAATGTACACTGAAGTGAAATGATCACAAGGTTTGTTTTCTCACAATTTATATAGTTTTCCCCCAGGCCCATTAGAGTCTCTGAGCTACTATGTTCTGTGTTCCCACCGATGGTATTCATGTGTCAGGAAAGATAAATGGTTCCATGGTTTTCTGTGACAGTAGAGTTGAGATGCAAATATAGGTCTCTCTAGTCCAGATGGTTCTATAGTGTCTGGAGTCTTCTCTAGAGGAGCTCAGTTTCTCCCCATAATCTCTCAGTCAGGGTTCTCTATAGTCAAACAGACACTAGGGTGGAATGGTGCACTGAAGCCTAGCTTGAGCCAAGTCCTTGTGGTGCCACCACTTAGCATTGCTGGAGTTATGGCTCCAATCTTATTAGCTCCTACTGTAGGGAGGGTATTAGTTTCTCCTCACTTATGCCTTCTTGCCTTTATCAACGTCTCCCCTAGGTTTTAAAATCAAGTGTGTGAACCTCTCCTAAAGCTGAGGTTTCCAGAGAAGGGTCTTAGCCAAACCTCAGTGATGGGGGTGGATAAAAGGGAATGCCCAGCCTCTTTTTTTCTGCCAGCAAGTAAAGTGAAAGCATTAATTTGGGCCAGATATTCTATTATTCTTGGAAAATTGTTTCTGGAACCAGCACTTGAATTCTTTCTCCCTATAATGAAGGACTGAGCAGACATGTGAGAAGCAGGTCTCCAGATATGTGCATTACTAAGTTCCCAGGGGCAGAGGCAAGAGCCTGTACTTGAGTCATTGTAGAAGAAAGAGACCATGCCATTTAAATAAATGTGTTTTCTTTCCCTTGGCCCTTGAAATGAATCTCCATCTGTTTCTCAAGGAAAATTCATGTCTTTTAGGACTCCTAGGAAATGCTTATTCCAATAGGCTCCCTGTTGACTGCTCTAGTACTTGTCTTCCAGTCTCCAGGCAATTTAAAGATTCTGCAAGGTAATTATTGGTCTGATTTTTGTCACCAGCACTGGCGACAGGAGAGGGTAGAGATAAGAAACCAGGGACTCTGATATGGAGAGAGTTCCAAATTCTGGCCTGGCAGATGCTGTCTTGTTTCTGATCCTGCACATGGGCTAGAATCAGGTGAACCTTGGACTGAGAGCCAAGAGGCTCTAGGCTCTAGAATCATCCCAATGTCCCTCATTGACCCTGGGACCTTACTTTCTCCATCTATTGGCAGAGGGGACTGGGCTAGTTGACTTCAAGGGCCTGTTTGCTCTGCCCCTGGATGATTTCCACCTCTTTCTGGATGCAGCATGCAGAATAGCACATGCCAAGAGTGAGGAAACCCACCCTCTGGGCCTTGGGCTAGCAGCAGCAGGAAGTTCTGCCAGTGCCCTGTGTGAGTGAGAGGCATAAACCCAGCTACTCCCAGACCCTGGCCAGCCTTACTGGATCCCAGCCCCTGGCAACCCCCCATCCAACACCTTTACCATCCAAAGCAGCCACCCTGATGAACAATAGACAAGCTGTGTGGGGGCTCAGGCAGGAAATCCACACTCCCTGAGAGCTCAGACGGGGCCATCAAATTCATTTCCCTTTGAAAATCAGCACCTTGGAGTAAGTATGCCCTTAATCATCTAACCGATCCTTTTTTTCCACCCTCTCTCCCAAATCTCAGTTGTTATAAGAATGTTCAGTGGGTTTGGAATTATTACAAATAAAAAAAATGCCAGAAGATTTTTGGATAAGAAACACTAAGCTCTGCAGCTTCCGGAGAACTCAGAGAGGAAGAATGTGGACAGCACTGGAAACCAGTCCTGGCCGGCTGCCTGCTCAGAAGCTTCCAGTTGCATCTGGACTCCTGAGAACATTACGGATGGCACCTCTGAGGATCTCAGCAACTGAAGAAGTTGGGCTCAGCTGCTCTGACATGCCATTTAGAGCTGAGGGCCAAAAAGTAAGGTGGGACCCTCGGAAGACCTAGGGGCTGAGCCACATCTGCTTGCTGGCTCCATCCCACCTGGGAATCCAGACTTCTAGAAGGGCCTGGGCCAGATCGTGTGAGAAGGCCTGTGACTCACTGTGTTTCAAAGCACAGACCAGGCTGAAAGGTGTTTTCTCAAGCAATAGGAGCAAGGCCTGTGGCTTATAGACTAGGAAGGGGAGACGTGCATCAACACAGCCGAGCCCAAACACAAGGAGAAAGGAACCACCGAGAAGCTTCCCTGTGCAAGCTTTAGGCTCCTGCTGGCAAGGGGGTGTCGGATGTGGGTATGTGAGCGGGTGGACTTCCTGCCTCACTGCTGGGAAAAGTCACTCTGTAACTCAAGCTCCCGTTAGGATTAATTGGGTGGACAGGCCTGGCAGGGCCTTGGAGAACATGAGTACCTTTTTCCTTAGGTCTGTGGCCAGCTCAAAGCACAGGCTTCAGCTGTTCTGGTCAACTCTTGGGAAGTCTAAGCTTCCCTCACAGTTTGGCTATATATAACCTGATCTTTAGACACTCCTCATTCCGTTCCCCAGCTCCTGCTGGGCTGTAACCAATACTCATCTTTATAACAGGCACTCTCAGAAACCTAGTCTATGACTAACAGTTGATTGGTGACATCAGTTGGATTTGGCTATCTCGTGTGGGTGGCTGTAATGGGTGGGATCCTGTTGGGCCTCACCTGCCCTAGTAAAGGGATGAAACAAAAGTGACCATTAAGAGAGGTGTTGGAAGACAACTGAAAATGAATCAAAAGATGGGGGGACTAGATTCCTATCACATTGATAAGGCTTTAAAAAGGCTATTCCAAAAGAAGTAAGTGATGAGACAAGACAGATTAATAACCATTTTTTTCCCAGTGGTCATGTGGGCTATTGGTGTTGGCCGACAATTATCAATGATGCTCCCTTCCAAGGAACATTGATTCTTGGCTTCCAGTGAAGCCAATGTTCAACTCTTAGTATCCATCTCCATCTGGTTCTTCAAGTTGACCTCCCAGCTTCAAGTGTGAAATGCTTGGAAGAGGGTGACAAGAAAGGAGGTTTGGAAGTCTTCAGCCTTTTTTTTTGTGATGTCTCTGAGAGATTCTTCTGATGTGAGGACCATTGCCCGATTGAGGCTGAGGAGACTCCTCACCAGACAGAGTCTTGTGTCATGTCAGGTGGTGCTGGATAAGTACAAAGGTCCCAGAGAGCTGAGGCTTCCTGCTCTGCAGGCGAAGCTTTCATCATATCGAAAATTTGATATTTGTTCTTTCAAATCCTCTAGTGGATGTATCTAACCATTGCAAATGCTGTCCTGTCCATCCCCTCATGCGAGCCTCAGGACAAGTCCAAGCAGGCAGTACAGGACTTAAGAACATAATATATAGTGGTTTCTCCCAGTTTTATTGAGATACAATTGACCTATAGCATTATATAAGTTTCAAGTGCATACCATGATGATGTAATATACGTATAGATTGTCAAATGATTATCATGAGAAGTTTAGTTAACATCCATCATGTCATACGGCTACAAACATTTTTTTCCTTGTGATGAGACTCTAATGTTCTTTTCTTTTTTTTTTTAAAGATTTATGTATTTATTTTAGAGAGAGCATACATGCAAGTGGGGGAAGGGGCAGAGGGAGAGGGGGAGAGAGAGAATCCTCAAGCAGGCCCCACACTCAGCACAAAGTCTTACACGGGGCTTGATCCCAGGACCTGGGGAGCATGACCTGAGCCAAAGGCAGATGCATAACCGAATGAGCCACCCAGTCACCCTTGTCATGTTCTTATTGCTACTTTGACTGATCTCATGATGGGCAGTGAGAAGATACTGACTACAACTTCCACATTTTTCTAAGGTTTTCTCAGAACTCATGTGAGGGGTCCATGCTGGGGAACCATAGATTTTCTGTGGTCAGGGGGCCACAGGTCTAAATGTGTGTCTGAAATCACAGGAACTGGGACCATTGACACTAGAAAGAACCGTTTTGATGACGAGAAACTACCAAAGTTTGTCAGGATTTCAAGAGCTGAGAGGATGAGAACCTACCCATAGAAAGAAGACTTTGTGTGGATCCCTGGGTGGCTCAGCGGTTTGGCGCCGGCCTTTGGCCCAGGGCGCGTTCCTGGAGTCCCGGGATCAAGTTCCACGTTGGGCTCCCTGCGTGGAGCCTGCTTCTCCCTCTGCCTGTGTCTCTGCCTCTCTCTCCCTCTCTATGTCTATCATGAATAAATAAATAAAATCTTTAAAAAAGGAAAAAAAAAGAAAGAAGACTTTGTGGTGGTCACTTTGGGACAGATTCCAGTTTGTTAGGAGCTGCAGCAGCAGAACTCCCTGCAGCGGCTAGCCCAAGGCCCAGAGGGGGTTTTCCCCAAACCTGTGTTATATTCATGATAATAGAAGGACAACTTTTAACGAGGGGCTTTGGGGCTGAAAAAGTTGTAATGTGGCAAACTCTTTAGAATCCAACAGATTTGGCAAAAACAAAACAAAAACAAAACAAAACAAAAAAAACAACAAAAAAAGTGCCCTTTGCTTTCTGTATGTATTCATACACAGTTTACTGATATTCCCAGAATTAAAATCTGGCCAGATATGCTGAACAAAACATCTTGGGAAAGCACTGACTGTTTCTTTCATGGTTTAGGACTCTGATCCCTCTGAATACGGAGTTAGGACATTTGCTTAGAAGTTTAGACAGTCCGGGGCTGTTACAAACAGTTCTATTCCTGCTCTTGTTCCTAGACAACACTTTGTTCCTGTTGTGTCTTTGCAACTGTAGCCGTATACAAGGTCTAGAAAATTGTGAGAGAATAAAACTCTCCGGTTGGTAAAATGGCAGCCAACAGTATGATACTAGTCTAAAGGAACCTTAAAGACTAAGGTTACTAAAAAAAACAAAAAAACAAAAAAAACAAAACAAAAAAAAACAAAAAACAAAAACAAAAAAAGACTAAGGTTACTAATGAGCGCTTTAGCGGCATAGGTCAAACCTGAGAATTCTGGACAGATTTCACATTTGAGTGGTGCTTGGTGGCCATCGACATTCTTGCCGCGAATTTCAGTGGTATGGCCTTGTGTAAGGGGTGGACTTGGTGCTATGTGGGATTCCGGACTGAATGATATTTTTTTTAAGTGAACATGGGGCTTGAACTCATGACCCTGAGATCAAGACCTGAGCTGAGATCAAGAGCTGGGTGTTTGACCAAATGAGTCACCCAGGTGCCCCATGAAGACACATTCTTATTTGGAATTCCATGTGCTCCAGAAGCTTCTCCTATCACAGAGGTGGTGTCAGGGAGGCTATGTGGGAAGGGTAAAACTTTTTTAGATTTTCCAGAAGGGTGAAACAGCATTACCATCTATTGACAATGAAGTGGATGTAATCATCCATGTGAATTGTAAAACATAAGTTGGGCTTCTATTTGTTCTGCAACAGGAAAAAAATTCAAATCCATTTGCATAAAGAGGGCAGAGGAAACCCACCTCTATTAAATCCCAGTAATCCGTGCCCTCTCCCCCCTCCGTGTATGTTGTCTTGCTCTGCGTACCTTTGTGTATTTGGGGTAAAGTTTCCAAATCCTCAATTGTGGAAGCTCATCAATTTGTGGTCTCTCTGACCCCTGCAGAGAGAGACTTTTCCTCTCTGGTGAGACACCGTTTATTTAGTGCCTTCGCTAAGACAAAACTGTGGGCAGGAAATTCATCTCAGGTACAAAATGAAGATTACCATGGGACTGGAAGTATTTTCAGAGACAGAACATGTCCTCCCTGCCTCATTAGCAAATTCGGTCCGTTCTGTGGCCATTTTCCTGAACATTCTGGCTTGGGGGCTGACTGAGGAGAGCTGCCCCCTCTGGCCCTCCCACCTCCCCCCCCCCCAGAGAACAGCACAAAGGGGGTTACCTCATTCCACTGTGGGAGTTTTATCTGCTCCTGGAAGGTTCAGTGTAGGCCTATGTCTAGACTGATTACAAAAGCACCAACAAAACAAAATAAATACCTAACATCTTACAGAAAAGGCACGAAACCAAACAGTATGAGTGCGAAGAACAATGCCTCTGTTGTGACAAGGAGTCTTCATGAGGATGATGGAATTCCCGCACCCCAGGTTCCAATTTGTAAGGGCAACATTAAACGTCTTGAAGCAGGCCCTGGCTTGAACGCATTCATTTGGAAAGGCAATGTGTTTTGTTAGATAAGAGACTTTTTTTTTTAACCGCCACGAGAATCAAAATGAAGATTAGCACAATGCAGTCTGTCCGTATGTGCACAGATTTCGGAAAACAGCCTTGACTCTAGCTCACCGATGTAACCATCTGTGAGTTCTGCTTTTTCAAGGGGATGCCGTATATATAAGGTGATGGAGAGGACTCTGAGTTTGTCCCGACTTGGCACCTACCCTGCTGTGTAACCTTAAGCATGTCTCTTAGCCTCTCTGGGCCTCAGTCGCTACATCTGTAAAATGAAGGCATTGGAGTATTGCAGTGAGTTCAATACTTCAGTTATATATAAATATAATGATTTCATTGCCTAATGGTGCTGGAAACTGGGGATTGTTTCATCCCGAAAGAAAGCTATAATTATCATCTGTCTGAAAGAGCTCTTAAATATGCTGTCTTGAACTGAAGCTCCAGTTAAGTGACTGTCACTTGGGAATTGCCTCCAAAACGCTAAATTGAGACATAACTAGATGGTAAATGTGCCACATAATTGAAGGCCTCTTTGCTTGGCCAATAGTTCCAGGTAGCCTGAGGTACAACCCTTGGCTTGTTTGTTTATTTTCTCAACACGTATTTATTCATTGAGTGCCTACTAGATGTTAGGCCCTGGAGAGATGTTTCTCCTGGAATCCTGTGCCTTCTTCCTTCCTCCATCTTCCTGTCCCTCTCTTCCTTCGTTGACTTTGGTTTTGTTTGTGCATCAGGTACAAAGGCTTGAGTTACAGATAGTGCTCAGTTCGTGGTATATGGTCAGAGTTGGTCCAGACAAGCCCCCTCTTTGTTTGACTCATTCATTATTCCTTTGTATGCCCAAAGCCCACGCCTGCGCAAAGGCAATCATTTTTTTAAGGCAATCATTTTAATGGAGTCAGTGTATATGCCTCAGTGTGCATGTGTTTTTGCCAAATGTGTGTTGTCCGCCATGAATATATTTTAATTCCTTTCTTTTTTCTTTTTTAAAAGATTTTATTTATTTATTCATTCATGAGAGACACATAGAGAGAGGCAGAGACACAGGGAGAGAAGCGAGCTCCCTGTGGGGAGCCTGATGTGGGACACGATCCCTGAACTCCAGGCTCAGGCCCTGAGCCAAAGGCAGAGCTTAACCACTGAGCCCATCCAGGCATCCCTATCTTAATTCCTTTCAATGGTGAGATGCTATCTAGTCCATTCGGTTTCTTGCTTTTATTTTTTTTTTCTCATACTATGATGTTAAGAAGTATCCACACTGCTGGGTGTATGTATTGTCCATTGCTTCTAACCACTGCATAACACACCATGAACCCTCCACATTATGCCTCTCCCCTCTCTGAGGACAGGCACCCTGGTGTCCTGTATGGGCCAACAACGAATAGCCGTGGGTGTGGTCCTCTATGGACTCATGTCATGCTGCTCTGCCTGAGATACTCTTCCCCTTTTGTAATCTGGACAATTTTGAAACTTCCTTCAAGTCATCTTCTCTGCTTCCTTCAAAGACTGGACAGTTTATATCCTTTTTAAAAAGATTTTATTAGGGATCCCTGGGTGGCGCAGCGGTTTGGCGCCTGCCTTTGGCCCGGGGCCCGATCCTGGAGACCCGGGATCGACTCCCACGTCAGGCTCCCTGCATGGAGCCTGCTTCTCCCTCTGCCTGTGTCTCTGCCTCTCTGTCTCTCTGTGTGACTATCATGAATAAATAAAATCTTAAAAAAACCAAACCTTTAAAAAAAAAGATTTTATTAAAAAAAAAGATTTTATTTATGTATTCATGAGAGACACAGAGAGAGAGGCAGAGACACAGGCAGAGGGAGAAGCAGGCTCCATGCAGGGAGCCTGATGCGGGACTTGAAGCCAGGATCCCAGGATTATGCCCTGGGCCGAAGGCAGATGCTCAACCACTGAGCCACTCAGGGATCCCCTAGCCAGTTTATGTCCTCTCTTCTACACTTTTCTCAAGGGTTATACCCCTGACCTACTGACTTCTGCTCTCCCATGCATCACATACACTTATAGTGTTTGTTTATTCATGAGAGACACAGAGAGGCAGAGAGGTACCCCTTATTATAGTCCTTATAGTGTACAGTGATTTCCTTTTTTAAAGCTTTTTAAAAATAAATGTTTTTAGGGACCCCTGGGTGGCTCAACAGTTGAGCATCTGCCTTTGGCTCAGGGTGTGATCCTGGGGTCCTGGGATCAAGTCCTGCATCAGGCTCCTGACAGGGAGCCTGCTTCTACCTCTGCTTATGTCTCTGCCTCTCTCTCTGTATCTCTCATGAATAAATAAATAAAATCTTTTAGAAAATTAAAACTTGTATTTATTTATTTGAGTGAGAGAGCAAAAGGGGAGGGGGGCACAGAGAGAGGGAGAGCTGAGCAAAGAGCCTGATGCAGGGCTCAATCCCAGGACCCTGAGATCATGACCTGAGCCGAACACAGATGCTAAGCTGCCTGAGCCAGTCAGGAGCCCCAAGATTTTATTTTTAAAGTAATCTCTATACCTAATGTGGGGCTCAAACTCACAGCCCCCAGATCAAGAGTCACATGCTTCACCAACCGAGCCAGCCAGGTGCCCCCTATACCATGATTTCTTGTCTATCTCCTTCAATAGATATGAATGAAACCCACATGCTACAGGGTCTGGCACAAAGATTTGCTCAATAAATGCTTATATAAGGCATACTGGATTCATCAAATACTTATTAAACACCAATTGTATGCTAGCGTCGTATTCTATTTTCAATGTGAATCATTTCAAGTCAACATAATTTATTTCTAAATCTATAAAGGTGAATGAAAAGCAATGGGCTTGCGGCAGCCCGGGTGGCTCAGCAGTTGAGCATCTGCCTTCAGCCCAGGGTCTGATCCTGGAGACCCGGGATCGAGTCCCACGTCGGGCTCCTTGCATGGAGCCTGCTTCTCCCTCTGCCTGTCTCTGCCTCTCTCTCTCTGTGTCTCTCATGAATAAATAAATAAATCTTAAAAAAAAAGAAAAGCAATGGGCTTATTTTGTTGGTTCACTTAGCAGACCTGTATCCAGACCAGTGCTATGTCCTTCCAAGAGGTACAGTGTCTTCAAATTTTCTAGAACTTTTCTTTGGAGAAAAAACCCTCCCAACCCATAGCACATCCTTTGGAATCTTCTCAGGGAGGTCTTTGTTTCCTGAAGGCAGATTTGATTTTTTGGAAACAGCTAAAAGCCACTTGGCAGCAAATCTCATGAATGAGGTGGGTGATGAAGCTGAAGAACATTATTTTTGGTTCCAGACAAGGTGTGACTATAAAGAAATGAGGCTAATTTTTGTATATGATACATAAACTGGCTCGAGAGCAATTTCAAAAGAAGACTTTCAAACATGTTGTGGCCTTGGCAAGAAAAAATTTATCCACCCTAGTACACACACACACATACACTACACAAACACACACACACACTCTCTCTCTCTCTCTCTCTCTCTCTCTCTCACACACACACACACACACACACACGCACGGTGTACTGTCTGCCCCAAAAAGAGACAAGTAAAATCAAAAGCCCTTGGAATTCAGTTCTAAAAAACCAGCTACGCAAATATGGGATAGAAGAGACCTGGCTTGGCAGCCATTCTTGCAAAAACATCTAGGGGTCTTGCAAAAACATCAACCCATCATTCATGCAGCGTGTATGGTAGCTTCGAAGCAAGCGTCCAAGTTCTAGGACTGCTTGGGTGGAGGGCTTGGGCTTCTGTGGAAACATAAGCACTCAGGCTCCATGCCGCTCTGGCTCCAGTGGCACCGCGGGCTCAGCTACGAGCAGCCAGCATACGAGGACCCCTGACTCGCTGGAGCAAGGAGCAGGGCTGAAAGGGCTGAAAGGGCTGTTTAGAACAAGAAAACAGATCCAGAAGAGGCAAGCGACTGTGCTTGAAAACTGTTGAAGAATACCTGTGTGCAAAGTGCTGTTAGCTTTATCCCCTATTGGCCATTCTGGATGAGCCAGGACCTGGAGCTGAAAATTCTAGGAAGGCAGAGTTAGCCTTAACCTAATATGGACTGATTCATATTTTTTAATTTAGATTTTTATTTACTCATGAGAGACACACACACAGAGATAGAGACACAGGCAGAGGGAGAAGCAGGCTCCCCATGGGGAGCCCAATGTGGGACTCAATCCCAGGACCCCAGGTTCATGACCTGAGCCAAAGGCAGATGCATAACTGCTGAGCCACCCAGGTGCCTCTGGACTGATTCATATTACAGAATTATATGTTGGGTATGATCTCATGTGTGTGAATATACACAGAAAAAGAAAGCCTAGAAGGATAGAAATACAATATTTAATAGTAAATATCTTGGGGGATGGAATTATGGCTAAAAATCTTAAAAAAAAGAATTTTTATTACCTATATGTATTTCTTCTGAATAGAATAAATCTGCTAAGAATTAAAAGTGTCCAGCAACCAAATAGGCTGCTCTATAATCCATCGAGAGCCCTGCCTCAGGCAGTTATCAAACAAAGATCACGAGATGAGCCAGCAGGTCTTTACCAGAGTTGACCTGATGAAGTTCACACGTGCATTCAATGAGGAGGAGGCCTGGAAGCTTCCAACAAGATGGGACAACTTCCCAGTTGTCAGGTCTATTCTAAGGACAAAATAGCCTTCTAACCATAATTCCCATGTAGGAAGTTGAAATCAAAGGGTAGAATAAACAGTTCAAAAATGAAAAGCCACCAACTAGCTGTGAAACTGGATTCTGAACTAGAGGAATTAAAAATATAGAAGGACAGGGAAAGGCATGGATGGAAAGAAGAAAGAGACAGGAATCTCAGTAAAACGAAATGTCAATGAAAGATGGCAGAGTCAAAAAAAAAAAAAAAAGATGGCAGAGTCGGGGCACCTGGGTGGCTCAGTGGTTGAGCATCTGCCTTCGGCTCAGGGTGTGATCCCAGGGTCCTGGGATCCAGTTCCAAATTGGGCTCCCCATGGGGAGCCTGCCTCTCCCTCTGCCTGTGTCTCTGACTCTCTGTGTCCCTCATGAATAAATAAAATCTTTTTAAAAAAAAGATGGCAGAGTATCCATGGCTTGTATGTGGGTATGGTTATCCACTTAAATCCCAACCATTTAGCTGAAGCCCGCAGGCCATGGATATCCCAGAAGAGCTGTCTTCTGCCCCCACCACTCAGCCTTGATGGACCCAAGCTGGCATACAGTGTACCAACACAGCAGACACACTGGCTAGAAGCCACTTCACTTCTAGGCACTGAAGTGTGTCAAATATGACTTCAGGCTGGAGAAGTCCTGAGAAGCATACAGGAGCCGCACATTCATGACCCCAGTGCCAGGCAAGACAATGATGCTACAAAATTGAAGTAACAAAGAAACTAGACATCCTGTTCTGACTCTTCCCTTTATTTTTAAGATTTTTAAAATTTATTTGACAGAGAGAGAGAGAGCACAAGCAGGGGAGCAGCGGGCAGATGTAGAAGGAGAAGCAGGCCCCCTGCGGGTGTGGGGCTTGATCCCAAGACAGACACTTAAACAACTGAGCCACCCAGGCACCCCTGACTCTCCACTTTATAAGAGGGAGCTTGCTTGAGATTCTCTCTCTCCCTCTCCTTCTGCCCCTCCCTGCTCCCTCTCGAAAAATAAAATATAAAATAAAATAACAAAATAAAATAATGTAAGATAAAATAAAATCTAAAAAATAAAAAGTAAAAGCTGATAATTAATCCCTTTCGCCTCCTGGAGAGGAAGAACAGACTTTAGAATAGTCCTCTCCTGCCTGCAGGCATAAAACCTGGTCTCGGAACCACAAATTATTTTTGCCACATTAAATAAAAACCTTCCTGCAGAATGACAGGGACGATTATGAGGTGAGAAGCCAGCTCTAGCTCCTTTTTCCTGGCCTGGTGCTGTTGTAATACCACCCTCCGGGGCCCAGGAGCAAACCTTTCCAGTATTTATGTTTCCTGAATCCAAGAACAAAGATTCGTACAAATCCCATTCAAACACAGAAATAATGATGGTTTGAAAAACAAAGATAATTCCCTCTCCAGTCTTTGCAAGCGCTACAAATCACTGAAATCGTATTAACAAATGAGACTGATAGTAGTCTTCAATGAAAGCAAGGGAAGGACATGCTAAACCAAACGTTTCCAATTTGTGCTTGTGAAAACTTCTGCAAAGGATGAAAATAAATATTGGAGACCTGTGGTCCGCAGGAGACCCTGATGGAAGTATGTTGGTGACAGCAGGAGGGGGGAATGATAACTTGTGAGAAATTGCACCTCCTGCATCCCGCATGGTGACCTCTGGCCATTGGGCAGAAACTGGAGATCCTGGCTGGGACCACCTTCTAGAATCAAAGGGGATTCTCTGGTCCCTTCCCTGACCTTTGTTCATGTTCCTTCACTGTGGCTCACCCTTTCTTTTTCATACTCATTCAGCCTCCCCTGTTCCTGTCCTCAGGTGGGAGTCGAGTTCCTGCTCATTAGAAAGAATCAGTAATGTTCCTGATGGAAAAAAAAAAAATCATGTTTCTGTGGCTCTGACCTGGCACATGAGCAATAAATAACGTGAGGCATTGTAACAACAGGTTGGTTATTCCTGGGGTTATTTGGCAGCACAGTAACCAAATATCAGCACTGATGCCATTATTGTTGTGATGTTGCATGTGTAAAAACCAGATTTAAGTGAGAATACTGGCCTACAATTGAGAAAGAGTTGGTATTGAGTGTCGGTGCCAAATCTTCCGCTCCGGGGGAACAGGGATCAAATCTGTCTTGTTTTCTACTGCTTCCAGCATCTGGTACAGTACCGGAGCACAACAGGTACACAAAGTCTAGCTGTTGAGGAAACAAGTATCCAAGAAGCCCACCTGCAGCCCAGAGTGAACACAGGGGCTTTCTACAGATCATGGCTTTCCTGATGCCCACCTTTGCAGCCTGACCCAGGGCAACCACTGGCCCTGCCGTGTGGCAGTACCTGGAGAAGGGTGACAGGTGACAAGCCTGAGACAGTAGCAGAGAAGCTTGGGGAGTTTTTCTTTGCACAATTACTATTTCTCGGGCCCATGTCTCTGGGCTGGCCGTGGTGGGGAGGAAGGATGGTCCAAAGGTAATTACATGATGGTCCATGACCCACACGGAGGCTTTCTCTTTGGGCAAAGTGTTTGCGGCCAAGGGAAATTCGTAAGGAGAGATAGGGGAACTTTCTGAGATACCTTTGGTTCATAGGCAAGAATGCTGTAACTCAAGATTTCTACCTGGAGATTCTGCATTGGGAGTGTGTTGAGAGGGGTGGCTTTGACTGGGGTTGGGGCCAGGATTGATACCCCACCAATGGGCAGGCAGGGAGTTAGGGTTGAAGGACCTCACTGACACCTGATAGGATTTTTCCCATACTGACCAGGAAGCTAGGTGAGGGGGAAGAAAAGCATTGCATGGTCACCATAAACGAGGGCTTACAAAAAAGACCCAGTGCACTTTTATTTGAATATTTATTATTTTTTTCCAAAGAAATCCATGCAAAGGGAAAGAGACAAAGAGAGAGGGAAAGAGAAAGAGACATGGTAACCATGTTCTAGCAACCAAACATAGGAAAATAATTTGGCACAACTTGAGTTTTTTTTTTCTTTGCAAAAAGACAATCTACACTACCACTATTTACCTTCCTCAAAGACACCATTGATTTTTGAAAACATAACACACGGTTAGTCTTCTACTTAATGGCTGGAGGAGGTATACAAGATAAAAAAATAGAAAAAAATAAGAAGGTGGCTCCTTTACAGAGGAAGGCCACAGGGTGCTGACGGGCAGCACGGCGGCTGCGCGCTGGGAAGTCAGTGCGCCAGGAAGAAAAAGCACGCCACGGAGACTGCCAAGCTGGTAAGGGCCTTCAGGGGGGAATGGCCGTTCCCGAGGTTGTGAGAGGCTGCTATCTCATTGTCCTTCTGGTTCACGTGCTGCTTGCTTCCAGGAGCATCATCCACATCCAGATCATAAGCCAGTTCTGCCAAAAGAAAAGGAGACTTTGAAATTCACGAGTACCAACAGCATCAGCGTCCACCTGTCGTGGCTCCTGCACTGGTCCGGACCGCTGGGACGCCCCAGGGTTCTTTGAAAGGCAGGCCACTAGGAGATGAGAAGGAGCCAGGGCTGTAGGGGTGGGGGGTCCCACCAGTGGAAGGAGATGGCCAGAGGGGCTCCTTCCCGAGGTCACGCCCACAGGGAGAGCTGGCTGCTCCCTCCTCCCCTTTGGCTCCACCCATACCCAGGGTGCAGGTGGGGAGCTCTGCAACATCCCCTCCCCCCATGGTGGTGCTTGAAGGTCACTTTCACCAGATCTCGCTGGTATTAAAATGTAAGGTGCTGGGTGGGTGACTCTGTGTGTGCTTCTGTCTGTATGTGAGTCAGTGGGGTGGGCGATGCTGTAGGGGGTACCCCCAGTGTGCCATTCCTCCAGATTTTCTCCTGGAGACGTCGCTTGAATCAGAGTTGAGGGTAGGATAGTTTGCCATTGAAAGTTGTTTTATTTTTCCCAAATATTCCTTCTACGATCTATGTCATCTTTTCATCCCCCCACCCCGCCCTTACACACACACACACACACACACACACACACACCCCAACATCGATCTAATGCATAGGATTTAAACTGATCACAAGCCAAAACCAAGGAGAGGCTGTGCGGGGTGAGGGCTTTCCTTCATTGATCACCCACCATTTATGAGATACGGTTATGATTCTGAAAAGAAATTGGGGGGTTGGCGCTGCCCTTGAACATCTCTCAGAAGGCAAATCTGAGTAGATAGCAATTTGTCAGGAAATTCAAGACGGTCAGCGCTGGCATGGAGGTCAGCCTCCTTCAGCTTTGTTTTTCCAGATTTAGAACTTGGATCGACTCCCTTGGCTTTTCTAGACTCAGTCGCCAATGTTTCTATTTCAATAGCTTGGGAAGGTGATGTGATGTGAGTGCCCTCACCAGCCAACTGTCCTGTGGCCAGCAGAGCCGGAAAGATCCCTTGGAGACACTGAGATACAAAGCAACAGGCATAGAGGAATGACTGGGATTCTATAGAGGGAAGGAAGGAAGGGGAAGGAAGGGCTCCTCTTACAAGGGATGAAACACTCAGTAAGTCACAGGAAGAAAGTGTGAGGACCCAGCTGGCCAGGCTGCACACAGAGCAGGGCCCAGGACCAGGGCTAGTCCAAGGCTGGCAATGCTTAGAGCAGGCAGCAAGGTCAAGGTGATCAAAACCAGGGGGATCACACAGATTGCAATGCTCCTTTTCCAAACGGGCTGCTGTAGTTTCTACTGCCCTCAGCAATGATGAGAGAACCAAAGTTACTGGGCCCTCACTGGAAAGATTGTAGGAAGCATAAGATGATATATCAAGGTTTATTTATTTTTATTTTTTAAAGATTTTATTTATTTATTCATGAGAGACACGGAGACACAGAGAGAAGCAGGGACACAGGTAGAGGGAGAAGCAGGCTCCATGCACGGAGCCCGACGTGGGATTTGATCCTGGGTCTCCAGGACCACACCCTGGGCTGAAGGCAGATGCTAAACCACTGAGCCACCCGGGCTGCCCTCAAGGTTTCTTTAAATAATTGCACATTTTCTATGTCTTAGTTTACTAATAACATTTCTTAATGCATGATAGCTCATACCCTTTGCCTTTGTATCTGATGGGGATTAAGGTTTTTCCTCTTCATTTGAAGATATATTTTACCGAATCCTTTGTCATATTAAATACAAATAACGTTTCTATTTTGTGATTAACTATAATTAGTTTTCATTGCTGTACAAAGAAATCATGTTTTCACTTTTTAAAAAAGGTTGCATTTATTTATTCATGAGAGACACAGAGAGAGAGGCAGAGACACAGGCAGAGGGAGAAGCAGGGTCCACGCAGGGAGCCTGATGTGGGACTCGATCCCAGGACTCCAGGGTCATCCCCTGAGCTGAAGGCAGATGCCTAACCGCTGAGCCACCGAGGTGTCCAATTTCTTCACTTTTAATATCTATGAATCTGACTACATTTTGTTTTTCTAAAGCTGAGAATTTTTTTCTCCCAGAGTGCCAAGAAGAATTCAAATCAAATTTTTCCAGAGAACCCTCTTACCCAGGGAAAAGCGACTTGGCCAACTATAATTTGGATTTCCTCTCCCCTAAAAATAAATACATGCAAAGCAAATAAAAAGAAGACAAGAACAAACAGCAGCGGTCTATTTGGAAGTCAGACCTCTTTCTCTGAAAGGTGAACTATGCAGAGGACACAAGAGAAGGCCGAGGTCAGCACAGGCGCAGGTCACGATCGGATTTCACCCAAGTTGAGAACACATATGGCTCTAGCTGTTGAAACCCCAGCCTTGAGTCTCAAGGCAACTTCTCTACTTAAATGCACAGGAGTATTTTTAGGATTGACCTGAATGAGTGAACTCTTAGCTTTGCTTTCAGATTCCTTTTCCGGATATTCCCCTTGCCCAACCTCAAGATGAAACAATATCTATTCATGTTACCACTCAGCCCCTGTGCTATTTATCTTGCTCCTCAAATAATCCGCAAACACTGGACAGTTTCATGTACTAGAGCAGTTGCCGTAAATTTAGCAGATGCTAAGCCCAGAAGTTTCAAATCTTTTTTGCCACCAAAGACCTCTTTTGTTATTTCTATCTCTTGGACCCTATGTTTGGAAACTATAAGAACGACAAGTTCCTGAGTCCTCATTGTGGGCCAGGCACTGTGCTAAGCTCTTTATATACATTATCTCATTTAATTTAACCTTCTTAATAATGTTGCAAGGTAGGCATTACAATTCCCATTTTACTGATGAGGAAGCTCCAACCCAGGTTCCTTTTTGGCCCATATTTGCACAGCTGGTAAGTGACAGAGGAGCTGTTTGAATGCATGTCTGACTCTGAACCTCGCTTGAAGCTATACTGTCTCTTGAACAACTTTGTGTATCAAATACACTGTAGTGATTGAGTAGTGATGGACTTTTTTCTTGAAAGACAAAACCCCACCTTGATCAGTAAAATACATACTTCCAAAGAGAACTCAAGAGCATGAGAAAACACTCTCAGTGTTTCCACATGAAAGTGATCACATACTTGACTGAGTAGCCTTATTAAGCTTTGTGAAAGTCTGAAAAGAGCTCCGAGTTTGAGGACCAAGAATGGAAATTATGTCCTTTCCATTTCCTGGAAGAAATAAGCAATGATGGCCAAGGCTATTAGATACCCCAAACACAAAGCTGGCCCGAGTTTTCTACCTGCAAAGGCCCCCAGAAATACTCAGAATAATGCCTTCCTGTGCTCTCAAAGCTGGGACCAACAGTTTCCTGAGGCTCCTCCACTTAAGAGCAGCAACCCTATGGCTGGGCTTCTTTGGTGTACATCGATGGGAATCCCAGCAAAGACACACTCTGGGCCTGGGCCACCATCATGGAGATTAGAGACAAAGGGGACAGCTTAGCCTGACAATGAAGCATTATGAGATACACAGGACATAGGGTTTTGGTCAAAGATAAATGTGGATATTCCTGGACAAGGGAAATACAACCCAGTTTAATTCAACAAATTAATGGTAGCCTACAATGTCCCAAGCATTGAGCTGGAAGGCTGGAGAAGGACTTAGTGCCTGTCTTCAGGAATCCCACACTCTGGCAAGGAAAACAGACCAATAGATACTTGGCAGAACGGAGTAAGGCTCAGATAAAGGCATGAGCCAAACACCATGGGGAGAGAAAAATTCCAAACAGAAGGCTCTGGGAAGACTTCTCAGAACAACTGGGATATAATCTACACCATGGGGGGTGGGGTGGGGAACCATAGCAGAGCTGAATGAGATGGTCATTCATTTCAGTTAGAAGGTTCAGCTTGAGCAAAATCATCAATATCAGAGGGCATGATCAGTAGGAGCAAGTAGCCTCTATGATGGCAGGGGACATAGGGTATACACTGTTGTTGTTGTTGTGTGTGTGTGTGTGTGTAGTTGCATGGTGGGTGGTAAAAGGTAAGGCAGGAAGGACAAGTTAAGGCCGAGTCATGGTGCATTGGGAATGCTAAGACTTTACTGTGTGGGCAACAGGGAGCCATTGGAGGTTTTAAAGTAAGAAACTCACACAATCTGACTGGTGTTTTTTAGAGAGATCATTGTTAACAGTTTGGAGGACAGCCCTAAGTGGGAGAGACTTATCAGACATCTTGTCTTAGAAAAAAACAAGAAGCCTGTGGGAACAGTATCTGGGGATCAGCCAGTAACAAATATAAATTTTTTTAAAAAACCTACAAAGGAGCTAAATCTACACCAAACCAAAACCTTCTCATTTTGCTACAAACCAGATCTATTATGGGAATCATCCTAAACCATTCTCTTCTAAATCATTCATATTTTTATGTTTATCAGTGATTTTCTAGAATGTGTCTCTGCTGTATTAGGTATATACTGTAAAATACACATAAATTGTTTCTGCCTTGCAGTTGATTGTCAGTGAGAGCCTTTTAGACCAGCAAAGAGATTTTCTTTCTTCTTAAAAATATTTTTATTTACTTATTCATGAGAGACACACAGAGAGAGGCAGAGACATAGGCAGAGGAAGAAACAGGCTCCTCACAGGGAGCCCGATGTGGCACTTGATCCCAGGACCTCGGGATCACACCTTGAGCAGAAGGCAGAAGCTCAACCACTGAGCCACCCAGGCATCCCAGCAAGGAGATTTTCTTTTCTTTTTCTTTTTCTTTTTTTTTTTTAGCAAGGAGATTTTCATGTGAAATCCAAAAATCAGTTTCTATTTGTAATCAGTTTGCCTATACCCAGAGGGTAGACACAACAATCTGTACTAATTATACACTCAGTTCTGACTCTCATTTTCCCTCCTTAGTGCTGCAGATCAGATACTATCTCTTTTTTACTATTTATTTTTTTCACATAAGAATACTCATTTTTTATTTTAAAGATTTTATTTATTTATTTATTTGAGAGAGAGAGAGAAAGAGCATGAACAGGGAGAGGGGCAGAGGGAGAAGGAGAAGCAGCCCCACCCCCAGCAGGGAGCCTGATGTGGGGCTGGATCCCAGGACTCTGGGATCATGACCTGAGCCAAAGGCAGATGCTTAACTGACTGAGCTACCCAGGTGCTCTTAAGATTGAAGCATTTTTATTTTATGTACAATGAGTTGGCATTAAGGTAGGTATCTTGGAAGGATATCAAGGAGTTTACTTAATTCAACTTAATGAAGCCCATTTCCTTTGCATACACACACTAGTGACACACATTGAGGCTGTATTTCTGGATCAGATCATGCCAGTTTGAGCAGGCATGGCACAAATAAGAACCCTGGCTGAATTTCCCCAGGCGGCTCTACCAGAGCAGCTGGTGGCCCATCTTGCTCTCTCGGATGCTATGAGGCAAAAAAGGCTATTTTTTTTTAAATTATGTAAACTCTACACCCACCAAGGGGCTCAAACTCACAACCCAGAGATCAAGATTCCATGCTCCATGACTGAGCTGGCTGGGCAATCCTATATAATCCCTTTAAAATAATTATCAGTCATCAAGGTCTGCACTTTGTGTTGAAAAGTTTTTCTGAGTTGGGCAAAGCACTCTGTGGGGAACCCTCCAGCCTTAGTTATTCAGAGTCACTCAGTGGAGTTCCCAGGGAAGGCTGTCCCACACTGAGAGTCTGGAGCCCTGGGCTCCAGGCCCAGCTCAGCCACTGTCGGACTATTTCACCTTGGGCAAGTCATTTCCCTCTACTCTGGACATCTGTCTCTCCATCTGCCCAAATCTGGGCATTGGACTGGATGAACCCTATGTGTCCTTCTAGTTTTATTTCTCTGAGATTCCCAGGCTCTCGGGGCCCAGTGAGGGAAAGTCTGCTATGAGCCATAATCTTCCCTCTACTCACAGTAGCCAAGGGGCTGTCCCCAGCAGAATCTCCATAAGCAAGTAGGGGCAATCAGCTGCTTCTCCTGGGCTGTGAATTCTTCTGGTGATGGTCATCAGCCACCAAGTTCTGAATCCCCTTTCTTCTTGAGCTGATCTAGTCCAGGATAAGAGATGCTAGCAACAAATAAATCTGTGCTGGACTGTTCTGGTTGCCTTTAAATCCGGGCATGATATCTTGCACTGAATCCAGGGCACACAAAGCTTTGGGAGAGAAGTTACTGGATTCAGGGTGCATCAAGCAGGCAGGTATGGACAACCAGAGAAGATGTGTCAGTCAGTGAGACAGGCCTGTGGGACTTTCCAAAGCCACTGGGGTCTTTGGCACGTAATAGGATGCAAATGTTTGCCCTCTGATGGCATGGGCATCCAGGGAAGCAGTGCGCTGCAATAGGGGCCTTGCCCACTCCAGTAGGCAGAGCTCCCGGGACAGCCTGAAAGGAGAGCTGGTATCAAAATACCAGGGGAGAGAATGCTGCTGTTGAGCCAAGCACGGGGGTTTCTTCCTTGCTAAGCCTGCTCCAGCAGATGGCTTCAATCCGGCCCTAATATAGCAACCGAGCAATACCGCTATCTCTGTGTTTTGCGTTTGCTGTGTACAGTTGGCTCCCAAGACATGAATATGTGAAACCTTCAGTACATTGCTTGGCAGACCCCAGAGGCTGAAAGTGGGGAAATCTCTGGAGGAATCATGTGCATTGCACCACTGCTCACTCTGCTGCCCGTTCCCACAGACGCCCGGGGCGCTGCCGTTCACTTCGGAATCCCAAACAGATCTGGGTTGCCTTGCCTGCCCCGTCCACAACACCCTCCTCCTGCCACATCAACCTCCACTCCTTTGTGAACTTTCAGGTGTGAAATGACTACTTGGACTTGAAAGCAGAAGAAAGGGGCTGTCGCTAATGACCCTGGGGTCTCTGGGAGTCTATATTTTCTTCTTCATAGATCAGACGAGGGGAAGCTGGCACACTTGGGGCCTCTGGTTTCTAATTGGTCTGGTGGGACTCCTTTTAGAATGGGGCCATTTCACAATGTGCCTTCTTGACAAACAAGTGAGCTACCAACTTTGCAGACTGTAAATTCTGGGAACTACCCAATGGCCTCTCCCAGAAGAGGGCTGGGCAATGAGATGCCCACTTCTTTTCTTATAGCCAAGTCCAGCCACAAACACCCTCTGGGTTGTTGAAAAACTATGGTGGATTTCCCCATTAGGTGAGGTGTGGCCTCTCCTTATAGGTCCTCTGTTTTCGGGTTGGAGTATGTGTCTCTTCAGGTTATCCTGAAGTGGGTACATAAGGCCATGGTATGCTTTTTTTCCCTAAAGATCTAGGGGAGAAAGCACACCATTTTATACTAAAACATCCAAGGCTGATGATGAGGTAGAAATGCACTATTTGCAAACTCATTTAAGACCTGATAAAATATTTCACATTTACTAGGACTTTCAGATTCTGTCTCAGATCCTCAGGAGCAGGTGTTCACTCTCACTCCTTACTGATGTACAGGGTACTTCAGTAGGAAGGTCTTAAAAGCATTGGTAGGATCCTTGGGTCATCTGAGCTTGGTATACTACTCAAAGGTGGACACTCTGACTCACATGCTCCTAGTTACTGACTTAAGGGATGCTTTTCTATGACGACTTCCTTGTTGAGAGGAGAACATCACAAGAACTGCCCTTACCAGGGACTCAGACTGCTTAGTTTACTAATACAAAATGGTGTGGCGCCTGGGTGGCTTGGTCAGTCAAGCGTCTGACTTCAGCTCAGATCATGATCTTGGGTTGGTGGGATTGAGCCCTGCAGTGAGTCTGTTTCTTCCTCTCCCTCTGTCCCTCCCCCTCCTTGTGTGCACATATACTTTCTCTCTCTCTCTCTCTCTCTCTGAAATAAATAAATCTGTTTTTTAAAAAAGAAAACTAATACAAAATGGTTTCCAGGGGATTCGATCATGACTAATGCTCCACTGTGACATTCAGCCATTTAGAAAGGAACAAGCAAAAATATCACTCGATTCCTTTGGAAATTAAATCATTTTACTATAGAATCTTATTGTAACATGGGCCACTACTATACTTATTTAGGTACATCATGAGTCAAGTCATGTTCCCAGAAACAGAACAACTGTGTCCTAGAAACCCTGACAGCACGAGAGGGTGGTGTGGGCGCTGGCCCTCCTCCACCAGCCCCAGAATTATCACCACCTTCCACACAAGTGTCTCGACTACTACTCTCATGTCTACAGATCCTTCTCACCCAAGGCTGCTTGACAGCTCCATAGGAATCACACCTCATCATAGCCTTCACTTCCCACAGGAGAAATTACCTCATCCCGTGGGACAGAGAGAAGATTGAGATGAGAACAAGCTTAGAGAAGATGAGGAAAGAGAACATGGTAGAGAGGGGAGGGCTAGCATGGTCCAGTGTCTATGGAGAGGTCAGGCAAAGTAAGGAACTGAGAAGCAGCTATTGAAAGGGTCAACCAGATGGTTATAGGAGATTGTTGAGAGAGGTTCAATAGGGCAGTTGGGTGAAAAAACAGACAGTATTGAGTTGAGGAGAAAGCAGGAACTGATATGGCCTCTCCCAGAAGAGGGGAGATATGGGTTTATTGAGTCCTGATCAGCCTTTGGAGAAGCTTGAGAGTGAGTGAAATGAAGCACTGTCACCCTGACTGTTCCCCACAATGCCTAATAAGTATGTACAACCTCGCCTCCTCAGTGTGCCAACTCAGGATGGCCTTTGGAAATGCTGTTTTCTTGTTATTCTTGATACACTGACAACCTGTACTAGACACTCAGATACTTGTATACCAATGTTAATAGCAGATTATTCACAATGGCCAAAGGATTGAAGCAACCCAAGTGTTCACCAATGGATGAATGGAAAAACAAAATGTGGTACATTTATGTAATGGGATATTATTCAGCCATAGAAAGGAACATGGTACTGATGCATGCCACAGTTTGTATAAAACTTGAAAACATGATGCTGAGTGAAAGAAGTGAGACACAAAATACCACATAGTATATGACTCCATTATATGAAATACACAGAATAGGCAAATTGTGGAAATAGTGGTCATGGTTGCATAACATTTTGAATGTAATTAACGTCACCAAATTGTACACTTAATGGTTTATTTTTTAGAGATTTTATTTATTTATTCATGAGAGACACAGAGAGAGTCAGAGACATAGGCAGAGGGAGAAGCAGGCTTCCTGTGGGGAGCCTGATGCGGGACTCGATCTCAGGACCCCGGGATCATGACCTGAACCGAAAGCAGATGCTCAACCACTGAGCCACCCAGGTGCCCCCACTTAATGGTTTAGATGGCAGGTTTTACATAATATATATTTTAGGACAATGAAAAAAAAACCTATAGAATCCAAAAGATAATGGAATCTGGGGCACATTCCAGTTCCAAAAGGGACCATACTCTACTCTAGACTTTGCAGAGGGGTGTGTGAGCATACCCCATACCAAAGTATCCACCCTCAAATGGCACTCCTTCAGTGCTTTTCAAGTCAAGTTGTCCAAAGGAATTAAAATGAATGGATATTTAGACACTACCCTATAAAGGCAGATGTGGGTCCTCAATGGGGAATGGCAGAAGAGGGCATTTAAAAAAAAATCTATTTATTCATGAAGGACACATAGAGAGAGAAAGAGGCAGAGACACAGGTAGGGGGAGAAGCAGGCTCCATGCAGGGAGCCCGACGTGGAACTCGATCCCGGGTCTCCAGGATCATGCCCTGGGCTGAAGGTGACGCTAAACCACTGAGCCACCCAGGGATCCCCTAGAGGGCAGTTTTTGTTAAGGATTTTCTTTGGAGGCTAAATATTTTAAGAGAAATGTTTATACAGTCTCAGGAAACAACATTTATTTTTGTGGCTCACAGATATGATGCTAAATTGAAACCACAGTTAAAAAAATCAATTGAAGGATACACTCTGTCTTCATTACTTTAATAGAAGTTTAATGGTTTAGATCCACAGAGCTCTATTTATAATATAAATTTCAGGCATGATGCCACTACAGAGGGGTGCATCACAGGGCTTCAAGGATATAGAAGGAAAACACAAAAGGTCACTTATCGTAGCCAAACCCAATTGCTGGAGAGGTGTCAGCAAAGTGAGGGAGGCGCCTTCTAGTCCCTTAGAGCCCCGGCTCCAAGATGCTCAGTGAAAAGCACTGTGACGGCATTTGGGGCAAGGCTTTAGATGCACTTGGATGGGAAAACCCAAAGTTTGGTCATCTTCCATTTTTAAAAAATATTTTATTTATTTGATAGAGACTGAGCACACAAGTAGGGGGAGGCAGAGGGAGAGGGAGAAAGCAGGCCCCCTATGGAGCAGGGAGCCAGATGTGGGCCTCAATCCCAGGACCCCAGGATCATGACCTGAGCTGAAGGCAGGCAATTAACTGATTGAGCCTCCCAGGAAGCTCAGTCATCTTCAATTTCTAAGAAACTATGGTGAACCTTACCAACAAACACACCTGAGAATTAAAATGTTTGCAATGTCCTGGCAATGCCCACAGCAAAGAAAATTATTAGTAGTACAATAGTCAGTAGGTCAAAATGGCTCAACTCCCTGAAAACACTCGGCCCGGCCATGAGAACACTGCAGGCCAGGAATCAACAGCAGGCAGGTGTCCTCATAAATGAAAGATGAAAAAAGCCTCCTTAAGTTGCTCCATCTGAATTTCTTCCTTAAGAACTCTTCAGTTGTGAAATGCCTCTGTCATCATCAATGGGATTTGGGGACTTGAGATTACTTTCCCTTCAATTTACTTGGAAGAACACCCTGTCATCCTGGCTCTATCTTCCTACCTTCCCATCTTTGGATCTGGAATGTCAGGAAGTCCCCATCTTCTCACGTTCACCCAGGCACTTGTGACCATCTTTCTCTCTTTCCTTCAGCTCCACTCCCTTCCCCAACACCCTGTAGTCCTCAGCATCCCAGCTCAATGAGATAGATACCCACTCCTCTCCAGGAAGCAGGACTGTCCTATTCTGTGGCAGCAGAAACAAGATCACGCTGTCTTCCTAAATCACAGGTTGAATCACATCTGTCTCTTCCTCAAAATCCTTTGATGGTTCCCTACTGGTTGTGGAATCAAGTCCTATTTCCTTAGCAGAGCATTCAGGAGCTTCTCTTCATATTGTCTTGCTTTCTAGTTTCCACCGCTCATACATTTCTCCAAGTATCAGATACTGTAGTCATACCATTCCGTTCATTATTGGCTGGAGAAGGCAAGTTCTTTGAAGTTCCCATGTCTTCTTCCATGCTGTTCCCTCAGCCTGGGATGGTCTGTCTCTCTCTCTCTGGTCTCAACTTCCATGATACCTCTTCCAGGAAGCCTTCCCATCTCATCCCAGCCCCATTTTTTTTTAAAAAAGATTTTATTTATTTATTCATGAGACACACACACACACAGAGACAGAGAGAGAGAGAGAGAGAGAGAAAGAGAGAGAGAGAGAGGCAGAGACACAGGCAGAGGGACAAACAGGCTCCACGCAGGAAGCCTGATGTGGGACTCGATCCCGGGACTCCAGAATCACGCCCCGGGCTAAAGGCAGGCACCAAACCGCTGAGCCACCTAGGGATCCTTGCCAGCCTAAATTAATCACTTCCCTCTCTGGCTCTTCATTGGATTTTACTTCTAGTATAGCATTCATTAATACAAATCAAAACCACAATGAGATACCACCTCACACCAGCGAGAATGGGGAAAATTAACAAGGCAGGAAACCACAAATGTTGGAGAGGATGTGGAGAAAGGAGAACCCTCTTGCACTGTTGGTGGGAATGTGAACTGGTGCAGCCACTCTGGAAAACTGTGTGGAGGTTCCTCAAAGAGTTAAAAATAGACCTGCCTTATGACCCAGCAATTGCCTTGCTGGGGATTTACCCCAAAGATACAGATGCAGTGAAAAGCCGAGACATCTGCATCCCAATGTTTCTAGCAGCAATGTCCACAATAGCCAAACTGTGGAAGGAGCCTCAGTGTCCATGGAAAGATGAATGGATAAAGAAGATGTGGTTTATGTATACAATGGAATATTCCTCAGCCATTAGAAATGACAAATACCCACCATTTGCTTCGATGTGGATGGACCTGGAGGGTATTATGCTGAGTGAAATAAGTCAATCGGAGGAAGGACAAACATTATATGGTCTCATTCATTTGGGGAATGTAAAAAATAGTGAAAGGGATTTTGGGGAAAGGAGAGAAAATGAGTGAAAATATCAGAGAGGGTGACAAAACATGAGAGACTCCTAATTCTGGGAAATGAACAAGGGGTAGTGGATGGGGAGGTGGGCAGGGAGATGGGGTGACTGGGTGATGGGCACTGAGGGGGCACTTGATGGGATGAGCACTGGGTGTTATACTATATGTTGGCAAATTGAACTCCAATAAAAAAACTGAATTTGCTAAAAAAAAAAATAGTATAGCGTTCATTTCAATCTGTCTCATAGGAGAGTTAGTATTCTCACGTTCCTGTCCTCAGCTAACTATGAGCTCCATCCACGTGAGAAATGAGTTCTATTCCTCTCCGGGGCTGCCACACAGTACCTGACTAGCACGGACGCTTACAAACATGCTTGTTGACTGACTGAACAAACACATTCTCCTCAGTCTACCGAGAGTGTACAGCTGCAGGGCTACTTCCTTAGCAGATACCCTTCCTGAAGAGTCTCTCCTCACAACCCAATGGTTTCCCTGGGAGCAAGAGTCCCAGTAAGCTATGATGAAGACAAGACAGAGGCAGGGCCAGAGCCTGGGTGGCCCTGGAAGCAAATGGCAGGGCTTGATCCCTGCCCTTTAAACTCGAGGCCCTTCTGACAACAGCCAGTTCTCATCAGCCCCAGCATCGGTTCCCTGTGCTCAGGGTGGATGGCATCTACAAAGATTATTTTCTCACTCCCTTTTGCTGCCTGGAACTTGATGCCTCGCTATGTAAGCAGCTGACACATGCATGGCATTCCACGGGCCATGCCGGGCAGGAAAACAGGTTGCTGGTGAGCAGGTTCCATTTATTTCTTACTCGGAAACTTCGCGATTGGGTTCCCATACCTTTGACCCATGCCTCTGGCCTGCGATCCACCCTCCCCGGGTCATGCCCTGCCCTTTACTTCACCACCAGCTCCCAGCCCCAAGCCCCCAGGGCTGCTGATGATTGAGATTTGGGCACCTGGCCGTGTGACATCAAAATACAGCTTCGTTAATGAAGTCCCTTGCCCAGGTGCAATAGGACAAAGCCATGGGCCTTTAGTTCCCGCTCTGACACTGGCCAGCACCAGCTCCCCTCGGGTCGGGTGGCTGCCAGGAAAATGCAGTCATGAGCCGGCATGTGAATAAATACAATGCCTTAACCTAAAAGTTCTGTGTTTTCATTCTTTCCCCCTTTCCACTTCTCTATTCACTCCTTTTTTCTCTTGCCGTTCCTCTTTAAACTCATTTCCTATATCCAATTATTCTCCCCTCTGCTGTCTAGTCCGTGCTCTACTAAGCATTCTCTCCTGTCTCCACTGTGATGTTTTCCATATCCGTAGGCAAGGGGCAAGGCTGGAATCCTCGGATGGATTTTGAATCTAAGGATGCTTTTCCATCTCTTCCCACTTTGATTTGAACCTCTCACCAGGGTTCTATTTGTTTTAGAAGTGGTTCTAGCAGTCCCTTCCTCAATCTTCCATTCTCATACAGATTGCCACTCTGCATCATTTCCCCGGGTCCTGCCTGATTCTGCCCTCAGCCCTGTACCCGGTCATCTCCCCTCTGTAATTTCCCTTCTCTCTCTATATCAGATTATTCTCATTCCATAGCCATGCCATTTTATTTTTATTTGACTTTAAGTCATCCCTACACCCAATGTGGGGCTCGAACTCATGACCCCAAGATCAAGAGTCACAGGCTCCACCAGCTGAGCCAGCTGGGCACCTTGCCAAGCCAGTTTAGTTACTGCTATTTTGTGGCCTTGTCTTTCTCTTAAGGGGAAAACTATTTGGACTTAAATAAAGAACTTTCTAATAATTAGTGCAATCTGAAAATTGCACAGGCTACCCTTAAACAGTGAGCTCTACATATGGAGGTGGTCCCAGAGGCTTCAGACAGCCATTTGGTGGAGATACTGGTAAAGGGGGTCAAACATAGAATGAGAGTGAAGGTAAATAGCATCTGATGACCCTTCCAACCCGAAGATTCTAGGTTTTCATTTAGGTCCTTAGAGGTCTCATGGCAGGGATAAAGGGTGAAGGGACAGGGTTAAAGTGACCTTTGCATTCCTCCCTTTAACACAGATACTATGTGGAGAGGAATCTAAAGAGACTGCTTTGGAGGCTCTCTCAAAGAAAGGGATGGTGTCTTTTGGAGACCACGACTTGCTTAGAGAGGAAGGCTTTAAGTTTGCCAAGGAAGGGCAGCCTGGGTGGCTCAGCGGTTTAGCGCACCTGCCTTTGGCCCAGGTGGTAATCCTGGAGACCCGGGATTGAGTCCCATGTCGGGCTCCCTGCATGGGGCCTGCTTCTCTCTCTGCTTGTGCCTCTACCTCTTTCTCTGCATCTCTCTGTGTTTCTCATGGATAAATAAATAAAATCTTTAAAAAAAGTTTGCCAAGAAATTATCAACCAATGCATTATTTTAAGGGATTAACTACTGACCTGCCTAAAATGGGGAAAGAGAACCACACTGTCTGTCCAGCGTATGAGCGTAGGGCCTAAGTCTCAGAAATGATGCAACTATTTATTAGGCAGCATGAAATATGCATATAAGAGGACACTGCCTACACAGAAGATGGAGCAATGAATTCAGGAATTGTTTACTTTGAATTTTCCCCCTACCAATATTCAACAATTAGCAGTGATTTGCAGGTGGTAGCCATCTTGCTCAACACAGCCACACAATCCACACAAGCCACTCAAGATCCATATGAAGAAAAAAAGAGGCATCAGATGGAGGAAATCCATTTGGGGAACATGATTAGGACATGAGTTGGAAGGCCCCAAGTGGAAGGCAACTGAGGAAAAAAAGCTGGATGATCCTCATACAAATAGCTCTGTGGGCATTAGAACAAAGTAGGCAAGTCCAGAGGGAGGCCAGGAAAGGTACATGGATGCCAAGTGATCCCACAGCTATAAAGATGTAGAAAGGAAAAGGGAAAATTCTACTACAAAAGAGTGGCATTCAGATCACTAAGGAGAAGTAGAAAAAGCAGCAGGAAGATATTAAAGCAAAATAAAAAGAAGATGCCACTAGCAAGAAATGAGTACTTTAATTAAGTAGAGTCAAGGGCAGCCCTGGTTCCTTATAATGAAGAAGGGGCAGGAATTTTCGGTATTGTCTTTACCTATCTACGGAATACATCAAAGGTGCCCATTAAACAAGACAAATGCACCGCATTATTGGCCAAGTGACACGAAGAAGGAAAGTGTCTCAGAAGGACAAGGTGTCATGCTATAAGCATAGCAGTGGCATCTTCAGGATGGGGATTAAGGAAGGCCCTTGACCCCATGAGCACAAGGGGAGGGTGTTGAATCACTCAATTGGACACCTGAAGCTCCTCTTACACTGGCTGTTCACTACACTGGAAGTAAAATAAAGACTTAAAAAAGGAGGAGAAAATAGGTGATGGCATGTCCAAGCAAACAGGCCTCGCATGGCCAATAGAGAAACCATGTTTAAACACATCAAAATGCAACCACCACTACCAACAAAAGATGGAAACTGGGGCCTTAGAGCCTGGCACCCTAACCTTCTGGAAACCTCTACTGAAAAAATAATGGAAATAAACCCAGCAGCTCCTTTGCCATTATCCGAAGGAAAACAGAGACGAAGGTGATAATCTTCGTTGCTTGGTGAAAAGCAAATCAAACACTAAGTAGTTTCTGCTACGGCAAGACTGTGGGAGAGAATCAGGATGTGGCATCCGTAATCTCCTGTGATTCCTGTCATTTTATTTCATGGGGGCTTTCCCAGCCAATGAGGAGGAAGAGATTAGACGGGAAAGTTCCCCTGGAGTCACAGCCTGCCCCAAACTAAATTCAGATGCATTGTTTTCGTTTTTGTTACATTTTTACCTTTTCAACAGCTTTATTGAGGTATGATTTAAATACCATACAGCACCCACTTCAAGTAAATTTCCAGGATACAATTCAGTGATTTTCAGTGAATGTAAGGAGGTATGCAACCATCATCATAATTCAATTTTTGAGCATTTTCATCAGCCCAATACCCAATAAGATCCTTCACGTAAACCCTCAAGGTCTAAATCTTCAATGGAATCTTTTTCCTTTGAGCTCTCTTGGAGCATCCCATACTGCTGGCTACTCTCTGTTTTGAAGTCTGGCCTCCCTGTATTTTCTGACACTACTCCCTGAAGTCCCTCCTGTACCTCTGGAACCATTCTCAGATTTCTCTGAGAATCCCTGAAGCTGTTGATGGATGTGCTCTCATCTCTTCCTTGGCCCTCCACTCTTCTCACTTTGAGTCTTCTTGAATGTTCTCTTCAGTGCCCCTGGTTTCAGCTATCATTGAGGATTCCCAAATCTCTCTCTTACTCAGACATCTCCCTGGAGATCTAACTGCTCCCTGGCCATTTCTACCTGGATGGCTCTCAGGCAACTCAGATCCAACAAGCCACAAACAATGCAGCATTTCTAGTCCTTTAAGTGCCCCCCCCCATCGTGTCCACCCCCTTCCCATCCCCTGACCCCTTCCCCACCTGGTTTGGTGATTGCTTCTTACTGGCCATCCAGTTGCCCAAGCCTGAAACTTGCAGGACTCCCTAGATTCCTCCTCCTTTTTCTCCCTCTGTGTCTAATTAATGATCGCATCCGGTAAAGTCTGGGCCCTTACTATTTTGTGAATTCCTCTTCTTTCCATTGGGACTGCTTAGATTATGCTCTCATTATCTCTCACCTGGACTAGCAGCCTCCCTGTTTTGTCCTCATGCAAACTATCCTCCGCACAGTTGATAGGGTCCTTTTATTTTGTTAATTTTTAAACTACTCAACACATGAATGCATTCTTGAAGCTAAAGGTTCAAACAACACCTGAGTATATACAGAAACAAAGAAAGCCTCCTCTTTCCACTTTTCCCCCTTCCACAACTCCCCAGGGGTAATTACTGGTAAATAAAGAAAATACTGGTACTTTCGATGCATATGCATATGCTACAATCTCTCCAAAATCTCTGTATATTAATACATGTAGAACGGTCCCATTCTTTTAATCACTGCAAGAATTTCATAGTATGAATATCACCATTAGCTATTTCCCCACCGAGAGCACTGCTTTTGCTCCTTACTCCTTCCTGGCCCAAACAATGCTGCAGTGAACATCCTCCAACACACACTTTTGGATACATGGCTTATTTCTCCAAGGTTTATTCCTAGGATAAAACTGGCCTGTAGGAATGGAGGTTGCCTGGGAGCTAGCTTGTAGGGCAGTAGGACAGAAGAAGGTGAGGAATACTGGCTGGAGAAGATTTGAGAGAAAGGAGATGAATGTATTTTTTTTGTTAAAAAGATGATGTAGGGGATCCCTGGGTGGCGCAGCGGTTTGGCGCCTGCCTTTGGCCCAGGGCACGATCCTGGAGACCCGGGATCGAATCCCATATCAGGCTCCCGGTGCATGGAGCCTGCTTCTCCCTCCGCCTGTGTCTCTGCCTCTCTCTCTCTCTCTGTGACTATCATAAATAAATAAAAAAATTAAAAAAAAATAAATAAAAAATAAAAAGATGATGTAGAGGTTCTCAAGACACAGGATGGTATTAGGAAATCTTTAGGGAAAAATCATCTTAGAATGTTATCACCTTAATGAAATAGCTATTTTAAAAAACCAATTCATTTAAAACAAACTATGCCTTTCTAAGCTATGCCAAATCTGGCTGGGCACACGTGTCATAAAGATAAGCTGGCAGTCCAGTGGCCCACTACTGAATGTGAATAGGCAATAGAGCATACTCATGAAAGCCAGTATTACACTAAACTACAGACCTTGGATTATGGGGCAAATCCTAGCACAAAAACTTCACTATGGTCCTTGGCTGTACCCATTTTACTGTTGTTTTTCATTTTTATTTTCACAATTTTAGGGGGTGGTGGTGAGAAAATTTCTCAGAGCAGAGAATCCTAATCAGTAAGGGCTGGAAAACAAGTCTTTTGAGGGAGTGCTAAAGTTAATGTCTAGTGACATTTGATTCACTTCCAAAAGTGGTCCCGAGATCCAGTTGGCCAAGAACTGTCAATGTCGGCAATAAGCTCATTGCTCAGCAGGCAGGTCCACAACCACATTGGCAACAAAGCAACAACGCAAAGGGGAAATTGAGCAAACTGTAATTAGGTATGCAATGCCACCAGAGAAAGCAATTTGTGAATGGGATTAGCACGATTAAAAATGCATTCTCCTTTGTCGAATATTAGTCGGAAAGACTATCCACTGGAAAAAAGACAGTCTCTTCAATAAATGGTGTTGGGAAAATTGGACATCCACATGCAGAAGAATGAAACTAGACCACTCTCTTTCACCAGACACAAAGATAAACTCAAAATGGATGAAGATCTAAATGTGAGACAAGATTCCATCAAAATCCTAGAGGAGAACACAGGCAACACCCTTTTTGAACTTGGCCACAGTAACTTCTTGCAAGATACATCCGTGAAGGCAAAAGAAACAAAAGCAAAAATGAATTATTGGGACTTCATCAAGATAAAAAGCTTCTGCACAGCAAAATAAACAATCAACAAAACTAAAAGACAACCTACAGAATGGGAGAAGATATTTGCAAATGACCTATCAGATAAAGGGCTAGTATCCAAGATCTATAAAGAACTTATTGGGAAGCCCAGGTGGCTTAGTGGTTTAGCACCGCCTTCAGCCCGGGGTGTGGTCCTGGAGACCTGGGATCCAGTCCCACATCAGGCTCCCTGCATGGAGCCTGCTTCTCCCTCTGCCTGTGTCTCTGCCTCTCTCTCCTTCTGTGTCTCTCATGAATAAATAAAAAATCTTTTTTAAAAAAAGAACTTATTAAACTCAACAGCAAAGAAAAAAACAATCCAATCATGAAATGGGCAAAAGACGTGAACAGAAATCTCACAGAGGAAGACATACACATGGCCAACAAGCACATGAGAAAATGCTCCGCATCACTGGCCATCAGGGAAATACAAATCAAAACCACAATGAGGGTGATCCCTGGGTGGCTCAGCGGTTTGGCACCTGCCTTTGGCCCAGGGCGCGGTCCTGGAGTCCCAGGATCCAGTCCCCCGTCGGGCTCCTACATGGAGCCTGCTTCTCCCTCTGCCTGTGTCTCTGCTTCTCTATCTCTCTACGTCTATCATGAATAAATAAATAACATCTTAAAAAAAAAAACACAATGAGATACCACCTCACACCAGTGAGAATGGTGAAAATTAACAAGGCAGGAAACCACAAATGTTGGAGAGGATGTGGAGAAAGGGGAACCCTCTTGCATTGTTGGTGGGAATGTGAACTGGTGCAGCCACTCTGGAAAACTGTGTGGAGGTTCCTCAAAGTGTTAAAAATAGATCTGCCCTACGACCCAGCAATTGCACTGCTGGGGATTTACCCCAAAGATACCGATGCAGTGAAATGCCGGGACACCTGTACCCCAATGTTTGTAGCAGCAATGTCCATAGTAGCCAAACTGTGGAAGGAGCCTCGGTGTCCACTGAAAGATGAATGGATAAAGAAGATGTGGTTTATGTATACAATGGAATATTACTCAGCCACTAGAAACGATGAATACCCCCCATTTGCTTTGATGTGGATGGACCTGGAGGGTATTATGCTGAGTGAAATAAGTCAATCAGAGAAGGACAAACATTATATGTTCTCATTCATTTGGGGAATATAAATAATAGTGAAAGGGAATATAAGGGAAGGGAGAAGAAATGTGTGGGAAATATCAGGAAGGGAGACAGAACATAAAGACTCCTAACTCTGGGAAACGAACTAGGGGTGGTGGAAGGGGAGGAGGGCGGGGGGGTGGGGGGGAATGGGTGACGGGCACTGAGGGAGGCACTTGACAGGATGAGCACTGGATGTTATTCTGTATGTTGGCAAATTGAACACCAATAAAAACTAAATTTATTTAAAAAGTAAATAAATAAATTAATTAAATAAAATCTTAAAAAAATAAAAATAAAAAACCTATTATGT